>NC_056737.1:41683971-42340023 GCF_019279795.1 Protopterus annectens
TCAGTAGTTTGTGTTGTCGGTCTGTTGGTGTCGGTGATTTGTGTTTTGGCGTTGTGGCGTTTCGGTTAACTGAAGGGGATCCATAGATATATATATATACATATATATATATACATATGTGTGCATTTATATATATATATATATATATATATATATATATATATATATATATATATATATATATATATATACACACACATATGTGTGTATGATCTTATGCCTGGCTATTTTATTGTTTCATCTAGTCTGTTGAGATAACTGCTCATCTGTTTTATAAAAGATGCAACCTTACTGTATAACCATTTTACATATTTAAAATCCCAGACTACTAAACCCAAAGTAGAATAATACCTTACACATACACACACACACACACACACACACACACACACACACACACACACACACACACACACACAGAAATTAAACAGATACAATTATTGTCTAAATTTACTTATTTTATTCAGGCCACTTCTTTGATGACACATTCAAAAAATATATATTAAAGAAGTAAATAAGGTATTTATATATTTTCTTTGCTATGATAGTGAGCCAAAAACTGCATGAAATCACCATATAAGATGTTGGGATAATAGGGAGGAAGGTTTATGTGATATTCAGTATTATGCCATGGCCTCCTTAAAGTTATAACTATGTGCATACATCATCTGTAGCGAGATGGAAAGTATTTCATGAAATTATTTTATTAATAAAAACATAAATCTCAAAGTAAATCTTATAAAATGTTGTGGACAGTGAGTAAATGAGTAATTAATTACAGCATGCTATTCCCCTGCTAACAAATTCAAGTTATGGAAACATTATTTAAAAAGCTTTTAAAACATATTAAGAAATAACCTACTTTAAAGTTGATATTTACTATTCTAATTTCTTTTACATCTGGATTTATATGAAGCTCTAACAATGGAAAAGTTATGAACTGAAAGAAGAATTATTTCACCATCTCATTTAACTGTTTAAAAAAAGTGAACTTATTATCAGGATGTAACATTATTTATTGAGTGCAGCCTGGACTCTGAATGCTTGTTATTAGAGCTGTGTTAGTTTACAGTATAAGAAAATACTGGGAACAACTAGATGCCATCTGCATTTTCGAGATTGTTTTAGTTGAAAACTCCTACAACAATCCTTTCGTTCTAGACTAGGAAAAGAATAAAAGATATATAGGTTATTGGAGATAGAACAGAATGACTGAAGCAGACTGACAGTATGTCTGTTATGACTATGACACATTATTGGAAATCTTGGCAATGCTCCAATTTTTTTATAAAGGCATTATGAGAGATACATTTCAGTTATATAATCATCTGCTTTTATTTAATGCTCCAGTTCATGTATGTTTTAAAAAGATCAATTACCTCATCTTTGAAGTCTGTTAATGATAGCCAGATAAAATATAACCAAGAACTCTACAGGACATATTTCATCTTCTTTCTCTGAATTTTTACAAAATCCACTATTATTTTTGAAAATATAATATATTTTAAATAAGAGCAAAATTAATTTCAATTTAGTTATAACATTTGGACAAAATTGGCATTGTTATAAAATATAAAGAAAATATTTTATGATGAAATATGTTTGTGCATAAACTATGTTTCTACAGTCCAGTTAAATCTCCTTTCTCTTTTCCCTGGTTAAACCCATAGCAGAAAACCTGAAACCTTGGATAGGCACTTTCCTGCTACTTCTCTAGCCAGCGTGGTGGATATGGGCATCCTGATGCATTCCAGAAATTGTCTCACGTATACTGACAACCACTTAATCCTGAAACAGACAAACGCAGTATGTGAGAGATTTAGTTATATTATGAAAATTGTGACATGACTTTCACATACTGACAAATCAAATGATAAATAGGTCTGTAGCACATGCACATCATTTCCCTCACTAAATAAGGTCTTGACACATAAACCCGCAAATGTGATGGCTGTCACAAGTAACTTCTCAAAACCTCAGAGGCCTCCCATATGCTGCCTTCAGAAACCACATGCAAATAAAACCAAGTCAATACCAACCACTGCACATAAAAATACATATCACAATGTCTCCACAAGCAAGCCTCCAAGGCAAAACACCATACATTCAAAGTCTAGGTCATAGGAAACTCCATTGTGAGACACGTGTATGCCTCCCCCCCCCACCAGGTTGGATAAAATGAAGATTACAGTTAGTTGGCTGTCAGGGGCCAGGATTCACCAGATCATGCAGGCACTTAGGTCACTCAACCACAAGAACCAGTATGACTTAGTCATAATGCATGTGGATGTGAATGACATGAAATGCACCTCCTTGGACTATATGAAGAGATACATGATGGACCCGTCTGTGCTGTAGGCTGGTATGAGCCTCGCATTGAGCAGCATTATACACTCATCAAGAATGATACCACAATAAGAAAAAATGATTTGAGTTCAATAACTGGCTTTGTTACTGGTGCCATTCCAAGAGGATCTTGTATTTGTCAGCCTGGGAAAACATGATCGACAGGCCACAGAACCTCATGCTGATCAGGATCAAAATCAGGAATGTTTAAGGAGAGGCAAATTCAAACCAAAAGATGAAAGGTTAATATTGGCAGCCCAAGACAGTAGGCTACGTACACGTTGGTTTACAAAGTCCGTTAAACATGTGGGAGAAACAGACAAATGTGTGTTTTGTAAAATAGAACTGTAAACAGTCTCACACCTTGTTGCTGGTTGTGATATACTAATGGCAGAAGGACTGTATATCAAAAGGCATAATAATTTGGCAAGACTATTGAATGGGGATTATGCAAACATTATAATATTGAAGTAGTTGAAAAACACTGGAAGCATGAGCCACAAAGCATCATAGAAAATGATGAAGCCTACATCACATGGGATCACCCATTACCAACAGTTCAAAAGATATATGGTAGGAAACCAGATATAGTGGTCCAAGAAAAGAAGACAAAAGTAGCATTGATCATTGAAATCGCTACACCCAGTGACTACAGTGTCTTGTATACAGAGAGACTCAAAGTCATAAAATATCAGGATTTGCAGGCAGAAATGAGAGCAATGTGGAAGAAAGATACCCAGACAGTTCCAGTGGTAGTAGGGGCAATGGGTCTTACAAAAAGGAATCTACAGTCATATTTAGATATGTTACCAATACATATAACTCCATATGCATTGCAGGAGTCATTACTGGACACATTGCGGGTACTGGGAAGAGCTCTTCTGGCTTACATCAAGGATTGAAACAATACTAATTTCATGAACTTTAATCATACTTTGACTTAGGAATGGGGTCCATTCTGGTTATAGTATTAGAATCCCAAAGTCTTTGGAGAAATTAAAAAAGGGTAAAACATTATTATATTTATAGGATCACAGGAGGTTATTAGGCTATTGACCCAGAGTTCATTTCAAGCATAGCTATTTCATCCCAATGTAATACCAATGATACTCTAGTCAATACCCAGGACTGTATTTAGTAATGGCTGCCCATGTCCAGGAGGGTTGTGGGCACTATCCCCGGGTAAGAATTTATGGTGCCTCATCCACTCATCCAGGCTCCTTTTGAATAGTGTCATAGAGGTGCTCTGCTTCATATGAATTGGCAGTCTATTCTAAAGATGTGGCAGTCACTGAGAGACAAATCTGTCCCTCCGGCACATCATACTCCAATTGCAGTTCATATTTAGGTCCCTAGAATAGATGGCTCTAGTCCCGTTTGATTTACAGATGTGCAGCAAATTCATGGGTCCTACCTTTTAGGCTGAGTATGTATCTGTAAAAGGCCTTATAGTTATCCTTAGATGTAATTGTTAGTTTTTCCTCTACGTTATCCTTAGAGGATTTGACATTTTGTCTTATTTGCCTGTTGAGGTTGAGGAGGGTGCATTGCCTTAGTTTTCTTAGACAGCAACTTTTTGCATTTGTTGTAAAGTTTGTTGATGCTGGATGTCCACCATGGTGGTTTGTTTTTACTTGGGACTCTGGCTTTGATTATCTCCGGAACAGCCGAGTCTATACACTTATACAAATGATTGTACAGGGCTTTAGTGTAAGCTTTGGTGTAGTTATCACTTCCAGCTGGAGGTGGAGCTTGGAATGCTTTTACACCGTCCCCTAGGAGGGTACAGTTTGCCTTGGTGAAGTTTTTTAGTCTGACTTCACCCTTTGTGAGTTCTGGAGTTAGTGCCAGTTTGAAGGTGACTGATTTGTGGTCAGATTTAACTAATGAGGGTCCGACAATTGCAGTGGTGTATCTGTTTAACATGTTAGTGAGAACCAGATCTAGTATGTTTGTTCCTCTTGTTGGAGTTTGAACAATTTGTTCCAGAGCATTTGAATTAACAAAGTCAAGGAACTTTTTCACTAGTGACTTAGGGCTACAGTAGGTTTCCAGTTGGTGGGATAACTGAAATCCTCCATGATCAGAGTGTTTGGCGATATTTGGATTGACTCCAGTTTGGCCAAGTAGGCCTTGTGCTCATGATGATTCATGGAGGGGGATCTATAACTAGCTATGACTTGAATGGGGGTCTTACCCATAGTAATCTCAACTTGGACTAACTCCATGGACTTTTCTGTCTAACTAGTCAGAAGGTGAATTTATCTCTAATATAGATAGAAACACTGCCTTCTTTGGTTCTCACACACTCGTTTTGTGGTCTAAAGGTGTGGAAGGCATTGTAGCCTTGCAAGGCCGGGGTACTATCTGAGGCCTTGAACCAAGTTTGTGTGACTGCACAGACATCTACATCCTGCAGTGATAGGAGTGCTTCCAGGGTGTGTAGTTTTTGGTTTAGCACCTAGCGTTTAGCAGCATAACCCTTATTTTGTTATTGCTTGGAAATTTTCATATAGCCAATTTTGTTTTAGAGACTGCCTTCAGTATCAGAGATTGATATCAGAGTACAGGCAATGAGATAGGCACCGGGGAATCCACACTGAAAGACCTGCTCTTGTAGAGTTTTTAGCTGAATCTAAAACAGAATCTGCTGTTAAAAAGGAATAATTAGAAGGGCATATAACATATTACAAGAAAACTATAAGAATCAACCAGAGGAGGAGGTTGGAAAGGATTGGGAAGAAAGATGAGCTAAGCAATTCACAAACTGACAATGGAAGGACATGTGTATGGCTCCCAAACTGCAACATAGTTTAGAAAATTTAGGATTTTTTCTTGGAAGTATTTGCATAGGCATTTTTATACTCCAAACATACTCCAAGCGATGAGGAAGAAAAAAGTAAGTGGGAATATATGTTTTGGGAGTGTAATGAGTTGGCTGACTTTAAAAATTACCTATAGAGAACTCTGCCAGAAATATAGGATGAGCAAATTGGTGTAACTAAGGAAATTATTATTTTGAGCTGGAATATAGGATCTGAATTGCCTAGACATAGTAAAGCCTTTGTTAAGTTTAACTCTGGTGGCTTGCCAAAAAAGCAATTACTAGAAAATGGAAATCAGAGTCTAAACCAAATGTATTTGAAGTAGTGAATATAGTAACAGAGATAAAAGAACTGGAAGTGGGATCTTTATAAAAAGGTAGGAGCAAATTCCATAGGAGAAAATGGAAACTCTGGGAACAATACATGTAGAATACTGTTTTGGAGGAGTGAGGTTTAAGGGAAGGGAGGAATTGAGCAATTCATGTAATGCTGGATTGATGATAATTGCATAAAAGAATGTATGTAATGTGTAATGTATAACTGTGAACATATTAATATATTTTGTTTTCTTTTATATAAATGCTTTCCTGTGTCTTAAGTGATAATTCAGTAAACAAGTTAAAAAAAGAAGTATTCAGCCCTTGTGATATACATATGAATAACTCTGAACATTTGTATTTTAAGTATGAATAGTCCAGAGGCCAGAAATTTACATGTTACCTCTATCCATAAAGTACAAAGGTGCTAAACCAAGAGTGAATTTGTGGTTTCCCATCTATTTGTCTAGAATACACTTGAAGGATAAGAGACATACTTTGCTTTATGCAGAGAGGAAGATGATTCCAGAGAAGTGGTATTCTCTGTAATACGTATCTATCTTTCCAACAGTTCTATTTATGTTGTAGAAGAGATTAAAATCTCTTGAGAGGTGGTTTATTCCACCATTGGACTTCTAGATGTTTAAAAAGATGGGGCTGAGGCTCCCTAAGCAAGGAAGTGATCACCCTTTAATGCCCTATAAGATACTGAGAAGAGGGACAGGGCTCTGTGGTGGCCAGTGTGGCTTTTGTGATGTACGCCCTCAATTTTCTTGGTAAGAAAGTATTACAGTCATTTAAGTTGTGTCAAATGTTTGGACAGTTGCATACCAAATGGGGCATTATACTCAATAATCAGCCTGAAAATTGCTAGATACTTTGAATGATCACATCCCTAGACCTGGACACCATACTCCTACTAATAATCTGCTCAGTGAAGAAGAACTTTACTTTCTTACCATAGTGGATACATTGTTATTGAAGAAGAGTTCATTGCCTACATAGTTTCCCATGTCCCTAACCACTCAAACAGTTTTCAGGAGTGTGCTGCCAATACAACAGTTACAGGGGAGGTCATGCTTATAGAAGAATATTAATACATTTTTGGCATTTAGTTTAGGCCATGGCTTTGAAACTAGCTATTTGTTTTGGAAAGGACTTTTTGGAGGATCCTGGTGTCTTCTGGGGAGTTATCTGCAAACTAGTTCAGCCATAAACCCTTAAGATTAGCACTGACCTCTGAGAAGTAAATACCAAAGAGGAGAGG
The DNA here is from genome assembly GCF_019279795.1 of Protopterus annectens. Taxonomy (NCBI): domain Eukaryota; kingdom Metazoa; phylum Chordata; order Ceratodontiformes; family Protopteridae; genus Protopterus; species Protopterus annectens. Next base: position 41,690,727 of record NC_056737.1, read on the forward strand.
CTGGAGTACTTAACCCTGGGGTGCACCACTAGTGGCATGTCTTTTGGCAGAGGAAGTGAGCCAGTATACTATACAATTAGTTACACAGAGATTTACATTTAGCTGGATGAGTTTATCAACTATACCTGAGTATTGCATGGTATAAAGCCTAGATATATGGTGTGTAACCACCGATTGTTTCAGTAGAAGTCAACAAGGTTAAGTAGGCAGGCTCTTCCCTTGACGTAACCAAACTAGCTAGGGTAAAGTGTTTGTAGGTGGCCTTTGTCCTTATGTATTAATTTCATAATGATACTTTTCATAACCCTACAGACGAGGCTAGTCAAACGTATGTGTCTGCAGTTACCTGGGTTTGATAATGCCCCACCTTTGTACAGGTTGCTGTCCTTCATTATTCAAGATAAAGACTGTTTGGAGGCTGATATTGAATAGCCTCAGCAGGGGGTTTGGCAGGTCCTATTTCCTGATGTCCAGTAGATTCTGGTATATCATCTGGCTTCACAGAAGCAGAGTTCTTGGTATTGGACAGTGCTTTAAGGACTTGTTCTTGGAATGTTTTGGGGGGATACATGCCTGCTACTCCATGTTCTACCTCTTGAAGTACTGAACACTATAGATTGCAGACATGTAGCAATAAAAGCTCTACATGGCCCACAGTCACAAAGGTTTGTAGACAGAAATGGTTACCATTCCATGATGCCAGTTAGATAGTGTGTGACAAATGTGGGATCTTAAACAATGTGTCTGCATAGTACCCAGCAATTTGCAGGATTCAACTATTTGGCACACTTCTCAGCTGGGTTGTTGCATCTTGAATAATTAAATTCCATATGGTCATCTAGTTGGCACGTGCCAGTATTGTAGCTGTTGGTAAGTTCTGCAGTTATATGTGTATACTGAATCCACATGTAGCACCACCCGCACATATGAGCATGCTGTGCTGCAGGAGACACTCAGTACCAACTGGATTCCTAGCTTATTACACCTACACACAACATTCAGAAAGTGGTTGAACTGCAATAGAACACCACACACACACACACGCACACACGCACACACGCACACACACACACACACACACACACACACACACACACACACACACACACACACACACACAAAACATAATTTAGCATGTGTATGGCTACTCATAGCTGCCCCCATGTCTCAGCATATCTGAGACACACTCCTGTAGGAAACATTCATATTCTGTAGTATGTTCCTGGCATGCTGCATGTTAAATAATATGGTTGTGAGGAGACAGGCATGCTAGCACTACAATACAGTGCTCAGACAGTACACACTCATGGCTAGCAGGGATCTGGCATGCCGCTTGTTAAATAATATGGTTGTGAGGAGACAAGCAGGCTAGCACTAGAATACCATGGTCAGACCTTACACACTCATTGCTAGCAGGGATCCTGGCATGCTGCTTGTTAAATAATGTGGTTTGGAGGAGACAGGCAGTGTAGCACTAGAATACTGAGCTCAGACTGTAAGAATTCACTGCTAGCAGGGACCCTGGCATGCTGCTTCATAACTAATATTGTTGTGAGGAGACAAGCAGGGTAACACTAGAATACTGTGGTCAGACCTTAAGCACTCATTGCTAGCAGTGATCCTGGTACGTTGCTTGTTAAATAATATGATTGTGGGGAGACAGGGAGGCCAGCACTAGAATACTGTAGTCAGACTGTACGCACTCATTCCTAGCAGTAATTCTGGCATGCTGCTTGTTAATTAATATGGTTGTGAGGAGAAAGGCAGGCTAGCACTAGAATACTCTGGTCAGACCCTACATATTCATGGATTGCAGGGATCCTAGCCTGCAGCTTGTTAAATAATACTGTTGTGAGGAGACAGGCAGACCAGCACTAGACTGCTGTGGTCAGACCTTACACACTCATTGCTAGCAGGGATCCTAGCATGCTGCTTGTTAAATAATATGGGCTGTGAGTAGACAGGCAAGCCAGCACTAGAATACTATGGTCAGATCTTACACGCACATTACTATCAGGGATCCCAGAGTGCTGTTTGATAAACATTATGGTTGTGAGGAGAAAGGCAGGCTAGCACTACGATACTGTGGTCATACCTTACACACCCATGGCTAGCAGGGATCTTGGCGTGCTACTTGAAAATAATGTGGTTGTGAGGGGACAGGCAGGCCAGCACTAGACTGCTGTGGTCAGACCTTACACACTCATTGCTAACAGGGATCCTTGCATGCTGCACGTTAATTAATATGGTTGTGAGGAGACAGGCACGCCAGCACTAGAATACTGTGGTCAGACCTTACACACTCATGGCTGGCAAGGATCCTGGCATACTGCTTGTGAAATAATATGGCTGTGAGACAGGCAGGCCAGCACTAGAATACTGTTGTCAGACCTTACACACTCATGGCTAGCAGAGATCCTGGCATGCTGCTTGTTAAATAATATGGTTGTGAGGAGACAGGCAGGCCAGCACTAGAATACTATGGTCAGATCTTACACGCACATTGCCATCAGGGATCCCAGAGTGCTGTTTGATAAACATTATGGTTGTGAGGAGAAAGGCAGGCTAGCACTATGATACTGTGGTCATACCTTACACACCCATGGCTAGCAGGGATCCTAGCATGCTGTTTCTGAAATAACATTGTTGTGAGGAGACAGGCAGGCTAGAACTAGAATACTGTGGTCAGACCTTACGCACTCATGGCTGGCAAGGATCCTGGCATACTGCTTGTGAAATAATATGGCTGTGAGACAGGCAGGCCAGCACTAGAATACTGTTATCAGACCTTACACACTCATGGCTAGCAGAGATCCTGGCATGCTGCTTGTTAAATAATATGGTTGTGAGGAGACAGGCAGGCCAGCACTAGAATACTGTGGTCAGACCTTACACGCTCATGGCTAGCAAGGATCCTGGCATGCTGCTTGTTAAATAATATGGTTGTGAGGAGACAGACAGGCTAGCACTAGAATACTGTGGTCAGACCTTACACACTCATTGCTGGCAGGGATTCTGGCATGCTGCTTGTTAAATAATATGGTTGTGAAGAGAAAGGCAGACTAACACTGCAATACTCTGGTCAGACAGTACACAGTCATGGCTAGGAGGGATCCTGGCATGCTGCTTGATAAATATTATGGTTGCAAGGAGACAGGCAGGTTAGCATTATAATACAATGGTCAGACCTTACACACCCACTGCTACAAGGGATCCTAACATGCTGCTTGTTAAATATTATGGTTGTGAATAGACAGGCAGGCTAGCAGTAGAATACTGTGGTCAGACCATACATGCTCATTCTTAGCAGGGATCCTTACATGCTGCTAGTTAAATAATGTGGTTGTGAGGAGACAGGCAGGCTAGCACTAGAAAAATGAGATCAGACCTTACTGACTCATTGCTAGCACAAATCCTGACATGCTGCTTGCGAAATAATGTGGTTGTAAGGAGGCTGGCAGGCTAGCACTAGAATACTTTTGTCAGACCATACACACTCATTGCTAGCAGGGATCCTGGCATGCTGCTTGTTAAATATTATGGTTGTCAGGAGACAGCCAGGCTAGCACTAGAATACTATGGTCAGATTGTATGCACTCATTGCTAGCAGGAATCCTGGCATGCTGCATGTTACATAATATGGTTGTGAGAAGACAAGCAGGCCAGCACTAGAATACTGTGGTCAGACAAGGCAGGCTAACACTAGAATTCTGTGGTCAGACCATACACACTCATGGCTAGCAGAATCCTGCCATGCTGCTGGTTTAATAATATGGCTGTGAGAAGACAGGCTGGCTAGCATTAGAATACTGTGGTCAGACCATACACACTCATTCCTACCAAGGATCCTGGTATGCTGCCTGTTAAATAATATGGTTGCAATGACAGAGACAAGCTAGCACTAGAATAGTGTGGTTAGATCTTACACACTCATGGCTAGCAGGAATCCTGCCATGCTGCATGTTAAATAATTTGGTTGTGAGAGGACAGGCAGGCTATCACTAGAATACTATGGTCACACCTTACACACTCATTCCTACCAAGGATGCTGGTATGCTCCCTGTTAAATAATATGATTGTGAGGTGACAGACAGGCTAGTAGACAGTATGCACTCATGGCTAGCAGGAATCCTGGCATGCTGCATGTTACATAATATGGTTGTGAGAAGACAAGCAGGCCAGCACTAGAATACTGTGGTCAGACAAGGCAGGCTAACACTAGAATTCTGTGGTCAGACCATACACACTCATGGCTAGCAGAATCCTGCCATGCTGCTGGTTTAATAATATGGCTGTGAGAAGACAGGCTGGCTAGCATTAGAATACTGTGTTCAGACCATACACACTCATTGCTAGCAGGGATCCCGGCATACTGCTTGTGAAATAATATGATTCTGAGGAGACAGGCAGCCATGCATTACAATACTGTGGTCAGACCATACACACTCATGACTAGCAGGATCCTGCCATGCTGCTGGTTTAATAATATGGTTGTGAGAAGACAGGCCAGCTAGCATTAGAATACTGTGGTCAGACCTTACACACTCATTGTTAGCAGGGATCCTAGCATGCTGTTTGTTAAATAATATGGGCTGTGAGTAAACAGGCAAGCCAGCACTAGAATACTGTGGTCAGATCTTACACACACATTGCTATCAGGGATCCCAGAGTGCTGTTTGATAAACATTATGGTTGTGAGGAGATAGACAGGCTAGCACTATGATACTGAGGTCATACCTTAAACACCCATGGCTAGCAGGGATCTCTGTGTGCTACTTGAAAATAATGTGGTTGTGAGGAGACAGGCAGGCCAGCACTAGAACACTGTGGTCAGAAATTATGCACTCATTGCTAGCAGGGATCCTGTCATGCTGCCTGTAAAATAATATGTTTGTGAGGAGACAGACAACATAGCACTACAATAGTATGGTCAGACCTTACACATTCATTGCCAGCAGGGATCCTGGCATGCTGCTTGTTAAATAATATGGTTGTGAGAAGACAGGCAGGCAAGCACTAGAATACTGTGGTCAGACCATACACACTCATGGTGAGGAGGGTTCCTAGAAAGCTGCCTGTTAAATAATATAGTTCTGAGGAGATAGGCAGACAGGCACTATAATATTGTGGTCAGACCTTACACACCTATGCCTATCAGGGATCCTAGTGTGCTGCTTGATAAACATTCTGGTTGTGAGGAGGGAAGCAGGTTATCACTACAATATTGAGGTCAGTTCTTACACACCTATGGCTATCAAGGATCCTAATGTGCTGCTGGATAAACATTATGGTTGTGAGGAGGGAGGCAGGCTACCACTACAATGCAGTGGTCAGACCTAACACACACATGGCTAGCAGGGATCCTGATGTACTCCTTGATAAAAAATGTGATTGTGATGAGACATGCCGACTAGCACTTGAATACGGTGGTCAGAAATTGTGCAGACACTGTTAGCTTGGATCCTGGCATGCTGCTTGTTAACTAATATGGTTGTGAGGAGATAGGCAGGCTAGCACAAGAATGCTTTGGTGAGACCTTACACACTCATTGCTAGCAGAGATCCCGGCATGCTGCTTGTTAAATAGTAAGGTTGTGAGGAGGCAGGCAGGCTAGCAGTAGAATACTGTGGTCAGACCATACACACTCATGGCTAGCAGCAGTGGCGGCTGGTGACTTCAAATCACAGGGGGGCTGCAGGAGACGCTGAATGGGCGGGGTCAAAGGGAAGGGGTGTGGTCAACCATAAAGGGGAGGAGCTATGCACAAAACCACAAAAAAACTAACTTTAATTAAATACGCTGCCCTGGGTGGCAAACCATCATTATGAAAGTCCAATCAAGACAAAAATAAGTGTAGAAGAATAAAAATATTTCAATGCATTGGCTGCATGACAGCTTACTTAATATCTAGATGGAAACAAAAGGTTGTGAGGCATGAAAAATAAATTACTTTTTAAATACATTACTGGAATGCCAGTCAAAATCAAGTATAAGAAAAACCAGAAGCACTCAACTCAAACTACTTCTCCTTGCACTGCAGTTCTAATTATAATATATTCAGCTTTATTAAAGTACCAAGCAACATGCTGAAAGTAGAAATCTATGTGATGCCCCACTTGTAAAATGTTTCTTATCCAAAAAGACCTGCTGCCTGACAACGTTTCATGGAAAACATGATAAAAGTAAAAATGAAAAGCAAACAAGAAACAAGCTCAAGATACATTGCTTAAAGGATTACTGTACAGGTTATGGACCACACATGATTGGCATTCTGTTTAGTTTACGGGTAAAGCCTGTAGAGATGACTGGAAGTCTCCAACAAGTGTAATGAGCTTTTTAAAATAATGGAATCCTGTCCTTTAATACCCAAGGCTTATACATTATCTAGTCAAGTATTCTCTGCATGGCAACAACAGAAAGGCTTTCAATGTTGGCAATTCTTTAACAGTATGCTTATTAAAGCTTACTTGCATCTTACGATGTCAGACAAGCTTACCTTATGGTCATTAAAGCATTGCTACTTAAACACAGAGCAACAGGCACTTTGAGTAATAAGCATAAATCAACAGTACAAAAATATGACAGAAACCAGACCATTCTGCAAAATCAAGGACAGATGAAAAGCCACTGTAGTACTTATGCAGTGTGTCCTCCCCATCCAAGCTTGGACACATCCAGAGTCACTACATGGGGGAGTGGGGTGCAACAAGCATGTCACAATTTGAAATCTCTCTGGCTGACTGTGATGGCCCTGACACATTTGTCATACCTCTCAACTTCAAGAGCAAGAAATCTGGACAAAGCCATACACAGAAGTGGGACAAAGGCACAACAAGAAGGACAATTTTTAAATATTGCTCTAATAAACTTAGAAAGATAATAGAATAGGTCTTGCATTAGTATGAATTTTCTGAAGGGTATAAAATCTGAAACTCAAATGTCTGTCATTTTCTAACTTCAGTCTTTAGTGATTTGTCACTAATTTGCCAAAAACACAATTTTATGAAAAATGGACCAAAATGTGATGCAAAAATATAAAATAGACACACAATACAGCTTCTACCTGTCAAAGAAGGGACACTTTAATATTAGTACTGCTACCTTGAGCAGCTGACAAAATAAAAGAATCTACATGCATTTCAAGTAATCTATAACTTTGATTATTACAGTTATTTCTTAATTGTAAACCCTCCATGTTTTCTTCCAAAATTGCTATTTTGGAGGGATTATTAGGGGAAGAGCAACATTTTGAGCCAAAATTGGGGACAGTTGAGAGGTTGGCTATGCCTAATTCTATAAAGCAATTTATTTGCATGTACCTCTCAACCTGTTAATGCAGTAAATCTGAACAAGGCCAAATATATTGGGGCACATATAAACAGTACTAAAATTGCTGTTGTATAAATTGAGACAGTTGATAGAACGGCTCTTACTTTAACATGCATTTTTATGAAGGTTATGAAGTCTGAAACTTATTATTTAGTGACTTCTGGCAAATCATTTAGGAATTAAAACTACAAATTTTATGAACAACAAACCAAAAATAAGAAGCAAAAATCTATTCATTCTTTGAAAATCTGGACAGTTGGGAGGTATAGTTCAGCTGGGCCTGTCTGAGTTTGCTGCCCTTCCCCTGACAAAATAATGGTTGAACTGGAGCCTCTGCAGCCATTCCAATTAACCATTACTTGGCTATTTCACTCCATTTACCATAAACACTAATGTGCATACTGCTTTACTTCAATGATTGGACTTCATTTGAAAGTTTTATTTTGTATTTTACAGCACAAACATTAAGTAATCTGTTAAACAAAGCAATGCAGTCTCACAATGAAAACTTAGCATTAAAACTTCTCTGCCCTTGAAACTCACATTCATTGAAACAGCATTGAAACCCACATTCAAAGAAAATACATTTTGCCAGTGGCAGATAAAGATTAATTTTGGGCTGTTTTGAATCATAGGCCCCTTGCATATGAAACATACATGTGCTCTTTGATACACCTTCCTCATTGTACTAAAAATTATATTCCTTGTACAATACAGTACACTTGTTAGAGGGTGTTTTAAATTTGTTTTGAACATTTTTCCAGTAAGCAATGAAACAAAACATATGCACCCATAATGGCAAAACTGCCCAGTTGAGAACATTTATCATAAAAAAGTCTACTCAGACTTCCACAGTCCACCATTATTAGTAAATATACACAATTCTACAGTCCACCATTATTAGTAAATATGCACAATTCCACAGTCCACCATTATTAGTAAATATGCACAATTCTACAGTCCACCATTATCAGTAAATATGCACAATTCTACAGTGCACCTTTATCAGTAAATATGCACAATTCTACAGTCCATATTCAGTGAATTCAGTTCTTGCCATAGCTGTCAACCTTAGCACAAAACCTGGACGAAGCCAATAATGGGGAATACAGTCCCAAAATAGGGACAAATTTAAAATATTCATCTTATAAACTTAGAAAATTGCTAGAAAAAAGGTTGTGCTACTATGTATTCTGAAGAACATGAAGTTTGAAATTCAAATGCCGGTCAATTCTACTGCGGACAGAACAAAAACAATTTTCAGCAGAGGGATTAATACTGCAGACACGTCTTTGTAAAATGGCAGGGCATCAGAGCAAATCCACACAAACACAGGCAGGAGATGCAGACTCAAACAGAAGCCACCCCAACCAAGAATCAAACCAGAAAACCTATAGCTGTGAGGCAACAATACTACCACCGCACCATCAATTATGCAAGGAATTAAACATTCAGAAACCTGAAGTCTGAAATTCAAATGCCTGTCAATTTTACTGCGGACAGAACAAAACAATTTTCAGCAGAGATGCAGGGATTAAGCAAAATGGCAGGGCACCAGAGCAAATCCACACAAATACAGGGAGGACATGCAGACAGAAGCCACCCCAACCAAGAATCAAACCAGAAAACCTATAGTTGTGAGGTAACAATACTATCACTGCACCATCAATTATACAAGGAATTAAACATTCAGAAACCTGAAGTCTGAAATTCAAATGCCTGTCAATTTTACTGCGGACAGAACAAAAACAATTTTCAGCAGAGGCGGATTAAAACTGCAGACACATCTTTGTAAAATGGCAGGGCACCAGAGCAAATCCACACAAACACAGGCAGGAGATGCAGACTCCAAACAGAAGCCACCCCAACCAAGAATCAAACCAGAAAACCTATAGCTGTGAGGCAACAATACTACCACCGCACCATCAATTATGCAAGGAATTAAACATTCAGAAACCTGAAGTCTGAAATTCAAATGCCTGTCAATTTTACTGCGGACAGAACAAAACCAATTTTCAGCAGGGATTAAAACTGCAGACACGTCTTTGTAAAATGGCAGGGCACCAGAGCAAATCCACACAAACACATGGAGGAGATGCAGACTACCACTGCACCATCAAATCTGCAAGGAATTAAACATTCAGAAACCTAAAGTCTGAAATTCAAATGCCTGTCAATTTTACTGCGGACAGAACAAAAACAATTTTCAGCAGAAATGCAGGGATTAATACTGCAGACACGTCTTTGTAAAATGGCAGGGCACCAGAGCAAATCCACACAAATACAGGGAGGAGATGCAGACAGAAGCCACCCCAACCAAGAATCAAACCAGAAAACCTATAGTTGTGAGGTAACAATACTATCACTGCACCATCAATTATACAAGGAGTTAAACATTCAGAAACCTGAAGTCTGAAATTCAAATGCCTGTCAATTTTACTGCGGACAGAACAAAAACAATTTTCAGCAGACGAGGGATTAAAACTGCAGACACATCTTTGTAAAATGGCAGGGCACCAGAGCAAATCCACACAAAGACAGGCAGGAGATGCAGACTCCAAACAGAAGCCACCCCAACCAAGAATCAAACCAGAAAACCTATAGCTGTGAGGCAACAATACTACCACCGCACCATCAATTATGCAAGGAATTAAACATTCAGAAACCTGAAGTCTGAAATTCAAATGCCTGTCAATTTTACTGCGGACAGAACAAAACCAATTTTCAGCAGGGATTAAAACTGCAGACACGTCTTTGTAAAATGGCAGGGCACCAGAGCAAATCCACACAAACACATGGAGGAGATGCAGACTCCACACAGAAGCCACCCCAACCAAGAATCAAACCAGAAAACCTATAGCTGTGAGGCAACAATACTACCACTGCACCATCAAATGCAAGGAATTAAACATTCAGAAACCCTTAAGTCTGAATTTCAAATACCTATCAATTTTATTTAACATTTTTAAATCAGGACAGTCTGACTTGGAACAAATAAACAAATTTTCAGCAGAGGCCCAGGAAGAAATAATGCAGACATGTCTTTGTAACATGGGAGGGCACAAAAGCAAACCCACACAAACACAGGGAGAAGATACAGACCCCACAAAGAAGGAACCCCAGCCAAGAATCAAACCCAAGAACCTGCAGCTGTGAGGCAACAATGCTACTACTACACCATCAAATATCAAGCATTGCAACATTTACAAACCACAGATATTATGAGGAACAGATCAGATCGAATATGAGGTAAAAATCTGAAATTTTTTTACAAATGGTGGTGGGTAGGGAACTCAAGTCTTTAACATCTGCATACAGGGTACAGGGTTCAAGCCTGAGGCATTCCCTACCACACCACCATAAGCACCTGGGGCATTTTCACACACACACACACACACACACACTCTCTCCAATAAAGCACAAGCATACACAAATAAAAATACGCTCCTTGTGTCCCCCTATGGGGACGGCCGGGCTGCCTTGAGCATGCGCATGGTCGATAAGCGGGACTAAGTCCTTGCGCAAGTCCCAATTTTAAAAAAATATTTTTTCTTTCTTTTTTTATTTTTGAGGGGGCTGCAGTCCGGCAGCCCTATGCCACGAGCCGCCCCTGCAGGGCTCCTAGCAAGCTGTCTGTTAAATGATATGGTTGTGAGGAGACAGGCAGGGCAACACTAGAGTACTGTGCTCAGACCTCATACACTCATTGCTAGCATAAATTCTAGCATGCTGCTTATTAAATAATATGGTTGTGATAAGACAGGCAAGGTAGGAATAGAATTCTGTGGTCAGATAGTACACATTCATGGCTAAAAGGGATACTGGCATGCTGCTTGTTAAATAATATGGATATGAGAAGACAGGTAGGCTAGCACTAGAATACTGTGGTCAGACCTTGCACACTCATTGCTAGCAGGGTTCCTGGCATGCAGCTTGTTAAATAATATGGTTGCAAGGAGAAAGGCAGGTTAACACTACAATACTGTAGTCAGACCATACACGCTTATTGCTAGCAGGAATCCTGCCATGCTGCATGTTACATAATATGGTTGTGAGAAGACAGGCAGGCAGCCTAGCACTAGAATATTATGGTCAGATCATACACACTGATGGCTAGCAGGGATCTTGCCATGCTGCTTGTTAAATAATATGAGGAGACAGGTAGGCTAGCACTACAATGTGGTGGTCAGACATTACAAATTCATTGCTTGCAGGGATCCAGGCATGCTGCTTGTTAAATAACACAGTTGTGAAGAGCCAGGCAGGCTAGCAGTAGAATACTGTGGTCAGACCTTATGCATTCATTGCTTGCAGGGATCCAGGCATGCTGCTTGTTAAATAATATAGCTGTGAAGAGCCAGGCAGGCTAGCACTAGAATACTTTGTTCAGACATTACACACCCATAGGTAGGAGGGATCCTGGCATGCTGCCTGTTAAATAATACGGCTGTGATGAGACAGATAAGCTAGCACTACAATAGTGTGGGTCAGACCTTAAATATTCATTGCTAGCAGGGATCCTGGCATGCCTCTTGTTAAATAATATGGTTGTGAGGAGAAAAGCAGGCTAACACTACAATACTGCGGTCAGACTGTACACACATTTTGCTAGCAGAGATCCTGGCATACTGCTTGATCAACAATATTGTGGTCAGTAGGTAGGCAGGCTAGCACTAGAGTACTGTAGTCAGAATTATGCACTCATTGCTAGCAGGGACCATGGCATGCTTCTTGTTAAATACTATGGTTGTGAGGAGACAAGCAGGCTAGCACTAGAATACTGTGGTCAGACATTACATACCCATAGGCAGCAGGGATCCTGGCATGCTGCCTGTTAAATAATATGGTTGTGATGAGAGAGATAAGCTAGCACTACAATAGTGTGGTCAGACCTTAAATATTCATTGCTAGCAGGGATCCTGGCATGCCTCTTGTTAAATAATATGGTTGAGAGGAGAAAGGCAGGCTAACACTACAATACTGTGGTCAGGCCGTACACACATTTTGCTAGCAAGGATCCTGGCATACTGCATATTAAATAATATGGTTGGGAGGAGACAGACAGGGAAGCACTAGAATACTGTGGTCAGACCTTACACATTCATTCCTAGCAGGAATCTTGGCGTGCTGCTTGTTAAATAATGTGGTTGTGAGGAGACAGGTAGGCTAACACAAGAATACTGTGTTCATATTTTACACACTTATTGCTGGAAGGGGTCCTGGCATACTCATGTTAAATAATATGGTTGTGAAGAGACAGGCAGGATAGCACTAGAGGGTCAGACTATACCCATGCATTGATAGCAGAGATCCTGGCATGCTGCTTGTTAAATACTATGGTTGTGAGTAGACAGGCAGGCTAGCGCTACAATACTGTGGTCAAACCTTCCACCCTCATGGCTAGCAGGGATCCTGGCATGCTCCTTGTTAAATAATATGTTTGTGAGTAGACAGGTAGGCTAAAACTACAATACTGTGGTCAGACCTTACATCCTCATGACTAGCAGGCATGCTTCTTGTTAAATATTATGGTTGTAAGGTGAATGGTAGGCTAACACTACAATACTGTGGTCAGCCATACACAGTTATTGTTAGTAGGAATCCTGATATGCTGCATGTTAAATAATATTGTTGCAAGAGCATAGGCAGGATAGCACTGGAATACTATGGTCAGACCGTACAGAATCATTGCTAGCAGGAATCCTGGCATGCTGTTTGTGAAATAATATGGCTGTGAGGAGGCAGGCAGGCTAGCATTAGAATACTATGGTCAGACCATACACACTGATGGCTAGCAGCGATCTTAGCAAACTGCTAGGGTTACCACCCGTCCCACTTTGCGAGGGACAGTCCCTCTTTGGGCAGTTGCAAAAAAATTGTAAAAATGACAAATGTCCTGAGATTTTAGGACAAAATAATTTCCTATATTTTATGTAATAGTTGCATAAAACAGTTATTCTGTATCTGAAACACCTAAATATTATAAGAAACAGAATAAGCAGCTAAAATACTACAAGCATAAGCTGTTATTTAGGCAAAAAAGTGAAGTTCTGTCCTTTGTTTTGGCCGTGGGTATGTTTCACCCTGCAAAATCTGACATTTGTACCAAAAATGTCCCACTTTGGGCATTTGAAAAGGTGGCAACCCTACAAGCTGCCTGTTAAATAATATGGTTGTGAGGTGTCAGGCAGGCTAGCACTAGGCTTCTGTGGTCAGACCTTACAGACTGATTGCTAGCATAAATCCTGCCATGCTGCTTGTTAAATAATATGGTTGTGAGGAGACAGGTAGGCTAGCATTAGAATACTGTAGTCAGATCTTAGATCATCAGTCCTGATTAGACCAAATCAACTGTCCACTAAACAGTGTATCTAAAGCAATCTGGCTTTAAGAAGGCATTTAACATTAATGCTGTCATTAATGCCTGGGGGCTGATCGGCTTTTAGCCGTATCTGCCAACGTAGTTCTTTGTTTTCAAGACAAATGTGCACCATTAGTAAAGTACTGGGAATTATCTTGTTCAGAACAAAAATACTGGAACTTTCTAAAAGCCACACATTAAACACTGCATCTAGCTAGGGCATTAACAAGATCTTTTTCTTAACTGCCGCACAGTGCTCCCTAACCCTAAAACGTAATTCCCTAATATTTTTCCTACATAAAAAGCTGAACAGAAGCAACAGGAAGCAAGATAAATTATGTTACAACTACGACTAGCTACCAAACCAAATTTAAATGTTCAAAAGTAACCATATTAGTATTAATAATATGCCTACATTGCTTACAGTTCATATAACTAAAAGTGCCAACGGAATTTCAAGAATGTCCAATTTTTTGCTTTGGAACAAGTTATTTCCCTAGCATGCTGCTTCTTAAATAATATGGTTGTGCTAAGACAGGCAGGGTAGCACTAGAATACTGTGGTCAGACCGTACACACTGATTGCTGGCAGGGATCCTGGCATGCTGCTTGTTAAATAATATGGCTTTGAGGAGGCAAGCAAGCCAGCACTAGAATACTGTTGTCAGAGCTTACACACTCATAGCTAACAGGGATCCTGGCATGCTGCTTATGAATTAATATGGCTGTGAGTAGACAGGCAGGCTGGCACTAGAATGCTGTGGTCAGAGCTTATGCACTCATTACTGTCATGCCTCCTTTTAATTAATATGGTTGTGAGGAATATAGGCAAGCTAGCACTACAATGGTGTGGGCAGACCTTATACATTCATTGCTTGCAGGGATCCTGCCATTCCACTTGTTAAATAATATGGTTGTGAGGAGACAGGTGGGCTAATAATACAATACTGTGGTCAGACAGTACACACTTATTACTTCCAGGGATCCTGGTATGCTGCATATTAAATAATATGGTTGCAAGGAGACAGACAAGCTAGCGCTAGAAGACTGTAGTCAGACCTTACACAGTCATTCCTAGCGGGGATCCTGGCATGCTGCTTGTTAAATAATATGGTTTGAGGAGATGGGCAGGGTAGCACTAGAATACTGTAATCAGACCATACAAACTCATGGCTAGCAGGGATTCTGGCATACTGTTTGTGAAATAATATGGCTATGAGGAGACAGGGAGGCTAGCACTATAATACTTTGGTTTAAAAAATACTTCTTGACATAATGGTTAAGGTGCTTGCCTTGCGTACACAAGGTACAAGTTTTGATCCTCACCTCTGCTAAAAACTTCATTCATGGAAGGGATGTGACTTTTGGGGTGGGAGGTTGGCATAATGGTTAAAATATTTACCTTACAGACACAAGGTGCAGGGTTTGATTCTCACATGGGGTAATTGGCTAGGCTTAAAATGGCCGACAATTGTATTTAGCCTAGTACTAACCTATGAACCAGACCATACACTCTCATGGCTAGGAGGGATTGTGGTGTACTTCTTGTTAAATAATATGGTTGTAAGGAGACAGACAGGCTAGCACTAGAATACTTTGTTCTGACTGTACACATTTATGGCTTGTGGGGATCCTGGCATGCTGCTTTTTAAATAATATGGTTGTGAGCAGACAGTCAGGCTAGCACTAGAATACTGTCACCAGACCTTACATACTTATTGTTAGCAGAGAAGATGCATCACCACCACCTTTCCAACAGTACAAACTAGCAGATGCACAACCACCCCCATAGACAGTAATGGATACAGCACATGATGGTACATACAAAGAGGTATGTTCCCTAATGATCATTTGGCAAATATGCAAAGCCACACTGGTAAAAAGTGATACATTCAGTGATATCACACTATGCTGTCAGTAGATAATGAAGTCAAACCATGCTTCAGACATTCCCATGTTTACCTCAGAGGAGGGAGTGTAGAGTGAGTTACTATCATCATGTGGCTAGGAAAACATTGGAGAGCATGTCAGAGAAGACTTAGATGGGAGTCACATGGTACAGTAGAGTCGATTATCTAAAATGTCAATTATCCAAACACAGCCTTCCAAAGTTTTCATGAGGAAAAATCATAAAGTCTGAATATCTAAGCATCATACATATTTGCTTCTGCATGTTTTTTGAGCTTGTAGCCTGCTTGTGTGTGAAAAAATATTCTTTATTGTCCACTGGAATCACTAAATGGTTGAAAAGTGTATTCCCTGCATGCAAAAAACAAGAATTTAGAAGTCTTTATCTGGTTCAGTTATATGATTATCCAGACAGTTTGATTATCCAAACTACCTTAGGTTCCAATTAGTTTGGATAATCAACTCTCTACTGTAGTATGTTTTCTGTATCACATACTGTTTTCTTCTGTGAAGTGATATGCATTTGTTTGTTTGACAGTGGCCTAATGTAGAGACAGGTATCCCAAAGTGAAGAGTATTCTTTATCATTTACAGTTTCCATCTGGAATATATTTGGAGTGTTGCTACATAACTGTGATGTGTGTCAACTCCTATGGTTTATTGCTTTAGGACTACTGGTCCATGCTGTGAAGAATGTTGGGCAGCTGTGAGACTGTGACCTAGCTAAAGTCTGCACATAAGGTGTCTAGCTGATAGATGGCAAAAGTTGTGGCTTCATTGATAAGAGGTGATGGAGAATAAGATATACAAATGCAGGTGAAGGGACTGTACCCCACTAATACCCTGATTATATGGCTCACAGATACATGTCTTTTCACAACTTTGGACCACATTGGCAGTCACTACAGTGATGTTACACTGTTGATCCTCTACTGGGATTGGTATCAGCCAATAGAGACTACAGGAGACCAAACATTTTGGTGTTCCTGCCCTCCATGTTAACACAAATGCCATGCCACATAATACAGAAATGAGGTTCATGTTTACTTGGGTTGTGGTGGATTATGCCTGTGGCACATGCTGACTGATCTTGAGTAACACTCACATTTCAGGGTCCAGAAATCATAGGTGACAGGAACAAGCAACCCTCAGATGCTGTGAAATGGTGTGCATATCCGCATCAGGTGCAGCATAAGGGAGCAATGCTGGTGGTTAGAACCATGGGGGAGGGGCTTCCCCCCACTGGGGATGAGAACTTCTCACACTATGCAGCCTCATGTTCTTGTGTGGGTGAGGCCACACATTTAGACTTAATATGGGAAGATGCACACCTATTATGGAGACAGACTGAGCCATTCTGTCATCAGACTGTGACTCAGGTATCTGTGTCTCATTGTACTCCAGCCTCTGCAAGTGTCATTGTTGCAGTGCTGTACCCTGTGATTACTCAAGAAAAGACACACCAGAGTAAGTATGGGTACCTGTGCCAAAACAGTGCCTCTGTGGAGGGCACATTAAGAGTGTCTATGTAAGACATTCCATACAATCACACTTACCTTCACTGCCATCCTGAAATAGCTGGAAACCTTATGATCTTGAAACAATACACAGCCAGCAGTTTCCGTGGTCAGCCTACAGTCTTTATGTGTGGTGCAACTGTACAGAAATCTAGTACACAAGTACTGACTTAGTCCATCATCTAATGATTTATGTGGGTCCATCCTGATGTCAGTGCTCACTCCTCCAGGCATAATCTCTGAACTAATGCTTCCCTTCCTGTGTCAGCAAAGATTCTGAGTCTGTTAGTGGGTGACCCTGGCCAACCTGTCAGTTGTATGGAATATGCGTTGACATAACAAAGCATGTCTGTAACACACTTATAACACTGCTGTAATGTGTGACAATGACATTGATATCATGGAGCAGTGTCTGCCACAACTGGTGATGTTAAAGTCAGTCAGTACCCACTCTCCCTACAAGATACTGTGCATATGCTCAAAATACTTGTAGCATGATATAATTTTCAACAAGGCTGAAATTGTCCACAAGACACAGAACTATACATTTTTTGGCAGGATAGGTGTCATGTCAGCTACAGACAAAGGTGTAATGTTGTTATATCATTACTATAAGTGAATTAGAACTTTGGTGGCATGCCATACAACAATTATAAGGGTTGATGTGGGAATACAGGCAGCAGGTGTATGTGTCAGTTGGTATGTATAAAGGTAGATAGGCATCTCTCCTGCTAAGAGCTAGAGCTATCTTGGTAAGTGTCATACTATGGCCCTACAGTTATACAGCAGGGGGATGTGTTTGGACATAAGACATTTTTACTCACTACCATAGGGCAACACACCTTAAATATGCCAACACCCAATAGTGCACAGATGGCAGGCATGTGCTTGGACAAGTTGCCCTGATATTGCAGACTACCTTTTTGCCAGTACCATTTTCAGAAGAAATTTAACAGCATGACATATTTTGCTTATTTCCTCCAAAGCCTGTATGGTACATGAAGAAGAGCAATATACTATGCCTTAGCTCCTGAATATTCATTTCTGGGAGCACCTAATGAGCTTTATTGTGATGCATTTAACAAAGTGGATGTCTAGCATGACCTGGCCAAAGAATTGCTCTCAGACATGGGTGTCACTAAACATGGCTGGCCAAATCATTCATTGGTTTGATGACCAGCAGTGCAGGAACTTTGGTCAGCTCCATGCATGTGTAGTGGAGGTAAGGCAGGAACACCCTGAATAGTATAGTATATACTTTTTCTTACATTGATATTTTTATGTTCTCTATTTTGTCTTGCTATAGGTTTGAAACTGTTTTTGCTAATGAAAAATATCTGCTAAGCTCATCCTAGGAATTATACCTGCTACTGGGTGAAAGTTTCAAGGTGGTAGTGATGGCATTACATGTGATATGCCTACTATATTCTGCCCTCTTCTGGGATCAGGTCACTGCACTCTGTCATGTTGGATGCACACTATTTGTGCCCCTATGTATATATGTACCATATTAAATTTATCTTGCCTGCTGCCTCTCACCCTGTTAATGAGAACCATATCTTGGATTTTATAGATTTATCACAGTGTGGGATGTGTCCCTTCTCTTTCAGTATGAGCAGAATGTGATGCAAACTGTTTTGTTTCTGCGAGAAGTTGGAGAACCTTTGGCCAGCCATGTTTTCTTCCTGACACAACAATCGCCAGGGTTTAGATTCTTCACTACAATATCAAAATATTGAGTTATGACAACCTTACTATCTTTTCTTTTCACTGTTGGTCCAGATGAAAGATTTGCTCTGTAGGCATTCACACTGCATCCTGCCCCTGCAGAGGCTATGATTAGTGTCTCACCAAAAGTGGATTTTGGTTCCTCATAAGCAAATAGCTTGTCTGTATTGACTGAGGGTGCCCAAATGCAGCTAGAGTAGGTGGTGCAGGTTGTAGTGCAGTGAGCAATGGGCCTATATGGAGAGCCCCCAGGAGTAAATAAAAAATCACCACAAGGTGTGATGATTTAAATTGACTCAAAATATCAGAGAATGTGGAGAAAAAAATGCAGAGCCTCATTTTTGGACTATCAAACAAGTGATTAATTACAGAAGGATGACATTAATAAGAAATGTTCATAACATCATTAAATAATCTGAAGTTTGATGAGGTAAACTGTGAATCTCATGTATTAAAGTACATACAAAGTGTTAGCAAAACGATGAGCAATAAATGTGGTAGGATGTTTGTTTTTAGATGTGGTCCAAGATAATACAAAACACTCAAAAAGATGGAGGAATGTAATGATCCAAAAGGTCATTGCATCCTGGGTACAATATATGTAGCCTTGCTGTGAGATTGTCTCCATTATGTTTGGTAAAGAAGTTTGTAATAAATGAGTGTTCTTAGGAATGTAATGACCTAAGAAGTCTCTGCATCCTTTTTGTGAGGCTCTTTCTGTCATGTTTTTTATGTATATTCACAATAAGCTATTGTGCTTAGGAATGTAATAACCTGAGATGGCACTGTGTCTTGAGAACAATAATTGTAGTCTTGCTGTGAGCTTTTCTTTGTTTTATTTGGCACATACATTCAGAATAATCCATCATGCTTAGGAAAATAATAAGCTGAGAAGTCACTGTGTACTGAATACGGTATTTTAGCTATTCTGTGAGTTTTTCACTGTTGTGCATGGTATGTAAGTTCACAGAAAGCTATCACTCTTAAGAATTTATTGACCTGAAAAGTCACTGCATACTGGATATTGCTGAATTAGAAATGCCTGTATTCATGCCCATTGTAACTGTAAATAAACAAACCTTGTATTAGTTTTGTGAACACTGCAGAGTAGAAGTGAGTTCAAATAAATAAACCTTGTATTAGTCTTGTGAAGACTGTAGAGTAGAAGTGGGTTCAGATAAACAAACTGTGTATTAGTCTTGTGAAAACTGCAGAGTAGAAGTGGGTTCAAATAAACAAACCTTGTATTAGTCTTGTGAAAACTGCAGAGTAGAAGCGGGGTCAATAATGCACTGAAGGTGAGCCACAGGTCTCTAAATATAAACTTGCATATGATTGGTTACAACTTAATTCTTTATCCTCAGATAGTCTGATTGTCTTCTTAAAATCTGTCAAATGTAGTTTTTGTAGATTATAACTATGTATGTAGCAGTACCACGTGGAATATCAACACAGATTCCTTGTAGAAAATGAAGCACTGATTAGTACCTACCTATTCATGACACATATAAGCAGGAATATGAAACCTGCATCGGGATAATAAAAATATACTGCCCATCAGCCATAAACTCTATACAACATAAAATCTGAACTCTGTAAAGTTCTGTCTTAATTCCTTCTAGCTATCTACCACAAACTTTTACATTTCATCTGTTTTATCTTCATGCTTTTTGCTCCTACACCTGCCAACGATCAAGCCTTCCAAATCAGAATTGAATGCATTTAGAGCTGTCAAAGGGGCTGTTATTTAGGTTGTAATGAGGGTTTCTTGTGTCCTTGCTGGCATTCCAGCAAATGGAACATTTCGCTTTGGACATACCCCTCCTCTGGGTAGGGAGACATGTGACTTGCATCATTAGGAGCCACAATGCCTTAACCTATCCAAACACTTGCTCCCTTATACTCCCATGAAGGCTATCACAAGTCAGTGGTTTGGTTCACTGCATTGCAACAATCCTTCTTTCAAAGAACTGCTATATCCTGTAACTGACTCTGTCCCTTCTACTTACTGATCATGCCCATCCAACTTGCCAGCACTGTCAAGAGCCCAAGACATTAATCAAACCCGAGTCATCTGACCCATAGTTGGGGCTTTATCCCTATACAACACTGGAGCTGGCTTGAACACACATCCTTAATCACTACTGCTACAGTGCAGCTTCACTACAAGACAACGTTCATCATTTCAGATGCTAACGTTTATTTTTGGTGTTCCTAGCTACTTGTTACCCATGCTTCTATGATATTGGTATAGCATAGCATTGACTAAATGATAATTGTTATGTTGCCCTTTGTCTGCACTATGTAAATACTCTCACTATTGACATATTTTCTGAACTGTATTTTTGTTTTCTGCATCAGTGGCTATTCATGACTGAACAAACAGTGATTACAGCCCTACTATCTCAGCTATAACAGTATTTTAAAAATGTTATAGTCACTCACTTTAATGCTGGTAGTAGAGTTGTGGTTGAAGGAACAGGTCATACGTTATACTGCAGGTGATACTGGAATGATGTTACCATCAAAAATGCATGCACCGACAATGGAAATTGATGTTTATGGTATCCATGCATTATTATCATGTTCAGTGTTCATAAAATATAAATTCAAAGCCTACAAAGGCCTTCAAGGAGCTTGCCAACAACAGTTGGCTAGAACACTTTATCCCCAAAATAATTATCTAGTCAATTTTTAAATATAACCAATGTCTCTATACACTTGATGCCATAACGCAATAACTTCTACCATAAACCAGCTCTGATATGACAACATCTATTACAATTCATTTTTATCCCTATATTATTTTAAATAAACAGATAACTATTTATTGTTTAATATTTATGTGTTAACACATTAATCCCCACACAAGCACCAAGCACTTCAGCTTTCAAAAATTTTTAAATAGTAATCAAAGCACCTCTCACCAGGCCATAAGAAACAGTAAACAGAGACAATTTCCCAATCTAATCTTATGACTCTACGCCTTATAGCCCTTAATCTGTTTAGTATATCATTTTTGGAATCTCTGTAATCTGACAATTTGTGATTTAAAAAAAACAACATACTGATGTTCCATATTTTATTGAAGGTCTCACAATAGCCTTAAACAAATGAAAGAATACTGTACAATAATGACTTGTTAATGTATGTATGTTATTTTTAATTTCCCCATAACATTTTCTAATAACATCTCTCACATGTTTTTCAAAAAATAATTATCCATCAATTCTCACTCCCAAATCTCTTCTTACATCTACTTTTTGCAATAATAAATTATCCACTGCATAAGGATATTCTTTATTGTTAGACACAAAATGCATAATTTTTGTTTCCTCAACATTAAATTTCATACTACTTGATTCTGACCACAGTATCAAACTATCTAAGTAAAATTGCAAGATCTTATGATCATTCATTGATGACATTATAACACCTACTTTTGTGTCATCAGCATACTTACTCAACCATATTTTACTTGATTGTGGAAAGTCTGACACAAAAATAGTAAATAATATCAGTCCCAATACAAAACATTGGGGAACACTAGTATTTATCCTTCTGTAATCTGACAATATCTACCCTACATACTCTATTTTGCAGCCAATTACTCACCCATCTTATCAAGTAAACATTAATATTTTGTTTACCTTTTGTTTACCATAGATTTCAATCCGGACTAAACTTCAAAGCTTCCAACATTAAACTTGATACCATCCTTTCAAAACAATTAATAAAAATGCTTGTTAAACTAATGGGCCTATAATTACCTACTTTAGCTGTGTCATCAGTTTTAAGCAATGGAAACGTGTAAGCTGCTTTCCAAATACTAGGGACAAAACCTGTAAATAAAGATTCCTGAAAAAGTCTAAGAATACATGGAACTAAACCTGGTACAGTATTTGCCAAAAGGAAACCATTCATACCATCTGATCCTGCTGCAGTATGTAATTTAATCTTTTTGACAGCTTTATCAAATGTAACCCTAGTGATCATAGATTCATAGGATGATACTAGGCTATTGGCCTGGAGGCCCTTATAAGCCTAGCCAAGAATTTTGCCCATGTTCCCTCAAAGTCAGTGCCTGTTTCCCCTGATCATAAAACAATTATATATATTACTCATGTAAATCCAGTTACATCACTATTACCACTAATTAAATATCTAGTAAACTCCTCCAAAACACCTGAGTTTGCACTTTTGAATTTATAATTGGACATTCATCTATTGTTAAATTGTATCTTACATAAGTTTCTTTCTTACATTGTCTAAGATATTTAAAGAAAGCTATTTTGTTATCTGGTGTAAAATGTACTAATTGTTTTAGTTCAGAAGTTTCCTAAATACCCTACTAGATGTTTTATATCTTTATCTGCTCTTCTCATTATTAATTCTTTTATACCTCTTCCATTAACAATTTTTCCTACCTTCTCTAAAGAACTATTCTGCCATGGCAAACGACTATTACACTTTTTATTCTCAACCAAAGGTACACATTTATTTATCATCTCATTAATATAATCATAAAAATACACCACTCATAACTTCCTCCAGTTTCACATTCTCAAAACTTCTTTCTTTGCTACAAAATCAATTTTATAAAAGGCCCTCATATAACTTAAATTTACCTGATATTTAGAAACATTATTTCCACCATGTAGCCATAACACACTCCTATGGTCTGAGCCTTGTAACTCAGGTTCTACTGATATTTCTCTTAGTAAAGTGATATCTCTAATTCACACAACATCCAAAATCTTAGAATCCATAATGGCTTCCTTTACTACTTGCGTATGTCCTTGTTCAATACTAAAACAAGCCAATTTATTCAACTCACTATTACACCAATCTAAATCCCCACACATATGTCTGGGGAGCATTCAAATTCCCATCAAATTTAGACAGAAAGTAAGATTTAAGGTTTTTTTTAAGTCACATAATTCATGCTTGTTCTGAAGATCATCATCATTATCATTATCAGCCACCTTTTTCCCATTTTCAATCAGGATTGAAATTTTGTGACATCTGTCGCCATCTCTCTCAGTTCACTGCCACACTCATACCTTTTTCGACAATCATGCCTGACTCTCACTGGTCTTGTCTCATGCAATCCATCTCTTGTGTGAACATCTTCATCTGCTCTTTCCTTTTTCCTTTCTCTCCCAAATCTACTTTATCAAATCATCTTTTGCATTCCTGCACATGTGCCCAAACCTCCATATTCTGTTATTCTTGACCTTTTGTTTAGTTTGAGCTACTTTGGCTTCAGATTTGATCTCCCCATTTCTTTATGTGTCCCAGAATCTGCATCTTACTATCCATCTTAGACACTTTTTCTCTGTCCTGTCAAGATCCCATTATGCTCTTTACTCACTGCCCTGATTTCTGTGCCATACAGAAGCACTTGTCACAATACTTAAACACATTAACATGCTCCACTGTTTTCCCTTCTGAGTCAGTTTTAATTTTCTTTGATTTTCCCCATTTGCTGTCATGACTACTGTCTTCAGTTTTGGATCCCAGTCTCCCATCATTTGCTGGAGTTCCTATTCAGAGTCTGGTTGTAATGCCACATCATCTACGTACAGAAGATTTTTTAATCTATCTCCTACAACCTGTTTGTTGATGTAGTCCATTACCACTATGAAAAGGAGCTGAACCCTGATGCACCTCACTCCCACTCAAAAGCCCACTGTGAGTTTGAACACTGTTTATACCTTGTGTCATGGGTTCCTTGCACATAGCCTGCACTAATTCTATCAATGTATCTGAGCCTTTGCACCATTGCAGTACTTCCTAAATCTGCTTTCTTTGGACCTTGTCATATGCATTCATAGGTTCATAGATTCAAAGATTGTTACTATGCCAATGATGGGAGGGGGCTTTCTAAGCTTAACCAAGTTTTTCTGAAATAATAATGATGTCCTGTATCCAAACAGGACAGTGAGGGCTAGGCATTTATGCATTTATAAGCTAACTCTGTCAATAAGGGACATGGGTGCCAGGTTCAGTATAAACTTCCTATTTCCCATCCACTGGTCTAGGTAGGCTTTTTCTTGTCTAGGAATGCCCACTTGGGCTCTTTCCTCCCCTCCAGTTTCTTCTCTACCTTGTTTCAGACATGAGGTCAGTTGTATCCTATTCTGAATTGGAAGTACTTATCTTCCAACTCTACATATCCATGCATAAGTCATCCTGTCCATTACTCCCATGTAGAGTGGCAGGACTTTAATACCTCTTTACTGGCTGCAGCTGTGAATATTGCCTTTGTTCTTGATGACAGGCATCAAGGATATTCCCTCTCCATAGCAGGACAAATACCATCAGAATCCATTTCTCCATGATGCCCCCAACATCTTGATTGAATCTGCTGTGATTTTGTTTGGGTTTTCTTCATTTAGAAGATTCGTGTAATACTCCTTCCATCTGCTGTTAATGTCCCCTGGACTGCTGAGTAGATTGCTGCTAACATCACTTATGACTCAATACCTCTCAACTGTACAGATTTTCCCAGAATGTCCAGATTTTTTGTCTCGTGTTTTTGGTCTGTTCCACATAAAATCTTCGGTCTTCAGGCAAATCTTTGAGGAATTAAGTCAGAAAATAATGACAGATATTTAAGATTCAGACTTTATACTCTTCAGAAAATTCATGCTAATGCAAAACCTGTTAACCTATTCTTCTAGCAAATTTTTAAGTTTATAAGACCAATATTTAAAAATTATCCCTATTTTTGGACCTTTGCCCCCCCCCCATTTTTTATGGCTTTTTCCAGATTTCTTATTCCAAGAGGATGAGAGCTATGGCAACTGCATTCTTTATCTTGCATTCCATCCTCTTTTGTGCCATCTCTGCACTCATTTTCTAGAAGCTGGTAAAAGTTTTTTGATTCCATGGTTTTTGCCATTGTTAAGTGTGATCAGCATCTGCACTGGGTTGGATTACATCCTTAAGGATAGGGTTGTAGTATTTGATGCAGTTTGTAGATAAGTATCCAATAATAATTCACTGAAACTTTTTTTATCAGAATGGGATTTAAATGCGGTCTCTAATTAGTTACTGAATGGAGCAGCTATCAATGACAGTTTGGCAGATGCCAGCAATTTAGACCCATGATAACTGGCTGACATCTATATCAGCTACTTCATCTGGTCAAGGAAGAACATAAAGGTAATTCATTTCACTACACTGGAAAAGAAAAATAAGGTCAACTGTCCTGGTGTCTATAGAATGTGTATACCTACATTCTTGGCTGTGTCCATGCCTGTGCTTATCTGTACTCATTGAGGTGCACCCAATACTGTCCACTCCCTGAAGTGCCATCAAAGTATGGCTGCCAAAACTGCAACAGCCACCTCTTCCCATAGTGCTGAGAGATAATGCCATGTGAGATGATCCATATTCAAATATTATTTATTTATTTATTTGTATTTATACTTTGTTGACCAGGTTAGTTCAACTGGGCTAGTAGCATCTTTTCAGCAGAGACCAAGGTAGTATTTATACTATTATGGGAAATTTGTCCAGAGCATTGGGGTACTTCCCATACTTATCATTGTTGAGAGTGAGACCCATTTTGCAGCAGCATCTCCTGTTTCCATTCCCAGCAAATGATGGATGTGTAATTACAGGTTTCCAGTTGGGAGGTTTGTGGGGTGATTTACTTAAAGAAATTGTGATGGAGAGTGTGCCAGATGAAGGAGATGTTTCCTGGTGGAACATCATGGAGAAAATACAAAAGGATGATGTAGAGACTATCCTGAAGTATAGTGCTGAGGTGGAGAAAAAAACATATGTGGAGAAAGAAAAAGAAGGCAGATGGGGATTAGTACAAAAGAAGGCAGAAGAAAATGAAAAATGGAAGAATTCAAAGAAATGGACAAGTATAAATGTGGGACAATTTAATATTTCCTTTAGGTGCAAAAGCACATGAGGTAAGAACATTCATTCTTATTAACAAACAGACATTTTGTGACATTATATATGAGTGTTTTTTTCAATGGAAATTTTTCTAGGAGGATATGAAAAAAGAAAGACTTTAACCTATGAAATTTTTATGTGCTAAAAGCATTTAACAGGGGAAACAAAAAGGAAAATTCATGTATAATTTTGAGCAGAGATAGAAAGTGAGACTTTGAAAGGACATTTGAAAATTTTATGTAAAGAAGTACTGAATACTTCAACAGTTTATGACAAATGGGGTTTATTGACTCATGGCTGGGATTGTAATATTGTGTTAAAAATAGAAAAAGAAAAAATTATACCTATACCAAGCATGATAAATGTGGAGGAGAATATGGGTGTTATGAAATACTGAAGACAAGCCAAAACATCTTTTTTTTTTTTTTGTGGAAAAGAAGATTATTTGATAAGTAACTGTCTCAAAACAAAATTTTATAGTTGTGGGGAAATGGGACACAATGCAAAAAATCATAAATTGAAATGTTATAATGAAACAAAATTGGACATTTATGGATGGATTGCAAAAATGAAAATAAGAGTAAGGAAAAAGAAAATGAAATAGAAGAAAATGAACAAAGAGAAGTGAATTAGATGTAGAAATAGAAGAAATATTAGATGAGAAAAAATAATAAAGGGGACATACCAGAAGGTTCTGAAATAAGTGATGAAGAAATTATGAATTTGGAGGTAGTAAAAGAAAAAAATAATTCTATTGGTAAAAGGGTAAACATCAAAAAAGGAAACATTTAAAGGGATAAGTGCAAAAGAAAACAATAAAGGAAATGGATGAAAAAGAATAAATGCAGCTAATGATTAGAGTTGGAATAATGGTTAAGGTGTTTGACTTGCAGATACAAGTTAAGATGCTTGATTCTCACATTTAAAATGGAAATTAGGCTTAGAATAGACTATTAAGAAAGCTAGCCTAGCAATTAGCTATAACCTTATGAAACCATGAATATAAGGAAAAGGGAAAATGAAAATTTAAGAGTGCTTTCTGTAATTATGAATAATATTAAGAGTATAGTAAGAAGGAGCTTTGGAGTGGTGTAATACATGTGATATAGGTGTAATTATATTAGAAGACACAAGATTTTTAACAAATGAAGAAAGATGACAAAGAGAAATTATGGGAAGGAAAGATAGTCTTGAATTTGGGAAATGAGATGTTCTGGAATAACCATATTCTCTAAAAATACAGTACAGATATTAGATGTAACTTTAGCGAAAATGGGAAGATTAACCATTGTAGAGTTAAAATGGAAAGAGCAAGTATATAGAATTATAACATTATATACTTATACTAAGTGCAAAGAAAGGGCAAGCATATTTCATCAGATTTTAGACTATGTATTGATAAATATGAATATTATAATATCAGAAAACTTTAATTGCGATTTAAGAGGCAAGCATAAAAAGAAAGGAAATGATATAAGAAAAATGTTAGAAATTATAAGATGTGGTAAGTTAAAAACTGTGACAAAAAATCATGAACTTACAAAAGAGCTATGTATAGAACCGAAACAGATTATTTAATAGTATCAGAAGGTTTAGTTATAGGAGAAGGGGAGATAATTGAAGCTGGATTTTCTGATCATCCTGCAATATGGCTAGAGATAAAGGAAATCAAGAAATATATGTAAATGAGAAAGCATAATATGACTAAGGATAGAGATTAGTAATACAGTTATGGAAAGATCATATTACTATGAGAACATTTTATAAAAACTGGTCTGAATGAAGGATGATATTTAAGGAAAAATATAAAAAAAATGTTTTTACAGTGTCAATATGATGTAAAGTAGAGAAAGAAAAACATAAAATAACATATAATGCATTAGAAGATTTATAACATAGTGATAGAAAGTACTTTGACAAAGAAAAATAATCATATGAAAGAAAGTAAGAAAAAATATAAGAATTGTTATATAAGCAAAGATATATTTTACAAGTAAAAAGAGAAGTATTAAGTTGCTTAAGCAGATTTTTAAAGGAAGGTGCTAGTGTAATGAGAAAACAATGTAAAATGAGAAATAGAAAGAACTCAGAAAATATTTAAAGAAGAAGAAAGTAGTGAAAAAAAGATGAAAAGTAAAAAAAAAATAACAGAAAATAGATAATGAAGAGATGGTAAATGAGATTTTTTTTTAAATGAGCTAGATAAAGTATTAAGGCAAGTAAATATAGTTTTGGCTCCAAGACCCAGATGGAATGGGGCATGAGATACATAAAAAATGTAGGGGATTGGCAAAACAATATTTTTTAAAGATTTTGAATGAATGGTTAAATGAAAGTTAAAGAATTATATAGTGGAATACTTGGTACTGTTAATCTATTTTATAACTTTTGTAATACAGTTCTATTGCTTGTTTTCTTTTGACCTCAGTTATGTTAAATATATGGCATGTGTTTTTAAATCACCATGGAAATATTAAATTGCTTGTATAATCTTAGCTTAAATTGTTTGTTTTAATATGGAGCTTTTCTCCCCTGGCCTCTGCTGAAAAAGGGCTTTAGCTCAGTCAGACATTCCTGCTCAACAAATGTAAAATAAAAAAAAATAAAATAAAAAAAAATAGAAAATACTTAAATTCAGATGGAGGAAGGAAGATATAAGACAATTAAACTGGAGACCAGTAGTATTGAACAATAATGATTACAAGATCTTTATGAAAATAATACAAAAGAGATTTGAATTGAAATGGAAAATATTATGGAAGATAGTATATATACATATATATATATATATATATATATATATATATATATATATATATATATATATATATATATATATATATATAGTTCCCCTATCAGAAGCCTGAAACACTATAAGTCTGAAAATCAAAATCCTGAAAACTAAAGCCTGAAAATTCAAAATCCCGAAAGCCCAAAATCCTGAAACTCAAAATCCTGAAAACACAAAATGGACATACTGACGTCATTGTGGCTTTGCTATTGTTAGCCCTGTGGTGTTAGGTCATGCGCTGGGTTCAGGTAAGTGTGCGGTTGCTTTTATGTTAGGGTTAGGGGCGGTTTAAGTGAGTTAGGGTTAGGGCGCAGGTTAGGCATGTATGCAATAGTGACAAATATTGGGGTTAGGGGCGGTTTAAGTGAGTTAGGGTTAGGGCGCGGGTCAGGTGAGTGTGCGATAGTGACAGACCTTAGGGTTAGGGTCAGGGTCAGTTGGTAGATATTAGTGTCTTTATAGTGACATATTAGCATTATTTGTGTTTTCAGGATTTTGTGTTTGAGGATTTGGGGCTTTCGGGATTTTGAATTTTCAGGCTTTAGTTTTCAGGATTTTGATTTTCAGGCTTATAGTGTATCAGGCTTCTGATAGGGAACCATATATATATATATATATATATATATATATATATATATATATATATATATATATACATAGTATAAAGGGAAAGGGTTGTCAAGAGTTATTAATGATAGAGAAATTTTGTATGCTATTATGAATAGAAAAGAAGAAGTGAAAATCATGATAGGAGACCTTAATAAGTCATTCAATACAATTGGACATGAACTCTTATAGGTAATAATGAAAAAAATATAATGTAAGTGAGAAAGTTAGGAAATTACTGATGTCAACGTATAGCAGTAATAAAGTAAAAATAATTTTAAATTGCTGGTTAAGCCAAGAGGTACATATCAAGACTGGTGTAAAATAGGGATATCCGATGAGCTGCATACTCTTTGCATTAATTATGAATGTGATAGTATGTGAAATAAATCACAAAATGAAGGAGGTGGGGTATATAACACCTGAAGTGTTAAGAATTCCATTTTTTTAACATATGCAGATGACATTATAACAATTGCAAAAAACAAAATTATGATAAATGAAATAATCTTTTGAACAAATGAGTGTATATGGGGTGATAGAGATGGCTTTAAATAAAGAGCAAAGAAAAGGTTTATGTGATGTAGTAGAGATAGGGGATATATATTTTACAGTGAATGGAATTTCTGTGTTAGGTATAAAATTTGGGGATAAAGTAAGTAGATTCAATGGGAAAAACAATAGAAGAAATAAAACAAACCTGTCATTTTTGGAGAACATATACATTATCATTCAGAAAAAAAAAGGTTTATTTGATAAATTTTGTATTGATTTGAAAATAGCATACTTAGCAAGTGTATTTGTGTTGCCATCATGTTTTGAAAATGAATTATTGCAGATAATTGTTTTTATTTATATGGGGATGTAAATTAAACCCAGTTAAAACATGAGTTTTGTATATAAATAAAGAGGAAGGAGGTTTAGTGTTAATCAACCCAGTGGTATAAGCTGTTTCATTAAATTTGTACAAAGTGTTAACATGGAAAAATGAAAAAGATGAGCGCTTAGTAGAGAAACTGTATGAATATAATTATGAAAAAATGTTGGGGTATGGTAAAAAAGTGTTAAAGAGAACACATAGCCCTCCAGAACACCAGCACTGCCTTCACATAAAAACACAAATTGCACACCCACCTTCGCAGAGGCTCTCAATAAAATTCTACCCAAACATCAGAGACCTCCAAGGCAGAAACGCACTCAACCACCACAACACAACAATAATCATGAGACACATAACTCTCCTAAACAACATGCCACTCAACCAAAGCCCCTAAGGCAAAACAGCATGCCCAACACACTAGCCATAGGTGACTAGATAGTGAGGCACACTGATGTCCCACTCACTAGGTTGAATAAGGAGAAAGTAACAGTCAGCTGCCTGTTAGTCTCCAGGATCCGCCACATAACGCACGCACTCAGGTCCCTCAACAACAGGCAGAAATATGACTGTCATTGTACATGTGGGTGTGAATGACCTGAGATGTACCTCTCTGGACTACATGAAAAGAGACATGGAGGAGCTCTTGGATTATGTAGCCCAGGTGGGTATGAACCTAGCCCTGAGCAGCATCCTACCATCACCCAGAATGATACCACAGTACAAGCAGAAAATGATTGATTTCAACAATTGGCTAAGTTTCTGGTGTCATTCTAAGGGTATCCAGTATCTGTCTGCCTGGGATGACATGAATGACAGACCTCGATGCTTTGCCAGAGATGGCCTGCATCTGTCACCCCTGGGCTTCCAGATACTGGCCAAGGCTCTTGCCAACCCTATAGTGCCTTTTTTAGGCGGTGTTCCAAAGACCAAATTACCACCGTAACAGCTACAAACAAATGCAATCTGTGGGTCATGCTGCTCAACGCTAAAAGTCTAAATCTCAAAATGCACTCGCTCAAAATACTCCTTAAAATGAGAACATCGACATTTGTGCCATAACAGAGACCTGGTTCAAGGCAGCAGAAAGAACTCCTGCACTACCAGCTATAACTCATTCCACACCTTTTGGCCCCAGAACTTGGACCAAAGCTCCAAAGACGGTGGTGTTTCCATATTCATTAAGGATGCACACACCTCCAGACTAGTAGCTCAACATAACACATCTGAGATACGTCAGGTAGAGCTAAAATTGAGTAAGACAGCAATTCAGGTCGTAGCCTGCTATAGGTCCCTAACTATGTCCCAAAACTCACACTCCACGTTCCTAAGCACCCTGGAGAATATTAGGGTCCAACCTAACACTTTCATACTGAGAGACTTCAACTACCCCTCCATTAACTGAGAAAACTACTCATGTACCAATACACTTACCCAACGTTTCCTGGAATTCATTAATTCCAGTGCCCTGGACCAACTCGTTCTTACCCCCACTAGAGGTAGCAACATCCTTGACCTGGTCATTACTAACATGGGCGACTATTGCTCTACACGAACAGTCAACTTCTCCCGGGTTAGATCCAACCACAAACTACTCACCTTGGAAATCCACATCCCTCCCACCCCCTGCAAAGGTAACCACTATGAAAAACTTCTCCAAAGCTAACTTTGGGCTCCTAAAAACAGAGGTGGCTAACTTCACACCACCCATGCAAATGGAGATCAGTTGTATGACCGCTGAATCATACACCAATGCACTGTATGAACACATACACAAATGCATGGATCTCGCCATAGCCAACAGAACCAAGATGCTCTCCTCCAAAAAAAGGAAGCCAATCTGGTGGTCCCCTGCCATAAACAAACTCTACAACAGAAGGAGGAAACTGATGTGGAATAAGGTGAAGTCCCAAGACTGGAAAAACTCCCGTATCAGCCTCAACAAAAAGTTTAGATCCCTCATTAAATCCTCTAAAGCTATTTATGAAAACAGAATTGCAGCAGATAGTAAAGACAACCACAAGGCCTTCTATAGTTATGTAAGGAATCTCCATGGCAATACCCAGATTTGCTCTGAGCTACTGCACAATGTTACCTCCTATACTGAGCCAACAGATATTGCCAATATACTGGCCGACAGTTTCAGTGCCAACTTTATCCCCCCCCCCCCCCCAAGGCACCAGTCACAATACCAGTAGATTGCCAGGTACCCAGTATTACTGCTGCACAGGTTAAAACAGCACTGTCCAAGGCCAAGAATACAACTTCTATGAGACATGACAATATCCCTGGCTGTGTTCTACAGGAACTACAGAGCGAACTGGCACCTCACCTGTGTGCCCTGTTCAATCACAGCCTCACCTCAGGCTTTGTCCATACCGAATGGTGCACTGCTACAGTCATCCTTCTCCACAAAGGAGGAGCAACTACAGACCCTGGGAACTATCACCCCATTAGCCTGATGCATCATCATGGACCTAATAAACAAAGATATAGGGAATCTCCAAACTCTGGATCCCACACAGTTTGGTTTTATGAAGGGTAGATCATGCCTGCTCAACTTGGTCAACTTCTTTGAGTCAGTCACCAGAGCTGTGGATGAAGGCAAGGTGGTTCATACAGCATACCTTGATCTGGCCAAGGCCTTTGATACCATTCCCCACTCAGGAATCATAGAAAAACTCACTAAGCTAGGCATCAACCCCTATATCACTAGGTGGGTTGCAAACTGGCTCACAGGTAAAACCCACAGTGTGAAAGTAGCTGACACCAAGTCAGACTGCCGACCAGTCACGAGTGGAGTCCCAAAGGGTTTGGTCCTGGGTCCTCTCCTGTTTGGTATCTACTTCTCTAAAGTCCAGGCCAACATGAAGGGACTATGGCTGACAAAGTTTGCACACGATTGCAAGTTTGGAGCTATTATTAACTCCTCGCGTGATGTTGACATCCTACAGAAAGGTCTCACTGAGACCAATGACTAGTGTCAGAACCATGGCCTTAAACTCAATGCCAAAAAATGTGTCATCATCCCCTTTGCGAAAAACCCATTTCCCATGAATTACCACATTGATGGTAGTCCACTGAACATGGAAGGCATTATAAGAGATCTGGGAACACAGGTTGACAGCAACCTCTCTTCTGACCATGCCATTGCCACTGTGGTCAAAAAGTCCTTCTATGTGGCACATCTCATTACTAAGGGTTTTGCATCCAGGAAGAAAGAGGTCATTGCCTCCCTCTACTCTTCCCTCATTAAGCCAATCATTGAGTACAATGCCCCATTTGGCATGTACCTCACTAAACACCTGCAACAAATGGAGAGGCCGCAAAAGTATCTCACAAAGAGGATCCTAGGCCTTAAACATTTGTCCTATATGGACAGACTAAAAAAACTCCAACTATTCTCTGTCTCATATTGCCTACTTAGAAGTGATCTCTGCTTGACTTACAAAGCCATGTCTGACCAAGCTCTGTTAGAAATGCTACATCTAAAGAAATCCCAATCCCTCTACACCACATGCTCCAGAGACCTCAATCTCATTACCACAATCAACAGAACATGCTGGAGAGACAGGCTCATAACCCAGAGACTGCCCGTGCTATGGAATAGACTTCCCATACATGTCAAGCAGAGCACCTCACTGGACCTCTTCAAGAGAAATCTTGATGAGTGGATGGGAAATAGAAAATTCACTCTGGGGATAACTCCAGTGGCTCTGCTTGACAGAGGCACTGGGAACCAAGGTCGGGTGGCATGATGCCAGGGTAATCCTATGGGCTAGGCTTGTAAAGCCCCCAGGGCCATTAGCCTAGTACACACCATGAACTTATGAAATGAAAAATTAAAATGTTACCAAGAAAAAATATTTTTGTGGAAAATAAAAGCTGATGATATAGAAAAAGATAGAAAATTATGGTGTAATAATGTAATGATAAAACATTACTCTGTAAAACCATGGGAAAATCTAACAGATGAAAAAAATAAAGCTACAAGAATAAGAAGCAAATGGTGTAATCGGAAAGTAAAATATCAAGATGTTTTGCGGAGACTGGTAACAGATAAATTGCCAATAAAAGGAAATATGCCATATAAAAAGAAAAGTGATAGAACATGTTTACATTGTCAAAAGGAAGAAACTATTGTATATTTGTTTTTGAAATGTAAAAGAGTAAAAAAGTTATGGGGAAAACCATGTAAAGAGGATTTTTCAAAGATATAAAAGAAGTAGATAAAAATAAAAATGGATGTGATTAAATATGGATATTACAAGAAATGAATTAAAGAATATATTAAAAGAATAGATAAAAAGCTATTTTATGTTATATCAGTGATATGGAATGAAAGAATAAATTAAATTATATTTAATGGTAAATGGATTTACCAATAATACTAAGTAAAATCAGATGGTGGCTATGGAATAATGAGTGGGGGTGTAATAGAGATGAAAATTTAGTACGAGTAGAAAGGGAATTATGAATGTGTGTAAACAGATTTGTATATCTATATATTTGTACATTTATAAATATTTGTAACTATGTAAATAAGAGTTATTTTTGTATATAAATAAAGGACCCCTACTCTTTTTGATAGATGCCATGGGATTTTTTATATCCACCTGAGCCACCACCAACTCAAGTAGATGAGGTCTCAGTTTAATGTGTCATCCAAAGGACGGCATACTCAGGAATACAGCACCCCTTATGCCGCACAGCAGTGTCAGCAATTGACATGGTGTGGGAATAGAACCCACAGCCTTCTGCACCAAAGACAAGTGTGCTACCTGCTTTGCCACTGAAACTGAATAGAGGGCACATGAGCTGTAGAGAGCAGAGTGGGAGGATGGGACTGAATTGCATCCTGGTGGAAGGAAGGTGGCTTGGCTCACTGATTGTGTGAGACCCAGTAGGACCACTGGGTGCCTGTAGAGCCTGGGTCAGAGGGACATTTTGCTGTGTTGTATCTATGTAGTTCAAGGAACAATCATGTGAGGAAGCTTGCATGTTCCTACACCATAAACTGACAGTGTTAGCGCCTCTTGGAAACTGCTGATGTGTCACATTTCCAGGCTGAAATAAACGAAAAAACACCAAAATGTTGAATAAAATCTTTTACTGGTGCTTCCTGGTACCTCGGCTCAACAGCCTTTCAAAGGAATGATTTTTACACCAAAAAGTGTAACAAATTTAAATACACATCAATTGGGCTCATTAAGACATCATTCAATTGCAAAAATGTAAACTGCTGATGTGTGTCAGAAGTTCCTGGAGGTGGGGAAAGATTTTATCTGTTTGGATAGTGGCCCATGCTTGGCTCATAAGGGAATGGATCCCGCTCCTTGAGGAATAAATAGGTTGCAGGGGTCACAAGGAGTTGATGGTCAGCAGGAAGGGGTTGCAAAAAAAAAAAAAAAAAACAGCTCACATATTTTTAGTAGTTACTGCATCAGTACTGATGTTGCCCTGCATGTGAATGTCTGAGTATGGGGATAGACATCAATCATTTGATTGAGGTTTTACAGTGTCCAGGGTTATGCCCAGTACTCTTTTTTCAGAACTGAAATGATCAATTAATATTTCAGCAATTATACTGTACTGCTCTTGTCACCCTAATCTCAGCTTATCATCTGCTCCACTTGGGCAATTGTATTTAGTGACTCAGTACTAGACAGACTAATGTACACAGATATCTTATGATTTGTGCTCTGTCATATTGGATCCTAGTCAGTTTCCATAACAAGTGTGTGCATGCTCAGAATATATCTCTCATGCTGTCATTACTTCAGAAGTTTCTGAAATTATGCCACCACCAACACTCCCAGTAAAGGCAATGGCCTGTGGATGGGTCAGCTTCAACAGTGATCAGCATTTAATTCCCTAACTACAGAATGACATGCATTCATAGGTGCATTTTTAACTGACTGTCCAAGTCTAACTGTTTCAATGTTTTCCTAAGAAATGTCAAGATATATTGAGATATGGTCTTTCTATCCATCTGTCTAGGTATCTGTCTAGTTATCTATTTCTCTGCCTTATTATTGATGGTCTTTATTCATTTAGTTGAGTATGACTTGTTGTGACCTGAAAAACTTTAGCACCTTTAGTCTATTTGTCAAAAACTGATTCAGATTTGCATTCATTACTTCAGTAATGTTGTCTTTCCATTTTAGCCTCTAGTACCACCACCTTTGTCTTTTGCCTTTGATGTTTCCCAGTGTCAGTCTTTTCTCTAGTAAATTTTGTCTTCACATTAAGTGGACAAAGTATTTGAATTTTAGTTTTACTATCATACCTTACGTTTTAACTGTTTTGGTTCTCTTGTAATCTATGGAATTCTCTAAAGTTTCTCCAACACCAGAAAGGAGATTCTACCAATAGGGATGACTGTAACAAGGGAGAGAGAATAGGCAAGAGGGGGCAGGAATTTACTGTAGAAAACTGCCAAAGGGACCAAGGTACTGGGAGCAAATAATTAAAGAAGGAAAGGTAATAGAATGGGAAGAGGCCAATAATGCATTTGGACTGCAGGCTAGAGATTGCATTCCTTATCAAGGACTGATAGCAGAGTATAGGCAAGGAGAAAGGAATAGGGAGATCCTGAGTGAAAGACCAGCACTGGTAGAGTTTTTTAGTAGAATTTAGAACAGAAGCTGCTGTTTAAAAAGGATAATTAGTAGGGCATGACAACTATGGGAATCAATCAGAGGAGGTTAACAAAGATTGGGAAGAGAGACTAGATAAGAATTCATAAAGAGACAATGGGAGGATATGTGCATGGCTCCCAAATATGCAACATAATCTAGACAATTTAGGATGTTTGCTAGGAAGTGTTTGCAGGGGCATTTTTTACCACAAGCAGACTCCAAAGAATTTTTCCTCAGGTAGATTGCAAATGATGGCGACACGATGGAAAAGAAAGAGATAATTGTGAAGATATGTTTTGGGAGTATAATGAGTTGGTAGACTTTAAAAATTCCCTACAGACAACTCTGTCAGAAATACTGGGTGAGCAAATTTGAGTAACTAAGGAAATTAGTTTTTCTGAGATGTGATACAGAATTGTCTAGACATAGTAAGGCCTTGCTGAGTTTCATTCTGGTAGCTTCCAGAAAAACAATTACTAGAAAATGGAAATCGAAGTTTAAACCAATACAGAATATAGTAACATTGATAAAAGAACTGGAAGTTTGATCTTTAGTAAAGGGTAGGAGCAAATTACATAGAAAAAAATAGGAATTGTGGAAACAATACATGCAGAATAATGTTTTAAAAGAGGAATGAGGTTTAAAGGAAGGCAGTAATTGAATGAGCTATGTAATATTCGATTGACAATGTCTGCATAGAAGATTATATGTGTTGCATAATGTTTACAACTGAAAATAATTCAATATGGTTTATTTTCATTTATATAAATTTATGATTGCCTATGTCAGAAGTGATATTCAATCAAGATGTTTCGGTACTTACGTATTATTGCAACCAGCTTCTAAACTGATCATACGTAAGTACCATTAATTATTCTTCTACAGCATTGTGCCGAAACATTAACAAGTTAAACATTCTGCATCCTGAACTGTGCAGTACTGAGACATTCAAGCAATAATATAGCATCCCAAATAATCTCTTATGGTGTAAACAGTCAAATTACACCAAGGCAAAGCATCATGCCATTTTGCGCTTGCTGAGACAGCAAAAAAGGTCAGAGTATACATTACCTTTTGTATATTGCACTTGTGAAAATAACTGTACCGTGATTAACTATTCTACATGATCACAAACTGATACATATTTTATTTTCTTCTTCTAAAAAAATTCCAGATCCTTTTACAGTTTAGGTAAGTGAATGCTCAAAAATGAGCATAGCTGTGGTCTTTATTTGTAAGGTATGATTCTGGTGTTTTTTTTTTTTTACTCTGTGAAGCAGCCCGCAAGTACCTGAGAAGGTTTGTTAGAAAAATGAAAGAACAAGTTAAAGTGGGTTAATCTGTAGTGTAGTGTCTTACTCCCCTCTCAGGAAAATATGCAGTAAAAAAGTCCATGCTTACATATTATCATGTGGTTTGGAACCTGGCTGTGATAATACATAATTACCGATGTTTCTTGTTAAATACAAAAACAAAACAAAAACGTTTCTCTAACAACGCAGCTCAACATCATTGATTTTCTGATGCTCAGTCTTACTTAAAGTCCAGCCTTCACAACAGTCTATTATTACTGGAAAAAAACATATGCTACATGCTGCATAACACAACCATTTATATATTCTCACACAAAATAGATTTATTAAAATAAGTAACAAGTTATTATTAAGCCTAACGTACACTAACAGTTTTTATTCAACCCTGGCTTGTATAATGCTCCTAAATTAATTATCCACATTCTCTCTTTCTGATCCAATATTTTATGCTTTTTAAGTTGAGATTGTGAACAACCAAAATTTATTACAATCAAAGTAAGCGCTTTCTTCTGGTAACCATGACCAGGCTTCATCATGGTCTGATGAAGTCTGGTCATGGTTATCAGATAAAAGCGCTTACTTTGAGTGTAATAAATTTTGATTGTTCAGCTGGTGTTCCTAGCCTCGTTTGTTGGATCTGGTTTTGCTGGTTTTATCCATGTTCCTGTTTGGTTACTAAGTTGAGATTGTCCTTCACCCTTAATTTTGTCTATTCCAACAAAAATAAAATGTGTCCCAGCGTGTTCCTGGTGTTGCAACATGCTGGGGCACATTTCCCTGTGTTACATAACCTGTGTTATGTAACAAATTATTGATGTTTTGGAGGCTGTCACTTTAAATAGTGCCTTATACAGGATTTAAAGAAAAGGTTGATGTAACTTCCTGTTGAACATTGAGCACTGATGACACCTGTGAAGACTAGTAGAGAAGGATGAAGGCTGCCAGCCTAGTCAAATAGAATTTGATGCATAATTCTGGCATTTGTAAATATAAATGTAAAATACAGGCTTGTGTTCTTAAATGAAAGAAAAAACTGTAAAATGGGAACTTCGAGATTGCAGCAACATTGCCATCTGCTATAAGGAAAACTAAGCCAAGCAGTTCAAATGTTCTTTGAAATTAAAATTATGTTTTGTATGTCCTTTGAAGTTAGAATTTGGAGTCGATGAGTCTGGAGTAAGCATCCTGCCTATTGTTTTAAGGCTAAAGTTAATGACCAGAATTTACATGTGGAATGTCCTTTATTTCTCTGAGTGTAAAAGAATGTAAATACAGTTTATGTGTGGTCTGGGAACCAGGAAAGTGTAAACAAATGATGTAATGCTTTATCAGAACTGCAGTTTCAATTTAAACAGTGAGAACCAGAGATTATTGAACATTTTTGTCTTGATATCCAACCTCAGCACTGCCTGTGTCTTAAGTAAGTTATTTCAGAAGTATGTTTTGTTGTAGTAATAGCTAGGAAATTGGAAGAAAGTGTTTTTCTGTTATGTCAGAACTGTACTACTGAATTATTTTAAGTTTCTGTGAGATCTCTGAACTCTTGAATAGCACTGTGGTTTAGTAGTATTGTCTTGTGTTTTAATTATTTATTATTAAATATTTTAAAAACCTTTTACCTGTGGCTGGTTTGTGTAGAGATAAGTTAAGCTCTAGAGTACATTGCATATTTATAGAGTTTATTGTGCAAGGCCACTCTAATAAGCCTTGACTGATTAGTCACATTACCAACTGGATAATAATATTGCAAAGTAATAATTGGACACCCTTTGGGCAGCTGATAATTATTAGCCGGTGGTGGCAGTAATTACTGCCGTATAGTCTGGGTAAAGGGTCACAGGTGGAGAATCTGTGTCAGCCTTTCCCAGGAGTGTCTGTGAAGTTGTATAAATACTTATCTCAAAGTGTGTGTCAGCTACTTGGGCAGGGACACAAAGCAGTGGTTGGATAGACAAGGTACTGGTGGTTAACTTGACAGCTAGGCTGAGATCTGGACCCTATAATTGTGCCAATGGGGAGTCTTATTGGGGACCTGGAGAGAAAGGGAGCGACCAACCCCGGACTGACTGTGATCTCTGTGTGCTCTTAAGGGAAATTGCACTTTACTGTGTGTATTTGTTATCCTTTTCTCTAATATGAGACGTCCTCTCTGGTGTTAGTGGTGAGGATTGAGGCTCCTTGACTGCTGGGCCAGGGCATGGGTGTCACAACGCCTATATGGTGAAACCAGTTTGAAAGCATGGAGGCTGATTGTTATTTTGGATGACTGCTGCAACTTTAATTTGTTTGCCTGTAATTATATGGGATTTAGTGCCTGTAATTGTACTGCAATGGAATTAAAATGTAACTAAAACAGAATTGAGGTATTATACTAAGCTGTTTCTTTATGTACTGTTTTCATAACAACAACTGTGCTGGATTTTTATGTTTAAGACTGCATATCTTGTTTCCTGTGCACTGCTGTTGTTGAAACACCCACTAATTTGTGCACCGTTTATTTTTGGATGTGTGTGTGTGTGTGTGTGTGTGTGTGTGTGTGTGTGTGTGTGTGTGTGTGTGTGTGTGTGTGTGTGTATATATATATATATATATATATATATATATATATGTATGTGTATATATATATATAAATAGATATATATATATATATATATATAATATATATATATATATATATATATATATATATATAATATATATATATATATATACACGCATATGTATTTATATAGTGTCAGTCATTAAATCATTGTTACATTGACATGGATAATGTTGACACTAATTTTATTTTTATTTATTTTACTTTTTTAATGGGTTTGTCTGGCTAGGTTTAGTCAAAAATCCCTTTTCAAAAGAGGCCTAAGAAGAAAAGGTACATTTAAGTAATGCTGAAATGAAAACGTTGACATGCTTCTGCACATAGTTTCATAGTTTTATAGTATAGTACTAGGCTATCTGCCCTAGGTCATTTATAAGCCTAGCCAAAGTGTATGTGGCTTTCGCCACCCCATGTAATGATACAAAAGTGTACAATTTAATTAAATTTAGTTTACTGTGCCTCTATCTAGCAATGACACAGAGATGACCCCCGGGTAAACCTACGATCACCCATCCATTCGTCCAGATTTCTCTTGAAGACAGTCAGTGAGGGGCTCTGCCTAACATGGACAGGTATCCTGTTCCAGAGTGCGGGAAGCCTCTGGGTTATGAATCTGTCCCTCCAGCATGTCCTATTCATATTTGTGCTGAGGTTTAGATCTTTAGCTCTCATGGCTCTGATGGATTTGGATTTTGTGAGGTGGAGCATGTCCATTAATTCTGAATTGGACATGGCCTTGTACGTAAGGCACAGATCACCTCTGAGCAGGTGGTATGCTACTGAATAGAGCTGGAGCTTTTTCAGTCTGGCAGCATATGACATATGCTGGAGACCCTTGATCCTCTTGGTAAGGTACTTTTGGGGTCTATTCAGCTGCTGCAGGTGCTGGGTGAGGTACATACCAAATGGGGCATTGTACTCAATCATAGGCCTGATAAGGGAGGAATATAAGGGTACAATGACATCCTTTGATCTGGATGTGAATCCCTTCATGATAAGGTGGGCAAGGTAGAAGGTCTTTCTAACCACTTTGGCGACGTGGGTGTCAAATGAGAGGTCACTGTCAACTTGGGTTCCCAGGTCTCTGACTACTTTTTCTGTACTTAATGGATTACCACCTATGTGGTAATTTGTGGGTACTTTGTTTTTTCCAAAGGGGATGACTATACATTTTTTGGCATTTAGTTTAAGGCCATGACTCTGGCACCAGTCGTCTGTTTCTGTGAGGCCCCTCTGGAGGATGCATGTGTCAGCTGGTGTGTCGACTATGGCGCCTAGTTTGCAGTCATCTGCGAACTTTGTCAGCCACAATCCCCCTATGTTTGCCTGCACATCTGAGAAATAAATGCCGAACAAGAGGGGTCCCAAGACAGAGCCCTGTGGGACTCCACTTGTGACTGGCTTAGAGTCTGACATAGCTCCAGCTATTCTGACTTTGTGGGTTCTGTCCTTTAGCCAGTTTGCAACCCATCTTGTGACAAACGGGTTTACATTTAAGCTGTTGAGCTTGTCTATTATGCCTGAGTGGGGTATTGTGTCGAAGGCTTTTGCCAGATCCAGGTAGGCTGGATGAACTGCTTTACCTTCATCCATGGCTCTAGTGACTGTTTCAAAAAAGTCCACCAGGTTTAAAAGACAGGATCTGCCTTTTACAAAGCTGAACTGGGTAGGGTCAATTGTCTGTAGGTCCCCGATGTCTTTGTTTATGAGTTCCATAATGATCCTTTCCATAGCTTTGCAGACCAGGCTGGTCAAGCTTATGGGGCGGTAGTTTCCAGGGTCTGTAGAGGTGCCACCTTTGTGGAGTGGGACCACTGTAGCTGTAAGCCAGTGTTCAGGGACGTATCCTGTAGCAAGTCTAAGATTAAACAGCGTTCTTATGTGCGGGTTTAGCTCCTCTAGGAGTTCACGTAGCATGCAACCCAGGACACCGTCAGGTCCCATGGATGCTGTATTTTTAGCTTTGCTGAGGGCAGCTCTCACCTGGACATTTGAGATTTCAGGGAGGTTGCATTCAGCTGAGATATTTATTTTGTCTTTTGGGGGAGAGGGAGGGGAGAAATTTGCACTGAACCTGTCTGCCAGTATGCTGGCAATATCTGTGGGTTCAGTGTATTTTTTGCCATTATCAACTAACTCTGCGCATATCTGAGGGTTTCCACCCAGGTTTCTAACATAACTGAAGAAGGCCTTGTGATTATCTTTAGTGTCCTTAGCGATTTTTCTCTCGAAGTTGGCCTTTGATGATTTTATTAGCGAACGTAGTTTTTTGCTAGTGCTGATCAGGGATGCCTTCCCTTTATGGGATTTTGCTCTGTCTTGCAGTAGCTTCCTTCTCTTGTTATAAAGTTTGTTTATGGCTGGGGTCCACCAGATAGGATACATGGCTTTGGTGGAAAGGGTCTTGGTTTTATTTGGGATTGCATGATCCATGCATTCTTGGAGATGCCCGTAGAAAGCATTTGTGAAGGATTCAGCAGTGTGGGATGTGGTTTGGTTTCCACTGGCC
This sequence comes from Protopterus annectens, assembly GCF_019279795.1. NCBI lineage: Eukaryota > Metazoa > Chordata > Ceratodontiformes > Protopteridae > Protopterus > Protopterus annectens. The sequence continues at coordinate 41,734,825 of NC_056737.1, forward strand.
CAGGGGGCTTGAAGGATACCATTTCAGTCCTAAGGAGTGTAAAGTCAGCTTTTGAGAAGTTTCTCACTGTGGTCTTTTGTGCCTGGGGTGGAGGTGGGGTATGAATATCTAGGGTTATTAGTTTATGGTCTGATCTCACTAGTGAGGGGTATACTTCCGGTGTTGAGCATTTTGTCCCCATGTTTGTGATGATCAGGTCATGTATATTATTTCCCCTTGTGGGGGAGGTGACTAGTTGTTCTATTGCATTTGAGTTGATGAATTCCAGGAACCTTTGGGCTAGGGTGTTGGGGCTTGAGTAATGCACCCAGTCTATGTTTGGGTAGTTGAAGTCTCCCAATATGATGGTATTTGGTGAGACATTCATATCCTCCAGTGTCTTAAGGAAGGCTGAATGGAGTTCCTGAGACTGTGAGGGTGGTCTGTAGCATGCTACAAGTTGTATAGCAGTTTTGCCTATGGTTAGTTGCACATGGATGATCTCTGATGCTTCGTGCGTTGCCACTAACCTGGAGGTGTGGGTGTCTTTAATGAATATGGACACTCCCCCTCCTTTTGTGGTTCGGCCCAGGTTTTGGGGCCGAAATGCATGATACGAGGTATAACCTGGTAGGGCTGGGGTGCTCTCAGGAGCCTTGAACCAGGTTTCAGTTACTGCACAGACATCGATGCTCTCCATACTGAGGAGTGCTTCGAGAGCCTGCATCTTGAGATTTAGACTTCTGGCGTTGAGCAGCATTACCCTTAGTTTTTTTCCTGTATTGTTTTCTAAGGTGGTGGGTTTGTCTTTTGAGCCTTGCCTAAAAAAGGCACTATGGGGTGGCAAGAGCCTTAGCCAATATCCGGAAGCCAGCAGTGTGGCTTGTCCAGCATGTCATCCCAAGCAGACAGACATTGGATCCCCCTAGAATGACACCAGTAATTGAGCCAATTATTAAAGCTGATCATCTTGTCTTTGTATTGTGGCATTATTCTTGGTGAGGGCAAGATGCTGCTCAGGGTCAGGGTCATACCGGCCTGGGCTACATAATCAGAGAGCTCCTCTATGTCTCTTTTCATGTAGACCAAGGAGGTACGTCTCAGGTCATTCATGCCAGCATGGACAATGACGGAGTCATATTTGTACTTGCTTTGGAGTGACCTGAGTGCTTTTGTTATGTGGCGGATCCTAGCTCCCGACAGGCAGCTCACCATTACCCTCTCTTTGTTCAGCCTGGTAAGTGGGACGTCAGTGTGTCTGACTATAGAGTCACCTATTACTAGTGTATCAGGCATGGCGTTTTGCCTTAAGGGCTGTGATTGTTTGGCACACTGACTTTGTGTACTATGTGTTGCTTGTGCAGAGTTTTGAGGTGGTGTTTTCTTGGATGTCTGCTTTGGGAGCCTCTGTTGTTTTGGTAAGTTTTTTATTAGAGCCTCCGAGTATGTCTTTGTGTTACTATGTGTTTGGTTTGCAGTTGTGGTTGGTTTATGTGAGACTGGGTTTGTTGTGTGTGTGGTTACCTTCTCCTCCTGTCTGGTCTTGCTAGTCCTGTGTTGAGAGAGTTCAGCCTCCAGTTTGGCTATATAGTTGCATCTCTCACATGTGTTTGTGTTTGTTGGGAGGAGGAGAGGGTTGTCTGTGTACATGAGACAATTGTAACATTGTCTCAGGATTCCCAGATTAACCAGCTGAACTGGAGAGGACATCAGTAATATACCACTCGACATGCCAGAATAGTATAAGGGGGTGATGTGTAACTGGGTCAGAGAGAGGACTTTGAAGGGAAGTGGGTATTAGCACAGGTTGTAGGTGGATGTAGTGCCTACGTTAGTTTAAGGGTGCTTCACTTAAAATAAAGGTTTTAGGAGCAAGTGCTAGGCTTATGATAAAGCGAATAGACTGATTTTGTTGAAAGTAGAGCTTTCTTAAGGGAAAAATTGAAGTGCTGACTTGGAGGAGCCAGGAATAGTTTAAGCCTGTTTAACCGGCGCTGCACTATGCTCACAATTGCGCAAAGCCGCGCAAACGCGGATTTTAAACAGGGAACTTCAAAAGAGCTGGAAATGGTCCAAAACGACCAGTTACTACAAGCTCTTGTGCTGAGGTCACTCCTTCAGGGACAGATAGGCTGCTCAAGGCTCCCCACTCCCACTGGTGAGCAAAGAAACTTCCTTCTATCCAAGTAAGGCAATGGACAACACAGGAACTACACCACAGTCCAGAATACAGCAAAGCATGTATACTGGTCTAAACTAGTCGAGAAAGGCGGGAAAACAAGGATATTTTATTTTTGTTTGCTTTTTAGGTTAAAAAGTACACAGAAATGCAGAAAAACAGTCATAAATCACTTACACAGGCTAGCTCACTTTAGTGGGTAGCCTCAACAGTTAAATTAAACAACAAACATGTGCTAAGGTTATTCCTTGGAACATGCAAACTTAACAAATAATGTATTTATACAGGGGGAGCAAGTCTCCTGTGCCACCTACATTCCCTGCTAATTATATATATTAACTCTGAGATCACACAATCCCCATTAGATAGGCTGAACAGTCATATCACTGTTTCAGTCAAATATGAGGCATTATATCCACTTTCTATTAGGAACAAGTATAGGCCTTCTTTTGAGGACAAGGATCACATTGTATATCCAGAATACATTGAGTTGTCATTATATCAGAAATCAAAATCATATATATTTATTTAGAAATTGGAACTTTTCTGCCCATTAAATATCATTATTAAAAATCTCAGTATTGCCAATGGCAACACAGTATGCTAAACTTCATATAAATATTTCAAGCATGGGCATTGATGTCCTTCTAGCCAATCTTCTTCTTCTTCTTTCGGCTTTTCCCGGTTAGGGGTCGCCACAGCAGATCACCTGTCTGCTCATGATTGGCAGTGGAGTTTTACAGTGTCGAGTTGCCAGCCCGGCGCCCAACCTTCCACAGAAGGCACACATGCACACACACCTAGGGCCAATTTAGAGTGTCCAATCCACCTACAGCATGTCTTTGGGATGTGGGAGGAAACTGGAGCACCCAGAGGAAACCCACGCGACCACAGGGAGGACATGCAGACTCCGCACAGAAGGCACCCCAGCCGAGGATCAAACCAGAGAACCTCTTGCTGTGAGGCAGCAATGCTAACCGCTGCATCACAGTGGCTGCCTATGTCCTTCTAGCCAATCAATATACCAAAACAGTTGTTGCCATAATAAGTGGCCAGGCTGTTCTTAAAATATCTAAACTAGTACTTGTTTTAATGTAATTTGGTAGTCTGTTCCATGTACCAGCTACTCTTTCAGAGAACCAATTAGTACACTTTGCATTCCTATAGAATCTTCTACATAGGTTGTCTGACGATTCTCTTGTACTTTTTAATAACCCCAAACATTCCTAGAGATAGTTGTCTCTAAATGTCCTAGATACCAGAATAAGATCTCCTCTTAAATATCTGTATGAGACACTGTACAAGTTCAGATATTTTAGTCTTTTATAATAACTTAAATTTTCAAATCCATGGATGTCCTTGTTATATTTCTGCTGTACTATTTCCAGTTTACTAATCCTTGTTTCCTTATAAGGTTTCTGTATTGTTATTCCATATTCAGATTTGGGTCTAATGTAATTAACAAACAGTGACTTCATCATAAAAATCTTTCTATACAACCTATAGTTCTATAACTATAATTAAACAATATATATATTTTTTGTATCTCACCTTAATCAGGTAGCTTGTTCTTATGGAAATATGTCCCCCTGACATTGTATGCCTAGATCCTGATGTTAAACATTTTTTTTAGATTTTTTTGCCCTCAAATAATTTCTCTTTCAAAACTTTTCACATTCCTTCTGCAGTTTTTGCACTGAACACATCACTCCAATTAGTTTTACACAGTGACTGTTTTGCTTCCATATAATTTGTTATTAACCTTCTGTGCATTGGTTTAGATTTCAGTTTGGTAGAATTATCTAGCAAGAATTATCTAGCAACAATTTAACCTTTATAACCTCATGATCCCTGCATATAAACAGTGATAAAACTTGACATGAAGTAACAGTAATCTCTTTAGGAACACAATGTCTAGTATGTTCTGTTCTCTAGTAGCTTTTTTTTTTTTATGATCTGAAGCAGTTGTTATTTCTGAACATGTTGTGAATAATTTCCTAACTAATGTTAAATTAATATTATACCATGATCCCCCTAAAACGTGCACGCTGATTGGCCAGCGTGCCCATTGTAAATCGAGTTATACTAATGGAAAAAGGTCCGGTCGCCCGGACTTTTTTCCATTAGTATAACTTCGTTTTAAAACACTGTCTCGCTATGTTAAATGGGTTTAACATAGCGAGACAGCTTTAAAATAAGCAACGGAGATGTCCGTTGCTTATTTTAAAGCTGTCTCGCCATGTTAAACCCATTTAACATAGCGAGGCAGTGTTTAAAACGGAGAAAGCAAGATCTCCGTTGCTTTTTAGTGTTTCGCTATGTTAAATGAGTTTAACATAGTGAGACAGTTTTAAAATAAGCAACGGAGATGTCCGTTGCTTATTTTAAAACTGTCTCGCTATGTTAAACTCATTTAACATAGCGAACACTAAAAAGCAACGGAGATCTTGCTTTCTCCGCTTTTGCTCAACTCTGATGTACTGCGCAGGCGCGCAGTACATCAGAACTGCCGCGGATGCCAGACATCTGCGGAAGGGCAGTAAACAGGCATTATACTATGCCATTATTTAAGAAAAGTAATAGTTTCTTTTCTTAAATAATGTCATGATAATAGCAATAACCACTTCTGGGTGTGGGTAATGCTAAATTTACCCACAGTTGGCTTTGTTTGGTACCTCGGGCTTCGCCCTCGGGACCAAACCACGCCAACCGTGGGTAAATTTAGCATTACCCACACCCAGGCGTGGGTTATTGCTATAGTATTCCAGTCTGTTTCTGGGAAATGTAAGTCCTCAGCCACTATTATTCTTCCCGCTTGTGTTTCATGCAAGAAATGTATTAATTCCTCTAGGTCATCTGGTGGTTTATATACACCAACAATTGTTATATGCTCATGGGTTGTCTTTATTGTGACAGTTACACAGTCTATACTATTGGTGTTATCACTGAACATGTAATAGTCACAGGTTTCATAACTATCTTTACTCATTACCATAACACCTTGGCCTGATTTTTTGTTAGAATGTCAGTTACTGTAAAAACATTTATACCCATACAGAACTGGTTTCCAGTCATTGTTCATTAACCATGTTTCACAAACAATTAAAACATCAATCTTGTGGGAACATAGCAAGTTTCCCAATAAAAAACTGTATTATTAATGCTTCTAGCATTGACAACCAACGGAGATGCATCAGATGTTGCCATCTGTGAACTGTTAAATTTTCAACCTGGCAAATAGTTCCTTGTGTTTGTCAATTTTGTAAAATATCTACTGCAAAAATTCTCTTCCCTGATCTTGACAAATGCATATCATCCTGTCTGAACACATGGGCCCAATATTAGGTTTTGATGCTCTACACATTTCCATTTTTTAAAATTGGATGTTTGTTTTTTTCATGTGGGTATTTATCCAAATAAATCCTTTCATTCATGGTGACTTGACTCTCCTTTCTATATGTGATTTGTGAAAAATATGTCTTAACACCTGTACAAGCTATGCTATCTAAGAGGGCTGTAAGTTCCCTACTAACAGTCAGAGAGTCCTTGTGGATGAGATCATTTGTACCAACATGAATAAAAACAGATCCATACTTCCTTATACTAAGGCATTCCAGGGCTTGTCTCACGCCCTCTGTTTTTGCTTCTGGCAAGCATAACACTGTTCGATAATCATTATCTTCTCTGCAAATATAAGTATCAGTTCCTCTAATAATTGAATCTCCAATTGCATGAACATCTTTTTTGACCAGATCTAAAGAATCTTCATCTTCTAATTCAGTAATATATGCTCTAGCAGTTGTTACAAAGGAATTATCTTTACCACCATTAGTCTTATAAATCTCACTGTTTTCATTGTGTATTACATTTGCAAGCATACAGTTCTCATCCAGCTAGCTTTGTACATCCTCAGCTTGAGCCATGTTGTCAATGTCTGTCTTTATCAATTTTTTTTTCTTACAGTAATGTTCTTCAATCCTTCCATGTTCAATTTTGATTCTTCCTTTTCACCTTCCCCTTGTTTCTTTTATCTGCCTTCTCTTTTAGAAAAATGCTGCCTTTTTCTGTAGACTGAAGATTTTCTGATAGAAAAATGTTGTCATTCCCTGTAATCTGTGTGTTACATAACAAACTGTCCTTTTTAGTATGTATCCGCTTTACTTTACAGACATTTCAGTTTTTTTTTTTCTTCATTGTTATTTGTTGTGAACTTATTCCTTTATTTCTTTTTTATTTCCTTCTAAACACTCTGAAGATTGCTGAATACGTGTATCCAGAATTCCACTGCTGTCAGGGACATTGACTTGTTTTATAGGGGTTGAGTGATCATTCTATTTGCCCTTTGCCTAACATTATTTATCTCACCGGTTCAGTCATTAATATATGTACCAACAGCTCTCCAAGCTGTGCCAATTGCACAAGTGTAATTGTCATCAGTAAGTCTAGATTTCCTACCAATAATGGTAAGCAAATCATCCAACTTTTGACATGAGGAACACAGATCACCAGTGTTATCAGGTGTCAGTTTTAAATATACATAGCATTTAGTACAATGTACAAGACATTTGTGCTTTAGCAAATTGTTAATGGCATACTAATCTAAGGAATCCATATTCAGCTGCAAATGAATAAAAAATTCTAAAAGAAAAGAATAATCAGAATCAGTTGCCACATAATTCAAAGATAGTTTAATTCAATTCCTATGAGAAAAATCACAAAAACAATATACAACTAAATACTAAATTAAGTAGAGTAAAGTTGTTGCTCTGGCAAGTTCTGAAAGTGAAACAAAAGCTAGAATTCCTTTACATCACGTGTGAATGTGCACAGTAGCTTCATTAATATCTGCTGTAGCAATTGTTACAAAGTAACGATCTTTATCACCACCTCTTTTTAACAGGTAAGATCAATAAATCACAAACCAAGACAGGCTGTTTATATAAGCTCTGGATTGTCCTCTCTGTAGTCTGTATGACATTATAGCTGACTAAGACCCTTAGGATGGTTAGAGTTTGCCTGTCTAAAACCTACCCCTTTCTAACAACAGTGAAAATTAAAGGTAAAACAACAAAATATAAATCAAAGTAAATCTTCTTCTCTACAAGCTACTCCTTCCTTCATGCAAACAGTGAAAACAGTGGTAAGAAATAAAATATAAATTAAAATAAAACTTTTCTTACCAGGCAGCTCCACAGTCAAACACAAACCAATACAGAATTGTTTGGATAAGCTCTGGATTCAGATGCATTTAAATCATTAATAGTAGATAAGTGTCAGATGAATTTTGTACCTGAATACACTGGCAAAATTCTCTGAAATGTTTACTAAAAATCATCAGTTCCTTTCATTTGCATACTGTATAATTCAGAGCAAGCCATCAAGATCTGGTTCACCCCTAAAACAAGACACTTGTATCCAATTGGTTTACCTGATTAACAAATGAATAAAATAAAAGTACATAAATCAATATACTAGCATCAGAATCACACTACAGTGGGGAAAAGGGCAAATTCCCTATCTCTGTTTAACAATGATCCCAGTATAGTAAAGCCAAAGGTTTCGATTAACAATACAATGAATGGGACAAGTGATAAAGCAAGCTTAAAAAACATAAAAAAGAAGAAAAGACTGGACACCACAGCAAAATAAAAACTATAGATCTTTAATGAAACAGTATTAAGCACTTTCACTCCACAAGGTGCTTCAACAGACCATTAAAAATATTTGTAACTGAAACATTTTTAAATACAAAAGTAATAAAAATTAATGAGGTAAGGCACATGATTTAAGTGCTGGTTTTAAAGAGACAGTATCATTTAATCCTGAGCCTCTATCAGCTTGAAACTCTACTATCCATCAATTCCATACACTCAGTCCTAGTAACATAGTCATCACCTCTTAACCAAAAATTAAGAAATTGTATTACAAAAAATTAAAAAAAAATGTTCTTTACCAAAAGTATTAACATGTCTAGCTAGGGCATTAGGTGGCTTCATCCTTCTGTTGTCATTCACATGCTCAAGAATACGTTCTTTCAATAAACCATTAGTCTTGGCTACATGAACACATGGACACACACAACACTGGGCTAAATGCACTAAATTTGAGCTTCTACAGTCAGCATAAAAATCAAATTAAAAAAAAAAAAACAGAATCAGGCTGTATAAATTCAGAAGTAGGCAAAATGTATTTACAAGCACTACAAAAATTACAAGGAAATGTACCATCACATTATGATACTCTCCTCACATCTTTCTTATTATGTTTATAACACAGTTGACTTTTAAGGGACTTACTCATTTTAAAAGAAAACCTAGGTTGTTCACCTAGGATTTTCTTAAAGCCTTCATCAGCCATTAAAATAGACCATTTCCTTTTCACAACTTCACAAACTAAATTGCTATCACTTGAATATGTTAAAGCAACCATTGGGTTAACATAATTAGATCACATGGTGCCATTTACACCACTCACCCCACCCTATCTTCTGAGTCAGAAAAAATGGTTTGGCAGTAGTGCCCCTGTGGGAATAAATTTCAGCAATGGTATTATCAGTTTCATCTACTGAATAACCCCTAACTAAGAAACCTCTACACATCTCCCTAAAGACTTTAGAGAGGACACAATCATTGTTATTTCAACTAGCTGCTCTAACAAATCGTCCTTTTAAAACATTTTATGTACATGTCGAGGAGACATATTAGATCCATGCAAAGTAGCATTCTTTTTACAATATTTCCTGTAAATAGCAGTTTTAACTTTACCTTTAATGTCTTTAGCGAGAAAAACATCCCCTTCCTTTCCTTTGGGAAAAAACATGTACTTGTGAATTACCACATAGGTGGCAGTACACTAAACACCGAAAGTGTGATAAGAAACTTAGGGACACAGGTGGACAGTGGTCTCACCTTTGATAACCACATCGCCACAACAGTCAGGAAATCCTTCTATGTGGCACACCTCATCACTAAGGGCTTTTCATCCAGAAAAAAGGAGGTCATTGTCCCACTGTACTCATCCCTCATTAGACCCATTATAGAATACAATGCCCCGTTTGGTATGTACTTTTCAAGACATCTGCAACAACTGGAAAGGCCATAGAAATACCTCACTAAAAGAATCACAGGCCTAAACAGATGCCCTATGCTGACCGTCTAAAAAAACTCCAGCTATACTCTGTTGCATATCGTCCACTCAGAGGCGATCTCTGCTTAACATACAAGGCCATGTCAAACCCAGAGCTGTTGGACATGCTACACTTAAAAAAATCCTAATCCCTCAGAGCCACATGCTCCAGGGATCTAAAACTTGTAATCACAATGAACAAAACATGCTGGAGGGATAGGTTCCTCACTCAGAGACTCCCCCAGACGCTGGAATAGACTGTCCATACATGTCAAGCAGACCTCCTCTTTGGCCCTCTTCAAAAGGAACCTTGATGATTGGATGGGAGATAGGAAATTCACCCTGGGAATCATGTCAGTTGCCCTGCTAGACAAGGGTCCAGGGAAGTAAATATTATGGCTAGGCTTGTATAGGCCCTAGGTCTGATAGCCTAGTACCAACCTATGAACCTAAAACTCAATACATGTCTGAGAATATTTCAATGTGAACCTCAAAAATGAAGCTGTGCTATGTAAATAGTCAATAAAGTCATATAAACCCTGAATGGAACCTGTCCAAACAAGGACAATATTATCCACAAGAGTTCATAATACTTAATATAATTAACAAATAAATTACCGGTCAATACTTCATTCAACTCCCAATACGCCAAAACCATATTGGCGTAACTACTGACACACACAGTGCCCATAGCAATGCTAGCCTTCTGTAAATAAAACCTGTCATCAAACAAAAACATATTGTTCTCCAAGATCAAATCAAGAAGTATACAAATCAAATGAATCTTCCCATTAGTAAAAGTAGTGTTTTGTGATAAGAATTACCTAACACTCTCAACTCCAAAATCATTTGGAATCACAGTAAATAAAGAATTTGCATTTAATTTAACAAAAATATTTGCCTTCATCATGAAATTCATTATACCAACTGTACAAACCAGAAACAAAATGCTTAATATCCTTCAAAACTGTATGGACAGTATCTAAAAGTGGTCATAATGTTTTTTTCAGCATATATCAAAAAGGGTTCAGTTAACAAACCAAGACCAGAAACAATTGGTCTCAAGGGAGGTTTACATGGATCCTTGTGAATTTTAGGGAATCCATATAATACTAACACTAAAGGGTGCTCAACCTGAAAAAAAATCATTCAGGAGAGTATGTAAATCAAAAACATGCACCTGAATCCTAATCAGATCATTAACTTGAAACTTACATAACATATGTAACATTAACAGACAGCAGTGTCAGCACTGGAACTATAAAAAAAATCTCTGTCCATCACAACTATAGCACCACCTTTATCAGCTGGACAAATTTAAATTGTAGATAATTCATGAAGCTCCTTCATGAGATCTCAAATAAAAAAAAAAAATACTTTGTATTTAGTTAACAAGACATCCTGTACATCATGTTCACAAGATTTTAAAAAAGAATCCATAACAGGGTGCATCACAGAAACAAAAGTAGTAGTTTTCTTTTTTTAAAAAAAAAAAACATAAGACTGATGGGGAAAAAGTTTTTAAAGTCACACTCCTTGCAAATAACTTAACATCAACCAAATCAAAGAGAGTTGCCAGAATGAAAGACAAGCCTTTGTTCAAAACAGCCAAATGGTCAGAAGTCAAAGAAACTGAAGAAATATTAAAAACTAGACTACCTGTATCTGACTGTGCATTGCAGCACCCATGGTCATCTGTACTGAAGTCTGTAGCCATTTGTGACCTCTCCTTCCCCAACTCAAAGAATGCCCCTGCCTGAAAGTCTCTTCCAACCACACTGGTTTTGGAAAAGTGGGAAACACCAAAGGGGATGATGGAGGGAGTTGAAATCCAATAGAACTGCTAACACTAATATTTGTACTATTAGATGCAAAAGCAGGAACCTCTGTGCGTTCAACTTGCAAAACTGGTTGTTCATGTACAGTTTTATTGTCAGTACCAGTAGCATTTCTATGCAATGAAAAAATATGTCCTTTACTAAAATCCATCAAATCATGTTGTAATTTCTTCTGTTTCACATTTTGTAGTATAGCCTCATATGCTGCAGCATTATTAAAAGCTTCATTATCACTTTGTCTATAAGTCTCAGGAAAACAGTTATAATCACATTCTATAACTTGATAACCTCATTCAACAAAGAAGCTTCAGTGGTTTTAAAAAGTCACTCAATAGTCTCATATAATCACACCTCAAGTCTAGGTTAAAAGATTGCCAGCACTTTAACAATTCAGGGAAAATATTCCCATATGTAGGCATTTTAAGATTACAAAAGCCTCTTGGGATGACTTTAAAATGCAGACAATCTTCAAAATGCAACCATTGCCTATGCAGCTTTTTATAACTGTACAATTTGTTCTCAAGTTCTTTCACAGAATTTAGAAAACCTTCCTTATTGATTGAATCAAAGTCCGTACCTGAGGCTGTTCCTCTTCTTTTTTATATTATCTTTCTTACAACAACCTGTGCATTTAGCCACCTGCATTCAGCTATACCATAAATAGCATTAATGGCTTTAAATAGATTTGTACCTTGCAGAGCATTTTTTGTGAGAGACAGCCTTATCTACCCCAACACAATATACAAGCCTATAATGCAGAAACATGGCTCACTGGACCTACTGGCACAAGTATCTGAAGTTATTATGACCTTAGGACAGCTATATACAGTGGAAGGTGAGGAGGGAAAAACACTGTATGACATATGTAGCCTAAAATGTGTAGTTTGTCTGTCATCAGTCAGTACACTGATTGTTGCAGATGCAAATGTAATCAAGGAAACAAAGAACCAGTATGCAATACTGTAGACCTAGCTACAACCAGAAGAAGAAAAACAAACCATTAAATTACAGCAGCCCATTGTCAAAAAGTACCTTTATAGTGTTAAATGGTGCCTCCCATAAATTCAGCTTTTATTGCAGAACATTTTATGATTCAAATAATAAATCAGTGAGCTTGTTTCAATAATTTCTTAAACATCTATTAAAACATACAAATAAGGGGAAGACACCATCAGATTTTATAAGGATAAGAGAAGAAATATAAAGTAATAATATGTCAACTGAAATTAAAGCAAGATAATTTTCTCACTGCTCAGTAGTTTTTGCAAATAAATGTAGTTTAGTAAATGTTTTTGGAGTTAAAATTATTGTGTGGTCAAAATGAAATATATTACTTATATAAGTTATCAGCATGATACCAAAAATTAATTTGCAGAAGGCATCATATCATTCATCCTGTCAAAATACAGAAAGCATTTACATTTGTCACCATGTTTAGGGGGTCTTTCTACAGTAAACCATTACTTTACAAAATATTTCAGCTGTAATATAATCTCTTAGAGTGTTTGCTAAAGACTAATAATGTGCAAATATTCCTACCTTTCAGTATGCAAAAACATGACGCACATAGGAAGCCAAACAGACATCATGCAGAAGAAGTGCACAAGTCTGATAAGAACAAAAAAGGGAAACTCCTCACAGCTGTTTATACAACGCATTCCATTTCTGGATGATAAACACTCCCTTATTGCTTTGAACAGACTGACATATGTGTAATCTGTGGAAAAAAGAGGGAACAAAGGATACACATGTAAAGCAAGAGAGAAAGAGTTCTATTTATTATATTTAAAAAAAAAAAATATATATATATATATATAAATAACTATATCTATCTATATACACACACACACACACACTCATACATATGTACATGCACTATATGTGTGTGTGTGTGTGTGTGTGTGTGTGTGTGTGTGTGTGTGTGTGTGTGTGTGTGTGTGTGTGTGTGAGAGAGTGATTCTATCATAAAACACTGAATACTCAAAAGAGAGAGAATCTCAAATGGTACAAAAAAAGAGAATCCCAAACACTGAATGAACAGTAAGAGCTAATCACAAAATGTTGAGTACAACTTTTCCACTAAATTAGGCTTGTATCATTAAACCCCAGCTTCAAATCCAAGATCAAGTGTCATCTTGGTAATAGCACTGTTAGGGAAAGAGGTTTTAGTAATGGAATGTGTAGGACTAGGGTCACGGGCAACGATAGCATTAGGGTTAGCACACATGAGTAAGATGGAGCCAAGGGGGGCAAATATGTGATACACACCATCCTTTCTCTAACTGTACCACTACACAAACCAAAGTGACACACAACATAAAACATGCATAACACTGAATCTATCCCATTACCTAACCCTAACTCTAAAGTGTGAACACTTGCATATCGACACCAACTGCAATAACACAGTCTTGCACATCTTCACAACCACCACTTTTTCATTAAATCTTTTTTTTTCTCATTATTACTTACCTATACTGTATAAAACTAAATGCATCCACATGCGATTCACACAAATTCATTTATACATTCTCTCTTTTTTTTTTATGTCCACCAAAATGTTTCAGTCAAATGAGTATTCAACCTTTTAAGTTACAACAATTATCTCCTAACCTAGAGGAAAGGAGGCTGACCGGTGAAAAATATACATCCCTTACTTAGCAGCTCACTTAAAGCCTACATTAACCTCTGTGACAAAGCCTGGAAGATCAGACCTAATCTGAAATGCTGTAAACAAGCTTAGTATCAATAAATTATACTGTCCCCCTCACTGTACCACCATACATTATATCTTGTAATTCGGGGTGTGGAAGTGAAGCCCCCAAACTGAGGTGTGGGCTCAAGAAGTGCACCATCCCTCCAAAGCACTTTTGGAACAGGCTATATTTTGCTGTATTTTCCATGGGAACAGTGAGCACTGGAGGCAGTATGGTCAGACATTTTGTCAGCAGTAAACTCCATGAATATATTTGAAAGGAGTTTCACAACAACCAAAAACAAACCCAAGTTTCTGAATTCTACAAAGTTTTCTTGATAGTAAGGACTACTACACTTGCTCACATCAGGTGGCAATGAACAAACAAGCATAGGTGATGATACTTCCAAATACAACTATAGGCTTTGTTTCAGCAGTAAGAGAAGGGGAAGGTTTAGAGAGATTCTGTCCATCCATGCTAATGGGCTAATGCAGGTTAGTCAATTAGCCTGATGTAGAGAATCCCAGATTCAGAGACAAGGTAAAATCACACAGGAGAAAATTTCATTAGAGGCTATAACTACAATGCCACTGAAAAGAGACAAAGTATAAATGACACAGTAGAACAGTTCTTTGTAGTCTATAGCTACAATGCCACTGAACAGAGACAAGGTAAAATGCCACGGTAGAATAGTTCCTTGACAAGGTAAAGTGACACAGTAGAACATTTCCTTACAGGCTATAACCGCAATGCCTCTGAACAGAGACAAGGTAAAAATCACACACCAGAATTTTTCCTTACAGGCCTCAACCACAATGCCAATGAACAGAGACGAGGTAAAACCACAGAGCAGAACACTTTATTAGAGGGTGAAACTACAATGCCTCTGAACAGAGACAAAGCAAAATCACACAGTAGAACACTTCCTTAGACAGTATAACTACCATGCCTCTGAACAGAGAAAAGGTAAAATGACACAGTAGAACAGTTTATTAGAGGCTAAACCTACAATGCCAATGAACAGAGACAGGGTAAAATGGCGCAGTAGAACAGTTCATTATAGGCTGTAACTACAATGCTTCTGAATCTAGCACTGTGCTGTCAGACATGATCACACACCAGTTTTCCTCACTAGCTCAAACATTGTGGTAGCACAGGCACTCTCAGCATACATGCACACACTCACACACATACATACACATAGCTGCTCATACACACACACACACACACACACACACACACACACACACACACACACACACACACACACACAAACACACACAGATGCACACAGGCATGCACACACACACACACACACACACACACACACACACACACACACAGGCAAACACGGACAGACAGGCAGACACACCCACCCATACAAACACAGACAGACAGACAGACACACACACACACACACACACACACACACACACACACACACACACACACACACACACACACACACACACACACACATACACACATAGCTGACTTATTTATACTTACCTCCCATAGTGTGACCACCCAGACTTACAGTACACACACAAACACACACACACATCCAATCAGCTGTATGCATGCCCCTAAAAACATTCACGTATATGTCCACACACACTCACACACGGTTCTTCTATAATTACCTGTTTTCACAGTATTAGCCACAACCTCTCTCATTGTGATGAAAGGGTATATCTCATTAAAATAATAATATACACTCTTTTCCTTACTGCAGAAAAGATAATTCTGTCAAGTTCATCTGGAGCTACCACCATTTCTGTGGAAGAGTACATGGCTAATTTACATTAGCCACTCTTTTGAACTGCTGCATTTGCTTACAGCTTCCCCGGTGAAACTGCTGTCTGTCCTATAGCCACCAGCAGAAAATCATAGCAGGAGAGTGGTCTCTGAATTGGACAGGCTTACTGCAATGCAGAAGCTATCAGAGGTAAGGATCCTACATCATGGTAAAATAATCTTAATTCTGCAGCAAGTCTTATACCAAGAGTCTTTTACCTGGTATCAATCAATGTAACTGTTAACAGGACTTCCACTAGGTTTTACAGCCCCTCCATGCAGACTCAAGAGCTGAATGCTCTGGTCTGCGTTCATCTTTGTTTCATAGAGGCACACTTCAGACTCCATTTGGCTGATGAGAGGAGGTGGGTATTTTACTGAGTCCTAAAGTTAGGATGAGAAGAGGTGTCTTTTATTTGTGGGAGAATGCTTTTCCACCCAGACTTTTTACTAGTACAGATGAGCAGTCAGGCAGTCGCAATGTGGACGATGAAGTGGTTGCAGTTTTTGAGGGTGTAAGAGAAAGGCTGTCTAATTAATTTATCTGCTATGGGACAGAAGGTCTGGTTGCCTAGGAGACTGAATAGTTGGAATCCTAGGTGAAGGTCAATCCTTTGTTGAACAAGAAGCCATTTTGCTTTTTTTTCAGTGATTTACAGTTGTGTTCACTTTTATGGAACTGGGTAATAAACCTACAAATTTTATTGGTTATTATTTGAATATGCATAGAGCTTGTCTTTGATGTTGAGGCTATGAGGGGGAGGCCATATTGAAGCTCGTGGAGTAGAAAGCATAGCTCTCAACTGTCCAGATTTTTGCAAAACGTCCAGATTTTGTACTCATATTTTTGGTCCATTTCTCATAAAATTGTAGTTTTCTGGAAAATCACTGACAAATCATTGAGGACTGATGTCAGAAAACAATGGCAGACATTTGATTTTCAGACTTCATATCCTTAAGAAAATTCATGCTAATGCAAAACCTGTTATTCTATCAACTGTCTAAGTTTCTAAGAGCAATATTTAATATTTAAAATGTGTCCCTATTTTTGGCCTTTGCCCCCCCCCCCCCCCATTATTTGTGGCTTTGTCCAGATTTCTTGCTCTAAGAGGTTGAGGGGTATGGTAGAATGCCTTTACTTAAGACTGTTCTGGAGGTTTTAGTAAGAAAAGAGGAGATTTTATTGTCCTAAAATAGGAGAGAGAGTTAACCTATTTCATTATTATTTCAAGGTGGAGGGAGAAGTTAAGGGATCCGGTCAAAATAAGCAGTCTTTTCTATGTAGTGTTGCTGTGGTCATAGAAATTCAAAGAGGTTTGTGTTTCTTTTCTTTTTTGTTTAATTTCTGTTTGGTGCCCAATATCCTACTTTTTGTTTTGCTGGAATTGAGGTTTTTGTTGGAGAGTCAGTTGATTAAGGTTGGGAAATCTACCTGCAGGCCTTTCTAGAGGTTTGATTGTTTGTACAAAATAATTCCATGTTATCTGTACAGAGTATGAGGGGAAAATGAAGGAGGACAAAAGCAAGTTTATTTATAAAGATGGAAAAAATAGTAGACGAGGGAGTAATGTACGTTGTAGTGATACCTTTTGAAGACTGACTGAGAAATCATGACATCAGTTCAGTAGGTGATGGAAGAAGATGTTCTGATCAACAAGGTAGAAGGCTTTTGTAAGATCAATAAAGATGGCACCAGTGACACAGGCTCTATCCATAGCTAGTAGTATTTCATCAGTTAGGGTCCATAGAGCTGTGAGTGTTCTCCAGCTGGACCAGAACCCTTGTTTTTTATGGGAGAGAAGTTTATAGGTAGTAATGTATTGAGTGATTTGAACACAGGTAATTTTTTCAAGTAGTTTGCCTTGTGTGGGTGGCAGGAATAGAGATTGGCCTATATTTTATTGGATCTGTTTGGATGTTTTATAAAGTTTTACCGTGGTGTCTGGGTACAGTTGTGCAACTTTCATTTTAGAAGGCTTACTATCAGTGTACCAGCCACTTGTGTTAGCCACTATGGAAATCTAGCTTGGAGGGGTGAAGGGATTAACATAACCATGGATGAGGGGTCTATTTTGGTTTTCTAGTATTTGATGTTAATTCAAGAGACCACAGTGACCTTTCATTCTTAAAAAGTATCTGTGGTGTGTAGATACTAATGTGTAGATTTTTGTTTACTCAGATAATCAGCTAATCATTCCATTAGACTCTAAGAGAATAAACAGTTCAAAGATTAAGAAACAGACTCAAGGCCTTAACAAATGCCATCATGGAGTTCACCTATATTGTTTTCAGTTTAAGATAATTAAAATTGTATCTAATCTAGTCTAATACCTGTTAGTAGTAGCTGACAACCTGACTGATGTAGGTAGTTTATTACACATTGTAGTCGCCTGTATCTGAAAGAAACTATGTTTTGTTCTAGACTTGCCATAAACTAGCTCAAATAACAATTTGTTGTTCTTAATATGACATCTGTCATGTTTGCTTCTTATATCCATTGCTGCTGCCTGAATTTCATTATGAAGAGAGCTGTTCCTTTTAATAAGGCCACCGCTGATGATCCTACAATACAGTGAGTGCAAGTTCAATTTAGTCAATCATAGCTCATAAGTGCACTCTTCTGTGCCCTCAATTAACCTAGGGTATACTAGCTGAATAAGTTCTAGGCTAGTCACACTCTCAACAGCTTAGTTTAGCCATATACAACATCTTTCTTTGTTTAAACTGGCAAGATTTGTCAATGTAAATACATTTACTTACTTTACCCAAGTTCATTCACAGCGGCCTTTTACTCAGTTCAGGTCAACAATTAATGCCAACTTTATAACCTTTGTGATTCTTAAAAAGTATCTGTGGTGTTGGGAGGGTGGCCTAATGGTTAAGGTGTTTGCCTTACAAACACAAAGTGCAGGGTTTGAGTCTCACAAGGGATAACTGGCTAAGCTTAAAATGGCTCGCAAGGGCAGTTAGCTTAGTACTAATCTATGAACATATAGTATATGCATGATGTACATCATCAGCTCTTATTGCATACTATTTGTGCTCTTCTCTGTATATTATTTGTGCTCTCTTCTCTTATTGCACTATGCAGGTGGTCATGTCTGATCAGTGCTCTAACCCAGGAAACAAACATAAATAAATAGATAAACAGAGTCCTGACCAAAACAAGCACAATATTCAATAACAGGGCATATAAGTGCTATTTACAAAAGGACCATTACTCCAGGGCTTCTAGAAGCAAGAAAACATATATAATAATTTTCATTATGTAATAAACCTTTTAGAATATTCTGAAACTGAGTATTAAAATGAGAATTAATTTTCAATACCATACCCATATCCTTGTAATTATGTAGTATTCAAATGATTTCATTATTTATGTCAGATGAAGTCTGCTGTTGTCATTACCAAAATGCACATTTGGAAACATTAAATTCAAGTTTGTGTTTTTAGGCTCAAATAAAGAAATGATTCAGCTAAGATTGAAAGAATGTGTGATGGATTGTGTTTACAATGAGCTGGGTATTTTGTGCCTTTAGCACATCTGCTCTGCCATTTGCCAGGTAGCATCTGGGACAGCTGACATGAGAAAAATAAATAATACAGGGCCCAAGACAGATCCTTAGGTAATTCCTGTAGTCACTGGTTTCAAATCAGAAATCCACATTCTAGTTCTGACACCACCCGATGTGTTGCTCAATCAGTTAGCCCTCTAGCTAGCATTAAAATGGTTTACATTGAAATTCATTGGGTTACAGTATTACAGGAACACTCAGAATGCTATGGAATGCCTTGCCTAAATCTAAATATATGGACGCAACTTTAGTACCATCATCCATTGTATTAATAAGTAAGCAATAATACCTAACACGATGTGTGTTAGTGTGGAAATGAGACATGCCCAGGGATGTTCAACACACTCCCTGAAGGGCATTATTGTGGTTAGAGAATGAGCTAGCCGTTACATTGATTTGTATTTGTTTTTAATTACAATACATTTTTATTTAAAATAGTTCTTCACCTAACATTTCACACTTGCTGTAGAATATGTCATTTTTGTTGGAGGAATTATTTCACATCCAAAATATAAGTTATATAAGTATTTAATATCTGCTGACACACACACATACAGAAGCAAACAAACACATTCAGAAACACTGACAGACAAACTCACACATAATGCACACATATTCAGAAACAGAGACTGATGCTCACACATATGCATAGATAGAAATGCATACAGATACACAGAAACACTCACACATATAAAAACAGAGCAATTAAAAATCACTTTGATGAGGAAACACACACACACACACACACACACACACACACACAGAGCAAGTAACAGTTACTTTGTTGAAGGAACGCATCTTTTGATGTCTGCTTTTGAGCAAATAAATGCAAAAAAAAAAAAAAAAAAACATAGAATGTAAAGCATTACAACTCCCCCTCCCAACTGTCCCTGGTTTTGCTGCTTAGTCCTGAACTTTACTTTTTAAAGAAAAATCACTAAGGAATACAGTCAATTAATAATGCCAGATATTGAGTTTCCCATTTTTATTTTTTTACATATCCATTCTAATGGATTACTTACTGATGTCAGCACTCTTGCTGTCTCTGAGTGTGTCTCTGTCTCTCTCACTCACTCTTGCTTATGCTTTCAGGCATGGAAGCATGCATTCACACACACATTCATACATGCACTCACACAAATACACACACAGACACACACACACACACACACACACACACACACACACACACACACACACACACACACACACACACACACAGTTTTTCTCCTTTATTTATTTATTTAGTTTTTATTCCAGTTTTACCCTTTCTGAGTGTCTGAGCTTTACGACACCTTAATATGCTGCTATGAAGTGGTGGACTTGTTTTCAGTGGCCATTACTTGTACATCAAGACCCTGCTGGAGAATGCTCTTTCTCCAATCAGGGTTTAAGGTCCAGTGTGCTCATTTTCTAATATCTGTTAAAAATCTAACAAATTCGTGGAGAATGAGTTTTCTTTAATAGATTTCTTGTGCTGATGAATATCAAAAGGCTCTATTAAATATTCATAGAAATACTTCAGAGATAATTTTTGAATACATTGCTAACAATGCTAGTTAAACTAATCAGAGGAAAATTGCTGTGGTCAGGTCTGTATCTCTCAAGCATACTTAATTACAGGTTACCTTACATTTCCCATTTTTGAGTCTTTAGAAGTCCATGTTCCTCACTGCTCCACAATGGAAGTGTATATCACACATTCAGTGTTAAAACTTTTTAACTATTATCCATGGTGAATAATACTGTATATTGATTCATCAAAATAACTTTTTATAAGTATAAAGTAAGCCATTGTAACCAAACTGTGAGCTTTATTAGGTAAAGTTGTTAGTAAGCTGTTAGTCAGTGACCCACATTTTATCCATTCCTTTCACATTATAAGAGGAATTATTCCTATTTTTGGAGATGGAAGGCTGAGAGCTATGCTCAGGACTACAGGTACAACATCTGTCTGTCTCCATACATCAGTTATAACACCAAGTCCAGAAGTAGTATAAAAACGTCCCACTATAACTAGCACCGAGTCTGTTTATAAATATGCTTGGTATACTGATTAAAGCAGTAGATGTATGTGGTTATTGTAGAGATTATTGTTTCCTTAATACTAGATGTGAAGGTGGTAGAATTTGCTTATTTATTTACCTGTCAAAATATCTTACTTATCTTCGTTACCCAGGCTAGAACTCTGATCCATCCGGGTCTTTTTAAAAGTCTACCAGGGAATAAAAACAGTGTTACAAAATGAAAATTAAAAGCAAAATTCAAAACAAAATGAACAATTAATGAGTGACAATATATAATTTATTCAGTTTGTTACAGTAAATGTATAAATAAGTTTACAAAATGAAGATATGAGAAGAAGCTTTCTTTATTTACAATATGTGCATTAAGGCATTTAAAAAGGGGGGGTGACTATAAAGAAACGAAAAAGGGTGGCCTAGAGGAAGAGGCGAAGGGGAAGAGAGGAGATGAGAAGTGGAAAAATTGAGGGAACAGGAAGGATAGGAAGGCAAAGCAGGTATGGAGAGGGAAATGTAGGGAAGGGTGGGGCAGCTAAGAGTGTTTATCTGTCAGCCTGTGTGCTGATTGAAACAGTGTGAGGAAAAGTATATTATGAAATTTATATAATATCATATGGTTGGAAGCCCTGTTGACTTATTTTCTGAGTTATTTTTTAGATGGGATCTGAATTTCTTGAAGTATGAAATACCATTTAGGTGAGTTGGCAGTGCTTCCTAAGCCTGTGGTGATGAATGAGAAACAATGGTTGTTGTTGGTTTGGAGCACATTTTGGATCTATGGATGGGAAACAGAAAATTTATCCCAGGACTGCATCCTGTACTACTACTGGACAGATGCAGCTCCTAAATACTTTAGCCCATGCATGGGTCCCCTCAAAGTATCTATGGTATGATCCCATTTATTCCCATTAGGGATGATATATAAGTATCAGCCATGGGATGGGTAAAGTCATCTTGGAAAGAGGAACCTCCCAGGAATGCCAACTGCCCCTCCCAACTATTTATTTTAGCTATTGAAACTTTAAATTTGTGTATCTGTCAAAAGAATAAGGAATGAGGGATTCTGGTTTGTAAAATAAAGTCATCACTTCAGCATGGTTTACCAGTGATTGTACAATTTATTTATTCAGTCCTTCCAATTCATTAAGGAACGTGCTGGACCTGTTCTCCCATTTTGGAAATTTTTCCAGGTTATGTAAAAGCAAAAGTAAAATTATATTTCTTCCATTCATATCTTGCAAGTTTTTTTTCCAACAGTAATGCTGCTGATAACTTACAAATACAATGGAAAGATGAATATGGGTATTATGATAGGCCTTTATTACTTCAACATATTAAACTAAATGTAGTATTCTTAGCTGGGAAATTTAAGAAGAAAGTTAAATAATGAAAGCATAAATATTCCCTTTCTAGACAGCTTGACAGCAGTTCAGAATATTTTTAGTTCACAAATTTGTCTTTGTTGTTAAGACACTTATCACTGTTCAGGTGGAACAAGCTTATACTTAATTTATAAAAAAAAATGTTTAGATTTCCTATGGGATTCTCAAACCTCAAGGATATCTAGATCTGAGATAATATTTCCTGTATGGAAAGGAGGACTGGGTTTCTCCAGTTTTGTTAGAAATGAGAAAACACCTGCAAGTGAACCTCTAGTAGAGCAGTCTGTTCCACATCCTGTATACTAACATATTTCAAGCCCAGGCATTAATGCCCTTCTAGCTTGTCAATATACCAACACACTTGTTCCCACAATAAATGTCCAGGCTGCTCTTAAAAATATCTAAACTAGTACTTGCTTTAATGTAATTTGGTAGTCTGTCCCATGCATCAGCTACTCTGTCAGAGAACCAGTTGCTACAGTTCTCATTCCTACAGAATATTCAACACAGGTTGTCTGATGATTCTCTAGTAATTTTTGATAACCCCAAACATTCCCAGAGATAGTTGTCTCCAAATGTCCTATATACCTGAATAAGATCTCATCTTGGATATCTTTAAGAGACACTATACAAGTTCAGATATTTTAGTCTTTCATAATAACTTAAATTTTCACATCCATGGATGCCTTTGGTATACTTCCGCTGTACTCTTTCCAGTTTACGCCTTCTTGTTTTCTTATATGTTTCCATATTGTTACTGCATACTCAAGTTTGGGTCTAATGTAACTAATAAACAATGACTTCATTTTTTTTGATTTCCTAGACTTTATAAATCTTTTTCTACACCCTATAGCTCTATAACTATCATTAACCAATTGGTTGATATGATTAGAAAAACTTATATCTGAATCTACCCATATACCCAGGTTCTTAAATGAGTCTACAGTTTCAATAATTGTGTGCTGTATTTAATACTCACCTTTCAATGTATGTCTCTCAAATCTCATATGCTTAGTCTTTGATGTATTTATCAGCATATTATTCTCCTGTGCCCAAATGGTCCATTTTGTCAAGTTATTTTGCAGACATGCCTTATCTGTAACACATGTAATCAGTTTACCCAGTTTTAGGTCATCTGCATATAGACAGTAGAACACCTCAGATGAAAAAGTTAGGTCTGAAAGATACAATCTAAATAAGTAAGGGCGTAGGAAAGAGCCCTGTGGGACACCCTGACTGTAACCAAGGAATTCACCTGTCCAGTTGCTGTATGATACTTGCAATGTCCTATTTGTAAGCCACATAGCTATCCATCATATCAAGAGTACATAAATACCTAGTTGTACTAATTTAATGATCAGTGTTTTGTGTATGACCCTGTCAAATACTGAAGTTAAATCTATACAAATTATATCACAGCACAATTTTTCATTCATAGCTGTTATTATCTTGTTATAGAACATAATGTTATAGGTGGTAATAGATCTGTTTTCAACGTATGCATGCTGATATATGGTTTCAAGTCCCAACCTATCCAGTTTTGACAATAACGTATCCGGTATTACCTTCTCCATTATTTTTCCACAACATGAAAGTAGACTTAAGGGTCTATATGACTCTGAGTTTGTTCTACTCCCCTTTCCCTAAAATACAGGTTTAATAAGTGCATGTCTCCAATCTTGCGGAATCTCCCCATATTTATATGCCCTAGTGAATTATAGGTATAATGGTACTGTATGTTCTTGCTGAATTGTTCTCATGTTGTTGTTACTAATTCCGTCTCCTCCCTGCTCTTTGTTTGGATACAATTTACTCAGTTCTTTTTCAATATAATCTAATTTGATTCCAGTATCTGGAGTTACCTGGATGTCACTGGGACAACTTTTCACCCCTTTTGTGGAGCCAAACTGTTTTGCATAAGGTTTTGTAAATATATTTATAATCTGTTGTGTCCGAGAATAAATTTTAGAATCTGCACCCAGTTTATCAATGTGTGTCTTTACTCCTTCCACATCTTTTATATCTATAAAAAGGTTTCCTATTATGCTCAATATCTTTATATAAATGTTCATCAAAGTGTTCTTGATTTGTGTCTCACACTATGCTTAATCTGTTTGTCCAGAGTGTTTATTTCAGTTTTCAAAGTTGTAGTTTGACCTCTCTTCTATTTCTTATATTTGTTGTCTCTCATCTTAATCAGATATCTTGTTCTTATGGAAATATATCCCCCTGATGTTGTATGCCTAGATCCTGATGTTAAACATTTTTTTGATTTTTTGCACTCAATTTCTCTTTCAAAACTTTTCACAATACATCTGCAGTTTTTCCACTGAACATCTCACTCCAGTTAGTTTTACATAGTGACTGTTTTGCTTCCATATAATCTGATTCTGTCTAATTAATCTTCTGTGCATTGGCTTAGATTTCAGTTTGGCAGAATTATCTAGTAACAAATTAACCTTTATAACCCTGTGATCACTGCACATCAATGATTGTAAAACTTGACTTGGAAGTTATTACAGTAATTTCTTTGGGAACACAAACAATGGCTAGTATATTCCTTCTCCTGGTAGTTTTTTTTACAATCTGAAACAATTGTTCCTGAATATACGCTGTGAATAATTTCCTTACTAATGTTGTTGAATCAATATTATTCCAGTCTGTTTCTGGTAAATTTAAGTCCCCAGCTAATATTATTCTTCCTTCCTGTGTTTCATGTAAGAAATGTATGAATTCCTCTAGGTCATCTGCCCTTGACTTTGGTGGTCTATACACTCCAACAATTAATATATATATATATATATATATATATATATATATATATATATATATATTTATGTTCCAGGGTTATCTTTATTGTCACAGTTACAGTCTACAGTATCGGTGTTATCACTGAAGATGTTATAATCACAGGTCTCATAGGTGTTGGCAGAGATACAGGACATTAATCATTCATATATCACACCTAGCTTTTGAGATAAAGGAATGGTTTGGGACCCAGGAGGGTTGGATGTTAGAATATCCACGTGGATGATCAGTTCCCTTTAGACTGTAGAAATTATTGAAATTTTACACAGACTATGATGCAA
Organism: Protopterus annectens; assembly: GCF_019279795.1. Classification (NCBI taxonomy): domain Eukaryota; kingdom Metazoa; phylum Chordata; order Ceratodontiformes; family Protopteridae; genus Protopterus; species Protopterus annectens. The sequence continues at coordinate 41,760,509 of NC_056737.1, forward strand.
CTCCAAATATCATTTAGACAAACAAGTTACATTTCTCAAAAGTTTTTATTGAACTGACTTTTTCCAGGACTCAATTTAAGTTTTCTCTCTAAGTGAAGGTAGAAAATTAGGTGGCAGGGCCCCTTTCCCATGGATGTAATATTTACAAGTAAGAAATTTAAGTATAAAATTTCACATTCGTAATCCCACTATTACTCAGATTTTAAGTGCTCTGTTAGATTTATCTAGCACATTAACTGGGCTGCTGTCCAGAATATATTAATAACCTTTTGAAAGGACTCTCATTTATGTTTTGAGGTACTCAAGATAAATAGGTGACAACATCAGGATGCCTGTTATCAGCTCTAGATTATAATCAGGCTTTTATATTATGGTCCTTCTCAACATTTATTTTTTTATAGGACTGCACTTCTTGAACATTCCCCAAAAGGATGTAATAAATGTGGACAAGGTAATGATATGTGTTGGCATTGTCAGCAGCCAGAAACAGATTCTGTGCATATACTATGGGAGTGTACTCACAGAAGTTGGCATTGTCAGCAACTAGAAACAGATTATGTGCATATTCTATGGGAGTGTACTCACAGAAGTTAGCAATGTCAGTGGCCAGAAACAGATTCTGTGCATATACTGTAGGAGTGTACACACAGAAGTTGGCATTGTCAGCAGTCAGAAACAGATTCTGTGCATATACTATGAGAGTGCACTCACAGAAGTTAGCAATGTCAGTGGCCAGAAACAGATTATGTGCATATACTATGGGAGTGTATTCACAGAAGTTAGCAATGTCGATGGCCAGAAACAGATTCTGTGCATATACTATGGGATTGTACATAGAGAAGTTGGCATTGTCAGCAGCCAGAAACAGATTCTGTGCATATACTATGGGAGTGTACATACAGAAGTTGGCATTGTCAGCAGCCAGAAACAGATTATGTGCATATACTATTGGAGTGCACATACAGAAGTTGGCATTGTCAGCAGCCAGAAACAGATTCTGTGCATATTCTATGGGAGTGTACTTACAGAAGTTAGCACTGTCAGTGGCCAGAAACAGATTCTGTGCATATACTGTGGGAGTGTACACACAGAAGTTAGCAATGCCAGTGGCCAGAAACAGATTCTGTGCATATGCTATGGGAGTGTACACACAGAAGATAGCACTGCCAGTGACCAGAAACAGATTCTCTGCATATACTGCAAGAGTGTACACACATTGAAGACTACTCTGCCTATTGTTTTGGTAGAAAATCCCTTTACTCTGTCTTTTTTCTTCATTTTTACTTCATATTTTCTCACTGTCCCAGTGTCCGTCCCATTTACCAGGGTTACCAACTCCTCTTTCCACCCCCAGACTTTCTCCAGCTCAGGGCTGGGATGGGCATGGATATTAAGGGCATCATGGGGTCATGTTGGTGACTGCTTCTGCTGTTTTTTTTTTGTTTTCTTTTTTTAATTTAATAAACTATCCTTGTTTTTCCTCACCCTCCTTCCCTGCATTCGTCTATTCCATCCTAGGGCTAATCCCATCTATGGACCATGTCTTCCTCATAGTTTCATAGATGTTTACTAGGCTAACGACCACAAGGGCCATTTTAAGCCTAGCCATGCATTCCAAATCTCTGACAAGTTCTGGTACCCTTGAAAAGTGTAAGCAGGGGCTTGTGAGATGAAACATTTATAGGGAGGGGCCTGGGTAATGAACCATTTACAGGCTTCCTGTGTCCATTAGAGACATAGGTGCGAAACAGAGGATGAATTTTCTGTTCCCTATCCAGTTGTCCAAGTTACACTTTAATTGGTTTATTGAGGAACTCTGATTCACATGGATGGGGAGCCTGTTCCAGAGATGGAGTAGTATCTGGGATACATACCTGTCTCTCCAGCAGATCCTATTTATATCACAGGCATGGTTTAAGTCTTTAGAACAGGTAATTCTGGCACTGTTTACCCTTCAAGGAGTTGCCTAGATAAATATCTTTCCCGTTGGAAAGACAAGTTCATCCCCACATACCAGCACCTCAGATGCCTGAACAGTTAATTTAATCCTGGCTGCCTGGGCCAGTGCCTCAGACTCCCAAACTGATAATTGAACAGTAATTGCCTAGGCCAGAGTTAAGCATTTATCCCTCTGTACCACAGTACTAGCTTCCCTTTGCTCCCTCCTAAGGCTAAACTTAAATTATCTCAACAACAATGGTCAGGTTAAGAACTATTGTATAACTTTGCAGTATATTTATTGTTGGATCATTGAGATATAATTGCACTAGACTCAGTATATTGTTATTAAAAGTTATACTTTACAAGTGATGTTATTTTCAATATTGTGAATCATTACTGGTTATTTTAAACTGCATAATGTTACGTATTTCATTATGTTGCTGCACTGTTGTTTCATGTTGGTTGTTGCAGTAAATGTTTATCCACAAAAAAAGAAGATGATGTGGTTTTCTGTGGCAAATGACTTTGAAGTGGACGGAGAATGGTCGCTAGAATGATAATATGAGAGCTGGAAGGCACTGGAGCCTAAGAAAGGTTGTTACATTTTGCACTGAGAAATCCTGTTACTAGTGGAAATGTCAAAACTGGTATCAGGGGATGACAGTGAATAGAAAGGTCACATTCCTTAATATCCATAAGCTGAGAAGACCGATGTTATTTTTTCTGATACAGACTGAGCTGACAGAGTGTGTCACTTTTCTATTCTCTCGTTTTAAGAAGAAAATTTTGACGGGCAGTTTGATCACAAGGATTCATTTTCCATTAAACTTTTAGTCAGTCCCTTTCATTCATTTGTCACCAAGACTTTTTCCTGTATAGAGGAGTACGTAATTTGAGACAGATGTTGAAGGCCATAGTTGCTTTATCTTCCCCACATACAGGAGATCAAGCCATGTTGTCAAGTTCAGGTACAAAGCTGGTTTTCATGCTCTGAGGGAATAATTTCATGTGGCATAAATGGGATTGGATTTAGGTTTTTTTGAAAGCTTGCTGGATGACAACAGAGCAGTGATCATTAATTAAACTGGGTGCCAAATATTTTACTGAGACTTTGTGGAGGCAAGAGGAGGTATACTGGAAAGACTTGCAAATACGTCTTTTGTTATGGATCATGAGAAGTATTGTTAATAGTCCTATATGGGGGGGGTTGGAGTTGGTGTTGCTTCAAACTTCTAATCTAGTTATTATATGCTTAGTCATTTCTAATATTGGTAATTCAGATCATCATGGAGTGGAGTGGAACTTTAGAAGCAGACAAGAGCAAGGCCCACAACAATGTATATTATCAAGGAATTTTATCAGGACAATTACCCTGTAATAGAGAGTAAAATAAATAATTGGAGCTGGGAAAATATTATATGATTTTATGGATTCTGTAATCAGTGACTATATTCCTGAGACTAGTTTAAATAACCATAAGAATAAGAAATATCCATTTCTCCCTGTGGTCACACTTTCTCTAAAGTTGTTGTACTAAGAAAAAATACCTCTGGAGAATGAAAAGAAAGGTTCCAACACTAAAGTACAAATTAAATCTTCAGATAGCTACTAAAATGTGAAAAAGAAAATTATTCGGGGAAAAAAGGCATACTGTGAAAAGAAAACTGGCTACTCGTACCAAAGACAACAACAAAGCATTTTCAAACATGGGGGCTAGTTCAAAGGGGGTGTCCTGGAAGTAATGAATTACTTGATAATGACTCTTTTGCAATTGACTACATCAGTATTACCAATACTTTTTTCACTGTTCTATTTCAATAAGACCTTGGATGATACTACTGTTACATGTCCATGTATTCAAAAGGAGGTAGTTGAGGCAACAGTGAAGTCTATAAGATGTAATGCTGCAGCAGACACTTTTAAGTTCAATTGATACTTTCTCTCTAAAACCCTAACAAAATGGTGAGATGCCTAGCCTGTGTTTTTCAGCACACTATATGTTTGTGTTACATTTTTGATATCTGGATCCCAGTCCTAAAGCTAAACAATAAATATACTGTAGCTATCACCCAATCAGCCTAACAAATATAATTGGAACGATATCTGAGAGAACAGTACTTTACCTTTCCTCATTACCAGGCAAATGTTTGATATGTTGCAGCATGAATTTATTTCATAGGATCATACAATCATATCATAGGATCATAGGAAGTTACTAGGCTATAGGCCCTGAGGCCCTTATAACCCTAGCCAAGAGTTTAGTCCATGCATAGACAAATCAGCACCCAATGCCCCTGTCCAGCAGGGACATGGGTGGAATCCCGGGGATGCATTTTCTATTTCCCATCCAGTTATCCAGATTGCGCTTAAAAAGGGATAAAGAGGTACTCTGTTGACGTGGACAGGAAGTCTATTCCATAGATGGAGGAGTCTCTGGGACACAAATCTGTCCCACCAGCAAGTCCTATTGATGTCACAGACCAGGTTGAGGCCACGTGTGTGGGTTACTCAAGTGGAGCTTGACTTGCGGATATGCAGCAGTCCCATCATGGCGGGGTCCGAGATCAACTTGTATGCCAGACAGAGGTCACCTCTGAGGAGTCTGTATGAAACAGAGTAGATGGATAGGGCTTTTAGCCTATCTGTGTATGGTAGATTTTTGAGGCCCTGGATTCTCCTGGTGAGGAACCTCTGTGGTCTCTCCAGCTGCTGCATGTGCTTTACAAGGTACACACCGAATGGGGAGTTGTACTCAATAATGGGCCTTATAAGGGAAGAATACAGGGATGTTATGACCTTCTTGTCTCTGGATGAGACAACATTACTTATGAGGTGGGCCATGTAGAAAGCTTTCTATACAATGGAAGCAACATGGTGGTAAAAAGTCAGGCTTCTATCAGTCTGGGTGCTGAAATCCCTCATGACTGACTGAGTGCTTAGAACGTTGTTATTAATGTGTTAATTTGTGGGGACATCTCTCTCCCCAAAGGGGATGATGATGCATTTTTTTTTTGTATTCAGCTTGAGGCCATGTTTCTGGCACCAGTCATTTGTTTGGGTGACACCCTCTTGGAGGATGTCCATGCCACTAGGGGAATTGATGACAGCTCCCAACTTGCAGTCATCTGCAAACTTGGTCAGCCATAGCCCACTGGTTTTGCCTGTACCTCAGAAAAGTATATCCCAAATAACAGAGGCCCCAAGACCGAATCCTGGGGTATGCCACTGATATGGGTCTACTGCTTGAGGTGGCTTTCCCTACATTGACTAGGTGGGTTCTATTAGTGAGCCAGTTGGCTACCCATCTGGTAACATTTGGATTGATGCCTAGTTGAGAGAGTTTATCTATTATGCCTGAGTGGGAGATAGTGTCGAAGGCTTTGGCCAGGTCAAGGTAGGCGGTGTGCACTGTCTTCCCCTCATACATGGCTTTGGTGACTATCTCAAAAATGTGGACTAAATTTAACAGACATGACCTCCTTCTGACAAAGCCAAACTGTGTGGGATTGAGTGTTTGGAGATTGCCAATGTCCTTGTTAATAAGGTCCATGATAATCTGTTCCATGGTCTTGCAAATCAGGCTAGTTAGGCTAATGGGTCTATAATTTCCCAGATCAGTGGATACTTCACCTTTTTGTAAAGGGATGACAGTGGCTGTCCTCTACTCAGCTGGGACATAACTGGTACTCAGGCTTTGGTTGAACAGGGCACCTAATGGTGCTGCAAATTCCTGCCTGAGTTCATGTAGGATGCAGCCTAGGATGTTATCAGGTCCCATGGAGGCTGTATTTTTTACCTTTGAGAGAGCAGTGATGACCTGATCCCTAGATATAAGGGGAAAGGGGCAGGTACTGGGAATGTCCTGATTTTCTGATGGGGGGGACAGAGGGGTGAAATTTTCGCTGAATCTGTCAGCCAGCAAGTTTGCTATATCTACAGCATTTGTATATGTGGTGTCCTTGACCACGAGTGCTGAATAGACCTGGGTGCTACCTTTGAGATTACAGACATATGTGAAGAAGGCCTTATGATTGTCTCTAGTAGATGTGGCCAATTTGGACTCGAAGTTTGCTTTAGAGGATTTCACTAGTGCTCTTATTTCCTTGTTTAGGCTAAGGAGAGATTGCTTCCAATTGGTCATCTGCTCCTTCTTGGTCCCGGACAGCAATTTTTTTCTTTTGTTATAGAGTTTATTTATCACAGATGTTCACCAGACAGGTTTACTCTTCCTTGCGGAGGATGATTTAGTCCTGTCAGGTATTCCTGACTCCATGCATCTATATAAATGTTCGTATAGTAATTTAGTATAGCTTTGGATACTGGTGCCAGTTCCTAGAGAGGGGTGGGAAGCTGTTCATACCATCCCTCAGGAGGCTGTAATCAGGTTTGGAGAAGTTTTTTTGATTGACCCTAGCTAGGGGGGGGGGTCGATGGAGATGGGACTTCAAACATGACTGCTTTATGGTCGGATCTTACAAGGGAGGATGATACTACAGGGATGCTGCAGTGGTTACTCATGTTGGTTAATACCAAGTCCAAGATATTATCACCTCTTGTGGGGATATCGACTAGCTGTTCCAAAGCATTTGCACTGACAAAATTGAGGAATCTCTGGGCATTTGTGTTCTGGCAAGAGTAGTTCTTCCAGTCTATGTTTGGGTTGTTAAAGTCACCCAGGATCAGGGTAAAGGGTTGAATCTTGATAGATTCAAAGAGGCCTAGATAGGCATTTTGGGCATCTTGGGTCAGATTTAGGGTCCAGTAGCTAGCTAGCTATGATTTGTATAGGGGTCTTGTCAATAGTTAACTGCACCTAGAGTGTCTCCTGTGCATCATACTGTTTGACCAGCCTGGAGATGTGTATGTCTTTAATATATATTGAAACTCCACCTCCTTTGGCTTTACTACCCACAGTTTGGGGTCTGAATGTATGACAGGATGAGTAACCAGGTAATGCTGGGGTGCTCTTTTCAGCTTTGAACCAGGTTTCTGTGATGGCACAGATGTCAGCATTTTCCAGGTTTAGGAATGCTTGCAATGAGTGCAGTTTCATGTTTAGACTCCTGGCGTTTAGCAGCATGATCTTTAATTTGTGTTTTGTTGAAATTTTTATGTTGGTAGTTTTAACCTCATCACTTTTCCTAAAAAAAAACACTATGGGGAGGGCAAGAGCCTTTGCGTGAATCCTGAAGCCCAGGTGAGACAGATGCAAGCCATCTCTGGCAAAGCATAGTGGTCTGTTGATCATATCTTCCCAGGCTGTCAGGTACTGGATCCCCCTGGAATGACACCAGAAACTAAGAAACGCATGTGGTTTTGCTTCGGAGATTTTTGCCTCGGAGGTCTCCTTTGTTTGGGTATGTTTTTGTTGAGGACCTCCTCATATGTGGGAGTGTGCTGTGTAGTTGTGGGTGGTATTTGAGGTGTAGTGATTGTGTTGACAACCTTCTCAGTGTCAGATATACTGGCTTGTGAGGGAGAGGGAATGGACTCTCGGTTCCTAATGTAATTGCATCTCTTGCAAATTGTGTTCCTAGGTGGTAGTAGTAGTAGGTGGTTGTCTGTGTACATAAGGCAGTTGCTACACTGTCTCAGAATGTCCATGTCAACCAGACTGGTAGGAGAAACTGTAGGAAATTGTCCATCCATAATTTTTCTGAATCTGAGAGAGAAGGCCAGGGAGAGCTAAGGGGTTAGTCTAAAGCCCAAGTGCTGAAACCAAAACTAAGAGGCTTAGACTAACACTTACAATTTAAACAGACTATAAACAAGCAATAACAAATGCAACAGAAATGATGCAATTGAACACTTTAGAGAACAAGCCACAGCAAGTAGCAGAAAAAGCAAGATGAAGTAATGCAGCAGGAGAAGGAAACACAAATACAGTAAAAGAAGCTGAATAGAATGTTTTTTTCTTTCTGGAAGATTTTGTCAAAGCAGTCATAATGAGTTTTACTGTGGTGGCATCTATTGAATATAATATTAAAGCTGATATTATTTATTTATTTAGATTTAACAAAGGTTTTTGATTTATGCCAAACTGGAGTATTCTTCATGTTATTAAAATTTTAAAAATGAATAACTTTTTTATTATGTGGTTCACAAACTCTCTGTCTGACAGAAGCTACAAGGTTAGGATGGGGGATAAATATTCAAAAGAGGCAATTATTAATGGTGAAGTAAATCAAGGCTCCATATTGGGGCCTTTTCTGTTTAGCGTATTTGTTTTCACTATCCCTTCTAACAGTGTGTGGCTAAATACACAGATAACACTAAGATTGAGATGGAGTTATAAATATTACTGATCACTGCACTGTACCTGGCAGAAGTATGCAGATGATCTGTTTGGGTTGCCCATGAACAGTAAGATGATATTGAACCATACGAAATGCAATGTGATACATTTGGAAAAGATTGACGTGGTTATCCAAATGCTGTAGATCATAAACATATTCCGGTTGTACCATCTGTTAAGGATTTAGGAATGATTGTGGATCAGAAATTTAAATTCAGCAATCACGTGATGGCTAGTGTGCAAATGTTATGGGATCAGGAAAGACATTTTGAGGACAGTCAGTAGTAGGGATAATAAGTTGATGATTCATTTATATACTGCCTTTTTAAACATAATTCTATATCCTTAAACCCAATGTCCACAAAGTCTACTGCTACAGACTAAAATGTCTTACTATTCTTCATACACATAATTTTAACTACTTTCCTAGAAATTCAAACTCAGTTCCTAACTCACATCCATAAAGACTTTCCTCACCCCCTTCCCCCAATAATATCTATCTACCATTTTTCTTTTCCTCCATCCCTGGGCTCCTGCCTTTCCATATTAATATTCATACCCTCTCCAACAAGCTTTCAGAATTACATGCTTGGATCACCACCTACTCTCCTGATGTCCATGCAATCACAGAATCATGACTTAAACCTGATACTAAAGCTGATATAATCCTGCTCTCATGTTACAATAGCATCAGAGCTAATCAAACAAACAAAAGGGGAACAAGATGTGCCATTTTATATTCTAGAGATCACACCTTACTTAAATAGCTTACTCCCTTTATGTATTTATTTGGCATTTGTTGACTGGAATAGTCTGACTGAGCTAATGCCCTTTTTCAGTGGAAGCCCGGGGAGAAAAGCCCCACAGTACAACTAAGCAAGAAAAATTGCAAGACTGAAGTAAAACACAGTAAAATATACACAACAAAATAATTAAGCAGATGTTCATAACAGCACAAGTAAAACAAAATGGCAACAGAGACAGTTAAACTAAATAGTAAGTATAGAATGAGGTAATAACTAAAAACTGGCAAAAACACATTAGGATTATTATCAGTGGACAACTGTACAATTCAAAGCAGTTTGTTTTATAAGCTACAGTAGGTGTAGATATTTGATATAAAAACTAAATTGCAATTAGGATGCAGGTAGCATGGTTCCAAAACTAGGAAGTGAAGGAGCATGGAGAGAAGTAGAGGACTGCCTTGTCATAATAAGGAAGTTGGTTTTGATAAGAGAATTAGAGGAAAGGGAGGAATGGAGAAGGTAAAGAATGAGAAAGGAATGGGTTCAAGTGGATGATTGCAGTGATAGGTCCAGGTGCTGTTAAAGTAATTTCTGAGAGTTTTCCTGAATTCGTGGACATTGGTAATATTTCTGAGGGCTATGAGAAGCTTGTTCCATGAAAGAACTGGAAAGTAGCTGTAGAGATTCTGTCCAGTATGTTTTTTTAGGTTTGTGAATCTGTAAGAGACATTGGTCAGAGCTTCTGAGGGATCGAGGGTGGGTTATAGAGGGAGACAAGTGAGGAGATGTTAGGGCAAGAGGAGGGTTTGTTCAGGATAGAATGGATGATGAGAAGTTGAGTAAATAAGAGTTGGTTAGGAAACTCTAGCCAGATGAGTGTCCGGAGAACATGACAGTGGTGTGATTTAGTAGGCAGATTAGCTGCAAATCTAGAAACTTTGTTGTAGATGGTTTCAGATTTGGAAGGTAATGAGGACTGTCAGTTAGCTAAGATTTACAAGCTGTAGAAGAGGTTAAGGAGAAGGTATGCTTGGGCAAGTGAGATTCTGGATTCAGGTGTAAGGAACCTTTTGTTTCTATACAGCAGGCTGAGCTTTTGGTGTGTTTTCTTGATACAGTGAAGTATATGGAGGTCATATTTAAGTTGGCCATCTACAATTACTCCAAGGAGCTTAGTGTGGGCTTCAGCTATGATAGTAGTATTGTTAAGGAGGAGATGGTGAATGAGAATTTAAGATGGTAGAGGGATTTTGGGAGGAAGAGAAAATGTTTTGCCGTTTTAGGGTTAAGTGTGAGATAGTTGTTAGTAAGCCATGTTTCAGTGAGTTTGAAAGATGTTTGTGTCAGGGTGAGCAGGTCAGATGGGTTGACAATGGAGATGACTGTGGAGTCACCTGCATACTGCATGAGGGATGACTGAGGACAGGATGTGTGAAGTTGGTTTCTAAAGATGTTAAAAATAAGGGGGGCTAAAACTGATCCTTGTGGGTTGCCCAATTTGATAGAGAGAAAAGAAGATAGAGCAGAGAGCCATTTGACAGATTGCTGTCTCTCTGTGAGGTACGTGTTGAACCAAGAGATAGTTGCTGAGGAGAGGTTGAGTTGAGAAAGTTTGGAGAGGAGGATGGAGTGAGAGACAGTGTCAAAGGCTTTGGAGAGATCTAAAAATAGGCAGGACACTAGTTTATTATTATCTCTAGCTAGTGAGATGGAGTTAGTAAAGGAAATAAGTGCAGTAGTGGTGCTGTGCTGGGGGCTGAAGCCATGCTGGGTAGGGGTGATCAGGTTTTCTTGAATGAGATAAGCCAAGATTTGTTTATGAACACAGCGCTTGAGAATTTTAGAGGGGGAGAAAGTATGGCAATAGGGTGATAATTAGAGAGCTCTACAGAATTTCCACCTTTGTAGACAGGTATGGATTTTTTTTCCAGAGAGTAGGGACAGTGGATTCACTGATTGAGCGGTTTATCAGGATGGAGACAGGATATGATATGGAGTTACCAACAGCCTTTAGGAAGAAATATAGCAGGTTATCGGCTTATGGGGAGCATGGTTTAAGTTTGAGAAGAACATTTGTAATGTAGCTGGTTGGAACAAGATTTAGTGAGGATGGTCAGTTTTGTAGTAGGGGGTGGTGGGAGGTGAGGGATTTGAATTGTGCATACGTTTGCTAATGGTATCTATAAAGTATGAATTGAACATGGATGCAGTTTTTTGGGGTGTGTTATTGGGGCAGGGGCTGGGAATTGAGGGATTCCCAGTGTGGAGAATTTGACAGTATTCTAGAATTTTTGGGGGTTTCTGGGTTCTGTAGTTTGGGGTGAGTGGTAAAAGTTCTTTTTATCAATGTTTATGCATGTTTTGGTCAGATATCGGAGTTTCCTATATTTTTGATAGTGTGTGAGAGATTTGGTCTTAGTCCAGAGTTTCCAGGCAGAATCTCTGTTTTGGATAAGAGACTGAGTAGAGTTGGTGAGCCAAGGAGAATACCATTATTTGACTTTGACAGTTTGGGAGGGACAATGGAGTCCACTGTGTTTAGGAAGATGGAGCTGAATTGAAGAACAGCTTCATCAAGAGGTAGGAATGAAAGGAAAGACCAGTCAATAGTGGTGAGGCAATTACTGAATGTATCAGGATTGAAGGTGGTTAGCTTTCAGCATTCTTTAAATTTATGAGGTCTAGAGAGGTGGGAGGAGACTCTTTGGATGCGTATAGAGGAGTGGTCACTAACTGAGTCTGGTAAGGATTCAGGGTGGTGATAGAGGTTAGGCCTGGAGACAAGACTCCAGTCAGGGATAGAACTGGTATTTATGGAATTATGAAGAAAAGTTGTAGAAGAGTTAAGTTGGGTGTAGCCATATAGGTTTATGCTGGTGGTGGGGGAGCTAGAGATGAAGGGGAAGCCAATTAATGTTGACATTGCCTGATATTATTGTTTCATTAGGTATATCATCAGAAATACAGTGGAGAATATGTTTTAATAAAGGTATGTTCTCTGTAGGGGGTATGTAGATGGCAACTATAGTTAGCGTTTTATGGTCACTAAATTTGCAATTGGCAATAGTGAGTTCAGCTGGGTGAAAAGAGGGGGGAGGGTTGGTTAGGAAGCAAAGGTTAGGAGGTCTGAGTACATAATGGCAATGTCTCCACCTTTGTTATGTGTTCTGTCAAGGCGTAGAATGTTGTAAACAGGGGGGAGAAATTCATTGTCGGTGTTATGTGGTTTGAGCCATGTTTCAGAGAGGGTAAATATGTTGGAGGAGTATTGAGCTATCCGATACTGGAATTCAGTTATCTTGTTAAGAATGCTATGGATGTTGATAGAGTAAAAGGAGAGATGGTTGTGACTAAGATTAGGTACCTGCAGGAGTGTTTTGTGTAGGATTGGTAGGAGTTGATGAGTTAAAGTGTGGACCAGGGTTGGGATGAATGTCACTGGAGAGTTGGAGGATGTTGAAAGGGTGGAGGTGAAATTATATAATGGGGTAAGGTGGGAGAAATTCCTGTTTGATTTTGTAATGTGGAGAGATCTTTGGAGGCAATTTGATTTTGGGGAGAGTGAATTCAGTACTGGAGAGGAGTAGTGGGTATCAATGTTTATAGTGTAGTGAGAGGAGGTAGGAGTTTTGTGATGTGGGTTTTTCTCGGTATGATATGAGGTGAGGTTAGACAGGAGTAGAAGAAGAAAGGATGAGAAGAGAGGAAGGAACATATTGGAGGGTAATGGAGTATATGAGAGGGTGGTAAGAGGGTGACTGAGGGAAGGTATGTGGAATTAGTGTGGAGGAGGGGGGATGGGAGTAGTGAGTAACGGTGGGTGGTGTGAGGTATAGTGTGTGGAGAGGTGGGAGGGGTTAAGATAAGAGGGGTGGGATCTGACCGGGTGAGGTTTACAGGAAGTTGGAGTGCAGAGGGGGTGGGGTAGAGATGGTTAGCTATAAAGAAGGAGGGTTGAGGTCCAAGAACCACACAGGCCAACATCACACCACCAAAATTTATTGAATATAAAACAGAGCAGTCAAGCACTTTCTTCTTCAACAAGACTTCTTCATAACTGCTGTATCACTTTAAATAATAGATTAGATAGATCCCAGGAGAGGAATCCCAACAGAGAACAGTCTATTTGAAGGTCAGAGAGACTTCTCCAAAAGAAAAAGAAATAATTCACAAATCCGTTTCATTTTCTACAAAACAACAGGGTGAAACTTGGAACAACTACAATAATAACAGCAACAATCCCAACTTTGAACAGTTGGGGGCAAGACCTAAAGCCTGTCAGTCCAATGTGGGTTACAACAACTTTAGGAATAGAAATAAGTGGCAAAAAAACTCCAACGCAAGGAAAGCAATGAGGAAGAAGCACTTCTAAATCAGCAAGTATGTAAAACGAAGGTATCTTCACCAAATTTGACTATTCATTCCACAATTAAGCCAACAATGGGCCTCGAAAATATACTGAGCTATAACAAATTCGGCTTGTTGTTTAACGAGGGAGATTTTACACTTGATGTCACTGACTTGGTCACTATTGAGCGTTCATTGTAATCTAATGCTATGACTGGACTAGAAACCAGACCTGTTACTTATAATTTCAGTCATTTTTATGACTCCACAAGGATTTTTGCTCCATTTGTGACTCCACAAGGATTTTTGCTCCATTTGTGACTCCACAAGGATTTTTGCCTTCATTGACCATGGTTCCATCTCGTTTTGTTTTGGTTTTTTTGCGCATTTTTGTGAATTATTTGATGATGTCAGTTTTTTGAATAATTCACCCACTGGTAATAATAATAATTTTTTATGCCTTGATAATTATTCTTTGGGTACCTCACCAAAAGGGGCAGATGATTTAGTTAATGACAACAGTATACAGTCTGTGGTGATTAACAAGTTGTACTGTTCAGTTAGGGATATGAATTCATCCTTTGACAAGTCAGTCAGGGAAGAGGCACTACAAAATATTGCTGTCCCCATACTGCAAAATATTACTGTCCCCATATCAAATGGGAATTATCCTTTGACTAATGGTGATGCTGGAGTTGTTGACAATTCAAGTTTGTTCATGAACAGTAGGTCTGGTTATGACTGGCCTGGTAATGTGGAATCTAATTTCGATGCTATTATTGGTCGAGTGAATAAAACTGATGATATTTTTAGTGATCCAATAATAATTGATTCACTACATACTGATTCTTTATTCGAGGATGATGTAGATGAGGACACTATTTTGGCAAATAATAATTTAAGTCCACTCATTTCTGAGATGCTGACTGTTAACATTGATATTGGATGTGCAGGAAATAACATGCCCCCAGGGGAAGGGAGCCCAGAACATATGGATTCTGGAGATCTACTATTTTGTGTGTTAAATTAAATTCAGACAATGATTTTACTATCTATAATTTTTCCAGCACAAATATTACTACTAAACATGCTGCTGTATTAAGCAAAGGATTGACTTTTGTGCCGGCTAAAGAATCAAGTTTAGCAGAGGTCTTAACTGACCTTAAATTATTCACACGCAAGTTAAATCTGGAACTCTGATTCAAGGGTGATCCCTCTAACTAAACAACCTATACTACCAACCAGTTAAGAAAAGCTATTTCCCTCAACCCACCCTTAAACAACTGGTTAGCCCTTTTTGAGAAACTTTGTGAAAATGAGATTTGTAAAACATCTTGCAAGAATTTCAAAAAAACTAAAAATTCCAACTTATCCAGGGAGGAGGAAACACTTTTCAAGGACTTGTGTAACAACAAATCTATTAGGGTAATGAAGCCAGACAAGGGTGGGAGTATAGTCATAATGGATGTTAATGACTACAATAACCGTATGTCAGAATTATTCTTTACTGATACATACGAACAAATTTCCAAAAATGAGTCAAACATTGTCTTTTCCAAAACTGATAGTTGTCTTTACGACATGCTTATGTAAGGACAGATTGACACCTACACATACAATTATCTTTACAATCAACATCCAGTGGTAGCGGGTATCTTTGGGATATCAAAAATTCATAAAGACCTCCATAATACACCTTTGAGGCCCATAGTGGATTCAGGCAGAAGTAAAACCTGTTACATGGCAAAATATGTGGATAGCTTGCTAAAACCCTCTGTTAGTCAAGTTACACATATTTGCAAGGACTCCTGGGATTTTTTTATCCAGGTTGGTCACAGTCAATTTTTCAAACAATTGCTTTCTTGTCACTATAGATGTCCAGAATGTATATTCAGTAATCCCCCACAAGGAGGGTCTAGACTGGTTAGAAAGCATCCTTTCTGATATCGGAATACTGGACACTAATGACACCAACACGACCACTACACTCATGGAGTTGGTACTTCACCACAACTTCCTTTATTTTGAGGGCCAATTGTTTAGACAAGTAAGTGGAGTAGCAATGGGGGCTTCCTGTGAAACGAGTTTTGCCAGCCTCATCATGGCATACTGGGAGAAGCACTTTGTATTCAACAACCTCTTTACTAACTGCTGGATTTTCTATATTCGGTTTCTGGATGATATTTTTATCATTTGGACTGATTCAATCACTAAACTGAATGAGTTTTTTGGAATACATTAACAGCAGTACGCACTTTTTAAGATTTACCCACACCTACGACATTGATAAGATGGCCTACTTGGATGTCATAGTCACCAAAGATTATTCTACAGGTTGTTTCAACTCTAACATCTATCGCAAACAAACATTTTCCAACTCTTACCTCCATTTCAACAGTTGGTATCCTAGATTCCAGAAAAGAGTGGTGATTAAGGGGCAGTTTGTCAGATTATTTATTTATTTATTTATTTTATTTTATTTTACATTTGTTAACCAGGGGTGTCTGACTGAGCCGAAAATGCCCTTTTTCAGCAGAGGCCCGAGGAGAAAAGCTCCACAAAGAAAAATTACAGACACATTTAGTTATTTAGACATGATCAGTATACACACAAATTACAAGAGACATGTTTTTACAGTAGTATGCAGCACATAAACAGTTACAGTAGAGAGAACAAACAAAAAAATATTAATTTTAAAAATAAAGGTAATTAATAGATTTGTGGTGTACAGCTGAAATTTGGAACATAGGTAGAATACATACATAGTACACAGGTACAGTACATACATTGTAGATTAGCCAGTGTTTGTGAGTAAGATTGAAAACTATTATCAAGTGCTCTAGATTTAGTATGTATATGTTATCTGCTTTCACTAGCCTGGGGAGCAATCATGGCACTGCCAACTTTGCTTGAGATGTTGCCTGATGAGGTCTTTAAAGGAGGCTTTGGATGATGTGATTTGAATGCTAGTAGGGACAGAGTTCCATTTTTTTAACCACTGAACTACTATACAGAGCATCTCCAAAACTATCGTAGCTGTTGGTGACTTCTAGTAGTAGTTTGCTTGATGATCTAAGAGGCCTTTTGGCTGAGTGATGTTTACTAGGTTTTTGAGGGCAGGACACTTATTGGGGAGGTAATAGATAGAATGACAGAGGCAGAGCTTATTGTAGGTTAGGAGGTTGGGCAGTTCAAGCCAGTGGAGCTGTCTCAAAGCAGTACAGTGATGAGTTCTATATGAGCAATTTGCAGCAAAGCGGGCAATTCTGTTATAGCAGGCTTCCATTTTGCTTAGTTCAGTTTTGTTGAGATTAGTTAGAATGGGAGATGCAGAGAGTAGGGTGGATAGAAGTTGGGAGTTAGCAATGGCTGATCTTGTGTTGTTGGTAAGAAATGGTTTGATACGGTAGAGTGACCCCAGTTTAGCATGTACTTTTTTTAATACTTAAGTTGAGATGACTATCAGATTTTAGGTGGGAGTCTATGGTTATTCCCAATAGCTTAGCCTGTGCCACTGGAGCAATTGGAGTAGCATTTGTGGAGTAGATAGTGAACTGACTGTTAGTGTTTTTGTTAGAACTGGTTATAATCATAAGTTGAGTTTTCTTTGGATTGAGGATAAGTTGGGCTTTGGTAAGGTAGTTTTCAACGTCAGATAATGGTAGTTGAGTTGTTTGCAGGAGGGTGGGAATGTTTTGTGCAGCACAGATTAAGGTAGTGTCATCTGCATACTGAATTATAGATGCATGCTGTGTGGAGGTATGGAGGGCATTTGTGAAGACTGAATAGTAGTGATCCTAAGATAGAACCCTGTGGGACTCCTATAGTTATGGGCAGCTGAGGAGAGTGAGAATTTTGCCATTTCACAGCTTGGTACCTGTCAGTTAAGTAGCTTTGGAACCAGGTAAGAGTGGAATTTGATAGATGATATTGGTTTAATTTGTTTAGCAGGATTTGGTGTGAGACTGTGTCAAATGCTTTGGATATATCCAAAAAATGAGTTGACACTTGTAGGCCTTCATTTTTTAGATGGTTTACTGTGTCTGTGAAACAGAGGAGGGCTGTAGTGGTACTATGGGCAGGTCTGAAACCATGCTGAGTACATGACATGATGTTGCTGTCTAAGAGATAGTTTAGAATCTGGGTATGGATGCATTTTTCTAGGAGTTTGGCCAGGGGGGAGAGTAAAGCAATGGGTCTGTAGTTATTAAGTTCAGTGGAGGTCCCGCCCTTAGGTATGGATGTAACATAGGATATTTTCCAGAGTTTGGGCACATAGTTTTCAACAATTGATCTGTTTATGAGACTGGAGACTGGGATAGCAATAGCATCTGCTGTGAGTTTCAAGAAATAGCTGGGGAGTAGGTCGGCTGCTGTTGATGAGGTTTTTAGTTGGGAGAGCATGCTTTTGATTGAAGTGGTGGAAACTGTTTTGAGGGTAAAGCTTGTATTAGTGTTATTTGTGTTGGGGGCGAGTAGTGAGGAAGGAACTGTCCTGTGATACTAAGGATAGAATTGAGTTCACAAAGTGGGAGTTGAATTGTGTTTCAGTGGGAACTTTAGTGTCAGGGGTGGTTGGTTTGGGGGTAGTTTTTTGGGTGGATTTTAGTAGCTGGTTTACATTTTTCCAAATTTTTTGCGGGTTGTGTTGGTATTTAGTTTGTAATGTTGTGTAGTAGGATTTTTTGTACAGCCTAATGCATTTTTTTGCACGGTTGCGCAGTTCCTGGTACTTAGGCTTTGTGTTTCTTTGTTTTTTTGATGGTAAAGCCAGGCAGTGTCTCTGGACTTGAGGATTTGTTTGGTTTCTTTACTGAGCCAGGGGTGTGTAGAGGTTCTAACCTTGATTTTGCGCAATGGTGCGACAGTGTCTAGGTGTTGTAGAAATGTTTTGTTTAAATATGCTACAGCCTGGTCAAGTGGGATGGTTTTTAGGGGGTTCCAGTCACAGTAACAAAGTAAAGTGTTGAGGACCTCAGGAGAGAATTTTTTTGTGTTTCTAGTGGATATATAGTTAGTGGTTTTGCATATGCTTGTTCTACTACGTATAAAGTATATTATGTTGTGGTCACTTAAGGTGTCTGGGAGACTGCCTGTGTGAGGGTACAATGTGGGTTTGTTAGTTAGGATCCAGTCAAGGATGGATTCCCTTTTAGATTTTTTATCACATCTAGTTGGAATTTGGACTAGCTGCTGGTAGCCGTGGAGATTTATTAGATTACTTGGTGGTTCTGATATACAGGTGAACTAATCCCGTTGAAGTCCCCAGAATAAGGGTTTCTTGTGAGTATGTGGAAGAACACCAGGATAAGAAGTCTTCAAGGCTAGCAGGTGTATTACGAGGTGGAATATAGATCACAATTGTGGTGATGACCTTTTTAGGGTGAAGTTGAAGTTGTGAGATAAGTATGTCCCAATTATTGGGGGAGGGGTAGGAGTTTGGTAATTGATGGACAGTTAAGTTGGACTTGTACAGTAAGGCAGTTCCACCCCCTTTATGAAGTGGTCTGTCTTGTCTAATGATATTGTAGCCGGTAGGGAGAACTTCTGAGTTAGCTATGTTTTTATTTAGCCAGGTTTCTGTTAAAGCAACTATGTCTGGGGAGTAGTGTACTATTGTGGCCTGGAGTTCAGGTATTTTATTTTTGATACTTCTAATATTAATATTTAACATTAAAAGATGGTTGGTTTTGCTGCTGTTGTTGATTAGCCCAGGGATGAAGAAAGTAGGGGTGTTATGTTCTGATATTTGTGTTGGAGCCGTTTGAGTTGGACAGGATGGATTTGGGCCTGGGTTGGGATGGATATCCCCACTTATGATGAGCCTGGAATTAAAATGGTTATACAGATGTTGGAGTTTAGTGAGGAGTGTGAGAAAGTATTGTGTTTTTTGGAGTAGGAATGAGAGCATATTTGTTTAGTTCTGAATTGGTCCATTATGTAGTTCTTGAATAACTGTTGGCCGATATTATTATAATGTGAGGTGTATGTATACGAGAGTGCATAATGTAGTGTTGTGCTACTAAGTTTAGGGATATTGCTAGAGTGATAAATTGTGGTGTTGTAAAGAATTATGAGAAGACAGACTAGACTTAGTTGTGTGATAGTCATGGTTATAAAGTTTAAGTTGTTTCTAGGTGGGTGGGGTCTGAATAGGAATTATAGGGTTGCGCTATACTGCTCAGACACGCTCCACGTGGGTTTACAGAGTGGTCCTAGCAGCAAGGAACTCGAAAAAGCGACTACCTTCTGGATTTAAGTATCTTTGCTTTTTTCCACTGGAAATAGCTTCTGTACCTTACTTTGAACTAGCCTGAACTGTTTTTTAACTGATTGCTGCATTATTTTAAAATCTGCACTTAAAGTTACATTTAGTCGAATTTGATCGAAAGTTTGCTTGTTTGTTTGTTTAATTTAACTGTGGATGCTGCCCACTAAAGTGTGCTAGCCTGTGTAACTAATTTATTACTGTCTCTGCATTTTCTGTGTGTTTCTACCAAAAAAAACAAAAAATAATCCTTGTTTTCCCGCCTTCCTCGACTAGTTTAGACCAGTTTACAGGCATTGCTGTATTCTGGGCTGTGGTGTAGTTCCTGTGTTGTCCATTACCTTACTTGGATAGAAGGAAGTTTCTTTGCTCACCAGTGGGAGTGGGGAGCCTTGAGCAGCCTACCTGTCCTTGGGGGAAGTGACCTCAGCACAAGAAGCTGTAGTAATTGGTTGTTTGGGACCATTCCTAGCTCTTTTGTAGTTCACTGCTTAAAATCCGCCTCTGGGCGTTTTTTCTGGCTATACTGCTCAGACAAGCTCCACGTGGGTTTACAGAGTGGTCCTAGCAGCAAGGAACTCGAAAAAGCGACTACCTTCTGGATTTAAGTATCTTTGCTTTTTTTTCACTGGAAATATCTTCTGTAGCTTACTTTGAACTAGCCTGAACTGTTTTTTTAACTGATTGCTGCATTATTTTAAAATCTGCACTTAAAGTTACATTTAGTCGAATTTGATCGAAAGTTTGCTTTTTTGTTTGTTTAATTTAACTGTGGAGGTTGCCCACTAAAGTGTGCTAGCCTGTGTAACTAATTTATCACTGTCTCTGCATTTTCTGTGTGTTTCTACCAAAAAAACAAAAAAACAATAATCCTTGTTTTCCCGCCTTCCTCGACTAGTTTAGACCAGTTTACAGGCATTGCTGTATTCTGGGCTGTGGTGTAGTTCCTGTGTTGTCCATTACCTTACTTGGATAGAAGGAAGTTTCTTTGCTCACCAGTGGGAGTGGGGAGCCTTGAGCAGCCTACCTGTCCTTGGGGGAAGTGACCTCAGCACAAGAAGCTGTAGTAATTGGTTGTTTGGGACCATTCCTAGCTCTTTTGTAGTTCACTGTTTAAAATCCACATTTGCACGGCTTTGCACAGTCGTGCGCATAGCGCAGCGCCTGTTAAACAAGGTTAAACTTTTTCTGGCTCCGCCAAGTCTGCTCTTCAAATTTTCCCTTAAGGAAGCTCTACTCTTAGTATAACCAGACTACTCACTGTATTATAAGCCTAGCACTTGTTCTCAATACATCTCTACTAAGTAAGCACTCTCATACTAAGTAACGCACTACATCTACTTACCACTCCTGTGAATACCCACTTCCCTTAAAGGTATACCACTCCCTTATACTGTTCTAGCATGTCAAGTGGTAGATTACTCGCGTCATCTCCAGTTCAGCTGGTCAATCTGGTCATCTTGAGACAATGCTACAATTGTCTCATGTACACAGACAACCCTCTCCTCCTCCCAACAAACACAATTACATGTGAGAGATGCAACTATATAGCCAAACTGGAGGCTGAACTCTCTCAACTCAGGGCTGGCATGACCAGACAGGAGGAGATGGCAACCACACACACACAACAACCCCAGTCCCACATAGACCTACCACAACTGCAAACCAAACACATAAAAACACAAAGACATACTCGGAGGCTCTAATAAAAAACTTACCAAAACAACAGAGGCTCCCAAAGCAGACATCCAAAAATCCACCACCTCAAAACAAAACACATGCAACACATACTTCAATAAATCAGTGTGTCGACCAGTCGCAGCCCTTAAGGCCAAACACCTTGCCTGATACACTAGTAATAGGTGACTCCATAGTCAGACACACTGATGTCCCACTGACCAGGCTGAATAAGGAGAAGGTGACTGTGAGCTGTCTATCGGGGGCTAGGATCCGCCACATAACACACGCACTCAGGTCACTCCAAAGCAAGTACAAATATGACTCCGTCATTGTCCATGCTGGTGTGAATGACCTGAGATGTACCTCCCTGGACTACATGAAAAGAGACATAGAGAAGCTCTCCGATTATGTAGCCCAGGCTGGTATGACCCTGACCCTGAGCAGCATCTTGCCCTCACCAAGAATGATACCACAATACAAAGACAAGATGATCAGCTTTAACAATTGGCTCGAGTACTGGTGTCATTCTAAGGGGATCCAATATCTGTCTGCCTGGGATAATATGTTGGACAAGCCACGCTGCTTCATGAGGATGGCTTACACCTGTCACCACTGGGCTTCCAGATATTGGCTAAGGCTCTTGCCACCCCCATAATGCCTTTTTTAGGCAAGGCTCAAAAGACAAACCCACCTCCTTAGAAAACAAAAATGGAAAAAAACTAAGGGTAATGCTGCTCAACGCCAGAAGTCTAAATCTCAAGATGCAGGCACTTGATGCACTCCTCAGCATGGAGAACATTGGCGTCTGTGCAGTAACTGAAACCTGGTTCAAGGCTCCTGAGAGCACCCCAGCACTACCAGGCTATACCTCGTTGATATCATGCTTTTCAGCCCCAAAACCCGGGCCAAACCACAAAGGGAGGGGGAGTGTCCATATTCATAAAGGACACCCACACCTCCAGGTTAGTAGCAACACATGAAGCAACAGAGACCATACAGGTGCAACTAACCATAGGCAAAACTGCTATACAACTGGTAGCATGTTACAGACCACCCTCCCAATCTCAAGAACCCCACTCAGCCTTCCTGAAGACATTGGAGGATATGAATGTATCACAAAATACCATCATACTGGGAGACTTCAACTACCCAAACATAGATTGGGTACATTATTCTAGCCCTAATACCCTAGCTCAAAGGTTCCTGGAATTCATAAATTCAAATGCACTGGAACAACTAGTCACCTCTCCCACTAGGGAGAAAATATACTAGACCTGATCATCACAAACATGGGGACAAAATGCTCCACACGGAAGTATACCCCTCACTAGTGAGATCTGACCACAAACTAATCACCCTGGATATACATATCCCACCTCCACCCCAGCACAAAAGACCACAGTGAAAAACTTCTCAAAAGCAGACTTCACTCTTCTTAAGAAGGAGATGGTATCCTTTAAGCCCACTGTGCCAGTGGATACCACATCCCGCAATGCCGAATCCTTTACAAATGCTTTCTATGGACATATCCAGGAATGCATGGATCATGCAATCCCAAACAAATCCAAGTCCCTCTCCACCAAATGTAAGCGTCCTGTCTGGTGGACCTCAGCCAAAAACAAATTGTATAACAAAAGAAGGAAGCTACTGCACGTCAGAGCGAAATCCCATGAAGGGAAGACGTCTCTGATCAACATTAGCAGAAAACTATGTTCTCTCATAAAAGCATCCAAGGCAAACTTTGAGAGAAAAATAGCTAAGGACACTAAAGATAAGCACAGAGCCTTCTTCAGCTATGTTAGAAACCTGGGCGGAAACCCTCAGATATGCTCTGAGTTGGTTTACAACAACAAAAAATACACTGAACCCACAGATATTGCTAACATTCTGGCTGACAGGTTCAGTGCAAACTTCTCGCCTCCTTCACCCCCAAAAGAAGAAATACTTATCCCAGCTGAATGTAATCTCCCTGTCATCTCAGATATCCAAGTGAGAACCGCCCTAAACAAAGCAAAAAATACAGCATCAATGGGACCTGACGGTATCCCGGGGTGCGTGTTACGAGAACTCCAAGAGGAGCTAAACCCACACATAAAAATGCTATTTAATCTTAACCTTACTTCGGGTTATGTACCTGTACACTGGCGTACAGCAACAGTGGTCCCACTCCACAAGGGGGGTGCCTCTACAGACCCTGGAAACTACCGCCCCATAAGCTTAACTAGCCTGGTCTGCAAAGCTATGGAAAGAATCATTATGGAACTCATAAACAGAGACATAGGGGACCTACAGACACTTGACCCCACCCAGTTCGGCTTTGTGAAGGGCAGATCCTGCCTTTTAAACCTGGTTGACTTTTTCGAAACAGTTACTAGAGCCATTGATGAGGGCAAAGCAGTCCATACAGCATACCTGGACTTGGCTAAGGCCTTCGACACAATACCCCACTCAGGCATCATAGATAAGCTAAACAGCTTAAAAGTAAACCCCTATGTCACTAGATGGGTTGCAAACTGGCTAAAGGACAGAACCCATAAAGTTAAAATCGCTGGAGCAATGTTAGACTCAAAGCCAGTCACAAGTGGTGTCCCACAGGGATCTGTCCTGGGACCCTTCTTGTTCGGCATTTATTTCTCAGATGTTAAAGCAAACATGGGTGGGCTGTGGCTGACAAAGTTTGCAGATGACTGCAAACTAGGTGCCATAGTCGATACACCAGCTGACACACACATCCTACAAAAAGGCCTCACTGAAACGGACAACTGGTGCCGTAGTCACGGCCTTAAACTAAATGCCAAAAAATGTATAGTCATCCCTTTTGGAATAAAACAAAGTACCCACCAATTATCACATAGACAGCAACCCACTGAGTACAGAAAAAGTAATCAGAGACCTAGGGACCCAAGTAGACAGCGACCTCTCATTTGACACCCACGTTGCCAAAGTGGTTAGAAAAACATTCTACCTTGCACACCTCATCATGTAGGGATTCACATCCAGATCCAAGGATGTCATTGTACCCTTATATTCCTCCCTCATCAGACCCATGATTAAGTACAATGCCCCATTTGGTATGTACCTCACCCGGCACTTGCAACAGCTGGAGAGACCACAGAAGTACCTCACCAAAAGGATCAAGGGTCTCCAACATATGTCTTATTCCACCAGACTAAAGAAACTTCAGCTCTATTCAGTGGCATACCGCCTGCTCAGGGGTGATCTCTGCCTGACGTACAAGGCCATGTCCAATCAGGATTTGATGGACATGCTCCACCTCAAAAAATCCAAATCCATCAGGACCACGAGAGCTAAAGACTTAAACCTCGGCACAAGTATGAATAGGACATGCTGGAGGGATAGATTCATAACCCAAAGGCTTCCCATGCTTTGGAACAGGATCCCAGTTCGTATTAGGCAGAGCCCCTCACTATCTCTCTTCAAGAGAAATCTTGATGAGTGGATGGGAGATCGAAAATTTACCCCAGGGGTCACATCTGGGTCACTGCTAGACAGGGGCACAGTAAACTAATTCTATTATCTAAGGGGACCTTCATTGTGTCACTACTAGACAGAGGCACAGTATTCTAGATTTATTCTGTACATTTTTGTACCATTTCATGGGGTGGCAAAAGCCACATCACTATGGCTAGGCTTACAAATGCCTCAGGGCAGATAGCCTAGTACTATACTATGAAACTATGAAACTATATGTGAATGGAGAAGTAGTGTGGGTGATATAAAAATGCCTAGTGGGAATGAGAGTGATTGGGAGTATTTTGTGTGGAGCAAGTTGGTGTGGTATAATGTGATATGACTTAAGGAGCTGTGATTGGTGGAGGTGATGTGAGGGTGAGCTGTGGGTGTGGCTGTGATTACTATAAATGTAGAGGTAGTGGGGCGGGAGGGAATAGGGGGCAGGGCAGGGGAACGGAGAGAGCCCGAGCGTTAGTGAGGGCAAACGGAGCGGGGCACAGCCAACCAAGACAAGAGAAAAAAGTAAGGATTGGCCCTTATGATCTCTGATGATGACAATTTTCTCATCGATACTGAGAAACTGTTGGACATGTTTGTTAAGAGGGGTTATGCTTCTGAAATGTTGGGCTCCATTAAGGAGGAAGTACTTGGGAAAAGGTGTAAGGGCATCTTCAAACCTCTATTACCCATTCAAGGGGCTTTGACCAATGTGTCAACGTGTGATAGGGTTATGATCAATGACAAACAGACATCCAATGTACCCTTTGAGCATTCATTAGTAAATATTATAGATGTGGTAAACAAATTTTGGCCTATAGTTATGAGTATCAATGAAGATGATGGGTTGTTTGGCAATAAGCCAAAAGTGGTTTTTCAGGAGGGGTAGATCTTTCCAAAATATGCTGAAAATGGAAAGAGAATGTAATCCCTCAAGTAGACCCAATAGCATGTACAAATGTAGCCAATGTAACTATTGTCAGTACATTTTTACCTGTTTGTCATTCTTCATTAACTATAGGAACTTTGTTGTTAAAAAACATTTAGGTTCATAGGTTCATAGGTTTATACTAGGCTATCTACCCTAAGGCATTTATAAGCCTAGCCCAATTTTTGTGGCTTACGCCACCCCTTATATGAAAAAATACTGTGCCCATTAGTTTGTTGACACAGAGATGATTCCCGGGATAAACCTACGATCTCCCATCCACAGGTCAAGATTTCTCTTGAACAGAGCCAGCGAGGTGCTCTGCCTCACATGGATCGGGATTTTATTCCACAGCATAGGGAGTCTCTGAGTGATAAATCTATCCCTCCAGCACGTCCTATTTATATCCGTGCTAAGGTTTAAGTCGCTTGCTTTAGTGGTTTTGGTGGATTTGGATTTTTTGAGGTGGAGCATGTCCATTAATTCCGGGTTGGACATGGCCTTGTATGTCAGGCACATGTCACCTCTGAGCAAACGGTATGCAACTGAATAGAGCTGGAGTTTCTTCAATCTGGCAGCATATGACAGATTTTGGAGTCCCTTTATCCTTTTGGTGAGGAACTTTTGGGGTCTCTCCAATTGCTGCAGATGTCAGGTGAGATACATCCTGAATGGGGCATTGTACTCGATCATTGGTCTGATAAGTGAAGAGTACAGGGGAACAATGACCTCACTAGATCAGGATGTGAATCCCTTCATGATCAGATGGGCAATGTAGAAGGTCTTTCTAACCACTTTAGCAACGTGAGTGTCAAAAGAAAGGCCACTGTCAACCTGGGTCCCCAGGTCCCTGATAACCTCTTCTGTGCTTAGTGGATTGCCACCTATATGGTAGCTTGGGGTTACCTTGTTTTTCCCGAAGGGTATGACTATACATTTTTTGGCGTTTAACTTCAGGCCATGGCTCTGGCACCAGCTATCTGTTTCCGTGAGTCCCTTCTGAAGGATATCCGTGTCCGATGCACTTTCCACTATGGCCCAGTTTGCAGTCATCTGCAAACTTTGTCAGCCAAAGTCCTCCCATGTTGGCCTGTACTTCTGAGAAGTAGATGCCGAACAATAGGGGGCCAAGGACCGAGCCCTGTGGGACACCACTTGTGACCGGCTTGGAGTCTGACATAGCGCCAGCAACTCTAACCCTGTGGGTTCTGTCCTTAAGCCAGTTTGCAACCCATCTTGTGACATATGGGTTTACATTTAAGCTGGTAAGTTTTTCTACAATACCCGAGTGGGGTATTGTGTTGAAGGCCTTTGCAAGGTCAAGGTAGGCTGTATGGACTGCCTTTCCCTCATCAATGGCCTTGGTGACTGTTTCGAAGAAGTCGACCAAGTTCAAAAGGCATGATCTGCCCTTGACGAAGCCAAACTGGGTCGGGTCCAATGTCTGCAAGTCCCCTATATCTTTGTTTATGAGCTCCATTATGATCCTCTCCATAGCTTTGCAGACTAGACTTGTTAAGCTTATGGGGCGGTAATTACCAGGGTCCGTAGAGGCACCGCCTTTGTGGAGTGGGACCACAGTTGCCGTACGCCACTCCTTGGGCACGTATCCTGTGGTAAGGCTGAGATTAAACAGCTGCTTTATGTGCGGGTTTAATTCCTCATTTAGCTCATGTAGCACACAGCTGGGGACACCATCCGGTCCCATTGATGCTGTGTTTTTAGCTTTAGAGAGAGCAGCTTTCACCTGCGCATTTGAGATGTCTGGGAGGCTACACTCTGCTGGGATAGTTATCTCTCCTTTAGGGGAGAGGGGTGAAGTTTGCACTGAACCTGTCTGCCAGTATGTTGGCAATGTCTGTGGGTTCAGTGATTTTTGTATCATTTTGGACTAATTCTGAGCATATCTGGGAGTTTCCACCCAGGTTCCTAACATAGCTGAAAAAGGCCTTATGATTGTCCTTTGAATCCATGGCAATTTTTCTCTCAAAATTGGCCTTAGTTGATTTTATGAGTGCTCGTATTTTTTTACTAATAATGATCAGGGTTGACTTCCCTTTTATGGATTTTGTTCTATCATATAATAGCTTTCTCCTCTTATTGTAAAGTTTGTTAATGGCTGGGGTCCACCAGACTGGACGTTTGCCCTTTGTGGAAAGAGTCTTGGTTTTATTTGGGATGGCCTGATCCATGCAGTCCTGGAGGTGTTCATAGAAGGCATTTGTAAGGGCTTCCGCAGCTTTGGTTGTGGTTTCCACTGGCTCAGAGGCCTTGAAGGATACCACACCAGTCTTGAGTAGTGTGAAGTTTGCTTTAGAGAAGTTCTTCACTGTGGTCTTTTTTGTTTGGGGTGGGGGCGGGATGTGGATTTCCAGTGAGATTAGTTTATGATCAGATCTCACCAATGAGGGATATACTTCCAGTGTGGAGCATTTTGTCCCCATGTTTGTGATAATGAGATCTAGTATATTTTTTCCTCTCATGGGAACAGTGACTAGCTGTTCCATGGGATTTGAATTTATGAACTCCAGGAACCATTGGGCTAGAAAGTTAGGGCTTGAGTAATGTTCCCAGTCTATATTCGGGTAGTTGAAGTCACCCAATATGATGGTGTTTGGAGATACATTTATACCCTCCAGTGTCTTCAGGAAGGCTGTGTGGGGTTCCTGAGTTTGAGAGGGTGGCCTGTAGCATGCTACAATTTGTAGAGCAGTTTTGCCTATGGTTAGTTGCACCTGGATGGTTTCCGAAGCTTTGTGCGTTGCCACCAACCTGGAGGTGTGGGTATCCTTTATGAATATGGATACACCCCCTCCTTTTGTGGTGTGGTCTGGGTTTTGGGGCCGGAACGCATGATATGAGGTAAAACCTTATAGTGCCAGGGTGCTCTCAGGAGCCTTGAACCAGGTTTCAGTTACAGCACAGACATCGATGTTCTCCATACTGAGAAGGGCCTCGAGTGTGTGCATTTTGAGATTTAGACTTCTGGCATTGAGCAGCATTACCTTCAGTTTCTTCCCATTTTTGTTTTCTAGGGTGGTAGGTTTAGACTTTGAGCCTTGCCTAAAAAAGGCACTATGGGGGTGGCAAGAGCCTTAGCCAATATCCGGAATCCCAGGGGTGACAGGTGCAAGCCGTCCCTTGCGAAGCAGCGTGGCTTGTCAAGCATGTCATCCCAGGCAGACAGACACTGGATCCCCTTTGAATGACACCAGACATTAAGCCAATTGTTAAAGCTGATCATCTTGTCTCTATATTGTGGCATCATTCTTGGTGAAGGAAGGATACTGCTCAGGGTCAGGGTCATACCTGCCTGGGCTACATAGTCAGAGAGCTACTCTATGTCTCTTTTCATGTAGTCCAGGGAGGTACGTCTCAGGTCGTTCACACCAGCATGGACAATGACTGTGTCATATTTGTACTTGCCATGGAGTGCCCAGAGTGCTTGTGTTATGTGGTGGATTCTAGCGCCCGATAGGCAGCTTACTGTGACCCTCTCCTTGTTCAGCCTGGTGAGTGGGACGTCAGTGTGTCTGACTATGGAGTCACCTATGACAAGTATGTTTGGTGTTGTATTTGGCCTTAAGGGCTGTGACTGCTTTTCACACTGCTTTTGTGGTTTATGTGTTGCTTGTGGGGTGTCTTGAGGTAACAGTTGTTTGGGTGTCTGCTTTGGAGGCCTCTGCTGTTTAGGTAAATTGTTTATCCAGGGTGGTGGTGTATGGAGCCCTGTACCAATGTTGCAAGTCCTTCTATATAGGCAAGACAAGACTATTTGTAAGTTAAAAGAGAGAATCTGTGAACACTGGAATGATATCAGAAAAGGAAAGACAACAAATGCGCTCTACAGGCATATTTCCGCCTCTCCTGATCACCATTTCAGGTTTGTGGTAATTGACTATATAGAACATGATCAGAGGGGCTTCAACATGGAAGAACATCTTAATAAAAAGGAATAGTTTTGGATTTTGATGTGCAACGCCCTCTCACCTCCTGGTCTCAATGACTCTTATATTTATCACCCCCTATTCTAAAGCTTAAGAGCCTGGAAGGGTGATTTACATCAAGCACATTGCAGTTTTGCATTTTCAGTGAGAGTGTTACGACAGTATTGTCAAGTTTACTTGTTACATTGTTGTTACCAACTTTTTTATTTATTATTCATTATTCATTGCTCATTCATCATGACATTTTATTTGGTTTTACACAATTGTTTGTTTTTTAATGTTACCTTAGAACTGTGTATGAACCTCATTGGTTGTTTTTTGTCACATGACTATTCAATCTATTATTTAAAGTCTTGTTTTTTTTTGACACAGCAGTTCTGAGGAAGTCTTGTTGAAGATGAAAGCGCTTGACTGCTCTGTTTTTTATTCAACAAATTTTGGTGGTTTGATGTTGGCCTGTGTGGTTCCTGGAGCTCAACTCTCCTTCTTTTGGACTGGTTCTCAGTTTTTCTTCTTGATGGTTATCCATAAAGCTAATTGATGCAGAGGTGGGCAGGAATGGGTGTAGGGTAGAGGAGTGGAGTGAGCCTGGCATAGCGGGTCAGACCAGTGATGTCAGTCGCCACAAAAAATAATCACTTAAAGAGAAACAAATGTAAAAAGTAGCACAATGTGAAACCCTGAGTAAATAAAGTGAGTCAAGAATGATTGAAGGTGAGGGAAGGGGAGGGGGTAAGAAGCTGCAAAGAAATGTTCTTAAGAATAGTTACAGCTCGCAAAAACTGATAGATTAGGCAAAGGCAAGATTATAATAGTATACAGCTGGGTTATATTGCAAAAATATTGTCAGGACTTTTAGGGGGTGTAATGAGAGTTTGGGGGCTCTTGGTGGTATGCAAGCAGCCTTTAATGCAAAATTAAAGTAAACTTCACTATATAAAGCTAAACATACAACGGTTTAATTCTGGCCATACACTGAAGACTATAGTCCCTTTATAACAGCAGTTTAGTAGAGAGTTAAAGAATTACATGAAATAAAATAGCGGTTCACTAGATTGCATTTAATATTTCTCCCTCCATTTGAAAACTCTCTTAAATTCTAATAATCACTCATCTAGCTGAACTCTTACTCTTTTACAGATGAACAATAAAAAATAAAGTGAGACTTGAGCCTGGAACCTGTTTCTTGTTTTGATCTGACCATGTCTACACTTTCCCCCTAACAAGATGCCCCCTATCACTGAAGACATTCTCTCTCCTGGGTATCATCTAATATCGCTTTATAAACATGCATCTTATTAACTTCAACAATAATTTGATTGCCACTTACCATCATCCTTCCCCCGCTCTCCATTATCCTGTTTAGTTTCACTCAACTCAATATCAATAACTCTACTAGATATCAAAAATCCAATAACACATGGTCACTGAATTTTAAACAATATTCTGAACAACATAACTCTAATACCCTCCCAGACTATCAACCAACAGTTTCCATTTGCTTGTGAAACAAACACATCAACAGTATCCACTACCTCCTAGTTAGAAGTGCTTAAAACTTTAACGAAAACTCCTTCCTCAATTCTTTTGAACAGTGTATCTTGTCCTTTCTTATAGGTTCATAGGTAAGTACTAGGCTAGTTGCCCTTGTGGGCCATTTTAAAACTAGCCAATTTTGTGCTTAAAATAACCTATCCCATTTGGATATAGATAGGTCTTATCCATCCCGGGGTCATTAATTGCATATTACCTGTAATGAGAATAACTGGGATCATAGAATATTTAATTTGAGGGGACCCATGCATAGGATAAAGCATTTAGGAGCTATCATATGATGATGATCAAAGGAGAGGGAATTATCAACCCATGCTCCAAGGTTTTTAACAGCATTGACATTCGGAAGTTGGTTGTTGTTTTTGTTGTATGTTGGGGGTTGTCTACCATATGTGACAATATTGGACTTATCAGTAATTAACTTTAGCCTATTTTAGTACAGCAGATATTTATGAATGTAACTTCTTGCTGAAGGGCTTGAGTATCAGATGGGTATTTGACAATGACTGCCAGTTTACTGTAGACTGCAAATATGGTTAGCCATTGATCTTGGTTTATGATCCAGAGATCAGAATTGTAAATACCGAACAAAAAAGGTCCCAGCGCTGAGCTCCATGGGACACTACTTGTCACCTTCATACTCTAATGAGGCAACTGCTACTGGCCCTATGTCAGTTCTGTCTTTTATCCAATTTGCTATCCATCTTACC
This sequence comes from Protopterus annectens, assembly GCF_019279795.1. Lineage (NCBI taxonomy): Eukaryota > Metazoa > Chordata > Ceratodontiformes > Protopteridae > Protopterus > Protopterus annectens. Next base: position 41,792,396 of record NC_056737.1, read on the forward strand.
ACATACAGATCTATTTGTAATGAATTAACTTTACTACCTATGCTAGCATGGGGATGGTGTCAAATGCCTTAACAAGCTCAAGGTCAAGGCACTCCATGTGGAAAGCATGGCCACTGCCAACAGCTTGTGTTACCCTTTCAAAGAATTTAACAAGATTCATTAGACAAGGTCTACTGTTTGCAAGTTCAAATTGCTATGAATTTTGCCCGATGAGATTTTAATATCATGAGAGTTTTAATATCATCATACTTTTAAAGGCTTGGGACTCACTCTAGTGGGTTCATGACATTTTAAATGGTTACACTTGAAATGACATTCTGATTGTCAAGCATCTAATACTAAACGATTGAGAACATCATTCATACAAAACAGCTCTGTAAGGGAATAAACAATCACTCATAATACCAACAATGCCATAGCACCAGTAAGTGCGAGAGCAGATGAGAGGGAATGCTCATGGGAAAATCTTGTTAAAAGGCATCCTTCAGAGTTTGCAGTAATGCCATTCAAACTGCAGTTGTTAGTATGTAAATAATGTGTGTGTGTGTGTGTGTGTGTGTGTGTGTGTGTGTGTGTGTGTGTGTGTGTGTGTGTGTGTGTGTGTGTGTGTGTGTGTGTGTGTGTGTGTGTGTGTGTGTGTGTGTGTGCATATGTATATATCTATATCTATATATATATATATATATATATATATATATATATATAAATATCTATATCTATATATATATATATATATATATATATATATAGATGCACAGTTTATATATATATATATATATATATATATATATATATATATATATATATATATATATATATATATATATATATATATATATATATATACATATATGTCCTTTATATCACTGTTGCAGCATCCTAAACAGAAGGGATCTCCTGCCCAGGGCAGCCCAATGCTTGGCCAATATACAAAAGCCTAATGATCTTGTATGTTGTACATCACATATATGCTCCCGCACAGAACATAGAGCATAAAAGGAGCAGATGGGCACAGCTACTAGAAACTTCTTTGCCGCCAGTTTGAACACCATTATTGCTAGTTGACCTGAAATCCTTGTTGATGTACTGAATACTTAGCCACCAGATAAGTGCCCCTTTGGGTTTTGTTTTTTTTTACTTTTCTTGGTCTTGTATTTTATTTACTGCATAGAATTCATGTCTTCCAAGACGGTAAAATGTTAGTGTGGAAGGCAGATTTCCCATAAGGACAATGTCTTTTTTGTTTGGGTACTTCCCACAACCATACCTCTTATAGTATATGTAAGGCATTTGTGCCTAAGACACTCAGAAGCTATTTGTCTTTCCTTGTCATTTATCTTGAAAACCAACTGCTTAAACAGTTAGTCTAGGATACCAAGGTGGTACCAAAACAAAACACTTTAACCCAAAGATACTCCTGCTAGGTAAGAAGAAGACCAAGAGGTCTCAGCTGGATTCTTTAGTTGTCCAGTCTCCACTGGACATCCCTCTAGAAGTGGGTAATAGCTCTGTAGGTCATTTGGTGTCTGCACTGGATTCCCCTGAAGTGATCCTGTTGGTGGCCGGCATGGATCTGTCTTTTCACACGTCCTCTGAGGCTTTGCAGGTGTCTGCTCTGGATGTCAAGGGGAAACCACAGTTGATTATTTTTGGAGGGTCCTGGAGGGATTCCACAGATACTGGTCAGGGAGGAGGTTCCGGGTTCTCTTATCAAATCTTGCCAAGGGTCAGAACCTCCAGTATTTGTAAGGGCTGATGTCCCTTCCAAAAAAAGATAAAAACTGAAGTATGTTTTGCTCTATTCTAAGAATCCTCAAAGGGAATGGTAAGAGTTTACTTGGGGCTTATTTTCTGCATTGATGGCCCTAAACCCTCCTCAAGGGGTTTCAGTACCCGCTCCTCCTTGGACCTCTACCCCTTCTAAATGGCTTAGGGAAGCAGATTCCTCAGATGATGATTCAGTGTCTGATGAGGGGTCTGTGTCCTATTCTTCACAGATGCCTTTGCATTTGGCTTATGGTTCTAATGAAGTGGAGACTGTTAGCCCTGAGACTCTTTTTGAGTTACTGTCCTTTGGGGACAACAATTGCTAGGATGATGGAGTACTTTAAGTGGGATTCTTCTCAAGTGTCTGATATTCAGAGAAGATATTACGAGTTACTTCAGGTAGACAGCCCTAAACCATCGGCAGTTCCTCCTGTGCTGGCTGCCTTGTTAGATACCTTCATTGCTGCTTCCAAATCTCCTGATTCTCAGCCTCCTGCTTCTAAGAAACCTGATAGGTTCTATAAGGTTTAAATGTCCTTCTAATGATCCTGCTGTGGTGTCAATCTTTTCTGACAGGCCTTATAAACTTTTGTCCTCTTCCAAACTTTTGCCTTCTGATAAGGATAGTTGGGCAATGGAGAGGATTGGTAAGAAAGTTTACACTGCTTCTACTTTGGCCTTTGGGGCTACTGATTACCAGACTCACATGACCAGGTGTGCTTTGGCCTTGATTCCTTAGGCTTGCAAGGTTATTTGTGACCCCTCCCCCTGATTCTGAAGGCAAATCATCTGCCTTATCTATTTTAGGTTCTGCTTCTCAAGTGGCTCTCCAGTCTACTAAGTGTAGCTACGATGCTGCTGATACCTCTTCCAGGGCTGCAGATTTTGGGTCTGTCATGGGGTGTTATTCTTGTCTTTGTCTCCAGTAGCTCCTTGAGGACATTAAGAATAAGTTGCTGGATGTGTTTTTGGATAATAAACAACTTTCTGGGACTGCTGCTGCTGACATGTTTATGTCTTTTCAAGAGAAAGGTAAAGCCTTGCAGGACCTTAAACATATTTTTGTCTCTCCTATCCCTAAGTTCCAGAGGAATTATCCTTCTTGATCTGCTTTTGTTTGCAGGCAATTCTGCCGGGCCTCCAAGGGCACGAAGGGTAGTAGGTTGCCCCCCCCCCCCCGCTAAGGCTTCTCAGATTTCTGTGGCCCAAAAGTCTCTTTTGTCCGATAAACCTGCTTCTGTTTAACAATTCATACCCACTTCTTTTAGACCAGGTCCTTTTGTCCCTTTGGCTTTCCCTTTGTCTTCCAAATTGGCATCTCATCACTTCAGACTCTTAGGTTCTATCATCCATCAGGGTTACTTTATGTTATGGAAGTCTCTCCTTCCTTTTTCAGGGATTCCTCAAGCTGCTCAGCAACTTCCTCATTTCCCAGAGGTTCTAGGGTCCCTGAGGAACCAAGGAACCATTCAATCTTTTCCCCCTTCCCAAGTGGGAATTGGTTTTTATTTCAGGAAGTTCTTGTTTACTTGAAAGGAGGGGACTTGGAGACCTATTCTGTATCTCTCCCTCCTTAACACCTTTCTCAAGGTCCCTTCTTTTTAGATGCTTACTTTTCAAACCCTGTTTCCTCATTTACTACCCCCAGGCTTTTCTGATGTCTTTGGATCTGAAAGATCCTTACCTTTATATCCCTATTCACTCTCTTTTTAGGAAGTTTTTATGTTTCTCTGCGTCTTCTTTTCCTTTTCAGCTCTATGATTTGCCCTTTGACCTTTATACTGTCCCAAGGGTATTCACAAAATGCCTGGCTCCTGTTATTGCTTTCTGAAGGCTCCAAGGCATTCAGATTTTTCCTTATCTAGATGACCTGTTGCTTCAGGTGCCTTCTCCCAGTCACCTATTGCAGGATCTGGAGTTCACCATCTCTCTTCTTCAAATGCTGCAGTTTACTATCAACTTCCAAATATCTGTCCTATCTCCCTCTCAGGATCATGTATATCTGGGCTGCAGGATTCAGACAGTGCCATTGTTGGCCTCTGTTCCACCTCCAAATGTTTTGTCATTGACAGCCTTCTTTCAGTCTCTTCTTTCTCTTACTACCATGCCAGCCAGGAAGTTTCTTTGGGTCCTGGGATTCATGGCCTCTTCTATTCCAATGGTCCCTCTCGTCTAACTGCAAATATGTAAGCTTCAATAGTAACACAAGTCAGTTTGGCTGCAGCATTGTCACCCTCTGGATTTCAGTGCACCTCTCCTTCCCTGTCTAAAGAAGGTATTTGACTGGTTGATTCAAGAGTTTGCTCTCAAGCGAGGCCTGTCCTTTCAGCCTCCAGTCCCTTCTCAAGAATGTTTTACTGATGCCTCAGACATGGGGTGGTGTGCTTCTTTTGGTCACCTCAAATTTCAGGGTCTCTGGCCCCCATCAGAAGTCAGACCATATCAAAATCAAAAAGTTCAGAGCTCTGATTTTGGTCCTTCAAACTTTTCACCCCATATTGTATCCAGGCACCTTAAAGGTATACACAGACAAGACTACAGTGATGTGGTATGTCACCAAGCACGGAGACACAGAATCTTACCTCCTCTGCAGGATGGCTCTTCAGTCTTGGGAGATGGCTCTCAGTTATTCTTCAGGCAGTATAAACTGCTTCAGAGCACAATCTAGTGGCAGACTGTCTGAGTAGGTCCAAAACACAGGTTCATGAGTGGATGCTTCACAGAGACTTTTTTCTGGACATTGTCCATTGGTGGGGTATTCCTCAGGTAGATCTTTTTGCCTCCCCTCTGAACAGGCAGCTTCCTCTATTCTGTTCCAGAGTACCATGCCATCTGGCATGGAAGATGGACACCCTTTCTTTTCCTTGGAAGGGGATGTTTCTTTATGCTTTCTCTTCCTCTACTTTCAAGAGTCATGCAGAAGATTCAGCTGGACTCCCCAAAAATCTTGCTAGTGACGCCCTTGTGGTCAAGAAAGCACTGCTTACCCCTCTTAATGCATTTAGTAAGCAGCAATCACCACAAGTTACCTCACTGGTTGGATCTCCTTACACAGAACAAGGGGTCTCTCATCCACCCTCACTTGTCCATGCTTCAACTGACACTGTGGGTGATAGAGTTTTGAACTCTTTCAGTCAACTCTGTTCTGAAGACTTGCTCAGGGTTTTACAAGAGACAAGGAAACCCTCAACCAAAAAATCTTGTATGTTCATATGGAAAAAGTTTTCTGTCTGGTGCCATGCTCATAATCAGGACCCTTTTTAAGTGGGTGTCCCTCTGGTACTCTCTTATTTGTGTGAGTTGCTCCAATTTGACCTGGCCTATTCTTCTGTAAAGGCCCATTTGTCAGCCATCTATGCTTGTCTGCCTTTGAATCCTCCTTTGACTTCTTGTTTTGAGGTCAAACAATTTCTTAAAAGCATCCTGCATCTTAGGCTTCCAAGGAAACCTATTCCTCCTCCTTGGGACCTTAATTTTGTTTTGAAAAAATTGACTCAGACTACTTTTGAGCCTACAGATTTTGCTTCTTTGCAACATTGTACCTGGAAGATTGTTTTGTTGCTGGCTCTTCTGCTCAGAGGGTTTCCTCTTTTTTTTGTTTTCTCACAGGGACAGGGTTGCACTGATCCTTCGTTAATGCTCAAGGTAGTAAATGAAATGTCCTTGAATCAGTCAGTACAACCCCCTTCTTTTTTCCCTTCTCCTCAGTCTGCTAGTGAGATAGTCCTGCATACCTTGAATTTGCACAGACCACTCAGATACTATTTGGATAAAACTAAGGGCATCTGTAAGTCTGATAAGTTTTTTGTTTTCTTTCTTCCCAGGAAATTGATTTGGGCTGTTTCTAAGCAAACCTTCTCCTCCTGGATACTTAAGACCATTTCCTTTTATTATACTTTTCATGGCAAATCTCTGTGTACTTCTGTTAGACCTCATTCCACTAGGGCTATTGCCTCTTCTGGTGCCTTCTTCAAGGGGATGGACACCAATTCCATCCTTGAAGCTGCTATGTGGTCTTCGGTGCGAACCTTTACTGAGCATCAAAAGTTGTATATGGTTTCTATGGCCAGAGCAGGTTTTGCTGAAACCATTTTATGTGGGTTTGTTGAGGGCTGTTCTCAGCCTTCCACTTCCCATTCTGTTTCTTGAGCTTTTACTCTTCCTTCTGTTTAGTATATTGCAACAGTGATATAGAAGGACATAATACAGTTGTCTGAAATCTTACCATAACAGCAGCAGTCCTTCTTTTCACTGTTGCAGTATTCACTCCTTCCCTCCATCCCCTCTTGTTTTTGTTTTAGATTCCCTTCTGTCTCAGGCTTTCCCTTTTACTCCTACATTTTTCCTTTTGGATGTGCATGGACTCCTTTGTCCTATGGAGATTGTTCTCTTCTGGGGCAATTCATTTCTGGGTAATTGCGTCCATAGGTCCCTTTTATGCCCTATATTCTGTGCAGGGTACATAAATGTGATGTATGGCGCATAGAAGATGATTAGGCTTTGGTTTACTGGCCGACTGTCACGCTGCTATGGGCAGGAGATCCCTATACCTCTCAACTTCTAAAACAAAGAAATCTGGACAAAGCCTACAATAATGGGGTGGGGGATTTTAATTATCGCCATTATAAACTTAGAAAGTTCATAGAATAAAATTATTTTTGTTAACATACAATTTCTGAAGATATGAAGTCTGAAACTCAAATATATGTCATTAGTGACTTCAATCCTCAGTGATTTGCCAGAAAACCACAATGTTTATGAGGGACAGATAAAAAATATGAGGACAAAAGCTGGACATTCTGCAAAAATCTGGACAGTTGAGAGGTATGATTTCCTTCTGTTTAGGATACTGCAACAGTGAAGGGAAGGACATCTGTTATGGTAAGACTTTACACAAATGTACTATATAATTTCAGCTGTTGATTAACCTTCCACGATGTACCTACTTTTTTCACTGTTATTGTACTCTTTTTACTTGCTGGTGCATTCTTATTTTTACGTCTACACAACTTATTTCATACTATTGAGTTTTGGTTTGTACTTTTAAATGTTATGATACTTCCTCCTCTCCCACTTTAAAAGGAGGACCACTTTTAGCGCACTATTTAACCCCGTCATCACCAATGAAACGAATACATGAATGAGAGACTGTAGATATCTTAAAACTATAGCGCTGGCTTTGAATTTCTCACTTCAAAATTAGAGGATATACTATTCATTAAAATAAAACGGTGGTGGAGGAGCGGAGTACTCTAGCTCAGCTACTGCTCTAGAGGAATTTACTCACCAATTACTTACGCGGAAAACTATACGTATCAACTGTTCATATCCGGTAAGGTGGGCGGTCATAAATTACTGATATCACAAAAGTAAGATGGTGCTGTTGGAAAACGAGCAGGTATGTTTGTTTTTACAAGAAAGTAGCAAGACTATATATTGAGAGTAATATGTATTGAATTGTGTGATTAAAAGTAATGCTGTGAGTACAAGAATTGATGCGTGTGTAAGGTGGCTTGAGAGCAAACTATAGCGTGAAACACGATTACTGACTTGCAAGAAGACTTTCAGTACCAGGAGAGTGAGTGGCTTTTGAATGGAAAAGTAACTCTCTTGGCTGCTACTGACACGGAAGTATGAACGACTTTCTCCATCCGGTTAAGAGCGATGTTGCGCTGGACGTTGTGCACAAGTTCCGTTTTGGAATTGCTGCTCAGTTTTTCAAAACTGAATTGTTTGTGTAATTGGAAGTAAAGGCCACAAATCTTGACATGTTTTAAACGTCGATCCATTTCTTTTAAAATGAGAACATCGGGTTTTGCTCCAGCATGTATATATTTAACAATATGAGTGAAACTCGGGTTTTGCTCCAGCATGTTTTAAACGTCGATCCATTTCTTTTAAAATTAGAACATCGGGTTTTGCTCCAGCATGTATATGTTTAACAATATGAGTGAAACTCGGGTTTTGCTCCAGCGTGTATATATTTAACAATGAGTGAAACTCGGGTTTTGCACCATCATGTATATATATTTAACAATATGAGTGAAACTCTGATTAGTGTTATTGACTGACTGTTATCGTCAGTGATTTACACCAGAATATCAGAAGGTTTTTAAGGGACAGACCTAAAATGTAAGGCAAACTCGGGAGCATTTGATTATGTGTTATCACTCCATGCGTACTTATCTACACGTGTACAATAGTAGATTAAAGATGAAACATGCCTCCGCTTTAATGAAATTTGTTCCGACTCGGAGAGAAGTTACACAAGCCCATTTAATGAAAGCAATAGAAAGTTATGTTTGACACTTGCTAACTGGGTAAGTAAAGTACAAATTGGAAGACAGTACCACTATGGCTGGGTTAGCGAAGTACTACAGCTGTAGTAAACCGTACTCTAGCACTGCCTACCTAATGATTGACAGGCGTAGGTATTGAGTGAGGACCACAGTAGATGGGGATGTAACGAGCCACGCCCACCGTTTATTTTTATAATTACCATTTGCTGACCTAAAAAGTGGACTGTCCTTTTGACCGCTTTAGGCAAGACCCCAGCACAAAGAAGAGCAAAGACATCACGTTTTTTTTTTTTTAGTCAGCAAACAGGGGTGCCCAACCTTTTGGCTTGCTGGGGCCGCATTGAGTGAGCAGAAATGGTCTTGGGGCCGCATATAAAGTATAACATTCAGTTGACTCTTTCTTTCATTGCTCCGGAAGACCGCAGTCGACCTCCTGCCTGTACTGTAGGTGCATTTGAACAATGAATAAATGCCTAATATTTGCCTTAAAATTCTAATTCTCATTCTAATTCTCTAATCTAATAGTTAACTCTAACATCTTAGTTAATATATCTATATCTATCTATATATATATATATATATATATATATATATATTTTTTTTTTTTTTTTAACAAATAAACAAATATTCACTACAGCACTAGCATTAGCATTTCTCACTGGGAAAACCATTCCAGCAGCCCAACTATGTAAAATGTCAACATCAGCATTCCTACAATACTATAATCCACAAAAATAACCCAACAAATTTGCAATAAAGTAAAGAATTCACATTACTGACTTAATAAAACAATTCTGAATAAGCTACAAGAGGGTCTCACCCAAACAAATAACTGGTGCCAGAAATATGGCCTCAAGCTAAATGCCAAAAAATGCATCATCATCCCCTTTGAGGAGAGTGATGTCCCCACAAATTATCACATTAATAATGTTGTAAGCACGCAATAAGTCATATGGTACTTGGGCACCCAGGTTGATAGAAACCTGAGTTTTGACCACCACGCTGTCTCCGTTGTAAGGAAAGTTTTTTTTACACGGCCCACTTCATTAGTAAGGGTATCTCATCCAGGGACAAGGAGGTCATAACATCCCTGTATTCTTCCTTTACAAGAGCCATTATTGAGTGCAGTGCCCCTTTTGGCATGTGCCAAAAGAAAGACTACAACCATTTCTGACAAAAAAGGTCAAAGGACTAAGCTCACTATGTTATCCAAACAGACTAAAAAGCTTCTTGCTTTCCCCTGTCTTTCACTGGCCCCTATATAAATGTCATCATTGGCTTGCTTTCCAGGCTAAGAAAGATCCTGCCTTAAGAGACTTCCTCTACCTCAGAAATACTGGTTATACTTAAAACGCTCACTACAAAGACCACAGCCTTCACTGCAACATAAACTAGCCACTTTTTATGGACAGGTTCTCAATACAAAAACCTTCAACTTCTGTAAAAAGCTCCTCTAGTTTAGCAACACTATGGCTGGATGGATAGCCATAAATGTAGTCCTTGGGTAAGTAGCATAGCCTTCATCAAACCAGATGGGAAAATCCACATACTAACCTTTCCCAGCTGGATGGCTAAGATCTAATATTGGTTACTCAAATCTAGTTGCCCAAGAAGAGGGGCATGTTTAACTAAGAATTCCATTTGCAAAATTATATTCAGTTGTTGTTGGGTCTTTTGGCTTTTCCCGGTTAGGGGTTGCCACAGCGGAACTCCAGTCCGCTAATGGCTGGCAGTTGATTTTTACGTATCGAGTTGCCAGCCCTGACGCACAACCTTCAATGAAGGAATGCCCATTCACGCATGTCTCCATGCAGAAGACGCTCTAGCTGAGAGTCGAACCGAACAGTGTCTTATTGTGAGGCGACAGTATGCATATTAAACCTCTCTCTCTCTCGTACTACATCCATAATTTGCTGTCTCTCTTTCGTATATTATATTGTATTGTATTGTTTTGTGTTATTTTTCGAGCTTTTCTCCCCGGGCCTGCGCTGAAAATGGACCTGTGTCCAGTTGGACTTTCCCGGTAAACAAATGTAAAATAAAATAAATAAAAATAAACTTCCCTCCAATCTAAAGCCATTTGACATTCAGACATTTTAATTTGTGCAGAAGTTACTCACAGTGACAGTTTACTGAGCTGTAATGCTGACCTTCACTTTTGAAAAAAACAAATTCCCAGACTTTGTCAATAGCTGAAAGTGTAGAGAGGATTATTTATTTATTTATTTTTGGAAAACATCTTTAAAACTGTTAAATTGATTACACACCCAGAAACACAGAAAAGTTATTGTGATTATGTAAACCACAGACTGCTGTAAGAAATCAAAGTCGCATTAGCACTCTATGCTTATGTCTGAACAGATGAATCGTACCTGTCAATTCCAAAAGAAGTAAAGTAGCTTAATAAGGATATTTGCAAGGTTACATGGCAGTTTATATTGGAAATAAGCAGAGATATTAAAAAGGCTCTGTTTTTCATAATTATGCCGAAAAGTCTTCCAAGGTAAATACAACTTCTGATTTAGTATGGAACCATACCTCCCAACCTTAGAGCAGGAAATCTGGACAAAGCGAAAAATAAGTGGGACACAGGCCAAAAATAGTTATGCATCACAGGCAACTGTAGCTGCAAACATTATACATCACTTATAATATTTCTATCCCATTATTATATATGGCTCATTCAGTCCTGCCTTCTTTTGCATCAAAGAAAACCATGCTTTGAAATGACAAATGCATTAAAAATAATAAATAAAACACATTGCATCAACATCCTGCAACTTCCTACCTGCAAGCAACCACAGAGCTTTCACTGAAACTAGGGCTGCTTGTTTCCCCAGAATGTGACAAATGCATTAAAAATAATAAATAAAACACATTGCATCAACATCCTGCAACTTCCTACCTGCAAGCAACCACAGAGCTTTCACTGAAACTAGGGCTGCTTGTTTCCCCAGAATGACCGCTCTCTCTAAGTCTAATGGTGTACAATCTACCAGTATCTGGACTACCTGAAATAAATTAAATTATGGCCTGTAAATTGGAAGTACACTTTGTTTAATTAAACTATATTTCTAAGCCCACTTACTATATTTTTTCAGTAACATCCCAATATCTATTTCCAAGTCACTTTACAAGACATTGGCAGTGGTAGACTTGGCATCCTTCAGAACCCCACAGGCCCACGCTAATACATTGTCCATTAAATGTAAATGTCCATCCACTGTAAATGGCAAGAAGCTATGTCTTAAATCTACTTCTGGCATGCGTACCCAAGTATTAGGTTTTGAAACAAAGAAACATATTCTCCACAGTCTGTAAGTCTCTGTCGTTAATAATCATCTACTGTTGCAGCACTCCCAACACATAAGCACACACATACACACTAAAATCCCCAACATTTAAAAAATGACATTGTCCCCACTTGATTTGCCAGTATTGATGATCCGCCAAAGCTATGCTTACTGTTGTCCAATCTACCACTGCTTAGAACCCATCAATGAAAAAACAGTACTAGGTGCTTTTTTGTTTGTCTGAAAAAACAATACAACTTTATATGCTACAGTCCCACATAGTCAGTCCACTACTGACCCATTAACCCTAGGCTGCTGTCTCATTCTTACTCCCTGGGACTGCATTACCTTGGATGACTACTTTTATTTCCTAAGCAAAAGACAAATTGGAAGATGAGGCAAAAATCCAGACATTCTTTGAAACTCCATACAGTTAAGAGGTATGAGTTCATGTTCAGTACAATACTCTCCCTGTCAGGAAAGCCGCAACTTAATGAAAGTGTACTCTTAATGTATGATATATTTGTGAGCTAACTTGTTTGAGTTCAGTAGGTAGACTGATCATTGTTAGCCTCTTTGTGCATGCGTCTCTCTGTCATGCACACATATACACACACACTATTCTACTTTCATGCACACAATTCTGCTTTCATGCATGCACTCACTCACTCCATACTTGCCTATTAGCACAGGTAATTGCTGTCCCTTTCAAAGGCAACAGCGGCAAATCCATACATGAACCCCTCTTCAGTGAGAACACACACACGCACTGATTGTTCGGCGCAATATAATGGCGTAAACACACTGACCCTTTTTTGGCTCAAAAACAAAACTAGAAGGGTGCTTTGGCACATGCACACACCGACATTAGCATTATAGGTCACGGGAGCGAAAAACACAAAACAAAAAGTGTTTTGGGACATGCGTACATCGATGTTGCAGTTAGAGGTTGAGGGCCGCATGGAAGAGCTCTGAGGGCCGCAGGTTGGACACATCTATGTAAATTTAGTAAGATTGAATGGAGATGGGGTAAGACTTCAAGATCGATTTGTTTAATTAATACTTATTAACCAGGATAGTCCGACTGAATGAAAGCCTATTTCAGCGGAGTCTCTGGGGAAAAAAGCTCCACAGAAGAAAAATGTTCAAGATTTCAGTCAGTGCATTGAGAAATGTATATGCGTAACTATATATAGCAGGAGAAATTGCAAGCTAAGATATGCATGAAATACAGTGCAGTCATAATACATAAACTATATATGCGTGAAATAGGGCGGCCATCTGTCAAGAAATTCAGTTATGGCGAGTATACTTCTTAAACCTTTAGTGCATGAAACCTAAAGCTTAAAGTTATGGGGGGAATGCCCTAAAATAGGGACAGATTTTAAATATTGCTATTATAAACTTAAAGTTGCTGGAATAACAGCATTGGTGTTTAGCGTGCATTTTCTGAAGGATGTAAAGTCAGAAACTGTAGTGTGTGTCATTTAGTCACTGTTTCTCTTGAATTTTATGTCTGCATTCAAACTTTATGCAAAAATAATCAAACTTTATGTAAAAATAATCACTGCTGTGTGTGTGTATATAACAATTTCCAGCACTGCAGACAATAAGCGGCTATTTTTGGTGGTCTGGGCAAGATATGTGGGAAAGAAACCTGTTAACAGTTATTTTGATGGGATAATTGGCTAGGCTTAAAATGGCCCACTAGCAGTTAGCTTAGTACCAATCTATGAACATGTGTCTTTTGGCTGTGGCTCCATCTGTGTAGATTTTGTTTTCTTCAACTCCCCAAAGACATACCATAGATGAATTGATGTCCTTACATTCACCACTGCAGTTCTTTACAAATGGGTTTCCCTGCTGTGAAGCCCATTACATTCACCACTGCAGTTCTATTTACAAATGGCATTCTGAGGATGGTATGCCTGAATGTCGCCTTTATGCCCTAGCCTACACAAGGAGTGTGCAGGTGACGTTCAGCGTACTTTAAAGCAATGGTAGACATTGGTAAATTGGCTGGACAGTGGGCTTTATGGCAGGGAAATCCCCTTTGTAAATACAACAGTGGTGAAGGCAAGGACCTCAACCATTATGGTAAGATTTTATACAACTGTACTTTGTTAAAAAGCTGTGTGTGTACATGTGCATGTATGGGAGTGTGTATGAGTTTAATATTGATGGTTGCCTACACAAATCTGGGTAGTGAAAACATGAAGACTAAAATGCATCACATAACATCTAGAATCTCAGAGCTTCTGCGCCCATTATTCCAGGTTACATAACTGGCTTAGGGTCCTCAGCTGTGGTCCTCGCCTGATCTAAATGTGACACCACTCCAAGGTGAATACAGAGACTGGCACAGTTTGTGTGGGGATGCTGCGGTCATTATTTCCCCAAATCAAACTTCAGAGGTACTCAAAGGTCACTATAGCCTCGTGTGTTGGCTGTGGACAGTGTGGTCATTATTACTTTAAACATTCCACAAATCACATTTCATAGGTGTGCACATAGTTGCCATAGCTTGTTTAGGGCCAGTGAACTGTATAGGAACAAACTGGAATGCATTACTGCAAATGTGTTTTTTTTTTTTTTTTTCGATTTCACAATTGAAATCTGAAATGTACAGGTGCATTTTTTTTGGGGGGGGGAGCGATATGCTGCATATATGGAGCATGACAGCAACAGAATGAAATATAATGCTGCATTCAGTTTCATCCTAATTTAACTTCAGAGAGGAACAGAAACCTGGGTACTTCCGTTAACTGGGCAACAGCTTTCTGGGCCTAGATTTGCGTTAACGGAAAAGTACCCATTTTTCATAAATATATGTAGACAAACTCAAAAATATGTAATTATTTAGTGAGTTCAGTCCTCACTGATTTGGCAGAAAACCCATAAACTTTTATGAGGAACAGACTAAAATATGATCATTCTGCGAAAAAAGTCGTTGAAACAATGTCACGCCATTGAACATAGAAAATCATACAATTTGTAGTAGGTTTTAATCAAATTAACTCCAGCCATTTTCTATGTAATTGCTTAACTGCATAAAGTGCATTGCTTCACTTTTCGTCTGCAATCTGTTGCAATTTAGGTAAACTTTGAAAGCTGTATTTTTTTTTTTTTTAGCCAGGTATCAGGAAGTGTTGTGCTTCCCACAAGATGACAGCGCTGATGTGGTAAACATTTGAGTCTGAACACACTACATGGCTTCAGTTATATGCATTGCTGGAGGATGCCAAATGGGTAAAAGTACCAAGTCAACTTTTAAAAGTGCACAAGGAAAACTGTGTGTAAAGCTCTATATGGAAGACACTGATGTGGTGTGTGTGTTTGTAATGGTGTTTGTTTTTTTATTTTCCTTTAATTTTCTTTTAAGCATGCACAGTGTAGTGAAAATGGAAGTTAAGGGTTGTATATTGCTTTTACATTTGAAGCAAAGGGCAGATTGTTTTACCTGCAAAATTTCACTGACAGGAACTTTTGGGAGGAAATGAGAGCACATTTCCATTTTAAGGAGTTTTGCATACTCCCACGCAGAGAGGACTAAGTGAAGAGACCCATCTGCTCTCCCAGGTGCTAGGATAGTGGATGTTTCAAATGCTCTGTAAAGTCTTTCTGTTGAGGACTAATGGTATAAGGACCAGTTTAACATGTTTTGATTTATCTAGGTCTGGAAATGTGTGCATTTGTTTTAAAAACATATCACCAGGATAACTGATCTGTTTCTGACATCACAAACAAAATTGATAATTTTATGTACATTACATATCTGTTCTTTTCCGTTAATGCAAATCCACGCCCAGAAAGCTGTTGCCCCATTAACGGAAAAGTACCAAGACCTGTTAGGTCTGAGGTAGTGTGCTGTGTAGCAGTGTGATGGCAGCAACTTGAAATATATGGATATGTTCACGTATCCTTTCACTTTCATCCCAGTTTAACACTATATACGGTGTGCTGTGAAAGCATTTTATTTTTCATTTATGGATAACTTCTGTTCAGTTTTAAAGTAACTACTGTGTCATCAGCCCAGAACATTAAGCCTTGGATATAACCGTATTTTTACCTTGAATGAAAAAAGCCGGTTTCTTTCCTTAGTCGTGATTTTTGTTCAGGCCATCATTGGACCAAAGGTTGTGAAAATAAAAGCTTACAATCCCATAGCTTTTGGGGGATTAGTGACACCCAGTATAATTTTAAATTCTTCCTTATGCAGTTGTTATAGTGCAATCTTGGCCGAGTAGAATGTATTGCAATGATGTATGGTGAAGCTGACCAGTTAGCAAAAGTATGGGAAAACAAAAGTACTGTGTTTGAGGATGCAAGGATGGGAGTACTGTGATGTATGCCATGGAGACAGACAGGGAGGAGTGGGAATGCTCTAGAATGCTTTGCTTAGGAATACATAATTCTGCCCATGAAGTCATCGTATATATATGGTATTTAAAAACTGCTTCTTGGTGTGGCTAATCTGAAGGCAAGGGGTGTGTTCATTATGTGGTGGGGGAGGATGTGGTTGGTTAGGAAATGGAAGGATGCAAAGGTGGCAGCCCTAACATGAAATATTTGCATATAAGATGTTGCATTAAATGGCTCAAACTTTATTGTAGTATTCGTGATCTGGGATGGTAAGTTAACTACAGTTATGGGAGCAGCTGCAATTAAATAGCATCTCTTTACTGAATCTACCTGCATCTTTAAAGCTTTTAATGGCTTCTAGATATTTGTTTGTAGGTAGGTGGTTCCAGGCAGTAAATCCCAGCCTAGAGAAGGCTCTCACCTACAGCAGTTTTGAATGGAGGGTGTTCTATGTGCTTTTGAGCACACAGGTTCTTTTAAATGTAGTCCTACTCTTAAAGGGGGGCAGTGACTATGTTGTAGCACCTTGTAAATTGAGTACTTTTAGTGCCTCATACAGCCACTTTTCTTGAAATCCATTTGGAATTTTTTTAGCAAATTGCAATGTGTGCTAATGGAATGAATCTGCATATTTTATTCTCAGTAGTCTGCATTCTGTGAGGGTTAGTCTGTCTGTATTCTGTAAATATTGCAGACAGAATGCATAACAAAAGAGGGGCTATATTGAGGTTTGGATATTAATAATGGCCTTGCGAGCAGCAGGTGAATGGAGATGACTGATTTGAGCAAGGACTTTTTTTAGTTATGACATCTGTTCATGTGGTGGAGAGTGAGTCTTGGTACCTCTGTTCACTGATGTACCATATGAATATTATTTATGATTAAGATGCCTGGAGTGCACTCTGCAGTTTGCATGGTTTTAAACTTAACATTTTAAAATATATACAAGGTTAAAATTTAATCGCATGTAAATCTTTATTCATTCCTTACTGATAAGACTTCGGTTCTGTCCTCAGAACCGACATGGCCGTTTCCAAGCTCGCGCCAGCCAAAAACTCTCAGCTAAGACCTACCCATAATGCCCCTCTCAGTTACTCCAGATCAAGTGGAAATTTGTGAGTTTTTGTCATTTCTCTTCAAACTTTGTTTTTTAGTCTTTTCACCATGGCCTATAACCTGCTTCTATTTCCTAACCTTTACTTTTTGGTAATTTAAATCTCTACCATCGTTGGTACTGTCCCCCTCTCCTGCCTTTGGTAGGCCTTCCTTTACCACTTGTAGTATTTTTAAATACCATCGTTGGTATTCTCTCTTCTTTCCTTGTTTCCTTCAGGATACCCTTTGCCTGTGCTATTTCAGACTTAGTTAAATTGGGGTTTAAACAGTGTGACAAGTGTGGGCGTAAGATGCCCAACTCTTGACGGTAACACTTGATGCATTTACTGTTTGGGCGTGGACCATATAAAGGCTGATTATGATATTTTTGTGCTAGTTTTAGAAATCGCACTCTAGCAGAGCATAAAAACAAGCTTGTGTCTCTCTCTCTCTCTCTCATTACCCATAAGATTTCATGTCCAGTTATTCAAATACCATATTAAGGTCTCTCTCATGATTTTCTCCTTTTTTGATCATATCCTCCACAGTTTCTCTTAATTCTTGACAGCCCCTCTGCTTTATACTATATATACGATCTTTCATAATGTTTTTCATTTTAGTTTTAAATCTCTCGCGCTATTTTTATAAAGATCTTTTATTCGTAGGATCATAGGAAGTTACTAGGCTAATGGCTGTAGGGCCCTTACAAGCCTAGCCATGTTCTACCCTTTATTTCCATGATCAGCACGTAATGCCAGTCTCCATGAGGGACACTGGTAAACTTATGGTTACCCATCCAGTTGTCCAGATGTGTTTGAAGTGGGCTAATGAGGTGCTCTGACATTAAGTGGGAGTCTGTTCCAAAGGTCTGGTAACCTCTGGGAGGCAAATTTTTCCCTGCAGCAGGTTCTGTTAATGTAACATACTAGGTTAAGGTCTTTGAGTGAGTAACCTGTATAAAATTTGACTTTTAGATATGCATAATTTACAGTAAAGCAGGGTCAGCGATTGCCTTGTATGTAAGGCAGAGATGGCCTGTGAGTAGTCTGTATGAAACAAAATAAAGTGACTGATTTCAGATAGGACAGATGCTGAAGACCTTGAATTTTCTTTGAGGAACCTTTGTGGTTTCTCCAGTTGTTGCAGGTGCTTGGAAAGGTACATAACAAAAGGGGTATTGTTTTAAATTATTGGCCTGATGAGGGAAGAGTACAGGGAGGCTATAATTACTTTTCTGGAGGCAATGCCCTTTACTTGGGAGATGAGCATTAATGAATGCCCTTCTTACCACTGTGAAGACATTGCGAGCAAAGATAAGATTGCTGTCAACCTGTGTACCCAGGTCTCTCACCACTGAGTGCAGACTTAGGGTGTTGCTAGTGATGTGGTGGTTAGTGGGAACATCACTCTTACCAAAAGGGATGATGCTCTTTTTTTTTTTTTTTTTTTTTTTTTTTCCTTGAGTTTGTCCATGACTTGGCACCAGTCATTTTAAGAGCTGTTGTAGGATGCTGACATCATTTGGAAATTCTATGACCACTCTCAGTTTGCAGTCATCAGCAAACTCAGCCACAGACCTTTAGTTTTTGCTTCTACTTTAGAAAAATAAGATTTCCAAACAGAGGTCCCAGGACTCCATCCTGTGGAACACCACAGGTCTTCTGTTGGAGGTAGATTCCTCCATTTTGACTGTGTTCTGTCAATGAGCCAATTAGCAACCCATCTAACAATAGAAGGGTGGGTGAGCTTGTCAATGATGCCCGAGGTGGGGGATAGTGTCGAAAGCTTTTTAACAGGCATGATCTCCTTCTGACAAATCCAAACTGAGTAGGGCAAAGTGTTTTGAGATTACCTATATCTTTAAGGCCCATGATTCATTCTACGTCTGTGCAGATAAGGCTAGTAAGCTTGTAGTTCCCAGGTTCAGTGGAAGCACCACCTTTGTGCAAGGAAATAATTGTGGCGGTCTTCTGTTCAGCTGGGATGAAGCCAGTGCTTAGGCTATGATTGAAGAGCGTATCCAATGGTGTTGCTAATTCTTGTTGGAGCCCATGTAGGATGCAGCCTGGAATGTTGTCAAGTTCCATAGATGCTGTGTTTTAGGCCTTTGAGAGGGTGTTTGCAACCTGCTCTTTAAGGATACAGGGTAGGGGACAGGTGGTAAGAATGTCATGGGGTACATGTGGTGGGGGACAGGGTATTGAAGTGTTCACAGTCCACAGAATCTGTTTATGTGGTATCATTAACTACCAGCTCGGCACAAATCTGGGCCTTAGGTTACTGATGTGTAATTAAAGAACACCTTAAGATCCTCATTAGTTGAGGAAGCTAAGTTGGATTAATAGTTTTGCTTTGGAGGACTTCACAAGAAGTCTTATTTGTGTGTTTAAGCTAAGGAGGGAGTGTTTTTAGTTTAGAAAGCTCCCTCTTAATCTTGGACAGCAATTTCTTCCTCTTGTTGTAAAGATTAATGGCAGTTGTCCACCAGGCAGGCTTGCTGCTCTTGAGGAGCTTGTTTTGGTCCGATCAGGTACGGCTGAGTCAATGCAATTATACAGACAGTTGTATAAAGCATTGGTGTAGAACTCTGCTTAGTTGCCAATCCCATCTGAGGAGGGTGTACAGTGAAGCTATTGGCAGTTGTCCACCAGGCAGGTTTGCTGCTCTTGAGGAGCTTGTTTTGGTCCGATCAGGTACGGCTGAGTCAATGCAATTATACAGACAGTTGTATAAAGCATTGGTGTAGAACTCTGCTTAGTTGCCAATCCCATCTGAGGAGGATGTACAGTGAAGCTATTGGCAGTTGTCCACCAGGCAGGTTTGCTGCTCTTGAGGAGCTTGTTTTGGTCCGATCAGGTACGGCTGAGTCAATGCAATTATACAGACAGTTGTATAAAGCATTGGTGTAGAACTCTGCTTAGTTGCCAATCCCATCTGAGGAGGGTGTACAGTGAAGCTATTTATACTATCTCGTAAGGGGTTATATAATCTTTTTCTAATGCAGTTTGTTTTTATCTCTGTGGCAGTTTTAATAGTTTCTACTTTTGTAGTATAACAGCTGACTATGGCTGCTAGCTGTTTCTCTAGGATGAGATGCATAGCCAAGTTCTGGGAGTAAGTTGGCACAGTCCATTCAGACTAGTTCCTCTCAAAGAGCCTTTACTTCCTTTCAAAAAAAGTTATATTTATTTATAAGGATTCTCCAGTGAGGAAAATGGTGTTTTGACTGGTAGGATGTAAATTAATGTTTCTGTGGCTACCACATACGCAACACGAGAAAAATTTGCAGTTCATTTTAACATTCCTTTTTATTTATTTTTTTTTAACCTCCTGCAGTTATAGTAAAATTATTTCTGTACATTGTTTCTACTGTTTTGCAAGACCTGTACATAAATGTAGTTATATACTTATTTCACATTTGTCAATGTCCTTGTCCTGTCTGCTGCAGCCACTTGTCATTGCTTTGCACCTTCTATAAGCATTACATCTGATGATGT
Source organism: Protopterus annectens (assembly GCF_019279795.1). Classification (NCBI taxonomy): domain Eukaryota; kingdom Metazoa; phylum Chordata; order Ceratodontiformes; family Protopteridae; genus Protopterus; species Protopterus annectens. Next base: position 41,812,709 of record NC_056737.1, read on the forward strand.
AAATCTTATTCATTACATTAGGACGTGGGTTCCGTCCTCTGAACCGATACGGCCATTTCCAAGCTCGCACCAGCCAAAAACTCTTAAGACCTACCCATAACTCCCCTTTCCTAGTTATTTCAGATCTCATTTGCCGCATTCCTATGTGCTAGCCATCTCTCTCAAAGCTAAGTAGAAAATTGATTTTAAGACAGTTTCTCTTCAAAATTATTTAATTTGTAGTCAAGTTAGCCTTTTCTCACTGTCGCCTATAACCTAAGGCTATTTCCTACCCTTGTCCTTGGTAATTTAATTTTTTCCTTTTATTGGTACTGTCCCTCAGTTTCCTCCCACATCCCAAAGACATGCCGTAGGTGAATTGGACACTCTAAATTGGCCCGAGGTGTGAGTGTGTGGGTGGGTGTGTGCCTTCTGTGGAAGGTTGGGCGCCAGGCTGGCAACTCAACACTGTAAAGCTCCACTTGCCAATTATGAGCGGACAGATGATCTGCTGTGGTGACCCTTAACTGGGAAAAGCCGAAAGAAGAAGATTGGTACTGTCCCTCTCTCCTGTCTTTGACAGACCTTTCCTTTTTACTAGTGGTATTTTTTTTTAAAAACCTCATTGGTATTTTCTCCCTTAATTTTTCTATACGATAGCCTTGTTTTACCTTACTATGTCAGATAAAGCTAAGTTGGGATTTAAACAGTGTGACAAGTGTGGACGCAAGATGCCTAACTCAGATACACATGTTCATTGTGTCTACTGTTTTGAGTGTGGATCATAGTAAAGCGGACACTGACATTTGTGCTAGTTTTTTGTACACTAGCAGAACATAATAAAAATAAACTTATCTTAGACACCTTTTTCAGAGGTTCTATCTGGGTCTGAGGTCTCACCCCCTCCAAAGACCAAAAAAATAAGGAAAAACTTACTCCAGTCTGTGTGTTTGTTTGTGTGTGTGTGTGCAGAGGCTCTATCTGGGTCGGAAAAACCTTGGCGCAGACCTCTTTGGCAACAGGCTTCCGAGTCTTCTCCCTCTGTGCCATCCATGATACTCACCCCTATTTCAGTTCTGACCTCGGCACCACTGACTTCGGTGCCGTCCTTGGATCCGACATCAGCTCCGATGACTGTACCTGCTTCGGCACCTTCCCCAGGCATGGTGCCGAAGTTTCTCCAGCTCCATTGGCTCCAAAACTTGAATACCTGCCGAGGACAAGATACTTCCACTCCACCCTTGCTGCATTGGCTCCGGTGGAACTGATGCTCTCCCGAAGCAGTGCTTGGACCATCCATACCTTGGTACTTAGCCTGGCACCTATTTTCTCACTGGCGCTGTGTCCACAGCTCTGGCTTCCAGTTCTCAGAGCTCCTCACCTGGAGGTGGCTCCTCACGGCCAGGAGGTGGCTGTTCATGGCCAGGTATGACCCCGGTTCTGGACTCCCATCCCTCCTCAGGTGGGCCTGCTGTACAGGTAGTGGATTCGCAGTCTGCACCAATGACATCAGTGTCAGAACCCTCCCCTAGCATGCACCTCTCCCAACCCTCTATTTTGGGACCCCAGGCATGGGAGTCACAAGAACCCTCTGGAGTCATCCCACTGGGAAGCCACCCGGTAAGAAACTGTGCAAGAGGAAGCACCTTGATTCACCGGAGGAATCTTATCACCGAAGACACTGATTGGAGGAAGCACTTTGATTCACCGGAGGAATCTTATCACCGAAGACACTGATTGTGATGAGGGGGAAGGGTCCCCACGGTCTTCCCCAAAGTCATCTCATTCAGAGACATTCTCAAAATCCTCAAGCAGCGGGGGGATTAAGTCCTATAACCCTTCTTCTGAGGAATCTGTTCCTGCAGGCATTCTGTCTCGGCCGTCTACTTCCTGGGTGACTCCACTGGCAGATAACCTTGTTAAGATCATTGTGCGGTGTGCTTGGAAGGCCACGGACAATGTAGAACCTGTCCCTCGGAGGCCAGAGAAAAAAAAAAATCTACGCCTGAAGACCAGCCCCACTGGTCGTAGCAGTTAATTGATTCTATGGCCGTGGTGGCGGCCACCAAGAGGGAACTGGCAGAAGATTTAGTTAGTTAACATTTATTAACTGGGGGTGTCTGAGCTGAAAAGGCCCTTTTTCAGCAGAGGCCCGGGGAGAAAAGCTCCACAAAGAAAAATTAGACACATTTAGTTATTTAGACATGATCAGTATACACACAAATTACAAGAGACATGTTTTTACAGTGGTATGCAGCACAAACAGTTACAGTAGAGAGAACAAACAAAAAATATTAATTTTAAAAATAAAGGTAATAGATTTGTGGTGTACAGCTGAAATTTGGAACATGGGTAGAATACATATATAGTACACTGGTACAAGTACATGCATTGTAGATTAGCCAGTGTTTATGAGTAAGATTGAAAACCATCAAGTGCTCTAGATTTAGTATATATATGTTATCCACTTTCACTAGCCTGGGTAGCAATCATGGCACTGCCAACTTTGCTTGAGATGTTGCCTGATGAGGTCTTTAAAGGAGGCTTTGGATGATGTGTTTTTGAATGCTAGTAGGGACAGAGTTCCATTTTTTAGCCACTGAACTACTATATAGTGCATCTCCAAAGCTTTTGCAGCTGTTGGTGACTTCTAGTAGTAGTTTGCTTGATGATCTAAGAGGCCTTTTGGCTGAGTGATGTTGTACTAGGTTTTTGAGGGCAGGACACTTATTGGGTAATAGAATGACAGAGGCAGAGCTGATTGTAGGTTAGGAGGTTGGGCAGTTCAAGCCAGTGGAGCTGTCTCAAAGCAGTACAGTGATGAGTTCTATATGAGCAATTTGCAGCAAAGCGGGCAATTCTGTTATAGCAGGCTTCCATTTTGCTTAGTCCAGCTTTGTTGAGATTAGTCAGAATGGGAGATGCATAGAGTAGGGTGGATTGAAGTTGGGAGCGAGCAATGGCTGATCTTGTGTTGGGAAGAAATAGTTTGATACGGTAGTGTGACCCCAGTTTGGCATGTACTTCTTTAGTAGTTAAGTTGAAATGGCGGTCAAATTTTAGGTGGTAGTGTCTGGTTATTCCCAATAGTTTAGCTTGTGCCACTGGAGTAATTGGAGTAGCATTTGTGGAGTAGTGAATTGACTGTTGGTGTTTTTGTTAGAACTGGTTATAATCGTAAGCCGAGTTTGCTTTGGTAAGGTTGTTTTCAATGTCAGAGAATGCTAGTTGAGTTGTTTGCAGGAGGATGGGAATGTTGTGTGCAGCACAGATTAAGGTAGTATCATCTGCATACTGAATTATCGATGAATGCTGTGTGGAGGTATGGAGGGCATTTGTGAAGACTGTGAATAGTAGTGGTCCTAAGATAGAACCCTGTGGGACTCGTTATGGGCAGCTGAGGAGAGAGAATTTTCCCATTTCACAGCTTGGTACCTGTCAGTTGAGTAGCTTTGGAACCAGGTAAGGGTGGAATTTGATGGATGATATTGGATTAGTTTGTATAGCAGGATTTGGTATGATGAGACTTGTCACATGCTTTTGACCTATCCAAAAAAAGAGTTGACAGTTGTAGGCCTTCATTTTTGAGACTTTACTGTGTCTGTGACTCCGAGGAGGGCTATAGTGGTACTATGGGCAGGTCTGAAACCATATGGAGTAGGTGACGGGATGTTGTTGTCTAGGAGATAGTTTAGCATCTGGGTATGGATGCATTTTTCTAGGATTTTGGCCAGGGGGGAGCGTAAAGCAATGGGTCTGTAGTTAAGTTCAGTTCAGTGGAGGTCCTGCCTTTATGTATGGGTGTAACATAGGATATTTTCCAGAGTTTGGACACATTTCAACAATTGATCTGTTTGAGAGTGGAGACTGGGATAGCAGTAGCATCTGCTGTGAGTTTCAAGAAATAACTGGGGAGTAGGTTGGCTGCTGTTGATGAGGTTTAGTTTGGAGAGCATGCTTTTGATTTGAAGTGGTGGAAACTGTTTTGAGGGTAAAGCTTGTATTAGTGTTTGTGTTGGGGGGGTAGTGAGGAAGGAACTGTCTTGTGATACTAAGGATAGAATTGAGTTCACAAAGTGGGAGCTGAATTGTGTTTCGATAGGAACTTTAGTGTCAAGGGGTGGTTGGTTTGGGGGTAGCCTTTTGGGTGGATTTTAGTAGCTGGTTTACATGTTTCCAAAATGTTTGCTGGTTGTGTTGGTATTTAGTATGTAATGTTGTGTAGTAGGATTTTTTGTCCAGCCTAATACATTTTTTGCACGGTTGCGCAGTTCTTGGTACTTAAGCTTTGTGTTTCTTTGTTTTTTTGATAGTAAAGCCAGGCAGTGTCTCTGGACTTGAGGATTTGTTTGGTTTCTTTAATGAGCTAGGGGTTTGTAGAGGTTCTAACCTTGATTTTGCACAATGAGTGACAGTGTCTAGGTGTTGTAGAAATATGTTGTTGAAATGCTACAGCCTGGTCAAGTGGGAGGGTTTTTAGGGGGGGTCCAGTCACAGAGTAAAGTGTTGAGGACCTCCGGAAGATTTTTGTTTCTAGTGGAAATAGTTAGTGGTTTTGCATATGCTTGTTCTACTACGTATAAAGTATATTCTGTTGTGGTCACTTAAGGTGTCTGGGAGACTGCCTGTGTGAGGGTACAATGTGGGGTTGTTAGGACCCAGTCAAGGACAGATTCCCTTCTAGATTTTTTTCATCTTGTTGGAATTTGGACTAGCTGCTGGTAGCCATGGAGATTTATTAGATTGGTTTACCTATTTATCAGAACGAAGTAATCTAGGTTGAAGTCCCCCACAATAAGGGTTTCTTGTGAGTATATGGAAGAACACCAGGATGAGAAGTCAGACTAGCAGGTGTATTACCAGGTGGAATGTAGATCACAATTTTGGTGATTACCTTTTTAGGTTGATGTTGAAGTTGAGATAAGTATGTCCCAATTTATTTGGGGAGGGGTAGGAGTTTGGTAATTGACTGTTAAGTTGGACTTGTACAGTAAGGCAATTCCACCCCCTTTAAGAAGTGGTCTGTCTTGTCTAATGATATTGTAGCCAGTAGGGAGAACTTCTGAGTTAACTATGTTTTTATTTAGCCAGGTTTCTGTTAAAGCACCTATGTCTGGGGAGTAGTGTGCTATTGTGGCCCAGAGTTCAGGTATTTTTGATACTTCTAATGTTAATATTTAGCATTAAAAGATGGTTGGTTTTGCTGCTGTTGCTGACTTTTTTCCAAGGGATGAAGAAAGTGGGGGTGTTATGTTCTGACATTTGTGTTGGAGCAGTTTGTGTTGGACAGGATGGATTTGGGCCTGGGTTGGGGTGGATATCCCCACTTATGGTGTGCCTGGAGTTAAAATTGTTATACAGATGTTGGAGTTTGGTGAGGAGTGTGAGAGAGTATTGTTTTTTTGGAGTAGGAATGAGAGCATGTGTGTTCTAAATTGGTCCATTTATGTAGTTCTTGAATAACTGTGGGCAGATATAATGTGTGATGTCTGTATACAAGAGTGTATAATGTAGTGTTGTGCTACTAAGTTTGGGGATATTGCTAGAGTGATAACTTGTGGTGTTTTGTAAAGAATTATGAGAAGACCGATTAGACTTGGTTGTGTGATTAGTCATGGTTATAAAGTTTAAGTTGTTTCTAGGTGGGGGGGTCTGAAAAGGAATTATAGGGTTGCACTATATGTGGATGGGGCGGTAGTGTGGGTGATGTAAAAAAATGCCTAGTGGGAATGAGAGTGATTGGGAGTATTTTGTGTGGAGCAAGTTGGTGTGGTATAATGTGATATGACTTGAGGAGCTGTGATTGGTGAAGGTGATGAGGGTGAGCTGTGGGTGTGGCTGTGATTACTGTAAATGTAGAGGTAGTGGGGGAGGAATAGGAGGCAGGGGAGCGGAGAGGGCCAGAGCATTGGCGAGGGCGAACGGAGCAGGGCAGAGCCAACCAAGACAAGAGAAAAAAGTAAGTATTACTTTACAAATCTGAACACTTTAAACAAATTCCTGAGGTCTAATGGCTTACCAGCAGGCAGAATGTAATTGCTGAAGAGCACTTGTGTCCTGGTGGGAGACTAGAACTTTAAAGATGGTTCCATGCTCGGCAGGATTCTAATGTAGACTTTGTATTGGGGGAGGGAGATTGCATTCCACCTGGTTTACACCCCTTGTGCTATGTGGAAATCCAGTGAAGGCCTCCAACTACCTGTGAAGTGAAGGAGAGAAGAGACAGCAAAGTTTATTAAGGTTGGGAGTGTGTCTTCACAATGACTTGCTGATTAGTAACCAGTTCATGCACAGGTTAGAGTAGGGAGATACATTTAGCAACGAAGGGGAATGTATAGTGATGCAAATAAACAGGTAGGCCTCCAAGTGATACAAACTAAGGCAGAAAGCACTGAGAGGGCTGCTTGATGGTTAATTTTAGTCGCAGGGATGTAAATTAAATGTATACTGTCTATTGGACAGCTAGGATTACTGTACTAGCAGGGGGTGTGGTAGGGAGGACACAAGGCTACAACAGTCAGGTTTATTAGCAAGCTTCCTGGGTTCCACTGTCCATCCTCCAAACAAGAGTCCCGGACCATGGACAGACTAGGGAAGTGGACCTATACTTCAGCGACATTCGGTCGCTGTTCTATTTGGCACACTTTATTCGCCTTCAGAGAGACCTAATTTCTGAAATGTCTCCCTCTTTGGTGGGGTACTGCCTGATGAGGTGCATGGTACTGTCACCTCACAGCTAGCTACCCTTGAATCCATCTCAAACTCCTCGATGCGTTTGTCTCCCTGCTCCAGCTACTGCATCAGGTGTTGTCATGAGACATAATGCTTGGATGCTGTTGTGTGTCTTCGTAGACCCCTTTTAAGTCTTCCTTCGTCAATGCACCTGTCGACAAATCTTTTGGACCCAGAGTACGAGAAACACTTGCACATAGTGAGAGACACGCTTACACATAATGAGAAAGACTGAAAGATCTTTTCTGCTATGGGCATATGCCTTTCCAACCCCCAGAGGTCCTACTCCAGGAACTAGAAGGGAGGAATAATGTGGTTCAAGAAATCCCAAGGACCTTTTCGTGACACTTGTGAACAATCCCCTCTGGGGCAGAGGGGACAACAGATATGGAAGACTTCCCTTTTCAGGGTAGAGGGGGTCTGCGTAACCAGGGCGCTAGATATTTTCTCTGGCAGAACCTACCAGCACTCCTGAGCAGCAGCCTGATTGCTTTCCTCTGGAAGCAGTCGGGGGTAGTTTTTTCTTTGCATCTACCAGCCTGGCATCTTATTACTGCCAATGTTTGGGTACAGAGAATATTATCTAGAGGCTACCAAATACCATTCGATTTAACTCCCATCCCCGATGTACCACCCATTCAGAGGGAATTAGCAGCCTTAGAAATAGAAAAACTGCTAAGGAAAAGTCATCCAACCAGTACCACCAGACCAGACACGATCCAGGTTTTACTCGAGGTTCTTTTTAGTGCCAAAAAAGACAGGGGACTGGAGACCAATCCTGGATCTCAGCCTATTGAACTAATTTATCAAACTTCAAAATTGCTGGATGGTCATGATACAGTCCTTTCTTCCCTTCCTAGGTAGGGATAACTGGATGTGCTCTCTAGACCTTCCAGGACATGTGCTACCACACAAAGATGGATCACACTGCTCCTGGCTGGGAGCCAATCACTACCAGTTCAGGGCACTGGCATTCGGTCTCGACAGCCCCTCGAGTGTTCACCAAATGTATGGCAGTTGTGGTAACTCATCTTTGACTACAAGGATTTCAGGTGTTTCCCTATCTAGACTATTTGTTCCTTACTGCTCCGACCACGAGTCTTTTTACAATACACTCAAGGTCTTGCTCTCTACTTTGAGATTAGTCAACAAGGACAAATCTCAAGGTCTCCAGCGAAGACACTGTAATTCATTGGAGTGGTCTTTGACACACCATCCTGTCGAGCTTCTCTTCCCCCCTCACAGGTTTTCGAACATAACACACCAAATCCAAGACCACCTTCTCAGACCTATGTACCTGCACATCTTGTACTGCAACTCTTGGGCTCCATGGCAGCTGCCATTACGTTGGTACCACTGGCGAGACTGCATATGAGAATCCTACAGTGGCTCCTTTTCACACAGTGGTTGCTGCTAATTTACCTGCTCTCCCACATGTTAGGTCTGTCAAACCGTTGTAAGGAAGAAATGTTATGGTGGATGAACCCACAAATGAATCTTTGGTGTCTACCATTCTGTCTTCCCCAGCCCACAGCCATGGTGACCACAGATGTTTCCCTGTTGGGGGGGGGGGGGCATTTCCAGGGAAAGACTCTCCAAGGCACCTGGTCCCCCATGGAGGCCTATTTGCACATAATGTCCTGGAGCGGAGGGCAGTTCTCCTAGCCTTACAAGCGTTCCATGCGTCCCTACCCTCTTGAGTCCAGTGCAGTTTGATCAGACATGTCAGTTGTCTGGTATATCAACAAGCAAGGCAGAACCAGGTCTTACCCCCCCTGTGTCTGGAAGTCATGAGGATTTGGCACTGGGCTATAGCTTCCAACCGCTTCCTTATAGCAACACGCATTCGTGGAGTTCCAACCTTTTATTGCGGACGATTTGTGCAGGAACGTTCTGATGCCTCACGAGTGGTCCCTCAACCCTGTAACAGCAGATCGGATCTTCTAACGCTGGGGCAAGCCTTGCTGCGACCTGTTTGCTTCCCCCGCCTAAACTACAAATGCAGAAGCTACTTTGCCCTGATCCCCCCCTCAGGGGGAACCATCGAGGAATACTCAACGCACGGTTGGCCACTGGGTCTTCCCTATGGCCTCATCTGATTCACAGTCCGCGGATCCTGGATCATTCCCAAGACCTGTTCTCCTCCTTGGACTGATTCATCTGAACGTGCACAGTTTCAAGCTCAGTTTGGTTCCTTCACTTCCAGTGATTGCCAGGCTGCCTGACCTACGAGATCTATTGACCTGCCGGTTTTCTTCCCTCAGCATTCTAACAGAGTACCACCTTTTGCACACCTTTGATGTGCATCTGCAGCTTCGTTGCTATTTGGACAGGACTAAATCTTTCAGGAAAACAGTTTGTGGCCTTTGCAGGACCCAGATTGGGTAAACCTGTTTCCAAAGTGACTTTATCCGCCTGGCTTAAAAACGTCTACCTTTTGTCTACCAACAGAATAAGCTATCCTTACCTTCTAGAATAAAGGCTCATTCTACCAGATCTATGGATACTTCTGTAACATTTCATTCCAGAGCCTGTATGGATGACATCTGCACAGCAGCCACTTGGGCAAGACCTCGTACCTTTATATCGCATTACAAATTGGATTTGGCCTTCAGAGGATGAGTATCTGTTGGTTCTATGGTGCTCAAGAATATCCTTCCTAAGGGCCACCCAGGACTATAGTACCTGGGGACTCTGTCCTAATGGTAATGAATAAACAAAGATTTACATAATCAGGTAAAGAAGTTGTCTTACATAACGTTCCGTTTGTGTTGTTGATCTTTATTCATTCATTACTTCCCACCCTCCTTTCCCTGCCTGGACTCCTGGTGGACTTCAGGAACTCCTGGTTGGGGAATTTGCTCAGACAGCACCTCCTATTTTTTTCTGTTACTACATCTATTCTCTAAGGGCAGGCAAACTCGATCTGAAGTAACTAGGAAGAGGTGCATTATGGGTAGGTCTTAGCTGAGAGTTTTTGGCTGGCGCAAGCTTGGAAACTGCTGCATTAGTTCCAAGGACAGAATCGAGGTCCTAATGGTAATGAACAAAGATAAACGACACAGATGGAACGTTATGTTAAGACATGACTCAGTTCTGTAATCGAAAAAAAGAAGTTAACATCTCCTTTGTTACTTCATGAAACCGATACTTGTCTGTTAATATGCAAGGTTGTTCTCTCTGGTGCTCTGCAGATCCTCTTGTATTACTTCTATGGCTAGATGGACTCTGTATATGTACTGCTCTTGAAATTCTTAGAAGTTGAGAGGTATATATTGATACCACCCTTAACTTATCGGTATTCTCGGACAGTGTTTGAGACTGGTGGGCTTGAGGGCTACATGCACAGTCTGTGTCACAATGTATATAATTGAGAGGGGGGGTCTGCATCCCTGTGTGCACATTAACAGTTGCCAAACCTGTGCAGGAGAGGGTGATCCAAATTCTACATGGGGGGGGTCCACAGTTGCAGGTCCTGTAGTCCGTCATTTGTTTTTCCTTTTTGTTTACCATCCTGTCTTCAGAATCTCATGTCTCCTTGTGGCAGACACATTTCTGTCAAGAGTAGGGTTGCAGGTGTATGTAGAGTTACTTTTTTTTTTTTTAAAACTTTACATTACTATAATGGAACAGACCCTCATCTCGTTGAGAGACTTGCTGTTTGAGGTTAACTTTGTGGACATATAGGGAAAATCGTTATGGATGGCATGTTGAATATGAACTGGTCTGACTTCGTATGGTTTTCATTGTGGCTTCTTCACCACTGCATTTTCCTGGTTAAATTGTATGCAGCATGTTGTGACTTCTGTGTGATTGTAAACTGGATAGAGAGGGTATCTAAGTTTGCCTGTACTTTGTTGTTTCCCCATAGTTCTGTGATGATCGTTTTTAAGGTGGGGGTGGTGGTGGGGGGTTTTGCCTTCTGTTACAATTTTTTTTTTTCTGCTTTTAAGCTGATGCATGTAATTAAAATTATTCGACACTAGATGGGTGGCTTGTTTTGTACTGTTATAACTTTTTGCTTCACAGCTTTGAGTTTTTGAAAGTTATGGAATTTTGTTTTGACATTAAGTGAATCCAGCATGAGCATAGGATTGAGAAGTGTGCAACTTTCAGTGGCCTGCAAAACCCATTCTGTAGTTTACAAGGCCATCTGCTACTTCTGCAGTCTTGGCGCCTAGTATTTTCCATGAACCTGTCAACCCTGTACCTTGTATCTGTGGGGTAAAGACCATAACCATTATGCCAACCCACCCTCCCTATGGTTTCAGGTCACTGGAAACCTGTTTCTTTCCCTTACACCTTCCTGTTCAGGGACTTGTCTTGCACAGAGAGAGCCTGGGAGTTTTTAAAGTGCTTTACATGCATATTTATATTTTCAGACATGGAAAATGCCTGTCTAACCTGCCAGTATAACAAAACAAACATTTCCATAATAAAATGTGGCAAGTTAACAAATATTTAAATTAATGCTTTGTTTTTATACAATTTGGGAGTCTGACATGCATTAGCAACTCTCTCACAGTACCAATTAGTAAATCTCCCATTCCTAGACAATTACCAACAAAAATTGTCTAATTCAAGTATTTACATGAATAAATGCACAAGTTCAGATATTTTAATTCTTTATAATAAAATAAATTTTCAGATCTGTAGCTGCCCCTTGTATGTTTCCACTGTACTGTTTCCAATTAATTCAGTGCTAGCTTGTTTAGAACTCCTTTATATTTGTGTATACATTTTTTTCTTCATATTAATATTTTATGTAACTTAGACAGTTTGGTGATTGAAGATTTTGATCTGGACAAGGGTGCAAGGACTTGTGTGATCGCTGCAGGCAAGCACTGGACATCTGGGTTGGGTGACTCCTAAGTGCTTTACTTTAAATGGTAGCACATATTCTAGGCAGGCTTGTGTCAGTCAAAGATTAGAAGGGGCTCTGTTTTAGGATGATATTGTGGTCAGTGCAGTTATTTAATACCAGACTGATCCAGAGAGAACAAATGCACCTGATATTGATCTCTTCTCTTTGGGCTAGACTGTCGGTTTCTCCATTTGTAGGTGACTGCTTATGGGTTTGGCTTCTTGGGTGTGTTGGTACCCTTTTATATTGATTGCAAAGGCCTGGTCTTTCAGGTGAAGTATAGTGAATTCTGAAAGCCACTCAGTCTGCATGACGTGGATAAATGAGGGAAGAGATTTTTGATGTCTGACAAGTGTGTTCCACATATTCCTTGACTAATTCAGTGTTTTGTCTTTAATTTTTCTCTCACTGGTCCAGTCCCGTTTGATTTTCATGCCAGGGTGTTCAAATGCTTGTTTAGAATTAAGAACTTTCTTATGAGCACATTTATACTGTGACTTTGTCATGGCACTTATTCACCAGGGCTGTAGTTTGAACTGACTGTTTTGGAGTTGAATTTTTTTTGCATGGAAAATATTTTCTGGTAGTTTTCAATCTCGCTGTTGTGCCATTCTCTGACTGAAAACTAAGATGAGATTTTCTCTTTCTCACCATTTAGTGCCAAGTTTACCATTGCACCGAGTGTAAATCAATGTATGCATCTTCTAGTTTTCTGTTTTACAGTTCTCCATTCATGGCGAATGCTTGTTTGATCAGCTAAGGGTTTTTTTAATTGTCTGTAGCCAGTAGGACTTGCTCAGCAAATCAAATTGTTGAAGCCATCTGGAACTTTACCGTGGTTACCTATTGATTTTGCTCTTTAAAAATTTGTGTATGCAGTGCCAGGGTAAAGAATTTAAAATATTTTATTTTATATTGTATATATTTTTGGTTCATATTTCAGAATGTTGGTACATTTTGTAAAGCTAATATTTTGAGTTATGATGCGTGCATCCCTGGTGCCTGAAAAATGTGACCCCCTCTCTGTGAATGGGGCATAGGTGCTGGAAGCTGTTGAAGACTGGGGGGGCAGAGGCTGAGAGGGGGACTTGGTGATCTAAAAAGGACTTTTTTTTTTTTAAACCATTTACTACCACAAGATAGGTTCACTTGGAGGACATTTTAAGCTTAGCCAATTCCCTTTTGGTGCTTGAATTAACATTTCTGGATTAGTCTTGCATATCCCATGGCTGATGATTGTATATTAGCCCTATTGAGCAACTGTGATCATACCATAGATAATTTGAGGACCCCCATGTAAGGGATTCAGCATTTGGAAACTGCCTCTATCCATTAGTGGGAATGAGGTGCAATCCTTGAGGACATTTTCTATTACCTATCCTTAGATCCAAGTTTCATTTGAATATCGACAGGGATAAGATTAGTTTTTATTTGAATGGATACTCTGCTCTGGAACAATGTTGTGATATATATCCATCTCTCCACAACATCAGTTTAGATACCTGGGCTAAGTATTTCTGATGCCATTTGACTTGCTGATGTTCAGTAGGTCCATCTGTAATAGGTCAGAGGATGCCTTGAATGCCAGACATGTCATATCTAAGCATGCTGTAGGATGCAGAGTATAGTGAAAAATCTTTGAGGTGGTCCATGCTCCAAGACCTATTGTTTCACTTGTATCCTTTTAGTAAGGTATCTCTGTAGGTTTTCCAGTTTGTTATGGGTCTGGACAATCGCATGCTAAAGGTGGGCATTGTACAAAATGATTGACCTAATGAGGGCTTTGCAACAACACCTCTAGATCTAGTCACAATCAATTTGTTTATAAGCTATGCAAAATGGAGCAACTTTTTATGACTCTGGGCACATGTTGGTCAAAAGATAAGTCACTGTACACACAAGTTCCCAAATGCCAAACAACTGGGTCAGTTTTCAGGGGGCCTTGTCAATTTGGCAGTTCTCTGGAGTAGATTACTTCCTAAAGGATACGATAATGTATTTTTTGGAGTTTAGTTTCAGTTCATGATTCTGGTACCAGTTATTGTTCGTTTGTCATTTGGGGAGTCAGTAACTGCTCCTAGCATGCAGTCATCTCATACTTAGTCAGCCAAAGCCCTTTGGTATTTCCTTTTACACAGACACGCGCACGCACACACCTTGCAAAACTGTAGCGCACATGCACACACCTTGCAAAACTGTGCCTAATAAGGAAGCATGTCTCTGGCAGCAGCAGTGTCTACCGAAACAAAACAGAGCAATAAGAGAACACTTCTGGATATAAGAAAACAAACTCTTGGGCACAAAATGTGTGATACCAACAGAACAGTTAAGCTAGTTAGTTACATTAGTATTTTTTTGTTCTGTGTTTTATATCGTTATAACTCCGTTTTTGCCAAAGTACTGGGTTGTAACCAGTTAGAACATACCACCAGTTAGCAAAGAAGACCGTAAACACATTTGCCAAGACATTCCAAGGAGACACACTTACTATCAAGCAGTCTTTGTTTCTATTCATCTCTCCACTAAACATTTATCCTTTCTCTGTTAGCTTAAATAGACTTCCATAACCACATTGTCAACAGGTTCCTTAATGCTAATGAATTTAAGTATTGTTATTCCTGACTTGGATTAAGCTAAAGGCGTATGGCTAGCAGCTTCTTTCAGTTTCCAAACGCTATAGATCAAAAGTTGGCAATCCTTGGGTGTGAGAAATTTTATTAGAGTGGTATAGCAGCCTCTGGAAAAACATTTAGGCAGTAACTGAATAACAGCCTAAAATAACATTTTGTGATGGACAGGAGATCGAAAACAGAGTTTTCAGAAACTACTAGTTTATGCAAGACACTGCATCTTCCATGCCCTATATCCCACATTCCTTTCAAAGCTGCCATCATTCAAAGAAAAGGTAAATCTGTGATTGTCCACACACCCATACATAAGCAGTGTGCGTCTTTCTCTGATTCAGACCTAAATATGATAAGAAAACATCTCCTTAATGGCTGGCTAGGTATTATGAACAGGGCTGTAGATAATAGACTGTGTTTTATTTAGATATCTTGAAAGCATTCAGTAGTGCGCCAAAGTTGAGAGGGTGGCCTAATGGTTAAGGTGTTTGCCTTACACAAGGTGCATGGTTAGAGTATCACAAGGGATAACTGGCTAGGCTTAAAATGGCTCGCAAGGGCAGTTAGCCTAGTACTAATCTATGATCCTATGACATGCAGTTATAGAAAACGTGACAAGTTTTTTCATGTTAAGCTAGTTTTCTAAAAGGAAAGCATTAATATAATTGACAGCATTAGGTTGATGTTTAGGAGGGATCTGTTTTCAGGTCCAGCACTTTTTCTGTCTTGGATTGCCAAATGTGCAGGTGATATATTCGGTTAGGATCTGTTAATTTAGAGTAGTATAAATGGTTGAATAGGAATGATTTTAATATAAATTTTAGTAAATGCAGTTTCACGACTTGGCATCTGAAAGGGAGTATATTGTGTAATGCCCACACAGAGCTAAATCCTTCCTCTTTTTTTAAGGATGTTATTGTTGCACATTGTTATATTTGGTACGCTTTTTGTAGGGAAGATTTTAAGGCCACTGTTTGCAGGTGGGTAGCCCCTGAAGGCAACTCCAGAAGCTCATTCTACTAGAATGGTAATCTCTTCCTCCTATTTAAAGTCCATTATTGTTTGTGATCCCACAGCCTCTGCAGCCCATTCTTCATGAACATCTTGCCAAGGCATTATCTGTTTGATATTTCCAGGTCTCTGTGCTCTTTTTGGGTTGCGGTGGGGTTACTGCCATTTTTGGTATGCTCCAATATGGTTAGGAATGGACTCTGCCCAATGGAGTAAAGGAAAATGGATATTCTTTTACTTTGCTTTGCTTTGTGTATTCACAGTAATGATGGAGCAACAAGAAGGTACATATTCTGTAAAATACATTTTTTCCATCTTTTGCTATGTATTGTCTGCAGTTACCTAATTTTGCTATGTATTGTCTGCAGGTAATTTCTCTCCTACCTACTTTTCTATGTCTTCTAGCTCTGCCCCATAACATGAGAGCTAGAGATTGAGCGATTTTATGTACAGGATGGGGAAGGAGGGAGGGTTCCAGGCAGCTTGGGGAAACGTGGTGTGATGTCATAACATTTCTGGCACAAGTCTTAGAAATGGACCTATATCCTCCAGTTCTATCCAGTATTTTCCTTGCGTATGGTAGCTTTGCAGACTCTAAATCTTTGTACTGATAGACAAGTGCCTTTGAGGAAGGATGGCTGCCATCTTTGTCCTGCAGCCAGGTGGTCTTAAAACCAGTTATGACAGTTGCGTGAAGTGTACTACATAGGGCCCTCTGTTTTTTGAGGTATAAGCTTGAGCTGAATCTCCTATTCCATTCATTTTCTTTTGTGATTTCTTTTGCAATGACGTGATGTTCTTTTTTTACCATGTTTCCAGGAGCATTTGGAATGGGAGGGTTAATTTACATGTTCTGGAGGCTGGGTACAGTATTACAATGGTAGTGGAAGAGTAAGTTGCCAGATGGCCTTGTAAGATAGGAAAACCTGTACATCTGAGAACTGGAATGTGCAGCTCGAATGTCTGTCAACTACATCCCACCAAGTATTTTATGACCTGTGCTGTGGCTGAAAAAAATTATTTCTCTCCACCTACACATTTGATATAGTAAAGGCTTTGTAGTTTAATGGGGAATGAGATCTTTAACAGTTTAATAATTTTTTTCTGTTTATTCTTAGTTTCTGACGGAACTTACCCGCCTGTTTCAGAAATGTCGGACAACGGGGAGTGTTTACATTACACTGAAAAAATGTAAGTGTGCAGTATTTATCATTTTAACCCTTGTACATTTTTTTTTTGTTCCAGATGTTAGTAAGAGACCTTTCCAAGTCTTTATTTTACCATACAAATACGACTTCAGGGAATTCACAGTTCGATTTTAACATTTGTAGAGTTTTTCTAATTCTTTGTCGTATGTTGATTCATTTTATTTTATTTTTGTAGTTGATGGCTGTAAAGGTGAGAGCATTACGGTCTGATAGAGGACCGGTTGTGATAACCAAGGGCCAGATTCAATAACTGACAATCTGCATTCAAGAACATCCCTACCAAATTTTTTGTGCTTTCTAGTCAGATTATACTAAGTGCACTTTGTGGTAAGCTTTATGAATCCCCCTCAGTATTTAAAGCTGCAAGGAAATCAATAGGAAACTAAAATTGGGAGGAAGAAGGTGCGAGTTGTGCTTGTTTGTCTGTTCACTCAAAGTGTACACCTTGGGCTTTATTGAATCCCAGGGCAAGACTTTTCGAAGTTAGTTTTGTGAATAAATATGTAGCGCATGGAGCGTGCTGATTTATCCAAATAGTGGAGCACAAACCAGTTACTCACCAGAATGCTTTGTGACTCTAACTTAAATGTTTAGTATCCCCTGCTTATGTTAAGGTCTGGTCCTGTGCTAGGCAGTACTGACTAGCAAATCATGGCGACAGAACATTTGTTTCCGCCTGCTGTCCATACCCTTAACATGTCCTTAACTAAACTTGAATTGCTTGAATAACAAGGTGTTCGTTGACCTGCATAATCTGAAGAATGCGAATGTTGAAACTCAAATGTATGTCATTATTTAGTGACTTCAAGCCTCAGTTTATCCAAAAACTGTGTATTGTATGAGGAACAGACCAAAAGTATGAAGCAGTAATCTGGATGTCTGCAAAAATCTACACAGTTGAGAGGTGTGGCAAGAAAACGTAACAAGACTGTTACACTACCTCATTTACAGTGCTCGTGAAGTGTTTTGTATGGCTTCGCTTTCGAGGTGAGGTTCTTGGCATCTGTGTCTTGAACACATAATAAGCAGGTTATGACTGGTGAACCAATCATAATACTCTGTACATAAAAACAGGAGTAATGCATAAGATTTAATGTGTGGTACTGCAAAATCTTTCTAATCAGTTTAAGATTAGCCTAAGTTCTTTCATACTTTAGAAGGTGCTGCAATCCTCTCTTGTCCCCCCGGTATTGTTTAATTGAAAATATATAGTGCATTCCTAATAGCAGTGCTTGTTATGCAGCTGTTGTCTGATTTGAATTTGGAGGCATGTTTAAAAAAAAAAAAAATTGTGCAGTTGACATTGCACACAATTCTGAGGATAGATGCTGTGTGTTTCCCTCTGGACAAGCCTGTTAGATCAAGCATAGAGTACTGTACATCTGTCCTAGGAAAATCCTGTGCGAACACTTCTATTCAGAATTCCAAAACCTTCTGGAGTTTGCCAACTTGAGCATTATAGGATTTTCTTTCCATTGTCTTCTCTTAATCGTTTATACCGCTTTATAGTTATTGTGGAATATTTTATTTGGTGATTATCCCTTTTTAACAGCTGCTTCTGTTTTAGACTCTACTACAAATTCTCCATTAGAGCTGGTCTTAGCTCTCCTCTGTCCCTTTTTTTGTCTGTACTGTAATCGGTCCATGATTGGGAAGGACCCAGTCTATTACCTTTCTCAAGTTATTTACTCCTACTACCTTGGTGGTTCTACTAATTTCTTACAGTAAATTCCAGCCTCTTGTTGCCTATTTTCTGTACCCTGCTTGCAGTCATTCCTATTGGTAAAATCTTCTACATCCCTGTGCTCACTTGCTTCTTGGAATACATTCTGCTACTTTGCTCTCAACTTTCATCTAAATCCTCTTCCTCTTTTCCCTCTTCTTATTGCATTCTCATTTGTTTAGTCTCTTCCTACGTTTCCATAGCGCTGCCGTAACAATCTTTAATTCATATACCGAATTACTTCATCTTGTATCCCCTGTAAGTATGGGTATTACCTTATTTTCCTGTTTTTGCGAGCTTATATTGTTGATTGCACTTGTGGGCTAAAGTATTGCTTAAAAGTAACAAACAGGCTAATACACTCAAGCGTACCAGCCTTTGATAGCAATTTAGTCGAAAACAAAGCATTTACTGCATTTAAAAACCAAAAAAATATTTCTCCTTTCCTAAACTTTCCTAGCTAGTTGTTCCAGTGATCAGATTTTGCTGATCCCTGGGCTTTGTATTTGGTTTCTGTGTTCCTCCATTTTCTTGTGTGGCCAGAGGTAGTTTCTTTACTCACCAGTGGGAGTGGGGAGTACTGAGCTGCTTGTTTGTCCTCAGAGGAGTGGTTAGAAGCAGCAACTAGTAATTTGTCGGCCATTTTGGGTGATTTCCTGTTTTTTCCAGCCCCCTGCTATAAAGCACGCGTTAGCGCGCTTTAGCGAGGAGCTGCTACCGTTGCACACTAGGGCAGCGCCGGTTAATCAGATTTAAACTATTAGGGCTACCCAAAGTCCACTCTTCAAATTTTACCTTAAAACTACCTTCCTCAAAGTATACTACTGTTCTATTTAGTGTATCCTACAACTATAAATTATCTCTACTTGACTCCCAAGTAGACTATTCTCTATCTGTATAGCAAAGCACTTGCTCCTACAGTACTTATCACCTCGATACAGCACTCTTGTTATAGAAAGTACCCCAAAAAAGCAAACCCCATTTCTCGGTCACCCACATCCCCCAGAACCTTTTCTTAAGTTTTTCTGTCTCTTCCTTCTAGCATGTCGAGGGATCAGTTGCTAATGTCCTCTCCTGCTCAGCTGGTGAACCTGGGAATATTGAGGCAATGTTACAATTGCCTCATGTACACAGACAACCCTCTCCTCCTCCCACAAAACACAAATACATGCGAGAGATGCAACTATACGGCCAAACTGGAGGCTGAGCTCTCTCAACATAGGACTGGCATGACCAGACAGGAGGAGAAGGTAACCACACACACTATAGACCCAGTCTCACATAATACCATCACAACCTCAAATCATACACATAAACACACAAAGACATACTGGAGGCTCTGATCAAAAATCTACCAAAACAGCAGAGGCCACCAAAGCAGACACCCAAACAACTACCACCTCAGAACACAACACCTGCAACACATAGACCACACAGTCAGAGTGTCAAGCAGTCACAGCCCTTAAGGCCAAACACAATGCCAGGCACACTAGTCATTGGTGACTCCATAGTCAGACACACTGACGTCCAGCTCACCAGACTGAGTAAGGAGAAGGTCACAGTAAGCTGCCTGTCGGGTGCTAGAATCCGCCACATAACGCATGCACTCAGGTCTCTCAACAGCAGGTACAAGTACGACTCGATCATTGTCCACGCTGGTGTTAACGACCTGAGACGTACCTCCTTGGACTACATGAAAAGAGACATAGAGGAGCTCTCTGATTATGTAGCCCAAGCAGGTATGACCCTGACCTTGAGCAGTATCCTACCTTCACCAAGAATGATGCCACAATACAGAGATAAGATGATCAGCTTTAACAATTGGCTTAAACTCTGGTGTCATTCAAAGGGGATCCAATGTCTGTCTGCCTGGGATGACATGCTGGACAAGCCACGCTGCTTCGCAAGGGACTGCTTGCACTTGTCACCCCTGGGATTCCGGATTTTGGCAAAGGCTCTTGCCACTCCCATAGTGCCTTTTTTAGGCAAGGCTCAAATTCTAAACCTACCACCCTAGAACAAAACAAAGAAAAAAACTAAGGGTAATGCTGCTCAATGCCAGAAGTCTCAACCTCAAGATGCACGCACTCGAGGCCCTTCTCAGTATGGAGAACATCGATGTCTGTGCTGTGACAGAAACCTGGTTCATGGCTCCTGAGAGCACCCCAGCACTATCAGGTTTTACCTCATATCATGCTCCGCCCCAAAACCCGGACAATACCAAGAAAGGAGGAGGGGTATCCATATTCATCAAGGACACCCACGCCTCAAGATTGGTGGCATCGCACGATGCATCGGAAACCATCCAGGTGCAATTAACCATAGGCAAGACTGCTCTGCAATTTGTAGCATGTTACAGGCCACCCTCGCAAACTCAGGAACCTCGTATGGCCTTCCTGAAAACACTGGAGGGGATAAATGTATCTCCGAACACCATCATACTAGGTGACTTCAACTACCCTAATATAGACTGGGAACACTACTCAAGCCCAAACACTCTAGCCCAAAAGTTCCTGGAATTCATAAACTCAAATGCCATGGAACAACTAGTCACCATCCCCACAAGAGGAGAAAACATACTTGATCTCATCATCACGAACATGGGAGCACAATGTTCAACGCCGGAAGTATACCCCTCACTGGTGAGATCTGATCACAAACTAATCTCGCTGGAGGTCCTCATCCCGCCCCCACCCGAAATGAAAAAGACCACAGTAAAGAACTTCTCGAAAGCCGACTTCACACTTCTAAAGACTAGTGTGGTCTCCTTTTAGGCCCCTGAGCCGGCGGTTAACATTACTCAAACCGCTGAATCACTTACAAATGCCTTCTGCCAGCACCTGCAGGGCTGCATGGATCAGGCAATCCCAAGCAAAACAAAGACTCTTTGTACCAAAGGCAATCGTCCAGTCTGGTGGACCCCAGCCGTAAACAAACTCTACAACAAAAGGAGAAAGCTACTACAAGATGGAGCAAAATCCTTAAAAGGTAAGACACCGCTGATCACTAAGTAAAAAGCTAAGAGCTCTCATAAAATCATCCAAAGCTAATTTTGAGAAAAAAATAGCTAAGGACTCTAAAGACAACCATAAGGCATTCTTTAGCTATGTCAGAAACCTAGGAGGAAACTCCCAGATATGCTCAGAATTAGTTCAAAATGATGTGAAGATTACTGATCCTACAGACATTGCCAACATACTGGCTGACAGGTTCAGTGCAAACTTCTCCCCCCCTAAAGGAGAGATATCTATACCAAATGATTGTAGCCCCCCAAACATCTCCAACGCCCAGGTGAGAACTGCTCTCTCCAAGGCAAAGAACACAGCATCCATGGGACCTGATGGTGTCCCCGGCTGTGTGCTCCATGAACTCAACGAGGAATTAAACCCGCAGTTAGGACAGCTGTTTAATCTTAGTCTCACCTCCGGATACGCACTCCAGGAGTGGCGCACAGCGACTGTGGTCCCACTCCACAAAGGCGGTGCCTCCACCGACCCTGGAAATTACCGTCCCATTAGCTTGACAAGCCTTATCTGCAAAGCCATGGAGAGGATCATAATGGA
Source organism: Protopterus annectens (assembly GCF_019279795.1). Classification (NCBI taxonomy): domain Eukaryota; kingdom Metazoa; phylum Chordata; order Ceratodontiformes; family Protopteridae; genus Protopterus; species Protopterus annectens. Next base: position 41,834,413 of record NC_056737.1, read on the forward strand.
TCTCGTAAATAAAGACATAGGGAACTTGCAGACTTTGGATCCAACCCAGTTTGGCTTTGTCAAAGGCAGATCATGCCTTTTTAACTTGGTTGACTTTTTTGAAACGGTCACCAAGGCCATTGATGAGGGAAAGGCAGTCCATACAGCCTACCTAGACCTGGCGAAGGCTTTTGATACAATACCTCACTCGGGTATCATTGAAAAACTCATTTACTTAAATGTAAACCCATACATTACAAGATGGGTTGCAAACTGGCTGAGTGACAGAACCCACAGGGTCAGAGTTGGTTTGCAGATGACTGCAAACTGGGCGCCGTAGTTGAAAACACATCCAACACCGATATCCTTCAGAAGGGTCTCACAGAAACGGATAACTGGTGCCAGAGCCATGGCCTAAAGTTAAATGCCAAGAAATGCATAGTCATAACCTTCGGGAAAAATAAGGTTACCCCTAGCTACCATATAGGTGGCAATCCCCTGAACACAGAAGAAATTAGGGACCTGGGAACCCAGGTTGACAGTAGCCTTTCATTCGACACTCATATTGCTAAAGTAGTTAGGAAGACCTTCTACATTGCCCACCTTATCATGAAGGGATTCACATCTAGATCAAGGGAAGTCATAGTCTCCCTATACTCATCACTCATCAGACCAATGATAGAGTACAATGCCCCATTCGGAATGTATCTGACCCGACACTTGCAGCAGCTGGAGAGGCCACAAAAGTTCCTCACCAAAAGGATAAAGGGTCTCAAAAATCTGTCTTATGCTGCCCGACTGAAAGAACTCCAGTTATATTCAGTTGCTTACCGCTTGCTCAGAGGTGACCTATGCCTGACATACAAGGCCATGTCAAACCCAGATTTGATGAACATGCTTCATCTCAAAAAATCTAGATCCCTCAGAGCCACAAGGGCGGGAGACTTAAACCTCGACACGGTTATTAATAGGACTTGCTGGAGGGATAGATTCATCACCCAAAGACTCCCTATGCTGTGGAACAAAATCCCGGTTTATGTGAGGCAGAGCACCTCGCTGGCCTTGTTCAAGAGGAATCTTGACCAATGGATGGGAGATCGCAGATACACCCCAGGGGTTACCTCAGTGTCACTGCTCGACAGAGGCACAGCAAAATAATGGGCATAGTTTCTCCAAACTAAAGGGGTGGCGTAAGCCACAAAACTATGGGCTAGGCTTATAAATGCCCTCGGGCAGATAGCCTAGTATGAACCTATGAACCTATGTAGTTTAGCACTATGGTCTTTTTAGGATATAAAATGAATGTAACAACGACTTAAGTCTCAAAACGTTTCACAGCACTGAAATGTCCTTTTCTGGGTTTACCCCTGTTAACATGCACACGGCATAGTGGTTAAGGTCCTTGTTTCCTGTGCACAAGATGAGATTTGATCTTAACCTTTGGCCAATGCCTGTATGGAGTTTGCATGCTCTCATTGTTTCTGTGAGGCTCCTTATATCTCCCAAAATCATGCCGATTGTTTCTACCTCAGACACTGCCAAGAATAGAGTTGTGGACAGTAGCACTGAATCTGGATAGTGCCAGTCTGAGGAGCAACTGCTTTGATCATTCTCTTTGGTATGCAGTATCCTCTGGACAGGAGAACACTAATTAATTACAGACTGAGCCCAGTGTCAAGAGTTATCCATTTGACCTTTTTTTAAAAAGTTGCATTGACTAATGTTGCCAAATATGGGCAAGTGATAAGTAGGTTGGGGACCTGGCCTGCTTTGGCATATGCCAGGGACCCATGCTAACTGTGGGGCTGGGTCTGTACCTCGATTGGCCAGTATGTGCCTGCTATAAAATCCAGCAAATCTGGGTGAATAGCCTACTGCCTGGTTAGTGTCTGTCTGCTCAGCTTGGATTACCTAGGGTAGCTCTAAGCAAAAGTTGGATGTAAAACCCATTAAACTGCCAAATGCAAACTGAAGATTGCTATAAGTGTAGGTTCACTGACAGGACACCACTTGGAAGTGGATAACATGATGGTAAAGAGGAGGAGGTTGGAAATCCTCTGTATCCAGGTCTATAAATCTACTTTGCTTGTAATCCAGAGACTACTACTTGTGAGGAGGACAGACTAGAAGTGTGTGGAAACTGGTGAGGGAGAGGCTTTGGCATAAGCTTGGTTTTGATGAAATGCCAGAAGGATGGCCTCAGAATTAGACACTTGTGGCAGACTGCAGTGTAAAGATAGGGTACTACTCGCAATTTCTGCCTGTGCCTCACAGCTGGACTGTGATAGCGAGGAAAGGAATGCGTTCAGGCTGCAGGATGAAATTAGTTGATAATGGGGACCTAATGCACATATCAGGACAGATAGAACAGAATGTGAGGACTGCCAGAGTCTACATGAGTAAGGCACTGAATAAAGGAGAAGCTATTCTAGACTTCTGTCTGGCATATAGCTTGACTGTAGCCAGCACATGGTTCAGCAAGAGATCGCAAGATCACGTACAAGGGTGGCCAACATGCGACTGTGCTAACTTCCTCCTTGTGAGGGAAGGGCACTAGGGTAGAATCGGCAAATGCAAAGTTTTCAGTGAAAGTCAGGCCATAGCACAAACCACTGATTGCCACATTCGGTTGCAAGGTCAGTGACTTGGCTGAAGACCTGGAAGTTGACTGGAGGGGAGAGCACACAACCTCAAGAAAAATATTTGGGGCCGTAGCACCCTTGAAATGGAGTTGCAGAATGGTAGCCGGTCAAAACTGCATGTGTTGTAAGGGCTGTGTAAAGTACAGTTGTGTAAAATCTTACCATAACAGTAGATGCTTCTCTTCACTGTTGCAGTATTCTTTACATTAGGCATCTCCTGCCAAGGATAACCCAGCATCCAGCCAGTATACCAAAACCTTTGGAATTTATAGACTTTGTATGTCAGACACTTGCTCCCTGGGCATAAAAGTGATGCACAGATGTACCTCAGAACTGAAAATGTCCCAAGGGATCAGGAGGAATATGGTGCATCCAGAAGGAGAAAGAGAGGAATCCCTGGCCAGGAAGGCAGGAATAGGGCAAAGCAGAAGAGTAAGGAGGGAGGGGACAAGTCCTTCTGTTAGTGCATCTACTCTTATGGTAAGATTTTACACAACTGTACTATGTCCTTCCATATTACTGTTGCAGTATTCATAATCTAAGGGAGAGTACATAAGCTCGAGAAAGGTACAGAAGAGCCCTCCAGAAACCCATGCAGTATAGCTCTGGCAAAGTCAGCTCTTGCTCTGGAAACAACATCCAAGTTGTATTGTTTAGTGAAGGGATGGACAGAATTCCAGGTAGCAGCCTCAAGGATATAATTGGTGTCCAGTCCTTTAAAAAGGCACCAGAGGAAGCAACATCTCTATTAGAATGAGCCTTTACAGAGTCTTTTACCATGAAAAGAGTAACAAAAAAGAAATGGCCTTTGAGAGCTAGGAAGAAATATTGTATTTGGAAACTGCCAAACCCAAAGACCTGGAGTAAAAGGAAAAGTTGCTCAGATTTGTGAATGGCATTAGTCTTATCCAAATAATATCTGAGCTGCCTATGCAAATCCAGGGTGAACCTTACAATCAGATTACAGAGAGAGAAAATAGTAAATTAGTAGACAACTAATTGGCCACCTTGTGCATAAACGATGGTTAGCACAGACACCCTGTCCCTGTGAAATTCCAAGAAATTAGGTTCAGACATAGACTTAAGCTGAATTAAGGGCCAAAAGGACAGTCTTAAAGTAAAATGTTGCAAAGATGCTGAAGCTGCAGGCTCAAAAGGAACCAGAGTCAATTTTTCAAGCAGAAAACTGAGGTCCCAGGAAGGCGGAATAGGCTTACTGAGAGGTCTGATATGAAGGAAGCCTTTAAGACATTGTTTGACCTCAAACCTAGAGGCTAAAGAAGGAATCCAAGGCGGACGAGCAGAAATTGCTGAGAGGTGAGCTTTAACCTGAATATGCTAACCTAGCGTGGAACAATTTGCACAAATAAGAGAACCAGAGGAACCTGCACTGAAAAGGGATCCTGGTTACGAGAGAGACATCGGACATAAAATCTTTTTCATTTGGAGAAATAAGATTTCCTAGCCTCCTGTGGAACCATAAGCACATCCTCTGAGAAGAGATCCTTAAGAGGGATCAAAACCCTGTCCTCTATAGCATCAGTTAGAGTGGGCAAGTGATTATGGATAAGAAACCCCTTGTCTTGTGTGAGAAGGTCCACTCGTGAGGTAACTTGTGGTGATTTTCCCCTGGCTAAGTGAAGGCTTAGTGTTCTGCAAAATCTTTTTGGCAACTCCCTTTTGGCAGAGTCTTGCTTGATCTGTTGCAGGGCACTCTGAATTGGAAGGGGAAGAAAGTTGTAGAGAGACATCACCTTCCAAGGAAGAGAAGGCATCCACCATCCAGGCCAGAGAGCTTGGGATTCTGGAAGAGAAAAAGTTGTCTGTCCATTCAGAGGGTAGGCAAATCTGCTTGGGATACCCCACCAATGCCCAGTGTCCAGAAACACCTCTGCGAACCATCCATTTTGTAAGCCTGTGTGCTGGACCTACTCAGCATCTGCCACTATTATCTGCTGTGAAGGAATGTAGACAGCTGGAAGTAGCTTGATACTGCACAGCTAGATCCCAGACCTGAAGAGCAAATTTGCAAAAAGGTAGAACCATGTGGTCCCCCTTGCTTGCTTGTATACCACATTACTGTGATATGGTCTTTGAAAACTTTGAGGGGCCCTGGAAGAAAGATGAAATGAAAAGCCTGAAGAGCTGAAAGGAGACCTCTCATCTCCTTGATGTTGATATGATCTGATCTCTGATGGGAAGTCCAGAGACTCCGGACATTGAGAGAACTGAAGGAAGTGCCCCATCCTCTGTCTGAGGCATCTGAAAAGAGCTCCTGAGATGGGACTGGAGGGTGGAAAAGAAATCCCTGGATTGAGAGAATGCTGATGAATTCTCCACTGAAGCTCAATTATGAGACCTGGGAGGAAGAAACTAGGAATTCCAGTGGAGGACCGTGTTAAAGCCACACTGACTTGAGGTACTATAGTTTTCTCATAAGGAGAGACTGCTAGAGGCAGCATAGGAATGGTGAAAGCCATGAACTCTAGAACCCAGAGAAAATCCCTGGCTGCAACAGAAGCCAGAGGAAGAAGATTGAAAAATGCAATTGGAGAGAGGGTCTTGTGTGGAAGCAGGGATGCCAGCATTGGAATGGTCTGGATCTAACAATCGATAAAAACACGATTCTGAAGAAATCGGGACATTTCTGAAAAGGAACCAGGACTGATTTCTGAAAATTTATGGTAAGTCCAGGATTTATAATGGATGGTAAACTTGAGATGCTGAAGCAGGACCTCTGAGGATGAAGCCTGAATGAGCAGGTCCTCTAGACAAGGAAAGCTTTGAACCCTTCTCATCCTGCAGAAGGCAGTGACCGGAGTGAAGCCTTAGAGTATCCTTGGGACAATATTTTTATTTATTTTACATTTGTTAACCGGGGGGTGTCTGAGCCAAAAAGGCCCTTTTTCAGCAGAGGCCCAGGGAGAAAAGCTCCACATAGAGAAATTAGATACATTTAGACATTATCAGTATACGCACAAATTGCAAAAGACATGTTTTTACAGTGGTATGCATCACATTAACAGTGGAGAGAACAAGAAAATATTAATTTAAAAATAAAGGTAATTAATAGATTTGTGGTGTACAGCTAAAATTTGGAACATAGGTAGGATCCATACATAGTACACAGGGTACAGTACATGCATTGTAGATTAGCCAGTGTTTGTGAGAGAGTGAAAACTATTATCAAGTACTCTAGGTTTAGTATGTGTACCTTATATGCTTTCACTAGCCTGGGGGAGCAATCATGGCACCACCAACTTTAGTAATAAAGCGAATGAAGCCACACCAGATCACTGCATCACTCTACAATTTATTCCATAAAACAAACAAACATACACTGAGCGCTTTCACCCAGTTCTATACTGGGTTTCTTCAGAGTAAATCATCTCATAATATGGCACAGCCAGGTATGGAAATGAGGTACATAAGTAAAGCTGGTGGTAGAATGCAGACGTCCTCCAAAAGAAAGTTCAGAAATAAGTGGGAGACTGATTGATTAGGTTAGAAAGGAATACTGGTTAGGTAATGAAAGGATGAGAGCAGTTGCAGTAGTGAAGGAATACATCAGAGATGCTTTAACATTGAATCTAAATTTTTTTTCCCTCTAATCTTTCTCCATTTTTTTTTATATCTGATTTGTCTTGTACAACAAAAAAGCGTTGACGAGTTAAGGAACACCTTATTCAAATGACGTTTTCGCCTCTGCTAGCGCAGAAGCTTCATCAGACATAACAAGAAAGCGCCCAATGAACACAAATTTAAAACCTCAAGCCAAGCAACGTGATGTCATTTCCTTGGCAACACTCAACAAGATAGTTAATTATTTTAAAAATATTTAAGAAAAATATATACATGACCAAATTATACACAGCAATTCACAAAAAATTATTATATAAAAATATATAAAAAATATATAGTGAATTGGAAATAGTTAAAGATAAAAAATTAAGTTAAAAACTTTAATTTAAAGCTATCAGAAGCTGCTTAGTACTGCTTACACTCCAACAGCAGTGCGATACATTCATAAAATGTAGTATCAAATAGTAAAGTGAGATTACTTATTGGAACCTACAATATAAAAACAATGATTCCATATTAAAGGTGAATTAAATATTAATTTAATTACAAAAGCTACTCTTAAGAAGAATTAAATATTGAGTAGCTAATTCACCTCATTCACTACCTAAGGTAACTTCTGTATTTTAAAATTGCAGAAATATTACAAGCCTCATTCAACCCAGGGACAGAGAAGGCATCCAATAGAATTTGCCACTCTAGTTCTCTTGTTTCAAGTAAGAGGGACTGGGGGCCCCCTCTAATACTCACTTTAACAAGATCTATGCCCATAAAGTGAAAACTGTGCCCAGCATGACTTCAAATATGTTTAGAAAGGATATTGTTGTCATTACTGCGGCCTTACCTGGATCCTCCCCTTTAGAAGCTCACTCTAATCGACATAAGCCTGCTGGCTCCTTGTCTTTCCATCATTTGCCTAGCCGGGACTTTAAGACCAGCTTGATTATTACACATAATAAATTTGTTGGAGACATTTGTTCTATTGTCAAGAAGAACTGGCACTTTATTCAAAATAGTGCTACTTTATTAAATATATTGGGAACACACCCCTCCTTTGTGTTTAAGAGGGGAAGTAACTTAAAGGAACTCTTACAGACGGTGGAATCTTCATACCCCTTATCTAGATATACTGGTACAGCCATTTGTGGGGCTTGTAACTGGTGCAGACTTTTGAAGGTTGGGGGTTCTTTTACCATTAGAGACAAGAAATACGTTATAAAACACAAGATTAGTTGCAACACGAAATCAGTTGTTTACGTTGCCTTTTGTGACTGTTGCCCAGCATTTTATGTTGGTAAGACGGACCGTAGATTACGGGACCATATTTACCAACATAATTACGCTATAAAAAATAAAAAAGGCGACAACGCCCTTTCGAAACATATTTTAAGTCATGCTGGGCACAGTTTTCACTTTATGGGCATAGATCTTGTTACAGTGGGTATTAGAGGGGGCCCCCAGTCCCTCTTACTTGAAACAAGAGAACTAGAGTGGCAAATTCTATTGGATGCCTTCTCTGTCCCTGGGTTGAATGAGGCTTGTAATATTTCTGCAATTTTAAAATACAGAAGTTACCTTAGGTAGTGAATGAGGTGAATTAGCTACTCAATATTTAATTCTTCTTAAGAGTAGCTTTTGTAATTAAATTAATATTTAATTCACCTTTAATATGGAATCATTGTTTTTATATTGTAGGTTCCAATAAGTAATCTCACTTTACTATTTGATACTACATTTTATGAATGTATCGCACTGCTGTTGGAGTGTAAGCAGTACTAAGCAGCTTCTGATAGCTTTAAATTAAAGTTTTTAACTTAATTTTTTATCTTTAACTATTTCCAATTCACTATATATTTTTATATAATTTGTGAATTGCTGTGTATAATTTGGTCATGTATATATTTTTCTTAAATATTTTTAAAATAATTAACTATCTTGTTGAGTGTTGCCAAGGAAATGACATCACGTTGCTTGGCTTGAGGTTTTAAATTTGTGTTCATTGGGCGCTTTCTTGTTATGTCTGATGAAGCTTCTGCGCTAGCAGAGGCGAAAACGTTATTTAAATAAAGAGCGTTTACATTGACTTTAATATTTTGACTTTGCCAGGTGTTCCTTAACTCGTCAACGCTTTTTTGTTTTACCAGTTGTTTGTTCTCTCGTGCTATTTTCATGACTTGTCTTGTACTGTTAAAGGGTGGAAATTTAGTCTTGGTATCATTTAGTTCAGTAAAACAAGCATTAGTAGATCCTGTAGGACTTGCTTTCCTCAGAGAAGAAAAACGTCAAGTTAACTTTTCAGTTTTTTTTTTTTTTTTTTTTGTCTTCCTCTGACTTCTTACAGACTTTCGGGGTATCGTTCAGAAGCATAGCAGTCTTTTCTGGCTTCTCTGATCTATTTTTGAATAAAAAATTCTCCACAGCTTCCAGTTTTCAGACAGATTACAATATAGAGAGATGTTACCAAATGGCTGCGGTTGAACCATTTCTTTAATGAATGGCAGGACTGCTGTCATTTAAATAACCACTACACCACACCATGTATAGTTTTCACTCTTACTCACAAACACTGGCTAATCTACAATGCATGTACTGTACCCTGTGTACTATGTATGGATCCTACCTATGTTCCAAATTTTAGCTGTACACCACAAATCTATTAATTACCTATTTTTAAATTAATATTTTCTTGTTCTCTCCACTGTTAATGTGATGCATACCACTGTAAAAACATGTCTTTTGCAATTTGTGCGTATACTGATAATGTCTAAATGTATCTAATTTCTCTATGTGGAGCTTTTCTCCCTGGGCCTCTGCTGAAAAAGGGCCTTTTTGGCTCAGGCACCCCCCGGTTAACAAATGTAAAATAAATAAAAATATTGTCCCAAGGATACTCTAAGGCTTCACTCCGGTCACTGCCTTCTGCAGGATGAGAAGGGTTCAAAGCTTTCCTTGTCTAGAGGACCTGCTCATTCAGGCTTCATCCTCAGAGGTTCTGCTTCAGCATCTCAAGTTTACCATCCATTATAAATCCTGGACTTACCATAAATTTTCAGAAATCAGTCCTGGTTCCTTTTCAGAAATGTCCCAATTTTCTTCAGAATCGTGTTTTTATCGATTAGATCCAGACCATTCCAATGCTGGCATCCCTGCTTCCACACAAGACCCTCTCTCCAATTGCATTTTTCAATCTTCTTCCTCTGGCTTCTGTTGCAGCCAGGGATTTTCTCTGGGTTTTAGAGTTCATGGCTTTCACCATTCCTATGCTGCCTCTAGCAGTCTCTCCTTATGAGAAAACTATAGTACCTCAAGTCAGTGTGGCTTTAACACGGTCCTCCACTGAAATTCCTAGTTTCTTCCACCCATGTCTCATAATTGAGCTTCAGTGGAGAATTCATCAGCATTCTCTCAATCCAGGGATTTCTTTTCCACCCTCCAGTCCCATCTCAGGAGCTCTTTTCAGATGCCTCAGACAGAGGATGGGGCACTTCCTTCAGTTCTCTCAAGGTCCGGAGTCTCTGGACTTCCCATCAGAGATCATATCAACATCAAGGAGATGAGAGGTCTCCTTTCAGCTCTTCAGGCTTTTCATTTCATCTTTCTTCCAGGGCCCCTCCAAGTTTTCAAAGACCATATCACAGTAATGTGGTGGAGCAAGACTCTGCTTCACTTCTGTACGTTGTACCCAGTTTGGCATTTCAAACATTTGTATTTACTTTTTACACTATGTAAAATTTGGTATCTCAGTCTTAATTTCAGCCATCCTGATTTGTGCTGCCAGCTTCATCACCATTTATAGCATATTTCTAATCTTACGAGACATTAGACCATGTGATAACATGTGCCAATTTTCTTAGTGGTGCATTATATGTTGCACAGTCTGGCCTGCCTAGATTTTGAGTAAAGTTGTGTGGCTCTCCGTTCACTCCACTGAGCTGTTTCAAGATCTGGACAGATGTGTCCTATGCTGCATGACTGTTTCCCCTGTCATGCTATTGGCCCTGGGGCCTATACAAGCCCAGCCAAAAAGGTACCCTGGCTTTTGCCACCCAAGAAAATTATTTTCCTGTGCCACTGTCGAGCAGAGCCACAGAGGTGATCCCTGGGGTGAATTTCCTATTTCCCATCCAATCATCAAGATTTTTCTTCGAGTGCTAATGAGGAGCTTTGTTTGATATAGATAGGTAGTTTATTCCAGAGTATGGGAAGTCTCTGGGACAGGAATCTATCCCTCCGGCATGTTCTGTTTATTCTGGTGACGAGGTTTAGGTCCCTAGAGCGTGTAGCTCTGAGGGATTGGGATTTCATTAAGTAAGTGGAGCATGTCCAACGGCTCTGGGTTTGACATAGCTTTGTATGTTAGGCAGAGATCACCTCTGAGTAGGCGATATGCGTAAAGCTGGAGTTTTTTGAGATTGTCAGTGTAGGGCATCTGTTTGAGGCTGGGTAATCCTCTTTGTGAGGTATTTCTGTGGCCTTTCCAGTTGTTGATGTCTTGTGAGGTACATACCAAAAGGGGCGTTGTACTCTATAATGGGTCTGAGTGATGAGCAGAGGGGAGCAATTACCTCTCTTTCTGGATGAGAAACCTTTTGTGATGTGTGCCACGTAGGATTTCCTGACTACTGTGGTGATGTGATTATCAAAGGAGAGACTACTGTCCACCTGTGTCCCAAGGTCTCTTATCACACTTTCGGTGTTAAGTGTTCTACCATCTATGTTGTAGTTCATGGGTACAGAGTTTTTACCAAAGTAGATGACAATGCACTTTTTGGCATTGAGCTTGAGGCCATGACTTTGACACCAGGCATCTGCCTCAGTGAGGCCCTTTTGTAGGATGTCCACATCATTAGCAGTTTCGATTTATGGCTCCTAGTTTGCAGTCATCTGCAAACTTCATTAGCCAAAGACCTTGTGTTAGCCTGTACTTCAGAGAAGTAGATAGCAAACAGGAGAGGACCCAGGACTGAACCCTGTGGTACTCCACTTGTCACTGGTCTGAAGTCGGATTTGGAGTCTGCTACTTTCACAGTGTGGGTTCTGTCAGGTTGCCAGTTGGCAACCCATCTTGTGACATAGGGATTTATACCTAGTTTAATGAGTTTATCTATAATTCCAGAGTGGGGGGTGGTGTCAAAAATCCTTGGCAAGATCTATATAGGCTGTGTGAACCACCTTACCCTTGTCTATGGCTTTGGTGACTGCTTCGAAGAAGTCCATCAGGTTTAGGAGACATGATCTGCCCGTTACAAATCCGAGCTGGGTGGGATCCAGAGTTATTACCAATGTCTTTGTTTATATGTTCCATGGCCTTGCAGACCAGGCTCATCAGGCTAATGGGGTGGTAGTTCCCGGGGTCCGTGGTGGCTCCCCCTTGTGGAGTGGGATAACCGTTGCTGTGTGCCATTCAGCAGGCACAAAGCCTGAGGTGAGGCTATGTTTGAACATGATACTTGGGTGGCATGCCAGCTCGTTCTGTAGTTCGTGTAGAACACAGCCTGAGATGTTGTCTGGTCCCATGGATGCTGTGTTCTTGGCTTTGGAGAGTGTGGTTTTTACCTGTGCAGCCGTGATTACAGAAACTTTGCATTCTTCCAGTATAGAGATAGGTTCAGTGCTAACTTTACCCCCCCTCTCACCCCCTAAAGAGCCCATCTGCCAGGATGTTGGCAATATCAATTGCATCTGTATATTTAGTGCCATTGTGCTGTAACTCTGGGCAGATCTGAGTGTTGCCATTCAGATTCTTGACATAGCTATAGAATGCTTTGTGGTTGTCTTTAGAATCAGTGGCGATTTTTGTTTTCGTGGCGATTTTTGTTTTCGTAACTGGCTTTGGAGGATTTTATCAGGGATTGCAGCTTCTTACTGAAGCTTACCAGGGAGCTCTTCCACTCGTGGGATTTTGCTCTCTCTTGCAAGAGTTTCTGCCTTCTGTTGTACAGTTTGTTTATGGCAGGGGACCACCACATTGGCTTCCTTTTTTGAGGATAGCGTCTTGGTTCTGTTTGGGATAGCACGATCCATGCACTCATGTAAGTGCTTATAAAGTGCAATTGTGTAGGATTCAGTAGTCTTTACTGTATTGTCCATCTGCATGGGTGTCGTGAAGTTCACTTCTGCCTTAAGAAGCATGAAGTTGGCTTTGGAGAAATTTTTTACCATGGTTTCCTTAATGGGGGGGTGGAGGCAGGATGTGGATATCTAGGGTAATTAGCTTATGGTCTGATCGGACCAATGAGGCATTGACTTCAGGTGTCGAACACCGGTCACTCATATTGGCAATTACCAGATCTAGGATATTGTTGCCCCTGGTGGGGGTGTGGATAAGTTGATCCAAGGCATTGGAGTTTGATTTCGAGAAAGCGTTGAGCAAAGGAGTTGGTACAGGAGTAGTTTTCCTAGTTAATGGTGGGGTAGTTGAAATCGCCCATTATTAGGGTGTTTGGTTGAACCCTAATATTTTCCAGTACATCAAGAAAAGAGGAGTGGGAATCCTGGGGCATGGTGGGTGATCTGTAGCAAGCTACAATTTGGATTGCAGTTTTGCCCAGAGTTAGTTGCACTTTGATGACCTCTGCTGCATTATGCTGAGCAACTGGCCTGGGGGTGTTGACATCCTTAATGAATATGGATACACCCCCGCCTTTGGTGTTCCGGTCCAGGTTACATGGCTGAAAAGTGTGGTATGAGTTATAGCCTGGTAGTGCAGGGGTGCTCTCTGGATTCTTGAACCAGGTCTCAGTCACGTCACTGCACAGATATCGATGTTCTCCATTTTAAGGAGTGCCTCAAGTGAGTGCATTTTGAGATTTAGACTTCTGGCATTGAATAACATCACCCTCAGTTTTTGCTTGCCTGGCATTGAATAACATCACCCTCAGTTTTTGCTTGCCTGTTCCTGTTATGGTGGTGAATTTGTCCTTTGAACCTTGCCTAAAAAAGGCACTATAGGGACGGCAAGAACCTTAGCCAGTATCCGAAATCCCAGGGTTGACAGGTACAGGCCATCTCTGGCAAAGCATCGTGGTCTGTCGAACATGTTATCCCAGGCAGACATACTGGATCCCTTTAGAATGGCACCAGAAGCTTAGCCAAGTGTTGAAGTCAATCATTTTGTCCTTGTACTGCGGCATCATTTTGGGTGATGGCAGAATGCTACTCGGGGCTAGGGTCATACCTGCCTGGGCTATAAGATCGGAGAGCTCTTCCATGTCTCTCTTCATGTAGCCCAGGGAGGTACGTCTCAGGTCGTTCACACCAACATGGACAATGACAGTCATATTTGTACTTGTTGTGGAGTGACCTGAGTACATGGGTTATGTGGCATATCCTGGCACCCGACAGGCAGCTGACAGTAACCTTCTCCTTGTTTAGCTTGGTGAGTGGGACATCAATGTGCCTGACTATAGAGTCGCCTATGACTAGTGTTTGGTACGTTGTTTTGCCTTTTTGGCTGTGGTTCAGTGGCACAAAGTCTGCGGGCTGTGTCATTTGAGTTGTGTTGGGGGGTGGAGGTTGCTTGCATTTCTGCTTTGGAGGTCTCTGTTGCTTGAGCAGATTATTATTGAGAGCCTCCGCGAATGTTTTTGTATTTCTATGTGTGGATTTTGGTGAGAATGTGGATACTCCACAAATGAGTAAAGGGGTGGGTCTAAATCACCTGGCCTTGAAACCTTATGGGTTGTCCATGCTGCCTTCCACCCTGAAAAGAAGAGCCTACTTCTGATTATGGAGATTTGGATTCTGGGGAGAAGAGTTTAGTTTATTCCTTCTATATTAATTCTGTGTTCTTTGAGGAAGATTCTCTCTCCCCTCATTCTGTAATGGAAGAACTCTTAAATGATGCAACATTTTAAGTACGAAAGCTGTTGGATAATCTGGTGCTCAGAAGAGGAAGTAATCTCCTTCAGATGGATTTCACTAGAACTTCTGCAGTTCCTCCTATTCCTAAAGCCCTGTTTATACCCCTTTTAAGGTCTGCTTCTCAGGCTCTAGTCTCAACCTCGTGCTCCTTACAAAACAATCTATTTTTTTCAAGGTGCCTGAGGCTCTGAAAATCCTTAATCAAATACCTGTGTCACTGTTTTTTGTTTTTAGATAACCCATAAAACTTTTCTCCAAGTCCTGCAAACAGATGAAGATAGCAGTGTCATGTACTTCTGATTTAGCTTTAGAGCTGTCAGAATAACAGGCATGTGCTTTCACTTCTTTCCATACTGGGGACTTTCTTTGTGCTTGATTTAGACAAGACTTCGGCCTTTTCCTTGCTCAGTTCTGTTTCTGTGGTATCTAGACAGTCTAACAAGTGCAGTTACAATGCTGCTTCAAGAGTGGTTGCATCAGTGTTTGTCATTTGGAGGCATTCCTGGCTTACACTTCAATCCTTGACTTCTGTGGTTACACAGCGGCCTCTCTAAGGTGTCCTAGGACAAGGGTAAGGTTATGCAAGACCTTCAGCAGATTTTTCTTTCCCCTGTTCCTAGTGATAGAGGAACTATTCTCCTAAAACAGTGTCCTGTGTGTAAACATCAAAGGCTGCCCCAAAAGGATTTTTCCTGAGAAACCAAGTCATTTAAGGTGGTAAAAGTAGTCTGTCCTGATTTTTAAACCTGCTTCCAGGTGACAACTTTCCTCCTCTTCTCAGCCAGATTCTACTTGCTCGCACTCTTTGTCCTTTCCCATTTGATAAAGAATTACAACAGATTAAGTGGGTTCTGTCGGTTATTCACAAGTGCTACAGATTGATGTGGAAGTCCCCTTCCTCCCTTTTCAGGCATTCTCTTGTCACTTCCTTGCCAGTTTCCATATTTTCCACCTCCTTTCCAAGGTCTTTTGTCCCAGGTACTTTTCGGCCAGTTTTTCATTGCCAGAAGTGCAAGTGTTTCTATTCCAGAATGTTTCTAGTTCTTGGGAAGGAGGGTTCTTGGAGGTTTATTTATTTGACATTAACTGGTTTGGTCCAGCTGGGCCAGGAGCCCATTTTCAGTGGAAACCCAAAGAGAAAAGCTCCAATTACAAAACCATTAGGATAACATAAGTAACAAAAAAGATAGAAAAGTACCGTAACTAAGCTCAACTCCAAAACATATTAATACAAATATGAATCAAACATGTTTAAATTACAGTGAAGATTGTCTCAAAGAAATGAGTATATGAACCCCTAAATGTATGTATAAACAAGTTGTAAACTGATCAAACAAGTGATCAGATTTCTTGCCTAGTCTTTGTAGGATAGTATAGATGCTCTCAGGAGTTCAGAGGGAAGAAGCACCATTGTACAAAGGGGAAATAGTAGGTAGGTTCTAAGCAGACATATGATTTAGTGTTGAGAAGATGTTTATCTTGGATCTTTTCTGAAAGTTCTCTTTCAAAATGTTAACTCTTCAGACCCAGTGCGTCTATACCCCAGTCCTTTCTTGTTTCTCAAGATTTGAAGGATGCTTAAATTTGTGTGCCTATTAATCCACTCTTAGAAATGTTCACATTTCTTTGTATTTTCTCACATTCAGTTCTCTGCTTTGCCATTTGGTCTTTCTACAGCCTTGAGGTTATTTACCAAACTTCTAGCTTCCATCATAGCCTTTTGCAGACTTCATGACGTTCAGATTTTACCTTATTCTGGATGAATATCTTTTCAGGTTTAATTCCCAGCAGGCTGTCCTGCATTACTTGGAGTCATCCACCATCTCTCGTTTCATTTGCCAGAGTCCATATGAGGAAGTTTCAGTGGTATTTGAAGGCAGTTTGACTTGGACCAGTCAATGGCAAAATTTTCCAGATTCCTCTCGCCTTGTTTGAGGAAAGTGTTTCTTGTGTGGTTCAACCAGATATCACTAAATCCAGGCCTTCCATTTCTGGTTCGCCTCCCCACTCTGGTTCTTTATGCAGGTACTTCAGACCTGGTCTGGGGGGACTTGTTCTAATGGCATCAAGGTCCATGGAGTTTGGTGGTCTCAGGAGGTGACCAGCTTCAGTGTCTAGAATTAAGGCCTTGATTTTTAATTTTTTTTTTCTCTCCTTCAAGGCACCTCATAGGGTAATGCAGGGACTGGAGAAGTCTTTACCACCAACACTATGTGGTACATAAGCAAGGGGGAGAAGTTTTAACACCTTTGTAGGCTAGCCCTGATTGCATGGGACTTTGTCATTCAGCATCAGTTGATTTTTTTTTCCTATATGTATTCAATCAGAAAAAAATTCGGTCACTTTGAGCAGACCCAGGGTGGATCCTCGAGTGGATGTTGCACAGGGAGGTTTTCCTGGGCATTGTTATCAACTGGGGACTCCTCCTGTAGTAGATATTTCAGAATAGACAACTTTGCAAGCTCTGTTCCAGAGTGATAAGTTGCCTGCTTGGAAATTGGATGCCATGTTCTCTCATGGCAAGGGATGATGTTCCTGTATGTACTTCTGTTATCGGGATTCTTTTGGACTGGGCCAAAGTCTTGTTTTGTGACTCCTTTTTCAGCCAGGCAGCATTGGTTTCACCTTGCTAGGGGCAGTCATCACAAGTTATGCCACAGGATGGACCACCTCTCTCAGGACAAAGAAGCCCTTATTTTCTGACCCTACAATTGACACACACACTCTGGGTGATGGAGTTTTGATTTCTTTCTGGCACCCTTTTTTTCTGAAGACTTGTTTTACAGGAGGCAAGAAAATCCACTACTAGAAAAACGTACGTTGCTAAGTGGAAGAGATTTTCTATTTGGCATAGCAACAATGGAAATGATCCTCTTTCTGTGGAGATTCGTAATTCTGCATGAGGTGCTCAGTTCTAGTCTGGCCTGTTCTGTTGAAGCTCATTTGTCAGCCGTTTCTGCTTGTCTAGTGCTAGATCCACCACTTGCTTCTACATTTGGGGTCAAGCAGTTTCTTATTTATTTTAGGCCTCATGGAAAACCCCTCCTTGGAACCTGAACTGTGTTCTTGAAGCTGACACAGCCACCTTTTGAACCCCTTCCACTTTAAAATTATGCACCTGGAAAACTGTCTTATTGGTGTCTCTTGACTTCAGACGAAAGTGTCTTCTTCAGGCTCTTATGGCTATTCTGTGTTTTTTGTTCCCCACAGAGACGGGGTGTCTTTTAACTAACCCTTTTATGCTTTAGTTTGTCTGATTTTTCAGACTATCCATCTTTCTTCCTCCTCTTCAAAATTAAAAGTGAGAGGATTCTCCATTCATTGGATTTGCATCACATTTTAGAAAATGTGAGCAGCTTTTTAATTTAGGATAATAAATCAGGGGAGACATTTTTCAAGCAAACTGTTTCTCCCTTTTGTTACTCTCCATGGGAAATGGCTTCCTTCTGTTCAAGCTAATTTTGCCAAGGCAGATGCCTCTTGTTCTCGGTGCCAGATCCATTCTGAAAGGTGCTACTTGTGTGTTCTGTGCATACTTTAGCCAAGCACTATCAGTGGTATGTGCTTTTCAAGAGCCAGAACAGAATTTGCTAGGTCCATCCACTACGGTTTTACGGTGGGATGTTCACTTTGTTCCTTCCTTCTCAGTAGCTTTATTATTCTAAGGAAGTACTGCAACATTGATTAAGGGTAGAATAATAATGTCCTACTAATCCATTGCTGCAGTGTTCTGTCAGTCCCTCTTTACCCTGTTGGTATTTCTTTTTCGCCTCTGGCATTTTTTTTTTGCCTTGTTTACTGCTCCTGTTTTTCTGCGACATTTCAGTTTGGATGCTTTTGCACTTGCATGTCACTTTTATGTACCTCTCACTTTGATGTAGGACATGCATCTGACATGGTGAATGGAAGGGTCCAGACTTTGGTATTCTGGCCAAAACATATCCTTGGCGTGATATTCAAGTGGTAAGGAATACTGCAACATTAAGTAGGAACCTTAAGCTGTTAATGGTAAATTATTACACAGTTACTTTCCTCATTGCCTTGTGTTGAAATGGAAAAACAATTTTAATTTTTGTATCCAATTGTGTCCATCCTTTTATGTGACTTTCAATACCTTAACCTTTGTATCCTTTGTTAGTAGTGGTGGTGGTCTGTTGTATGTTGGCTTCGTTTGGGAGCTCAAAAGTGGGTTAGTAAAATTTCAGTTTTTGTAAAGAGCACCATGGACTGCAGTCACAACTCTGAAATTTCCTTCTTCAGCTGGCAATACTACATGATTTGACTTGAGATTCTACTTACTCAACTCCTAAACGGGTAAAGAAGCTGATATCCAGCAGTTCACCAGTACCACTAACCAAGGATACCGAAAACATCTACTCTCTCTAGTTTACTTTTCTGTTGAGTACCTTTGCTGTACCAACCTCCCTTTTTCTTGGTTTGTGCCATGTCTACTAGCCCCATAGCTTGGCAGTGTGCTGTACAGCCTTGCCATAGGATCCTAAATTGCCTTTGCTGCCAGCGACCATCCTTGTGTTCCATGATCTAATTCCATTCTTTTGCTTTGACTGTAATCCCTTCCTGAAAACTTTGAATGCCTTAATACTGCTCTCCTACTTCTATTCAAACTGAAGTACATACCTGTCACTTCCCAGAATCCTACGATAGTGTCAGACACTCATTGTACTTGCACCTACTCTTAATTTAAATAATTCCTGTGCAGAAGTGCATCTCCTTTAGGCAAAGTGTATAGGGTTTTTTTTCTCCCACACAGTGTGTTTGTATCACCATTTTCTTTTTCAGATAGCTACTCTGTCAACATTTTTCCTTTTTAAATAGACTTTTTCAGCGTACTTGATCTATAGTTAGGCCACCTACTAGTCTCCCCTAACATCCCTATGTGGTAAACTTGGCCTGCATCATTAGAGGTTCTGAAGTCTACTGCCCCATCCATTTGGTTATTTATAGTCCCCCATTGAAACAGTCCCCTACCCTCCATGTCATCACCACCACTGTAAGTAAGAAACAACCAAATCAAAACTAACTTTCATTTCTTTCCATTCTAATGTCCACTTTCTTGGTTCAGGTATGGCTCCTCAAACTCTGTGCTCCAGCAGCCCTTTGCAGTGTTACATTGTCGTAACTACAGCACACACTTGTCCCCCATTTGTCTGTTATTTTCAGTATTTTTATCTGTAGACTCGACAGCTTTTTATCCATTGACAACAGCTCAACCTGTCTTAAATTTCCATTTAAATTATGCTTTTTAACAATTCAGCTTTTCCTTAAAGATTTAAGTTTAGTTTTACTAACCTTTGGACTGTAATCCATGGAAGACTTGTGATGCAGTACTTTGAGTCTTCAGTGTCCTGTTCTCTACAGAGAGGAGCCTGTGAGCTGCAGCCTCTCCCTCTGAATCATTGTATCTCACCCCAACAGTCTTCCATCTGTAGCTAGTCCTTTTTGGACATCCCAAGATCCTCCATTCCCATTCGGTTTTCCTTGTGCCCTTTCTTTTTGCATCCTGTGGCTGCAGAAAGATTTTTGACTGAGTGGAAGCATCATTTCAAAGAATGTTGACTTTAAGTCCGTTTAAACCTTTTTAATTTGAGACTGACACAATTGCAAAATGAAGATAAATATTCTTCCTTTTTCTACTACCCCCACTCTAATCCAGGTTAGAAAGCACTTTACAGAGTTTCTTTCCTGGAGCCTAAAGCAATGAAAGGGATTGGGAGATGGCATTACGGTTACGATGGTTACCTTAATAGACACCAGGTATGAGTTTTTTTATTCGTGCATTTGGGTTGGGAAATTTAGCTAGGCTTAAAATGGTCCCAAACAGCAAATACCCTAGTACTAACCTTTGAACTTAATGAGTGCCTGTCCTGCACAGGCAAACCTCACTTTTTTAAACCACTTAATGCAGTGGTTGAGCCAAGAACAAACACCTTTTGGGCCTTTCAGTTTGACTCTGTCTTCATTAACCCAAACCATTCTTTCAAGTGTTTCTTGCAAAACCTTTTAATATGTTTGGCCTCATTGCACTCCATTGCACTTCACAGTCGCAGGTTCTTTCAAGCTGTATCCTCTGATTCTGTTGTTGGGAATTGGTAGGAAACTAAGTACTTTTGCATCAGAAGTACACCCCCCTGACAGTGGAAAACACCTCTGTTTTTGAGCTCAGATAATTTTTTTTTTTTTTTTTTTTTTTAGCATGTCTAACTGTACTGTTCAGATGGCATTTGTCTGTGAAAAATCTCTCATTCCTCTGAAATAATATTGAACTAGTGATCTTTTTAGACTACTTTTTGCAATTAGCTTCCCCCCTCCCTCTGGTTTTGTCAGCTTGGAGTCTCAGGTATGCAGCAACTCTTTAGGTGAGCCTCAAACCAGCACCTTTATAAAATCTGAAGAACGCACAAGTGCTGCTTTCAGGCCAGCATAAGTCCAATAGCTGCGCTTTGAGGTCAGAGTACTGAGAGACAAAAACTTGCAGCTCTTGCCAATAACTGCTGTAGTACTCTTGTACTCTAAAATCGGAATGTAGTTCTGCTTAGTTTGGTGTGATTGAGTTGTTTACCTTACAGACACAAGGTATAGGGTTTGATTCTTACACGGGGTTATTGGCTAGGCTTAATATGGCCCACAAGGGCAGTTAGCCGAATACTAGTCTATGAACCTATACCTACAACTTGAATTTCAAGCTAGTCAGTCCAACTAATTGGTACTAGTATTACATCTCATACTGTCCCACAAAAGCCAATTGATAAAAATGATGGTACAGGAAGTCTTTTTACACAGGTAATTCATAGAGAGAGGCAGTGAAACTGGGGCATATTTGAAACATTACTCATAGTTTCAGGGAACTAAATAGCTTAGGTTGCCACTAGCCAGCTAATAACAGTAAATTGGCTGCTTGAAACATTGGGAAAATATAGCAGTCAGGTGTACAAAATCCAATTTTTCAAGAAGTAAATTCAGAATTCTAACTTTTGCCTAAAATAGTTATTCTCTAGGGTGGCAGCTTGCCCCCCTACATTTTTGCTACATCTGTACCACTGAGTAGCAGAATACTCAAGTGTACTGTAGCTTTGGACCTTCACATTCTCACTTTCTCGGTATTGCCCTTCCACCTGTTTTTGGGGCCTTCTTGCTTCTTGATTTTTTTTCAAGAGTAATGTTTAGGGTTGGAGGAATAGTATGCATCTAAAACCAAAGATGTGTCCTGGCTCCAGATTGCCCTGGCTGCAGTCAGGGCTCTACCCTTCTGCGAGATGGAGCTAGGAGAGGAGAAAAGAATGAGGATGCATTGCTGTTCACCCCTCCTTTGAGAGGAAGGGGTTTACTTGCATTTATAGGCATACATAGGCGTGAGAGTTTCCTGCAGCAAACACCAGAGATATACCACCATTTGTGCTGTGGGAATGGGGTGGGAGGGCAAGGCAGTTTGGGGGAACATCTCTTGCAGGAGTGAGGCATGTCCATTGGACAGCCAATTGCACTCATGCACCCACCCCCTGCACCTTGCCAAGTGTGCATACCGTTAGGGTCTGGGGGAGCAATGGGGGGGGAGACTGAACCACCCCTAATGGCTGCCTGGATGATTATCTTGCTTTGCTGTTGGCTGGTGAGGGGATCAGATAGGCTAATGAACCAAAAGAGGGTCTAATGGTTAGCTGAAGTGGGGAAAGCCTCAAGCTTTGAGTTGTGTGCGTATATTTTTTTCTTGTTGCTTGCTTTGAAATTTAGACTTTTTGTAAAGCGCCCCATCAAGTGAACATCCAAATCTGGAAAAAAAAATTTGGGGAAAAATGTAAATGGTACTTGCTCATTGGGTGGGTATACTAGGAAGTTGTAGCAAGACCTTGTTGCTACTCTTCAGAAAAAATGCATGCAAGAGACTACAGTAGGCTGTGTGCTTTGCTGGAAAACTGCTCCTGCAAATTGCTAGAAAGTTGTGTCTAGGGCATGTCCCCAGATGTTTCCACTAATTTTACAGCAGTTCGTAATCCTGAGTGACTGCTGCAATGTTTTCCATCAAGCAGACCAGGTTCGGTTTCCACAGTATATCTGAAGTGGGCACTTGCCTCTTTCCTCCTACAATTACCATCTTATGATGCCATATCAAAGTTGGCATTTGCTGCTGCCCAGTAAAAAGGCTGACAGTTTTTGACTTTGTCCAGGACTGATGCAAGACTGGTGGTATACTACAGATATCATCTGGGTAATTGTGGGTTTACAAGAGCATGTATGCAATCTTCTACCAACCCCCTTTGAGATGAGCATCTTGTATTCTGTACAAGAATGAGTTTGACGAGATGCCATAGTATGGAGAAATGCATGCTGGTTATAAGGTAGAGAAGTAGTGGAATGCAACTGAATGCTTTGAGCATAATGGAAATTAAGAACTTTTTATTCAAATTGTAGAAGGGCTCACTGGTTAAGTTGGGCTGCTTTTATAGAAAAGTATATTTGGTGTTTCTTTCCCCAAGTAATTTTGACACTGTTATTCGTTTTACTTTAGATGATGGCAGAACAAGGCCTCTACCTCGAAAAGGGCACATGGATCATTTTGAACCAGCTGACAAATGCCTGATTCGAGCAACAGATGGAAAGAAAAAGCTCAGTACTGTGGTAGGTGCAAGAGTTTAACATGTCATTTTGAAGGAGGGGAAAGCCATTTCAGTGAAATTTTATAGCATGATTCTAATGTATACATGTATTTAATCATTTTATTAATTTTAAACTATTTGCATCCAGTACTGGTGTGTGTTCAGATTTTGAGCAGTTTTTGTCCTTGCGAATTGCTTTCTGAGGCAGGGGCGTGGAATGAAGTGTTAGGCTGTGAAGAACAGCAGTTAACTCTCTCTCTTCAGAGTGGATTCTGAATCCATTTTGAGTAATATCCCAGCTCCCCCCCATGCAGTGGCCATAGTTAACAAGAAGTAATGTCTTCCCCATTTCCCCTGCTTCCATAGTACCTCTTGTCTGCTTTATTCTTACTG
This sequence comes from Protopterus annectens, assembly GCF_019279795.1. Lineage (NCBI taxonomy): Eukaryota > Metazoa > Chordata > Ceratodontiformes > Protopteridae > Protopterus > Protopterus annectens. The sequence continues at coordinate 41,857,481 of NC_056737.1, forward strand.
TTTCAATAAAATTATAGTTATAATTTGCTTAATAAATGTAGACTAGCAAACAAAGTTGACGGCCCAATTATTATTTTGCAGGTGAGCTCCAAAGAAGTTAACAAATTCCAGATGGTAAGTTGACAAAGTTTGATATTTGTGATGGAATGATTTGATGGCAGGTGGGTGGATGTGTGCATGCTTCTTTACTGGTGCTTTAAAACAGGGGTTCTGTTTGTGTAACGAACAGGAGCGAGCTGTGTAGAAAACTGATTTGGAGGAATGCGGTAGGTATTTTTTGATTTAAAGGTGTATTTTTTGAGTAGGAATCCATGGTGCTCTTAGTTCAGTGAACCAGAGTGTGGATATTGGGTTACTCTAATGTAGATGGTCTTCACCTTTGCAGCACATAACATCCCAATCTGGGTGTCTCTTTTGGGCTTCCACACAACTGGTTTTAAAACTGAGTTTGTTTGCGACAGTCATTTCAGCAGACTTTTAATAGTGCTGTCAGATTGGCAATTTATGGTTAAAAAAAAGGCACTTTACCTGAAACATCCTGGTTCTCTTCACCATCATCCATTAAGTACCAATGCCGATTAGTCTGGGGTTTAACTAACTGGCACTAATGTTTACTTTGACGCATTAGCTGTGTTCACTGTTTTGGGATGATAGCCAGAGAGGTTAATTCTGCCCTCTGTGTCTCCTTTTTAATTGAGATGCTTGTGTTAAAGTTCCTTCTAGCTGAGGATTGTGAGCCAGCCTGTTGGGGTTTGTCAAGGCACTGGCTTGAACATGTTCAGCACTGCTTCGGAGTCTGAATGTCTTCTGGTCTTTTGTGCATTAAATTGAACACTGTAGGTTGCAGCCCTGTCGCATGCTGGCAGTAATAAATGCACATTCATCATTCTGTCTTGCAGAGCAAATCTTTCCTTGGACAGGATCCTTCATGACAAAACATGTTTGCTTTAAATTTCCTACACTGAATAATTTCAATATTACTATGTCTCAGAACACCAAGTCTCCTGACAGTAACTGTAGAAGTTCTCTCTCTTGCCTTCGTTCTTGCTGTTTGGGTTCGGAGCCGATCCTCTGCTCCAACTCTGCCATCTTCTCTAGTTCGAGAGCTGTTTACTGGCTCGAGGCTACCCCTTATCCCAGAATGCCCAGCGACAGCTACCCAGATCTCGTTTGCCGCTTCAGCTGCAAGGTTGCTTCCTTACTTGCTCAGGCTTAGTATAATCTTTTTGATATATATTATTTATTTATTGTTTTTCTTGAAAGTTTGTCAAGTAATTGTCTCGGTATATAGATAATATTCCTTTATCCTTTTTTCGCGTTCTTGTGTACTTTAGCTTTGTTGGCCGTCGCTCCGTAACTCTCAGGCCTTCTGTTCCCTTGAACCTGTTTAAATTAGAGAGTCCCCCCCCCCCCCCCCCAAGGATAGCAGTTTTAAATTGGAGGCTTTCCTTCTATTCTTAACTATATATATATATATATATATATATATATATATATATATATATATATATATATATATATATATATAAAAATCTATTCTTTTTAGAGTATAGTTTTTCATTATTTGTTGTGTGGTTGTTACTATGTCTAAAGATACTAAGGTATCTGGCTTCAAAAAGTGTGACTCATGCTGTCAGAATGTCTCTGACAGATGGGCACACTAGTTGTGTTTAGGTGCTGTTCACCTGCAGGACTCCTGTTCTGTGTCATGCTTTTAGTCCAAGGGTCCTGCAGGAGCGCAAAAACAAATTAATCCTTCAGGGATTATTGAAGCCTCAGGATTCTCTAGCTAAAAGTACTCAGCCAGCGAAATCCCCCAAGTCTGTCAAGCTGTCTGCTCCATCTTCAGAGCAGACTCCTTTACTTGACCAGCCAAGTATGTCGGTACTGGCTGACACCGACAAGACAACTCCGTTGGCTCAATGTGCTATTTTGGAGCAGTCTCGGAGCCATGGTTGCCATCCTTGAGTCCATCCACTCGGCTCCACAGTCACCTTTATTACAGAGTGAATGTAGCCATCATTCTTCCCACTTCTCTCAGTCCTCTAGATTATCGGATCATGATGTGGAGAAGAGTAGTAAGTAGGTTGCTGAAGTCACAGGCAAAAATTCTGTCCAGCCCACCTCCAACAGGTATCTGCTCCAACCGCCTCGATTTCTATTCCTCCTCCGACTACATTTAGCTCAGAGCCGGAGACCATGGATCCGCAGGCAGTAGAACCGTCGGCGCCGATCATTTCTCCTTTGGTTCTGGCGTCTGCTCCAATTACCTCGATCGTACCTTCTATCGAGGGATCTGGGGGCCGAGGCTCTCTGCATCGGACCCTTGTCTGACCCCTTCTACTCCACGCAGCTTCGGCGCAGGTGAGCTTGGCTCCAACATCGGCCTCGGAGCCATCACCCTTGACGCGGAGTTTCTTCGGAGCCGGAGCTTTCTCTGCCTAGAGGTCGGGACGCCTTCGAGGTCATGCTGAGTGTGCTATCCCCCCAAGACAGCTCTACTGCCAGCTCCATCGGCTTCTCCACCCTTGGTGTCTGTGCCAGCCTCTACTCCTCCAGACCCCAAGCGTAGGGAACCTATGCCACAGGACACCCCATTGGGTGATCTTTCTTCTTCCGGGGGCTCCTCCAAGTGATCAGGGGAGGCTTCGGAAGAAGTGCAAGCAGAAGCACATAGACTCCCTTGAGTCTCTCACTTCAGATACAGACATGGATGGAATCGGAAGGGCCCCCAAGGTCTCCCTCTGAAGACGTTTCCTTTTCAGACATCCTTGAAATGCTTAGGCCGAGGAGGGACTGGACTTTCCTAGCCCCTACTGAGGACGAGTCTGTATACCTGGACGCATTTGGTTCCCGACCTTCCACCTCCTGGGTGTCTCCTCCTTTTGATCCACTCATGTCTGTAGTGGCTCAAAAGGCTTGGTCAGCCCCAGATTCTGTGAAACCTACTCCGAGGAGACCAAATAAATTCATTACAGCCCCCCAGGACAAGCAATTCTTCTCCAAAGGTGTGCCCGTTTATGCCATGGTGGTTGGAGAAGCCACCAAGAAAGAGTTAGCAGAGACCTATTCATCCTCCGAACAAAGAGACTGCTGTCCATTTTCCCCTTTCTGGGTCAGGACAATTGGATGTGCTCCATAGATCTTGAGGACATGTGCTACCATATAAAGATGGACAGACGCTCCAGGAGATTTCTTCGCTTCTGGGTAGGGGCCAAAGGTGTGCCCGTTTATGCCATGGTGGTTGCAGAAGCCACCAAGAAAGAGTTAGCAGAGACCTGTTCATCCTCCGAACAAAGAGACTGCTGTCCATTTTCCCCTTTCTGGGTCAGGACAATTGGATGTGCTCCATAGATCTTGAGGACACTTGCTACCATATCAAGATGGACAGACGCTCCAGGAGATTTCTTCGCTTCTGGGTAGGGGCCAATCATTACCAGTTCAGATCTCTGCCTTTTGGTCTCACCTCAGCCCCCAGGGTGTTCACCAAGTGTATGGCAGTAGTCACGGCTCTCCTATCTAGACTGGCTTGACTGCTACCACCAGGCATCAACTCTTAGAGGCACGGAATTATACAATCATATCATGCACACAACTAGGCATTACAGTAAACTTCGAAAATCTGCCTTGTTGCACTCTGTCTATTGCATACATAGGAGCAGAATTAAACACAAAAGAAATGTTTGCAAGATTACTACAGGAAAGAGTTTCCACTATTTGTCAACAAGTGTTGATTCTAATGCAGAGCAAAAGGATTCAAGTCAGATATGTCCTTTTAAGCTCTAGGCTCCATGGCAGCTGTCATTCTTCTTGTTCCATTAGCGCGTTTCCACACGAGTTCTTCAGTGGCTTCTTTTCACGCAGTGGTCTTTCCAGGAGCTACCCATGTCTCACATGATCCTGATCACAGAAACATGCAAAAGGCACCTTTCTTGGTGGATGGTCTCCCCACTAGTAATTCAGGGCAGACCCTTCATACAATCTCCTCCGGTAGCCACAGTGATGACGGATGCCTCCCTGATAGGGTGGGGGGCATTATCTAGGCAGGACAGTCCAAGGCACTTGGCAACCTCATGAGTACCATCTGCATATCAATGTCCTAAAAATGGGAGTGGTTCTTCTAGCGTTGCCCTTCAAGACTCTCTTCCTTCCGGGACCATTGCAATCCAAACTGCCAACATGTCAATGGTGTGGTACATCAACAAACAGGGCTGGACCAGGTCTTGCCCCTTATGTCGAGAAGCACTCAAGACTGTGGCAATGGGCGATTTCCTCCCAACGTTTTCTGATAGCAACACACATCCCTGGGAAATCCAACGTTATAGCGGACAGGCTCAGCAGAGCTATCCTCGTGCCTCACGAGTGGTCTCTGAATCAGGAAGTTGTGGCTCTTATCTTCCGCAAATGGGGACAGCCTTGCTGCAACCTAATTGCCACTCCTCTCGACAACAAATGCAGCAGCTACTTCTCCCTACTTCTTCTTCCAGGTCATATACCCAGAGATGCTCTAGTCCACGATTGGCCTCACAGACATCTTTACGCTTTTCCCCATTTTCCCCTAATTCCAAGACTCGTACAGAAAGCAGAATTGTTGGGTTGCAAAATGATCCTCATTGCCCCATATTGGCCTCGACAAATATGGTTCCTGTTCTTACACCTCCATCTGCTGGATCAACCGTGGATTGTGGACCCGGTTCCAGATCTGCTGATTCACCATTCGGGTGGGTTGCACCAATCCCTTCAAACTCTCTGCTCACAGCTTGGTTACTCCACTTCCAACCTTAGCCAGGCTTTTCAATATCTCCCCAGCAGTCCGTGATATTGTTTCCTCACATAAGTCTACTGCAAGGAAAACGTATGCAAGTAAATGGAAGCTGTTTTCTTACTGGGCAGAATCTAGAAATCTGGATCCTTTCTCAGCCCCAATCCGTGAAATTCTTGAATTTCAAACGCAGCTTTTTCAGTCTGGTGCGGCTTCCTCTACCATTGGAGTACAACTAGCTGCCATTTCTAATTTTCATATCGGTATGTTTAATTCTAGCATAATGTCTCAAGCTCTGCAAAGCCTTTATGAAAGGAACGTCTCTTCTTAGACCCCCCCCCCCCCAGTTAAAGATCCTCCCCCCTCCTTGGGATCCCAATTTAGTTTTAGCCTCCTTAATTTTTACCCCCCTCCCCACCCCCTCACCCTTGAACTGGCAACATCGTGTCCTTTAAAATTTCTTTCTTGGAAGACACTTTTTCTGGTTGCTATCACTTCAGCTAGATGTGTGTCAGAACTTCAAGCACTGTGTTTGTCCTCCTTACCTGGTGTTTCACAAGGACAAAGTTTCTCTGAGGACCAATCCAGCCTTTATTCCTAAAGTCTGCTCAGAGAACAATTTAAATCAATCCATAGATCTCCCAGTTTTCTTTCCTAATCACAGCAACAAGGCAGAATACAAGCTCCACCAATTGGATGTACACAGACAATTGCGTTTTTACCTCCATAGAACTAAGGAACTAAGTCAGACCAGTTATTTCTTTCTTATGCTTTCAACAAACAAGGTCTTCCAGTTTCTAAAGTGACCTTGTCTAGATGGTTATCTGATACTATTGCTTTTATTTATCAATTATGAAATAGAGCTACCAGCTAAACGAAAAGGTCATTCCACTAGAGCATTAGCCACCTCTGTAGCGTTTCAATCTAGGTTGCCCATAGACTGAATCTGTGCATCTGCCACTTGGGCAAACCCCCACACTTTTATCTCTCATTACAAGGTAGATATTGTCTCCCGGAGCAGAGCTTCCTTTGGTTCTACTGTTCTGAAGAGTTTGTTCCAATGAGCCACCCGGGATTTTAGGTGCTAGGGACACTGTCCCAAAGAGCAAGAACGAAGGCGAGATGGTCAACTTAACATGAAGTTATGTACCTACCATAACGTTCCATGTTAGTTGTCTTCATCTCGCCTTCCTTCTTGCGTCCCTCCCTCCTTCCCCCTTCCTAGAGGATTGTGAGGAGTTCCCTTTTGTTTTCACTGGCTGAGCATCTTTTTATTACTTCACATGCCAGGTAAATCTATAACTCTTTCCTTGTTTAGGTGTATTGGACAACCAGTTTTAGTAACTGGTTACTCTAGTAATGTCTAGTGTGTGCTATCACAAACGAGATCTGGGTAGCTGGCGCTGGGCATTCTGGGATAAGGGGTAGCCTTGAGCCAGTAAACTGCTCTCGAGCTATAGAAGATGGTAGAGTCTGAGCCGAGGATCAGCTCCGAACCCAAACAGCAAGAAGGAAGTAGAGATGAAGACTACTAACATGGAACGTTATGAAGGCAACTAACATGGAACGTTATGGTAGGTACACAACTTCTTTTTTCCTTCCGTTTCACTGCAGTATTCCTTGCAATAGGGATCCCCTGTCATGGGCGGCCTGACGCCCAGCCATTATACCAAAGCTTGTAGGTTGCTTTAAGCCACACAGTATGTCACACACATGCTCCCTGTGTATAGCATAGGGCATAAAGGTGATGTCTGCATGTACCATCCTCAGAACAACTTTGCCGCTGGTCCGAAAACCATCTTGTGATGGTCTGTCTGAATGCTCAGTTCTTTGCTGGTTTGCCAAGCCTGTTTCAGGTAAATGCCCTATTGGGGTTTTTTTTTCCTTTCGTTTGTTGCATGTGGGGTTTCATGTCACCCAGAAATGGTAAATGCCAGTGTGGGAGACAAATTCCCAATGAAGACCATCATGAGCAGTGCTTATTTGGTCCCTGTGCTTCCCACGACCATACTTCCTGTTAAGTTTGTCAGGCTTTTGTCTCAACACTCTCTGTAGTCCGCTTTCCTGTTTGGTCTAGTATTTAGAGAACAAACATCCTAAGCTTTTAGAGAGAGACACTGTGGAGGGAACTGAGGGTCATTCTTCCACGAAGATGAAGGCTAAGAAGTCTGATTCTTCTGCTGTACCGCTTCCACTGGTAATCTCTCCCAAGGCTAGTGAAAGCCCGGAGGATTGCCTGAGCCCTTTGAATTCTTCTACCGTGACCACTTCAGAGGCCAGCATGGATCCAGCCTCGTGCATGTCCCTGGAGGCCTTGTAGATGTCTTCTTTGGATATTCGGGGAGAACTGCAGCTGATTTATTACCCAAGGGACTAGGGGTGTTCCTCGGATTTTGTTTAGAGAGGAAGTTCGACATTGATTGTGGAACGTCATCTGGCGTCTGAACCTTTTAAGTTTTACAGGGCAGATGTCCCTTTGAAAATGAAATGAAAAAGCATGCGCCTCCTACTCCTAAGAACTGTCAGTGAATGGCAGAGTTTCAGTTTTCAAAATTCAAAGTTTTTTCCCTCATGGCTTTGAAACCTCCTCAGAGTTTCTCCACCTTTGGTCCTCAACTCGTTTTAAAGTCCTTGGTAACAAGATTCCTTTGAGGAAGAGTGAGGATTCAGATAAGAAATCCCTTGCTTATTCATCCCAGATGCCTTCTTTAGGTTATGATTTTGAGGAAGAGGCATCTCCTAGTCCTGACACTCCCTTTGAGAAGATTTCCTTCAGGGGCACAATTTCCAGAATGATGGAATCTTTTAAATGGGATTCTGCTCAAGTTTCCGAGGTGCATAAATATTAAACTTCTGTAGATGGACTCTCCCAGACCTTCTGCAGTGCCTCCTGTTTTGGCTGCCTTGTTGGATGACTTTCTACTGTGTCTCAGGCTCCAGACCCCCAACCCTATGTCCCCAAAAGTCTGATAGGTTTTACAGGGTGCCCGATACTTGCAAGTTTCCTTTGTAGATACCCTTCTGCTGACCCCTCTGGTGTCTGTGGCATCTGACAAGCCATCTGTTACTGCCTTCCAGAAAGCTTCTTCCTTCTGATAGACAGTAGGACTATGGAAAGGCTAGGTAAGGAGGTTTATACATCTGCTACCTTGGCTTTTAGGTTCATAGCCTAATAAGTACCTATGAACCTGTCTGCCTGAGGGCATTTATAAGCCTAGCCAGAGTGTGTGTGCTTTTGCCGCCCCATTGATCAACTGATCCTCTGTCAAGCAGAGCCAATGAAGTGATCCCAGGAGTGTATTTTCTGATGTTCGTACTGCTGCAGTCATTACACTGGGTTATCCTGCCGTCAGGCGGTTCCCCAGTCGGCCTGAGTTCCAAAGTCTTGGTCCGGCATCGGTTGCTGTTGCCCCCTCCCTGACATCAGTGCGACGGGTATATAAGATGCAGCCAACGCCATTTTCTTCAGTCTTTCTTGCCTCTCTGTGCCCGAAGCAAAAGCAGTTCGCAAGTGCCGGTTGGCTGTCTCCGGTTCTGGATTCAGAATGAAAATCTCAGAAGTCTTCTACAAAGCTAGGTACCCCGTTGGGGAAACTTTTTTTTTTTTTTTTTTTTCTTGCCGCAGACCGATGTCAGTAAAAGTCAATAACTGTATTTCTTGTGGGAAGCAAATACTTCCTAAGGATTTCCATTCTTATTGTATCCCATGCCTAGGCCCAGACCACGATGTCAATGGTTGCCGGTTTTGTGCTAGGTTTAACAAGTGCACTATTAAACATCGGTTTGATTTTGCTCGACATTATTTTTGGTAGAAAATTCCACGATGTCAATGGTTGCCGGTTTTGTGCTAGGTTTAACAAGTGCACTATTAAACATCGGTTTGATTTTGCTCGACATTATTTTTGGTAGAAAATTCAAATCTGAAGTAGGATTGTTTGTCAGCAACCTGTGGGTTACGGATCCGATATCTGATCCGAGCCGGCAACTTTGTTTCAAGCTAATGGATCTGAGCTCCTAGCTCCTCCCTTCGCCCATAATCCCCTGCTAACCCTCCATGACCTCAGATCTAGTTTGCCGCGCTTGTGATGGCTGGATCTTTTTGAGCTCTGTCAGATAAGTGGGAAAAAGTTAACTTTTTCTAATTATTTCTAGTCAGGAAATTCTTTTTTTAGTTTAAAGTAATACTTGTAAAGTGTGTCTGAGTTAGGTTCCTTATTTTTTAATTAATACCCTCCCTTCGCTGGTCGCTAGTGTGTGAGTGTTTGTTGTGTCTTTTGGGGCGTGTGTGTGTGTGCGTGTGTTCTTTTTTAGTTTAAAAAAAAAAAACACAAAAAAAGGAATGGCTGAGGCCCCAAAAGCCATATTTTCTAAATGTACCGAGTGTGGCCATAAGCTCTCCCCGGCTGATGGCCACACTCAGTGCGTTCGGTGCCTTGGGGTTGAACACCTCACCTCGGGCTGTACTATCTGTGCAGATTTCAGCCCCAGGGCACTGAAAGAACGGAGGTCGAAGCTGGTCCTGGCGGGACTTCTACCCCCGGATTCAGCTTCGGCCTCCGCTACCTCTGCTGCTCCTGTGGCTCCATCACAGCCTGTGGTGGTTGCCACTCCTGCCCCCCCCTGCCTCCGACTGGGACTCAAACTCCCGCTAAAGTGTGGGAGGCCAGGAGAGGGAAACCGAGGGAGAAGCACCACAAGCGGCGGGCCGAGACCTCCGTTTCGGCCCCGCCAGCTAAGCGGGCTTCTCCCTCCACTGCTTCTAGGTCTCCTCCTTGGCTCCAATCCCCTTCTTTCTCCCTGGGGCCCGAGGAGGAGGAGACCCGATCTCCGTCGAGGTCATCGAGTTGGCATTCCAGGCCTACCTCGGTGGCCTCTTCGAGATCCACTTTCAGCTTATCAGATGCAGACTTGGACTGGATGATGCGAAGGTTCATCCAGGCCCAGCTGCAGATGGGAGTGCTCTTGCCCCCCCCCCCAGGGGGGGGGCTCGACACCTTTTTTCCACCCAATTGCTCCTTCTCCGACCCGCTACCCGGGTTTGGAGCGCTCGGAGCCGAGCAGCCTTGGAGCCGGGGGTGGGTCCGCGCCGACAGTACTTGGTACTTCAGATCCGACCCTACCCTCGAGTCTGTTTGATCCGATCTCTCTGAGCCGTGGTCCGAGCTTCGGATCCGGGGGATTCAGTGTGCCTTCGGCTCCGTCCAGGTCGGAGCACACTGGTCCCTCGGATCCAACTGTCTCGGAGCCGGCTCCGATCTCTTCATCGGATCCGAGTGGGAGCAGACTTTCGGATCCATTGGAGAATGGCTCTCCCTTGGCATTTGATGTTGTGGAGAGGGCTCTGTTGAGAGCATCCGGACCCCCAGTCCTTGCATAGACTCCTCCCTGCACTCCCTCTCTGCTGGGCCAGGCTTCCATCACCCGGCCAAAGGGACAGCCTGCTTTGATGTCACAGATAGTTCCATTGGAACAAGATGTTGCTGGCGAGGCCTCCTCGGACAGTCCCCCCGAGGAAGCTCCCCGCAAGCATAAGTGCAAAAGGAGGCACGTGGACTCCCTTGAGTCCTTAACCGAGGACACGGACTTGGAGGAAGGGGAAGGCTCCCCAAGATCACCCCCTGAGGATGTCTCCTTTGGAGACATCATGGAGATGCTTAGAATCAGAGGTGGGTGGTCTGCCCCAAGTCTTCCTCTGACGAGTCCGTGTTTCTGGAGGCATTCGAGGCAGGCCTGTCTACCTCCTGGGTGTCCCTCCAGCCGACCCCCTGGTGGACCTCATTACCATCAGGGCATGGAAGGATCCGGACACCATGGAGCCAATACAGAAGCGACCGGATAGGATTCTTAGCCCCCCCTCAGACCGGTCACATTGGAGTAAGGGCCCCCCTGTAGATGCCATGTTGACGGTGGCAGCTACACAGAGGGAATTGGCTGAGGAGAGTCCCTCAGTCCATCCACGGAGCAGAGAGTCCAGTTTGATGGACCGCTTAGGGAAGCGAGTCTTTAGTTCAGCGACCTTCTCAGTAAGGTCTCTGAACTATATGGCACATGTCATCAGGATGCAGCGGGATCTTATCAAAGAATGCGCTGCATCCCCCCCTGAGTCCATGTCGAAGGAGGATAAACAATTGTACTCCACCCGAATGGCCACTCTGAGATCTATTTCAAACACCTCTATGCGGCTGTTGTCCCACGCCACAGAGGGAGCTGCTAGGGCTAGCGGAGCAGGCCTAGTCATAAGACGTCAGGCCTGGCTCAGTCATTGCGACTTTACGGAGTCCTTTAAAGCGTCCTTCGCGAACGCCCCCTTTGATGGTTCTGCCCTTTTTGGCAAAACAGTTCGTGAGACGCTTGTCCAGAGTGAGAAGGACGGGAAGACGTTGTCTGCCGTCAGAGTCCGCTTCTCTGCTCCCCAGCGGTCCTTTTCAAGGAACCAAAAGGGTCAGAAGAAGATGTGGTTCCGGAAATCACAACATTCCCAATCGGCTCCGGACAACCAGTCCTACCGTGGCAGAGGTGGACAGGGAGGACGTCGCCCCAGGGGCAGAGGGGCTCTGAGAAATTTTGGGTCCAGAGAACCTTTCTCTGAGCGGCCCGCGCAGCAGCCCTGAGGGGTTGCCCGGCTGCTCCACTCTGGAGGCAGTCGGGGGGGGGGGGCGTTTTTCGAAATGTCTAGCGGCATGGGAGTCCATCACAACAGACTGCTGGGTGCTTCGCATCATATCCAGAGGATACAAAATACCAATTCTTCATGTCCCCCGATCCAAGAACTTCCACGATGTACCATCCGATCACAGGGAGGCCGCAGCCGTAAAAATACAGCAGCTGCTAAGAAAAAGAGCCATTCAGCCCATCCCCCAAGACCAGCTCGGATTAGGGTTCTACTCCAGGTTCTTTTTGGTGCCAAAAGAGACGGGGGATCTGAGACGCATTCTAGACCTTTCCCGCTTGAACCTGTCAGTAACCAAGGAAAAATTCCGAATGGTCACTCTTCAATCTATCCTCCCCCTTTTGAGGGAGAACGATTGGATGTGCTCTATAGACCTCAAGGATGCGTATTACCACATCTTAATGGACAAACGATCCAGGAGGTTCCTTCGCTTCCGGCTGGGAGCCAGTCACTACCAGTTCAGGGTCCTTCCCTTTGGCCTCACCACAGCCCCCAGGGTGTTCACCAAAGTGTTAGCAGTGATTGCGGCCCACCTGAGACTCCAGGGAATTCAGGTCTTCCCGTACCTGGACGACTGGCTCCTGACCGCACCAACAAGGCATCTACTTTGCTCGGCCAGAGACTTCTTTCTCCATCTAGCCCCACAACTAGGCATTACTATCAATGTCTGCAAATCTCTACTGGCTCCAACACAGATGAGTTCATAGGTGCTAGAATAAACACCAGAGATTTGCGAGCCTTCCTAACTGCCGAGAGAATCGGAAATCTACAACTTCATGTGCGGGCTATCCTTCATTCAGAGGCTTCACCAGCGGAATTGATCCTGAGGGCACTAGGCCCCATGGCGGCAGCGACTCCTTCCAAGCACCCGTTTGAACATGCGAGTCCTGCAATGGACTCTGATAGTGCAATGGTCCTTCCTATCCCTTCCTCTCCACCATCCCATTGCTATCTGCAAGGCTTGCAGAAGGGCGCTACTATGGTGGCTCCAAGCATCGAACTTCCATACGGGCGGTCCCTTCTGCACCTCTCCCCCTATCGCCACGGTGACCACGGACGCTTCCCGCCTCGGGTGGGGGGGCATTACTCAGGCAGGACAGTCCAAGGCACGTGGAACGATACAGGGACCTCCTTGCATATCAACGTTCTGGAGATGAGAGCGGTGCTGTTGGCGTTGCAAGCACTTCAGAGCTGCCTCCCCGCAGGAACGATTGCAATTCACTCGGACAACATGTCAGTGGTCTGGTATATCAACAAACAGGGGGGAATCAGATCTTATCCTCTTTGCCGCGAAGCCATGAGAGTGTGGGAATGGGCGATCTCCACCAACCGCTTTCTGATTGCAACGCACATTCCGGGGAGGACCAACATCCTAGCAGACAAACTCAGCCGCACCCTTCTTACCCCTTACGAGTGGTCTCTCAATCCTCTAGTAGCGAAGCTGGTATTCGCAACATGGGGGCAACCCTGCTGCGATCTCTTTGCATCTCCATCAAACGCCAAATGCGACAATTTCTTCGCTCTAATCCCCCCACCAGGGGAATCTCTAAGAGGCGCTCTGGTGCATGCTTGGCCACCCAGTCTACTATATGCCTATCCTCCTCTTCCAATGATGATACAACTCTTACAGAAAGCCTCGCGGTTGGGGAGCAAAATGATTCTCATTGCCCCATTCTGGCCTCGACAAATTTGGTTCCCTTACCTGTGGTCTCACCTTGTGAATCGCCCTTGGATTCTAGAGCCCATTCCGGATCTCATCTCCCATCCATTGGACTTGCCAACTCCAAACCTGGACAATCTGAAACTGACAGCTTGGTTGCTCCAGTTCCACTCCTAGTTAGGACTCCCGGTATCTCTTCACCAGTCAAAGCCATCCTCGTGGCAGCGCATAAGCCCTCCACCAGGAAAGTGTATCACAGTAAATGGAAACGTTTTTCCATCTGGCCGGAGCGCCGCGATCTAGATCCCTTTACGGCTCCTCTTCCATCCATTTTAGACTTCCTAACTGAACTCTTTCAAGAAGGCGCTAGCTGTTCAACTGTCAAAATGCAATTGGCAGCCATTTCTCATTATCATGTGGGACATGATACAGGGCCCTTGATGTCAGCCAAATTCTCAAGGGTACCTTTTTACCTCCTGTAAAAGAAGCCGTACCCCCATGGGATCTTACTTTAGTTCTTCAAGCCTTGACTGCTCCACCATTTGAACCTGCTGCTTCAGTGGATCTCAAATTCTTGTCATGGAAAACAGCATTACTTCAGCGAAAAGAGTGTCGGAACTTCAGGCTCTTTCTGTAAAGCCTCCATACCTGATTTTTCACCCTGATAGTGTACCTCAGGATCAGTCCCTCCTTTCTTCCCAAGATAGCATCAGAAACCAACATAAACCAATCCATAAATTTACACCACAACGAACAATCAAGGAAAACTTCTTATACCACAGAAAAAAGAAGACTCCACAGCAACCCTGAAGAATTTAATCCACTGGAAGACAGAATTCACAGTAACAAAAATACAAAACCAATACTCAAATTTCGTACTCTCTAGCGCCTCGGCAATTGGCCTTTACAGAGTAAAAGATGTTCTTATACTAACTTTCAACTCTTTTTATATCTTACAAACCCCTCCCAAATCAATTCACAATCAATTATTCAATTAATTCAAACAATTAGTTAAAAACTTAAAAACATAAAAAAGCATAACTTTCCATTAGAAAAAGCAATCATTAAAGTAAACTTTTCCATGAACAGTCACAGTTTAGCCCATTTGGTTTGAGAGTATTAAATTTCAGTATCAAATACAATTCCTTTTTCCTTAACATTTGTTTTATACATTTATCATTCAAATATTTAGTATTTTGAATACTATCTAACACTGTCACCTTAATACCATAATTTCTCCCTCCATGATGGCTATGAAAATGAACAGCCAAGGGACTAATTTCTTTATTATTTGTAATGTCTCTGACATGCTCTTTAATTCTACAAGCTAATGTTCTTTTGGTCTCTCCAATATAATACTTTTTACAGGGACATTCAATACCATAAACTACTGCTATTGAGTTGCAGTTATAAATTCCCCTTGCTGTAAAGGGAATTCCATTAATTTCATCAAATTGTTTAACAATGAACCTACAAATAGTGCATTTACCGCACCTTTTCGTTCCCTGTTGAACAACTTGTGTGTACATCAACATATTTGGCATTTCAAACCGACTATGCACCAAAAAATCCTGGATATTTCTGCCCCTTCTATATGAAAAACTAATATTTTTATCTGACAAATAATTCAATTCTTTTTTTAATATATTCCAACTATATATAATATGTTCATTAATGTTTTCCGTTAATATAGAGAAGGTAGAAACAAAATACATTACATCCTTTGGCTCCTGAGATACATTCCGTATCACCCCTTTATTATATTTCCCTTGATTTTTAACTTTTCTTAAACTTTCTTTAAGATAATACTCCTCATAACCTTGTTATAACTTTGTACATATTCCTTTTCTTTAATGTTAGGGTTGCTACACAATCTATTCACCCTATTAAACTCAGTATATGGAATTGCCTTAATAATGTGTGCGGGATGGTAACTAGTACCATGCAATACTGAACCTGCTCCTTGAAATTTTCTATGAATTTGATATTCTAACAACTTATTATTATGTCCTATTAATGAAACATCCAAATACTGCACTTTCTGCCCATTTTGGAGTCCATCAAACTTTATGCCCATACTATTACTCTGTATTTCCTTCAAAAACTTTTGCACACCTTCTTGTCCATCTTTACAAATAAACAACAAATCGTCAATGAAACGGTAGTATTTATACACATTTTTTAAAAAAAGAATTAGTGTATATATATTTATTCTCAAAATATCCCATAAATACATTTGCATAACTTGGGGCGAAGGCCGCCCCCATCGCCGTGCCCTGCTTTTGCCTATATATTGAACCATTAAATTCAAATATATTATTTTTCAAACATATATCCACTAATTCCAATACATATTGAACTGCATCCGTATCACCTATAAAATATTTAATGGCCGCCTTTCCATCCTCATCTTTTATGTTAGTGTACAAGCTAACCACATCAATTACTACAAAATACATATTGTCCTGCCAGCTTATGTCCTTGACTTTAGTAATCAGGTCAAAAACATCCTTAATGTAAGATGGTAACTTATAAACAACTGGTAATAGATAATTATGCAAAAATTTCAAAATATTTTCCAAAAAACCATTTTGTGGCTGAAACTATCGGGCGTCCTGGTGGAGGAAAAATATTTTTATGTATTTTTGGTATGCAGTAAAAGCACGGCATTCTAGGTGCATTAATATTAAACTTGTCTTTTATATCTCTATAAGAGAAATACTGCAATCTATAACCTTTGTCAATAACATACTCATAATTCTGTTGGGCTTCTAAGTATTCATTTAGCCCCACTTTTTCATACACTTCCTCATTCCTTAAATGTGCGTAGCGCATAAGCCCTCCACCAGGAAAGTGTATCACAGTAAATGGAAACGTTTTTCCATCTGGCCGGAGCGCCGCGATCTAGATCCCTTTACGGCTCCTCTTCCATCCATTTTAGACTTCCTAACTGAACTCTTTCAAGAAGGCGCTAGCTGTTCAACTGTCAAAATGCAATTGGCAGCCATTTCTCATTATCATGTGGGACATGATACAGGGCCCTTGATGTCAGCCAAATTCTCAAGGGTACCTTTTTACCTCCTGTAAAAGAAGCCTTACCCCCATGGGATCTTACTTTAGTTCTTCAGGCCTTGACTGCTCCACCATTTGAACCTGCTGCTTCAGTGGATCTCAAATTCTTGTCATGGAAAACAGCATTACTTCAGCGAAAAGAGTGTCGGAACTTCAGGCTCTTTCTGTAAAGCCTCCATACCTGATTTTTCACCCTAATAGTGTACCTCAGGATCAGTCCCTCCTTTCTTCCCAAGATAGCATCAGAAACCAACATAAACCAATCCATAAATTTACCAGTTTTCTTCCCTAAATATCAAAATAAGGGTGAATACAAGCTGCACTCATTGGATGTTCATAGGCAGCTTCGTTTTTATACTCTTAGGACGGCTGGCCATAGACAATCTGACCAGCTGTTCGTTTCCTTTGCCAAATTTAACTTGGGGAAAGCTATCTCTAAAGTATCTTTATCTCGCTGAATTTCCCAATGTATTATACTGGCTTATCAAGCCTCGGGTAGACCCGCACCAGAAGGAGTTCGTGCTCATTCCACTCGCTCCATTTTACTTCTGCGGCTTTCAAGTCTAGAGTTCCTTTGGATGATATTTGTTCTGCAGCCACTTGGGCTTCATCTCATACCTATATCAACCACTACAAGCTAGACCTGCTTTCTAGAGGGAGAGCATCCTTTGGCTCTGCGGTGCTTCGTAATATCCTTCCATGATGGCCACCCAGGGTGCAGGTAGCTGGGGACTCTGTCCCACAGGTTGCTGACAAATGAACAATCCTACTTCAGATTTAGAAGTTATGTACTCACCATAACGTTCCATCTGAGTAGGTAGTTGATTTGTCTGCAACCATCCCCCCTCCTTCCTCCTGACCTTCTTTGGATCTATTAGTTTTTAGATATCCTTTGTTGGATCTATATTAGGAGGCAAACTCGATCTGAGGTCATGGAGGGTTAGCAGGGGATTATGGGTGAAGGGAGGAGCTAGGAGCTCGGATCCATTAGCTTGAAACAAGTTGCCGGCTCTGATCCGATATCGGATCCGTAACCCACAGGTTGCAGACAAATGAACTACCTACTCAGATGGAACGTTATGGTGAGTACATAACTTCAAATTATACCGTGCCATCGGAACTTCCGACCGGAATACACAAAGTGCAAAGACAAGGATAGGCATCCTAGGCCCAAAACTGATGAAGCCTCTCCTAGGCCAGTCGCCAGTTCTCCGGTTTTCAGCGAGGTGCCTTCACAGCCCCTGACCGCTTCTGTGGAACCACAGGCCGCCTCTGTCTCCCATGTGGAGATGGCTGGGCCTTCGGATGCACAAGTTATTCAGCCTACTGAGACTAACCTTTCAGAGGGATCCGGAGTAGCTGAGCAACCCATAGCTTCAGAGGGTGTCTTCAGACCTACTCGGTTAAGCATTAAACCCTCAGCTAAGTCTGTTTCCTTTAAAATCAAAGAAACAAATACAGCATTCTCCAGGGCAGGCCTCCATGCCTAAGAAACTAATGCTCAAAATGGCCGAAGACCTAATTACTCTGATCAGGGGGTCACAGCCCCCTCTTGATAAAAGACCTAGAGAGGATGCAGATTATGACTCATCCGACCAGGTGTCCATCTCTTCTGATTCATCCTCAGAACTAGGATACTCTTTACCCCCTTATGAGGATTCTGATGCTGAGGAATCGATTCCATCAGCCTCACCGCCTGAGGACTACTCCTTTGGGGAAACCCTACATACCATGAGGGAGCATTTCCACTGGGAAGGCCAGTATTACTCAGAATCCAAGAAAAGGCTCGGAGACTTCCTTTTATTACCTCAACACAGACCACTTGCTATTCCACCAGTGTTGGATATTGTGGATGATGTGTACTGAATCCAGCTTAAATCCTGATTCCTTACCTCCAGCCCCTGTTAAACCTGACATACTACAGAGTCCCTGACTCGCATAAATTTCTGTATAAAAGCCTTGTAGCTGACCCTGAAACTATTTCTCAGGGACCCAAAGGAGTTAAGGCCTCAGCCAAGAATCCAGTTCCCTCTGACAGAGATTCCAGAGCATTAGACAGATGGGGAAAGAAAGTATATACGTCTGCAACTTTAGCAATGAGAGCCTTAAATTGCCAGTTTCACATGCTAAAATATCAGCAGTTTTTACTGTCTCAGTTAAAACAAAAAATGCTTCCAGAATCGGATCCTCCTAATTTTAAAGACATGCAGGATTTTATTGCATGCAGCTGAACAAGTGGGAAAACATACTTTTGCAATGTGGTTTTGATTCTCTAGAGGCCTCCTGCAGAGCAGCAGTTACAGGCTCTGTCATTAGAAGACATGCTTGGTTAAAAGAACATACGTTACCAGATCAAGTTAAAGCAAAATTATTGGATGTACCTTTGCAGCAGGATGTGTTATTTGGAGTTAAGGCAGAAGAGGCATTAAAGAAAATGGAGGATAAGGCAAAATCTATGCAAACAGTGAAGGATTTTCTTACAGGTTCAGCCTCCTAGATTTAGCAGAAACTGGCCAACTAAGAATTGGTCCTTTCCAATTACAGGCAGACCTCAAAGGGGAAGATACAGACGTCCAAGAGGTAGAGGTCAAACGCAAGGTCCTTACAGGCCTCGACAATGGGTTGCATCAGGCCAGAGAGAGGGGGAAGATGGGCCCCAATCATATAAAAAGCAGTTCCAATGACTTCCACTACAGCTGCAAAACAAGTCCCTCTTGGCAGCCCCCTTGGGAGGAACACTGGCACTCTTCTGCCACAATTGGCAAATGATCACCAAAGACAAATGAGTTCTCAACATTGTATTTCAACGTTACAGGTTCTACATTCTCACTCTGCCAAGGTTAAAAGGAATGCCAAATCTGCCACCAAATCAATGGGCAGAGGCTCAAAAACAAATTACAGTACTTATGGATATGAGAGCTATTCAACAGGTACCATCACAGGAGCAAAGACAAGGATTTTACTCAAGACTCTTTCTGGTACCCAGAAAGGACAAAGCCTGGAGGCCCATTCTGGATCTTTCATCTCTAAACACTTGCTGGATGTTCCGAAATTCAAAATGTTGACACTACAGCAGCTTCTTTCCATGCTGGGCAAGAAAGCTTGGCTCGTGACTTTGGACCTCAAGGAGGCATACCTGCATGTCCCCATCAGACAAAACTGTAGCAGATACATCAGATTCATAGCTGGTTCAATGCACTACCAGTTCTCTGCACTGCCCTTTGGCTTATCTACTGCGTCCAGGGTCTTCACAAAGTGCTTGGCACCAGTAATTGCATTTTGCAGACGGAAAGGAATTCAAATTTATCCGTACCTGGACGACTGCCTGATTCAAGCAGAGAGGAAAGACATTCTTCTAAAGCATCTGGCGTTTGTAAAAAAAAAGTAAGTTGCCTGTGGTACTCTGTAAACGAAAAGAAATCAAAAACTAGTGCCCTCACAAGAGATTATATTCCTGGGTTCCAGCTTGAACGCAACTGCCCAGATGGCTTATCTCACGCCAGACCAGCAAGGACAACTGACTACTTTCAATTGATGGCAACAGAGACCAAACTCCCTGCAAGAAAAATTCTGCAGGCCTTTGGTTACGTGGCATCCTGCATACTATTAATTCCGTATGCCACACTGCATATGAGGAAACTACAATGGTACCTAAAGAGTGTATGGTCTCAAGTTATTCCACTAATCCCTTGCCTTCAACAGGAGTTTCAATGGTGGGCTCAAGCTTGTCATCTCAAGAGACAGCCTTTTACACAACCCACATCCAGGCAAACACCAACAGATGCATCGGATTACGCCTGGGGAGCACACATGGCAGGCAAATGTATTCAGGGCACGTGGCCCGCAAACAAAGGCATCTTCACATCAATCAAAAAGAGATGGTAGCTGTACAAAATGCCCTTATAGCTTTCAAGGACCTGCTGCATCCAGGACAACTACTGCTAAAGACAGACAACACCACAGTTATGTGGTACATAAACAAGCAAGGGGGCACTCACTCCTACCCCCTATGCAGACAAGCTATGACCTTGTGGAACACAGCTATAAACCTTCAAGTTCATCTGCATGCACAATTCCTGCCAGGAGAGAAAAACACACTGGCAGACGACTTAAGCAGAAACATCATGGAGCCACACGAATGGGAATTTTGAATCCACAAATATTCAGAATAACACACAAATGGTGGAGCCTGGACATAGATCTGTTTGCATCCCCAATAAACTGCCAGCTACAAAAATTCTGCACAAGGAGTTACCATCCACAAGCATGGAAAGTGGATGCCCTCTCATTCAGCTGGGAGAACCTACAAGTATACGCTTTCCCACCACTACCTTTCCTGCTAAAGGTACTCATAAAAGCCAGGCAAGAAGAGCCAAAGATGATCCTGACTGCACCAGACTGGCCACGCCAGTACTGGTACCCAATCTTAAGGAGCTTAGCACAAAAACCACCCTGGATTTTGCCTCAAATCCCACATCTACTGACTCGGCACAGCAATCGGATACTACACAGCCAGCTAAAGACCTTAAACCTAGCTGCATGGAAGATTCCTTAGTTAAGCAAGCAATACCTCTCTCTCCAAGGCTGTTATGGATGTCATTCCGGAGGCCAGAAGGCCTAGTACCAGGAAAGCATATTCGGATAAATGGAAGAGATTCTATGCCTGGAACCAAGCTCACAGCCTTGACCCTCTTGTCCCAAACATTCCTCAGATACTACAATACTTAACCGAGATACTGGACAAAGGCCTCTCCTTCTCGTCCAACAAGATCCACGCCTCTGCCATCTCTGCTCATTACAACACGGATCCACCAATTTTCTCTAATCTTCTGTTAAAACAGTACCTCAGAGGGGCTAAAAACAAGACAGACCCGTAGAGCACCTACTCCAACTTGGGACCTCAACTTTGTTTTGGAAAAACTAACTTTACCTCCTTTTGAGCCAGCTAACACAGCAGAATTAAAATATATCTCTTGGAAAACTGCTCTGCTCCTGGCAATAACATCAGCACAAAACGTTTCAGAATTACAGGCACTAATGGCAGTGGAACCTTTCCTCATTTTCCACCAGGACAGGGTGTCTTTAAGAACTAACCCTATGTTTATGCCAAAGGTGGTATCCAGTGTGGCTCTAAACCAAACTTTTCACCTGCCAACTTTTTATCCTAAACCACAGAATAAAGGGGAGAGACTACTGCACTCGTTGGACATTCACAGGCAGTTACGCATCTACTTGGACAAAACCAAAGCTTTCAGAAAATCTGAGCAATTATTGGTAGCAAATGCTGCAGGAGCACAAGGAAAAGCCATTTCAAAATGGACCATCTCAAAATGGATAGGACATTGTATACATTTCTGCTACATATACCATGGAAAACCTGTACCTAGCAGCATTAGATCTCACTCCACCAGGGCAACGGCCACTTCAACTGCCTACCTCAGGGGCGTACCTACCAAGGATATTTTGGAAGCAGCAACTGAGTTCTGTACATACCTTCACCAAGCATTGCCATCTGCCTCTATACTCTAAATCCAGAGCTGGCTTCGCCACTGCAGTGCTGCAGGGCCTTATAGCCACCCCTAATGCCTTATAGAGCCAGCCACACTACCTCGGCTTTGGGATTCTTCCCAAGTGTAATAACTGCAGCAGTGTAACACGATGAACATAGTACAGTTTTGTACCTACCATAAATGTAGATCAAGTGTATACACTGCTGCAGTCCAGGTTACCCTCCCTCCTTCCCCTCTTATTGGCTGGTATGTACCTATGTCTTCTACCCTTACTACCTATAGGGAGTATTTGCTGGTAGCTGTAAGTTGTTTTATTGCTTTTCTTATGTATGTTTTATTAGCAGTTGGGATTGCCTACCTATTTAGAGGCACCTGACATCTGGGGCAGGAAAAACTGAAGAAAATGACGGCTGCATCTTGTATACCCCTGTCGCACTGACGTCAGGGAGGGGGAAGACAGCAACCGACGCCGGACCAAGACTTTGGAACTCAGGCTGACTGGGGAACTGCCTGACGGCAGGATAACCCAAGTGTAATGACTGCAGCAGTGTATACACTCTAACATCTACGTTTATGGTAGGTACAAAACTGTACTTTACCCATCCACTCGTCAACGTTTCTCTTGAGTGTTAGTGAGGGGCTCTGCCTGATGTAATTTGGAATTTTGTTCCAAAGCATGGAGAGTCTCTGGCAGGAATCTATCCCTCCAGCATGTTCTATTTGTTGTTGTGGTGAGGTTTAGCTCACTGGAGTGCGTGGCTCGCAGCGACTTGGATTTCTTTAGGTGGAGCATGTTCCGAGTTGGACATGGCTTTGTGAGTCAGGCAGAGATCACTTCTGAGTAAGCGATATGCCACTGAGTACAGCCAGAGTTTTTTCAGTCTGGCTGCATAGGACATATGTTTGAGGCCAGTAATCCTCTTGGTGAGGTACTTTTGTCTTTCCAGCTGTTGGAAGTGTCTTGCAAGGTACATCCCAAATGGGGCATTGTACTCTATGATGGGTCTAATGAGTGACGAGTAGAGGGGCACTATAACCTCTTTATTTCTAGATGCGAACCCTTTAGTAATTAGATGGGCCACATAGGATTTCCTAACTACTGGCAATATGATTGTCAAAGGAGAGAGAACTATCTACCTGGGTCCCTGGATCTCTCTTATCTTTTCTGTATTAAGGGGGCTGTCACCTATGTGGTAATTCATGGGTGTTTCGTTTTCCCTAAACGGGATGACTATGCATTTTTTGGCAGAGGCCATGACTTTGACACCAGGTGTCCATCTCAGTAAGGCCCTTTTGGAGGATGTCCGTGTCAACCGGAGAGTCAATTATGGCTCCCAGTTTGCAGGCATCGGTGAACTTGGTTAGCCAGCGTCTTCCTGTGCTTGCCTGTACTTCTGAGAAGTATATGCCGAACAGTAGGGATCCCATGATGGTGTCTTGCGGGACACCACTTGACTGGTTTAGTCAGACCTGGCGCCCGCTATTCTTACCGTGTGAGTTCTGTCTGTAAGCTGTTGGCAACCCATCTCGTGACGTAGGGGTTTTATGTTCAGGCTGGTGAGTTTTTTTTTCTGTAGTACCCAAGTGGGGAATGGTGTTGAAAGCCTTGGTGAGGTCAAGGTAGGCTGTGTGAACCACCTTTTCCCTCGTCTATGGCCTTGGTGACTGTCTCGATGAAGTCAACCAGGTTTAGTAGGCATGATCTGCCTTTAACAAAGCCGAACTGGGTCGGGTCAAGTGTTTGGAGTTCACAATAACACGACAAATTCACAAAGTAAAAAAAAAAAGGTCCAGGCCACCAATAGAAGCAAATAAACTTTATACATATCCACAGATTAACGCTTTCGTCTATCTAAAAGACTTTCAGATCAAGTGTTTGGAGTTTCCCAATGTCTTTGTTATGAGTTCCATGATGCGCTCCATAGCCTTACAGACCAGGCTAGTCGGGCTTATGGGGTGATAGTTACCAGGATCAGTTGTGGCCCCTCCTTTGTGGAGAGGAATGACTGTTGCTATGTGCCATTCTATGGGCACGTAGCCTGTGGAGAGGCTGAGGTTGAACAGCGTGTTTAGGTGAGGGGTTAGTTCGTTCTGTAGTTCGTGCAAGACACAGCCCCAGCCTGGGACATCATCTGGTCCCATTAATGCTGTGTTTTTGGCTTTTGAAAGGGCTGTTTTCACCTGTGCACCTGTGATTTTTGGGACACTACACTTTTCCGGTGTTGTTGTGGGCCCTTTTGGGGGTGAAGTATATCTGCCAGGATGGGCAGTATCAGTAGGTTCAGTATGTTTTGTGCTATTTTGTACTAGTTCAGTTCATATCTGTGAGTTGCCGCTTGATTCTTAACCACAATGCTTTCTTTAGCTATGTTAATCTTTTGAATCCTTGGCTTTTTTTTTTCTTCGAAGTTGGCCTTGGATGATTTCATGAGGGGCCTCAGTTTCTTACTGATACTGAGCAGGGATGTCTTTCCTTCTTGGGATTTGCTTTTTTTGAACTAGTTTCCTCTATTTTATAGCCGGTTTATTGCAAGGGTCCACCAAGCTGGTTTCCTTCTCTTAGAGGAGTGAGTCTTGGTTTTGCTAGGGATGGCACGAGCCATGCATCCTTGTAGGTACTCAGTGTATTTGTAAAGGTTTCTGCATCTTGGGCAGAGTTATCCTTTAGCGTGGGGGTTGTGAAACTTGCCACCTCTGTCTTAAGTAAGGTGAAGTTTGCTTTAGAAAATTTTTTACTGTGGTTTCCTTCATTCGGGATGGTGGTGGAGTGTGGACATCCAGAGTGATTAGTTTCTGGTCTGATCTAACCAGTGACTTGGTTGACCTCCGGTGTGGAACACTTGTCGTCCATGTTGGTTATGACCAGGTCCAATATGTTTTCATGGTATGGTAGGGGAGTTTACCAGCTGATCCTGGAATTAATCAACTCAAAAACGCCCTGGAAGTGCTGGGCCTGGGAATTTGTACTAGAGTAGTTTTCCCAGTGAATGGTAGGGTAATTGAAATCGCCCAATATCAGGGTGTTCAGTAGGACCTTCATGTTTTCCAGTGTCTCCAGAAAGATGGAGTGGTGGTCCTAGGTCATGGAGGATGATCTGTAGCAGGCCACAATTTGCATTGCAGATTTGCCCGATGTTAGTTGCACATGGATGATCTCAGAAGTATGCTGCGCCACTCACCTGGAGGTGTAGGTATCCTTGATGAATATGGATACACCCCTCCTTTTTTGTTTCGGTCAGTGTTCTTTGGCCGAAACGTGTGGTATGAGTTGTAGCCCGGTAGTGCTGGGGTGCTCTCTCGAGCCTTGAACCAGGTTTCATTTACTGCACAGATGTCTACGTTCTCCATATTGAGGAGTGATAAGAGCGTGTGCATTTTGAGATCTCAACTCCTGGCGTTTAGCATAACCCTCAGTTTTTTTGTTAATTGTGCTGTTTATGGAGGTGGGTTTGACTTTTGATCCTTGCGTAAAAAAGGCACTGTGGGGGCAGCAAGAGCCTTGGCCAATATTCGAAAGCCTAGGGGTGACAGGTGCAAGCCGTCTCTTGCGAATCAATGTGGCTTGTTGAGCATGTCGTCCCAGGCTGACTGACACTGGATCCCCTTTGAATGACACCAGAAGCTTAGCCAGCTGTTGAAATTTATCATTTTTCTTTATACTGAGGTATCATTCTTGTTGTGGGCAGGTTGCTACTCAGGGTCAGGGTCATACCAACCTGGGGCTACATGATCAGAGCTCTTTCATGTCTCTCGTAGTCCAGGGAGGTACGTTTCCGGTCATTCACACCAACATGAACAATGACAGAGTCATATTTGTACTTGTTCTGGAGTGACCCGAGTGCTTGTGTTGTGGTGGATTCTGGCTCCCGACAGGCAGCTAACAGTAACCTTCTGCTTGTCCAGCCTAGTTAGTGGGACGTCAGTGTTACCCTACTATAGAGTCAGCTATTACTAGTGTGTTGGGGTTATGTTATTTCACCTTAAGGGCTGTGATTGTGTGACGCACTGATTTTATGATTTGTGTTGTCTGGTTTGTGATGGGAAGTGCAGGTTGTTTGGGTGTCTGCTTTGGAGGTCTCTGATGCTTTTGCAGGTTTTTGTTTAGAGCCTGCGAGTATGATTTTGTGTTTTTTTTTTGCCAGTGCTGTTTTAGTAGGTCTGTGTGTGGCTGGAGTTGTGGTACAATTAACTAACTTTCTCCTCTTGACTGTTCCAGTCTTGGGTGGAGACTGGTTAGCATCCAGTTTGGCTGTATAACTGCATCTCTCGCATATGTTAGTGTTTTGTGGTAGGAGGAGAGGGTTGTCTGTGTATTTGAGGCAGTTGTAACATTGCCTCAGGATACTCTGATTCACCAACTGGACTGGAAAGTGCACCTGAAGTTGCCCTTTGGTCATGCCTGAATAGTAGGGTGAGCTGCTTAGTCGCTTGGTTAGTGAGGGGTGAATAAGAGCCTTGCCCTGCTGGGCAATCCATGTCAGGGTATATTGGTGTTTCAATTGGGTCTGAGCAAGTGCTGGGCTTTAAGATGCTTTTTGAGTGCTTTGGTTGAGAGTTAACTAGTTTCAAGGGAAAAATTGAAGAGGAGACTTAGTGGAGCCGGGAATAATTTAACCGTAGCTAACCGGCACTGCCTGGTGTGCAAATGCGGTTTTTATAGTGGGGAAATGAAAGAAATTAGCCCAAAATGGCCAATAAACTACTAACTTCTGGGCTGGAACCACTCCTCTAGGGACAAGATAGGTTGCTCAAAGCTCACCTCTCTCACAGGTGAACAGAGAAACTTCCTTCTATCCAAGTAAGATATGGGTAACTCAGAAACTAGTATCACAGCCCTGAATTCAGCACTAGCCTGAAAACTGGACTTGACTAGCTTAGAAAGGCGGGGGAAACTAGGTTCTTTTCAAAAAAAAAAATACACTTAAAACAGCTTTAAATGACTACAGACGATCAGAAAAGGCCATCACACTTTAATATGTAGCCTGCAACAGTTAAACAAATTATTTAAACAAAAAACTTTTTAAAAGTGCAGGCAGTCAAATAAGTACAATATGTGAAAAAAAACAAGCTTATCACAATAAACGCTGGAAAAATCTGTGTTTAGGCAGAAAACAGTTAAGTACAGCAAACTTCTACTTAATCGCTCCGAAGTCTCTCTTCTAAGCTAGAAGGCTTCTATCAGTTTAAGGCTTTCTAGTGCTACCTTGTAGGTTAGTTGCAGGAAAGATGGGGAAACAAGCGCAGATGTGGTCTTTTAAACCAGAAAGTTGAATGAGATGGACAAACTGTCCAAATGGTCAGTAAACTACAATTTCTGGGCCAAGAACCACTCCTCTTGTGGTAGACAGAATACTTGGTGCTTACCACTCCCACTGATAAGTTAGAAGGCTTTCCTCCAACACAGAAAGCATGCAGGGCTCAGAAGCTTACCAACAGTCATGGATACAGCAACTCTGTATCTGGACTAGGCTAGTTACAGGAAAGGTGGGAAACAAGCGCAAGTGTGGCTTTTAAACCAGAACGTTGAAAGAGATGGGGAAAAAAACTACCCGAATGGCCAATGGCTACAATTTCTGGGCCAGGAACCACTCCTCTTGTGGTAGATAGGCCACCTAATGCTTACCACTCCCACTGATAAGCTAGAAGGCTTCCTTCCAACACAAAGGCTTGGGGGGCTCAGAAGCTTACAAAGAGTCCTGGTTACAGCAAATCTGTACCTGGACTAGACTAGTTGCAGGAAAGGCGGGGAACAAGTACAAACGTAGGCTTTTAAGCCAGCAAGTTGTCTGTTTGGGCAGTTTGCCCTTTCTTTCAAACTACAATTTCTGGGCCAAAACTCACTCTTCCCGTGGAGGATAGGCTAACCTAGTGCTTACCACTCCCACTGGTAAGCTAGAAGGCTTCCCTCCAACACAGAAAGGCTTGGCGGGGCTCAGAAGCTTGCTAACAATCCTGGATACAGCAACTCTAACCGGACTAGGCTAGTTATAGGAAAGGTGGGGAAACCGGCACAAGTGCAGCTTTCAAACCAGAAAGTTGAAAGAGATGGGGAAAAAAAACTGCTCAAACAGCCAGTAGCTACAATTTCTGGGCCAGGGACCACTCCTCTTGTGGTAGATAGGCTACCTGATGCTTACCACTCCCAAAGCTAGAAGGCTTCTCTCCAACACAGAAGGGCTTGGGGAGCTCAGAAGCTTACAGAGAGTCCTGGATACAGCAAATCTGTACATGGACTAGACTAGTAACAGGAAAGGCTGGAAACGAGCGCAAACAGGCTTTTAAATCAGAAGGTTGAAAGAGATGGAAAAGCTTCCCAAACGGCCAATAAACTAATTTCTGGGCCAGAAACCACTCCTCCTGTGGTAGATAGGTTACCTAGTGCTTACCATGCCCACTGATCAGCTAGAAGGCTTCTTTCCAACACACAAGGGCTTTGGGAGCTCAGAAGCTTACAACCGGTCCTGGATCCAGCAAATCTGTACCTGGACTACACTAGTTATAGGAAAGGTGGGGACCAAACGCAAAACGGGCTTTTAACCAGAAAGTAGAAAGAGATGAAAAACTGCTCAAATGGGCCAATGAACTACAGATCTGAAGTAGGAGAATTCATTTGTCAGCAACCTGTGGGTATGGATCCGATATCGGATCCGAACCGGCATGGTTTATCCAGCTATGGATCTGAGCTCCTAGCTCCTCCCCTCACCCATAATGCCCTGCTCTCCCTACATGACCTCAGATCTAGTTTGCCACGCATGGTGAAGGCAGAGTCGTCAGAGCTCCAAACGCTAAGTCTTATTATTGTTTAAAAAAAAAAAAAGGGGGGGGGGGTTTATTTATTTATTTATTTATTTTATTTTACATTTGTTGACCGGGAGAATCCGACTGGATATATGTCCATTTTCAGCGGAGGCCCGGGGAGAAAAGCTCCAATTTACAGTAAATTACATACAAGTTACATAGATACATATTAATACTTATTGTAGTAACAAACTAAGTTAGAGAAAAAGGGCATATCATATATGTGATTAAATAAAAAATAAAGAAATTTTTCTGCTGGATAGCATTCATAGACAAGACATCATTGTGAAACCAATAGACACGAACAACAGCGTAATTTATACTTATTCTAAGTAGTCGTCATTTAACAGGTGTAAGAAGAGTGTTAGGTAGAAAAAAGAAGAAAGAGAAAAGAATCTTAAGGGGGTGAGAGAGAAGGTCACGGAGAGTACAAAAGGAGATTGCTTGATAGAGGGGAAAAGAAGTAAGCTTTTAGGAAGAAGTTAATCTGGATATGAGCACTGGCAAAGCCAGTGAGACTGGAAATGGTGGGTTAGACTTTTTTTGAAGTGGGGTAGGGAGGTAATGGTGGTGATACTGGGAGGGAGGGAGTTCCATATCTTACCAATGGCATTGGCAAATAGAGCATCGCCTCCAGAGTTACATGATTTAACTGTTTGAATAAGTGTACTGCACGAAGACCGAAGGCTATTTAGATTGATGTATGGTATGATTAAGTTCTCCAGTGCTGGAGACTTTTCGGGGTGTAATGCCTCAATGAGTTGGTTCTGCTGGAGAAGGTTTGGGAGTTCTAACCAGCCGAGGTATTTTAGGTTAATACAATGATGGGTTCTGTATGGTTTACCAGTTGCAAATCTGGCTATATGATTGTAGGAGCAGGATAGTTTATTTAGGTCAGATTTATTAAGGTTGGTAAACATTGGGGAGGTGTATAGAAGGGTAGAGAGTAAATGCGAGCGGGCAATGGTTACTTTTGCAATTGGTGTTAAAAAGGATTTGATTCTATATAGTGACCCCAGTTTCTTGTTAACGGTCTTAATAGTTTGATTAATGTGGATGTCTAATTTGAGTTTATCAGTGGTCACCCCTAATAGTTTCGTGTAGGAGTCTGGGAAGATAATTGTCCCATTATTAGATTGTATGGTAAAGGAAGTGTTAGAGAATTTTTGGGTTGGATGGAAGAGTAATAATTTGGTTTTCTTAGGATTCAGTATTGGCTGCCGTCCAGATAGCCACTTTTCTATTGCTGTAAAACAGCTTTGGGTTTTAGATAGTAGGTTGTCAAGAGATTTGTCAGAACATACTAATGTCGAATCGTCAGCATATTGAATACAGGTGGCCTCAGGGATGGCTTTATGGAGGTCATTAATAATTAATAAAGACTGAAAAGAGAAGTGGTCCCAGTATGGACCCCTGTGGAACTCCAATGGTGTTTGGAAGGAGGTTGGAGAGCTTATTTTGCCAAAGTACAGCTTGCTTCCTACCAGAGAGATAGGCCTGAAACCAATCTAATGTTAGGTTATCCAGGTGGAGATTTCTTAGGGTTATCCAGGTGGAGATTTCTTAGGGTATCATGAAGTAGTCGGTGGTTAACCATGTCAAAGGCCTTTGATAGGTCCAGAAAGAGTGCTGAAGATATTTTTTTGTTATTCCGGTTATGGTTTATTATGTCCGTAAAAGAGAGGAGGGCCGTAGTTGTGCTGTGATTGGGTCTAAAGCCATGTTGTGAGTTTGTCAGTAGTTTGTTCTGGGTAAGATAGTGAAGGAGTTGTTTATGTAGACATTTTTCCATGATTTTGGCCAGTGGTGACATTATGGCTATAGGCCGGTAGTTTGATAATTCAGTGGATGATCCACCTTTATGGAGTGGGATTACGTATGATATTTTCCATATTGAGGGAATTGTAGATTCTAAAATGGTACGATTAATAAGTATAGAGATGGGGTATGCTATGTCATCTGCAGCTAGTTGTAAATATTCAGCTGGCAGAAGGTCTGCAGAGAGGGTAGTTGGTTTAAGCTTTTGTAGTAAGGATCGAATGCTGGAAGTAGAGACTGGTTGTAGGTGGAAAGTGTGAAGAGTTTTTGGAGTGAGTTCTGTAACAGTGGAGGCTGTGGTGGATAGTTGGTTAGCTAAGGCTTGGATAGTATCCGTAAAGAAAGTGTTAAAGGTATTGGCTGCTACTTCGGGGTTTTTTATCTGATATTTTTTCTGGAGTAGGAGTGGAGGATTTCCCAGGATGGAGAAGGTTATTTAAACCTGTCCAAAATTTTTGAGGGTTGTTTTGGTGTTTATTTTGTAGTTGGCAGTAGTAGTTTCTTTTGTCCATTAATATGGCTGTTTTTGTCATATTTCTTTGCTCCTGGAATTTAATGCGGTCTAAGGGTGATTTGGTTGTACGCCATTTTTCCCCAGGATTTGTTTCTGAGCTTTATTTTAGATTTGGAGTCTTTTGTGAGCCAAGGTGCAATATTTGTTTTAGTTTTGACTAGTCTTTTTGGGGCATGAGTATCAAGTATGGTTAGGAAAGTGGTATTAAACTTAGAAACTGCCTCTTCTAGGGGGAGATGCTTAAGAGTTGCCCAGTTGCAGGATTTAAGTTCCATCTTAAACTTTGAGAGGTCAAAATGTTTCTTGTTTCGAATTGACTTATACGTGGGAGGTGTAGGACTACCTGTTTTATTTTTCCTTATGTATGTTATAAGGTGATCGCTGAGCTCATTTGGGAGGGTCCCAGACATATACATATGGGGTTGGCTGTTTATAAGGATCCAGTCTAGGATACTCTCTTTTTGGTTAGAGTTCCCAACTCTGGTAGTGATGGTCTGAGAGAACCCATGAAGATTTATATGGGTGGGGTTAGTCTCTGAGGAGCATAGGTTCCAGTCAATGTTAACATCGCCCAGGATTATAGATTCCTGGGGGTAGTTATTAGATAGCCAGTTTAGGATGCTCTCCAGTGTGTCAGAGTTTTTCCCAGGGGGGATGTACATTACAATTAGATTAATGCTTTTTTTTCTATTTAGCTGTAGTTTTAGAGCAAGTATTTCAGCATTAGAGATTTGGGGTGGTTGAGTGGGGTTAAAAACGACATTTAGATTGCTTTTGTATAGCACTGCAATACCACCACCCTTTTTTTTTTTTATACGGTCAGCTCTATGTATATTATAGCCCGGTGGTATAATCTCATTGTCTTTGGTCCCTGGTTTTAGCCAAGTTTCTGTTACACACATAATATCTGGGAGGTGGGTAGCTAGTAGGGCATGTAGATTGTGTATCTTATTGTTGATGCTTCTAATATTTAAGTGGCAGATTTGGAGGGAGTTAGCAGATCTTAGAAAAGGTGGCGGACTATTAGAGTTGGTTTTTGCTGAGGGGCCAGGATTCGGGTGGACATCTCCATCTTTAGTGATGTTTTTTCTGAGATATTCCATTAGTCTCATAAGTTTCTGAAGCAATTTCTGACCATTTTTAGATTTGGGGCGTGTTTGGTCTGGTTTATAAGGGCAGTAGTAATTAGAATTAGAAGTTTTACTGTGTAGTTGTTGGGTTATGTGATTGATACTACGCAGGGGTAGGGGAGCTTTAGTTTGATAACTGGGGTAATGGAAACCTGAGTAGGGCTGATCTTCATATTTGGTTATTAGGTAGAGTATGGTAATTAATGGTAGTAAAAAGGATATAGTTTTTAGTGTTGCCCTTCTTTTTGCCTGTAGGGCGGATTTTGCTATCTTTGAGTTATGGTGCATTGCTGTAGGAGGAGTGTAGGAGCCTATGGCTTTTAGTTGTGTGACAGTTATAGGTTTCCTTTCGGTTTATATCTTTTTTGGGTTAATTTAATATAGTTTTTACCCTCCCCTCACTGGTTCGTAGTTGGTGTGTGTGTTGGGGAAAAAAAAAAGTGATGTCTGAGGCCCCAAAGGCTGTTTTTTCAAAGTGCTCCGAGTGTGGCCATAAGCTTTCCCCTGCTGATGGCCACACTCGGTGCGTTTGATGCCTTGGGGTTGAACACCTCACTTCAGGGTGTTCAATCTGTGCAGGGTTCAACCCCAGGGCATTGAAGGAGCGGAGGTCGAAGCTGGTCTTGGTGGGACTCTTGCCCCCAGACTCTGCTTTGGCCCCCGCCCCCTTGGTGGTCACTGCTTCGGCAGTCCCTGCCTTGCCTGCTCCCCCTCCTCCACCCGGGATTCAAACTCCCGCCAAAGGGTCGGAGGAGAGGGAAGTCAGGAAAAAGGACTGGAGAGAGAAGCACCACAAGTGGCGGGCCAAGACCTCTGTTTCGGCCCCGCCGGCTAAGCGGGCTTCTCCGACCTCTCTGGCTGCTGGCTCTCCCCCTCCTCGGCTCCGGTCCCCGTGCTTTTCACCGGAGCCTGAGGATGAGGAGACCCGACCTCCTTCAAGGCTATCTAGGTGGCACTCGAGGCCTACCTCGGTAGCCTCGTCGAGGTCTACTTACAGCCCCTCCGATGCTGATCTGGACCGGATGATGCGAAGGTTCATCCAGGTGCAGATGGGAGTGCTCCTGCCTCCCCCCCCCCTCTGGGGGGGAGCTCTACCCCCTTTTTTAAGCCCATTGCTCCTTCTCCGACCCGCTACCCGGGTTCGGAGTGCCCGGAGCCGGGCAGCCTCGGAGCCACAGGTGGGTCGGCGCCGACAGTACTGGGTACTTCAGATCCGACCCTGCCCTCGAGTCTGTTGGATCCGACCTCTCGGAGCCTTGGCCCAAGCTTCGGATCCAGGGGACTGTGTGCCTTCGGCTCCGTCCTTGTTGGAGCACACTGGTCCCTCTGATCCGAGGGGCTCGGCGCCGGCTCCGATCCGCTCATCGGATCCGAGGGGGAGCCAGCCTCGACAATAGGATCCGAAAGTTGGCTCCCCCTCTGCTTTTGATGTAGTGGAGAGGGCTCTGTTGAGGGAATCCGGACCCCCGGCCCTTGCTTCGGCTCCATCCCGCACTCCATCTGCTCTGGACCAGGCTTCCATCACCCGGCCAAAGGGACAGCCTGCTTCACTGCCCCAAGCAGTTCCTGTGGTTCTGGACATTGCTGGTGAGGGCTCGGACAGCCCCCCCGAGGAAGCACCTCGCAAGCATTCGTGTAAGAGGAGGCACATAGACTCCCCCGAATCTTTGACCGAAGACACTGACTTGGAGGAAGGGGAAGGCTCCCCAAGATCACCCCCTGAGGATGTCTCCTTCGGAGACATCATGGAAATGTTACGGATTAGAGGTGGGTGGTCTGCCCCAAAGTCTTCCTCGGATGAGTCCGTGTTCTTGGAGGCATTTGAAGCGGGCCAGTCTACCTCGGATGATGGACCGTTTGGGGAAGCTAATCTTTAGTTCAGCGACCTTCTCAGTGAGGACGCTCAACTATTTGGCACAAGTTATTAGGATGCAGTGCGATCTTATCAAGGAATACGCTGCATCCCCCTCAGAGTCCATATCTGAGGAGGACAAACTTATGCACTCCACCCGTATGGCCACTCTTCGTTCTGTGACCAACACCTCTATGCGGTTACTTTCCCACGCTACCGAGGGGAGCCGCTAGAGCTGCGGGAGCGGGCCTAGTCACAAGACAGCAGGCCTGGCTCCGCCACTGCGATTTTACGGAGCCCTTCAAAGCGTCATTCGTGAACTCCCCCTTTGACGGTTCTGCCCTTTTTGGCAAGATGGTTCGTGATACCTTGATTCAGAGCGAGAAGGACGGGAAGACGCTGTCTGCCGTCTGAGTCCACTTCTCTGTGCCCCAGAGGTCCTACTCTAGGAACCAAAAGGGCCAGAAGAAGATGTGGTTCCAGAAGTCGCAGCATTCCCAACCCGCTCCGGACAACCAGTCCTTCCGCGGCAGAGGAGGACAGGGAGGACGCCGCCCTAGGGGCAGAGGGGCTCCCAGGAACTTTGGGTCCAGGGAACCTTTCTCTGAACGGCCCACGCAGCAACCCTGAGGGGTTGCCTGACTGCTCCACTCTGGAGGCAGTCGGGGGACGTTTCTCGGAGCACCTAGCGGCATGGGAGTCCATTACGTCGGACCGCTGGATACTCCGGATTATGTCCAGAGGTTACAAGATCCCCTTTCTTCATGTCCCAAACTTAAAAATCCTCCCCGATGTTCCACCCGATCAGAGGGAGGCCGCTTCAGCAGAAATTGGCCATCTGCTGAGAAAGAGCCATCCAGCCCGTCCCCCCAGACCAGATCGGATCAGGGTTCTACTCCAGGTTCTTTTTAGTGCCAAAAAAGACGGGGGACCTAAGACCCATCCAGTCCATCCTCCCCCTTCTAGGGGAGAATCACTGGATGTGCTCTATAGACCTCAAGGACGTGTACTACCACATTCTGATGGACAGACGATCCAGGAGGTTTCACTACCAGTTCAGGGTCCTTCCCTTTGGTCTCACCACAGCCCCCAGGGTGTTCACCAAAGTGTTAGCAGTGGTTGCGGCCTACCTGAGGCTTCAGGGGGTGCAGGTCTTTCCGTACCTAGACGACTGGCTTCTCACCGCCCCAACAAGGCATCTACTCTCTTTGGCAAGAGACTCCTTCCTTCCTTCGTCTAGCTCCCAAGCTAGGCATCACGGTAAACATAGAAAAGT
The DNA here is from genome assembly GCF_019279795.1 of Protopterus annectens. NCBI lineage: Eukaryota > Metazoa > Chordata > Ceratodontiformes > Protopteridae > Protopterus > Protopterus annectens. The sequence continues at coordinate 41,892,543 of NC_056737.1, forward strand.
TCAACCTGGTCCCTACTCGAACAATAGAATTTATAGGAGCCAGGTTAGACACGAGAAATTTAAGAGCCTTTCTCACAACCGACAGGGTTCGGAATCTGCGACTCCAGGTGCGGGCCATCCTTCACTCCAGCTCAACACCTGTGGAATTGATCCTGAGGGCACTAGGGTCTATGGCGGCAGCGCTCTTCTTCCGCACGTCCGCTTGAATATGCGGGTGCTTCAATGGACACTTCAGGTGCAATGGTCATTTCTCTCCCTCCCCCTGTATCATCCCATTGCAATCAACAAGGCTTGCAAGCGGTCTATCTTGTGGTGGCTCCATTCTCCGGACCTCCACAGGGGCCGCCCCTTTTGTGCATCTCCCCCTCTCGCCACGGTGACCATGGACGCTTCCCGCCTCAGGTGGGGGGGGGGGGCATTTTGCGGGCCGGATGGTCCAAGGCACGTGGAGCAATTCAGAGACCTCCCTGCATATCAATGTTCTGGAAATGAGGGCGCTGCTCTTGGCGTTGCAAGCACTTCAGGCCCTCCTTCCCCTGGGAACAATTGCGATTCAATCAGACAACATGTCGGTGGTCTGGTACATCAACAAACAGGGGGGAACCAGGTCTTACCCTTTGTCGAGAAGCCATGAGAGTGTGGGAATGGGCAATCTCCACCAACAGCTTTCTCATCGCAACGCATATTCCGGGTCGGACCAACATCCTAGCGGACACGCTCAGTCGCACCATTCTCTCCCCGTACGAGTGGTCTCCCAATTCTCAAGTAGCGAAACGTATCTTCGCACAGTGGGGGACTCCCTGTTGCGATCTCTTTGCTTCCTCTTTAAATGCCAAGTGCGACAGTTTTTTCACTCTAATCCCCCCTCCAGGGGATTCTCCGAGACTCTCTGGTGCATGCTTGGCCTCCCGGTCTTCTTTACGCAGACCCCCTTCTACCTCTAATGCTACAAGTACTTCAGAAAGCCTCTCGGTTGGGGTGCAGAATGATCCTCATTGCCCCGTTCTGGCCTCGACAGATCTGGTTCCCTTACCTAAGGTCTCATTCAGTGAATCCACCTTGGATTCTAGATCCCATTCCGGATCTGATATCACACCCGTCGAACCTGCCGACTCCGAACCTGGACATCCTGAAGTTGACTGCTTGGCTGCTCCAGTTCCACTCCTAATCAGGACTCCCGGTATTTCGTTCCAGTTAAGGCCATTCTGGTAGCGGCCCACAAGCCCTCCACCAGAAAAATTTACCGCAGTAAATGGAAGCGTTTCTCCATTTGGGCAGAGCGGCAAGGCCTAGATCCTTTCACGGTTCCCCTTCCTTTGGTTCTAGATTTCCTTACTACTCTCTTTAATGATGGCGCCAGTAGTTCCATGGTCAAAGTTCAGCTGGCGGCCATATCTCATTACCATGTTGGACACGATTCAGGGTCTCTTATGTCGGCTAAGTTATGCAAAACCTTCCTAAAAGGCACCTTTTTGCTCAGACCCCCCTGTCAAAGAAACGGTTCCCCCGTGGGATCTTTCCTTGGTACTTCAGGCCTTGACCGCTCCCCTTCGAACCTGCGCCACAGTCGATCTTAAATACTTGTCCTTTAAGACTGCTTTTTGGTAGCCATTACTGCTAAGAGTTTCAGAGCTTCAGGCCCTGTCCATGAAACCGCCTTATTTGATTTTTCATCCGGACCGGGTGTGCCTCAGGATCAATCCCTCCTTTCTTCCTAAAGTGGCTTCGGAAGCGAACATTAATCAGTCCATCAACCTCCCTGTTTTCTTTCCTAAGTATCAAAACAAAGGCGAATACAAGCTGCATTCCTTGGATGTTCACAGGCAGCTTCGTTTTTACCTTCATAGGACAGCTGGCCATAGGCAATCAGATCAGTTTATTTCTTTTGCCAAATTCAATCTGGGTAAAACAATTTCCAAAGTTTCTTTGTCACGCTGGATTTCTCAGTGTATTCTGTTGGCGTACCAAGCCTCTGGGAGGCCCGCACCGGAGGGAGTCCATGCTCATTCGACCCGGTCCGTCTCTACTTCAGCGGCCTTTTAGTCTAGGGTTCCTCTGGATGACATTTGTTCAGCAGCCACTTGGGCTTCATCTCATACCTTTATTACTCATTACAAGCTGGACGTCACATCTAGAGGTAGAGCATCCTTTGGCTCCACGGTGCTCCGGAATATCCTTCAATGATGGCCACCCAAGATTCAGGTAGCTGGGGACTCTGTCCCACAGGTTGCTGACAAATGAATTCTCCTACTTCAGATTTAGAAGTTATGTACTTACCATAACATTCCATCTGAGTAGGTGGATTCATTTGTCTGCAACCATCCCGCCCTCCTATCCCCCTGGCCTTGTCAGTTTCCTGCATAGGGTGTGTTACCCTTTGGTTAGGGTAGTTGGTGCAGGGCAAACTCGGTCTGAGGTCATGTAGGGAGAGCAGGGCATTATGGGTGAGGGGAGGAGCTAGGAGCTCGGATCCATAGCTGGATAAACCATGCCGGTTCGGATCCGATATCAGATCCATACCCACAGGTTGCAGACAAATGAATCCACCTACTCAGATGGAACGTTATGGTAAGTACGTAACTTCTAATTTCGGGGCCTAAGCCCACTCTTCCCATGGTAGATAGGCTACCCAGTGCTTACCACTCCCACTGATGAGCTTGAAGGCTTCCCTTCAACACAGAAAGGCTTGGGGGGGGGGGGGCTCAGAAGCTTACCAACAGTCCTGGATACAGCAAGTCTGTATTTGGACTTGACTAGTTGCAGGAAACGAGCTTAGAATTTTTTATTTTTACAGAAAAGCAGCTAAAACCACAGTAAATAAAATTCAAATTTAGGGTGGTCACTTACCAGACTTCATTCTCAGGACTTTCGGGTAATTTCTGATCTTCCTGATTTTGAAAGGAAGACTTCTGCTCTCTCCTTGCTGGGGACTTCCCATTCTATTAAGTTTAGTTATGATGCAGCACAGGCTTCTTAGAGCTGCTGCTTTTTGTTCTGTAATGAGGTATTGGCTTCAGCTTCAACTTTTGCCTGATCATTGATGCTCCTCTGGGTAACAAACACTTATTTGGTGCTGCTGATTTTGTCTCTTCAGGATAAGAGCAAGGCTTTGCAGGAACTCTTTTTTTTTTTTTTTTTTTTTTTTTTTTTTTTTCCTTCTTGTTTTGTGCCTAAATGTCAAGGAAGTTACCCTAATAAGCCAGCCTTTGTAGGCAGTCTTATCCTCCTCCCAAGGGTAAGAAGGGGCTAAAAGGGCTCCTCCTCCTAAAGCTACCCAGACTCCTGTGACCCAAAAACCACCTTTTCCTGACAAACCAGGTGCTATCTATCCTGTTCTTCTCAGCCACATTCCTCTTTCTTACTCTTTCCCCATCTCTTTCAGTTTGGTTAAAGGTTACTCTGGATTCTTGGATTTTGTCCATTATCTGCCTAGGGTATTACAAAATCTCTTCCTCTTCTCGTGGCATTCGTCAGCCCCCTAAGGAATAATTGGCTTTCTTTCCAGGGGGTGCTTAGGGTCTTTTGACTGGAAGTGCCTGTATTTCAAAGGGGGGAAAGGGGTTTTACTCCAGAATGTTTTTAGGTTCCTAGGAAAGATGGAACTTGGAAGACAGTTCCTCTCTCATTTTAAACTCCTTTCTGAAGGTCCCTTCTTTTCGAGTGTTGTACCTTTGTTCCCTCTGCTGCTTCTCAGACTCTCTAGCATGTCTGGACCTGAAGGATGTTTATCTTCACATTGGTGTGCATCTCCTTTTCAGGAATTGTTTACACTTCTCTGCTTCCTTGCATTTTCAGTTCTCTGCTTTGCCCTTTCTACTACTCCAAGGGTATTCACCAAATGCCTTGCTGGTGTGATTGCTTTTTGCAGGATAAGATGGATACAGATCATTCCCTACTTAGACAATCTCCTGCTTCAGGCATCCTCTCCAGAGATTCTACTGCAGCATCTTCCTGGGGTTCATGATAAATTTCCAAAAGTCCTTTTGACTCCTTCTTGGGATCATGTATTTCTGGGGTGCAGGATCAGAACTATTCCAATGTTGGTATCCCTGCCTCTTCCCAAGGCCTTGACTCATTTTTTTCAGTCCCTTCTTCCTCTGGCCTTAATCACAGCAGGAAGTGGTTTTTTTTTTTTTTTTTTTTTTTTTTTGAGCTGTAGGTTTTATGGCCTTCCCTCACAGTAAGACGTTGTCAAAGCTAGAGCGTCTTCTGTGTCGAGACATGCATGAATGGGCGTACCTTCGTTGAAGGTTGTGCGTCAGGGCTGGCAACTTGGCACGTAAAAATCTACTGCCAATCGTTAGCGGACCGGAGTTCCGCTGTGGCGACCCCTAACTGGGAAAAGCCGAAAGACACAACAACGAGGGTTTATGGCTTTCACTATTCTATGCTTCCTTTTGCTGAACTCCACATGAGAACTTAAGTGGTTTCTAATGTCAAAATCTTTCTTCAGCATTCACATCCCTGGACTTCTTAGTTCGTCTTCCTCCATGCCTCAAGCTGGAATTTCAGTGGTGGATACAGCAGTTGACTGTCAACCCAGGACTCCATTTTCATCGCCCTCTTCCCTCTGCATGGGATGGGGAGCATGCTACAGACTGAGAGCATCCCTTGGCTCCCTAAAGGTTAGGGCCCTTAATAGCCTCAACTCAGGAAAGGGCCACATCAATGTCAAGGTAATTAACTCTTCTGCTGGCTCTTCAAGCATTGTGGCAGACTGAGCAGGTTCATAACACAATCCCATTAGTGGATGCTTCACAGGGATGCGTTTCTGGACATTGTTCACCAGTGGAGTACTCCTGAAATCTATTTCTCTCCCCTCTGAGCAGACATCTTCCTCTGTGGGCGCCCTCTCTTTTTCATGGACTGATGTTTCTTTATGCCTTTCCTCCCCTTCCCCTCATTCCAAAAGCCCTGTTCAAAATGCAACAGGATGCTCCCAAAATCTTGCTAGTGACCCCTTTTTGGCCCAGACAGCACTTTTCTCTCCTGCATTTACCCCAAGGGCAATTATCCGTGGTCTTGTGCGCGTAGGTCCACCCTGTGAGGTAACTATAATTCCATCCTTACCTGTCCACTCTTAAACTGACACTGTATGGGTGATGAGATTTTGATTCCATGCAGACGCCTTTTTTCTGAAGACGTGCTTGGGGTCCTACAGAGACCATGAAGCTCTCAGCTAGGAAATTCCATTTGTCTAAATGGAAGATGTTTTCTGATTTGGTGTCATTCTTGCACCCTGGATCACTTTCTGTGGATGTTCTTCAGTTCTGTGTTTGTGAACTGCTCAATGCTGGGTTGGCTTATTCTTCTGATAAGCCCACTTATCAGCTGTTGCAGCTTGTCTGTCTTTAGCCTCAAATCTAGATGCTAAAGGAGGAGATAAACAATTCCCAGGAAGCCTGCCCCTCTCCTTGGGGATCTTAAACTTGACCCAAACTCCTTTTGACCCTGCAGCTTCAGTTTCCTTACATTATTGTTGGAAGATTACTTTTGTTAGACCTTAGTTCTGCCAAACAGGTGTCTGAGCTTCATGCTTGTTCTTCTTTTTTAGTGTTCCATAAGGACAGGGGTATCCCTTTTACTAATCATTTATGCTCAAGGTGGTAAATGATTTTTCTTAATCGGTCCATTCATTTGCCCACTTTTTTCCCCTTCTCTGCAGTTTGCCAGTGAGAAGGTGCTGCACACTACTATGCATAGACAAGTATATTTGGATAAGACTGACTTTTCTTAAATCTGATCAGCTCAGTTTCCTTTCATCCTGGGTCTTAGGTTTGGCTTGTTTCCAAACTGTTTTTCTTGTATTTCTAAAGCCATTTCCTTGTATTATGCCTTCCATGGCAGGAGCCTTTCATCTTCTGTTAAGGTTCAAGACACTAGGACTGTGGCAGCTTCTGGTGCTTTTTCTCAAGGGTTTTGATAACTCTAGTCTTGAGGGAGCTACCTGGACTTGTGCGTATACATTTACCAAGCACTATAAGTTGGATGTGACCTCTAGAGCTGGCTTTGCTAGAGACATTCTGTATGGTTCCTAGAGAGTCTATCCTCTTGTCTTCCTGAGCTTTTGCATCCTTCCTATTGTAATGAATACTGCCACAGTGAAATGGAAAGACATAGTACAGTTGTGTAAGATTTTACCATAACTGTGTAGATGTCCTTATCTTCACTGTTACAGCATTCACTCCCTCCCCCTGGTTCTGTTCTCATGGATATACTGGTTACTTCCTCTTTCTTGGACTGGTTTTCCTACTGGTGCTTGTTCTAAGGATGGTACATCCAAATGTCCTCTTTTTATGCCCTACGCTGTATGTGGGTAGCATATATGTAACATACAACGTACCTTAAAGCAACTGAAAGACTTTGGTGTACTGCCCGGATATTGGGCCACCCTTGGAAGGGGATTCCTGTTTGTAAGGAATAGTGCAACAGTGACGAGAAGAACCTCCACTGTTAAGGTAAAATCTTGCGCAACTGTGTGTGTGTTGCTGCTTTTTTATACATACAGTGGAACGTTTTCTACAGTGGACCTTTTTAAAAGTATTGCAGTCCCAGCTGAGATCCTGTGACACAGAATGTCAGGATTTTTCTGTACCTGCAGATTGCATAAGGTGGTGGCTTCATACTTCAATCAGAATTCTGAGCAGTCCATTCCAAAATCCCACCCACTTAAGTCCATCACCTAAGGTGTCTTTGCTCAGCAGTGGTCACTGTTGGGGGTAAACTTAAGTGACAGACCAATATGCACATCACTGTTCAGGAGATGAGGGTGGCCCATCTCGCACTGTAGGCCTTTCTGGACTCCTGCCACACGTTTGGCAGTAGTTGAGGGGGGTCTTGTTTCTAACGGAGATTGAGGGTGTATCAACAGGAAGCTTTAATTGCCAATCACATTACAGGGAGGTCCTTTCTTCAGCAGAAAGGCTTGCCCACTGCTTATAGATGCTTCTTTGAGCAGAATCTTTTGTTACCTTGGGAAGCCTTTGTATTACTTTTTTGCATCCTCGAGCAAGACCAAGTGCAGTAACTTATTTTCCCTTATCCCTTCTCTATGGGAGCATTCTAGGATTTTCTTGTCCAGAACTTATAAGCAAAGGTATGGCATCTAGGTCCAAGGAGGTCATTGTTCCACTGTGTATTTAGCATTCATCAGACGTAATGGGTACATCCAACAACTGGAACAACCACAAAGGCTCCTCATTAAAGGAATACAAGGCGCAAATAACATGTCCTATGCAGACCACTTTAAACCCCTATCCATGTATTCTGTCTCTGACAGGCTGTTGAGGGGAGATCTATGCTTGGCATACAAGGTGTTTTCAGATGACCCACACTGATGGACCTCTTGTATCCAGAAAACAGCACTAGAGCTGCTCATTCTAAAGACTTAAAACTTACCTGTGATACAAGTAGAACCTGCTGGAGAGAGATGTGTATCCTACAGACTTACCCCTTCTCTGGGACAGGGTCCACATTCCTGTGAAGCAGAGTTCTTCCTTAAACCCAATCAGAGTGTAACTTTGATAGTTGGATGGGGTTGGTACTTAGACACAGGCAAAATGGTTCATCTCCAGGCTCCCTTGCTTGTAAACTCTTATCTCCCAAGCACTGCTTACACTAATCAAGGGTTCCTGAACTTGTCAGAAGTTTGGGATGCATGGCTAGACTGAAAAAGGCCCTTGTCAGTGGCCTTAGTGCACATATATGAACCTATAAGAAATGGCTCAGGCTTCTTTACCCCCCCCCCCCCAAGCTCCAAAAGCTTATGGTGAGCCACCCAATTCCTTCCATCTTTGGTTTTACTGTTGATTAGGATTGGCCTGCTCATTCAGGTCTAATGTTATGTTAAGTAGACAAGTTTCATTTGTTGCTCTCTTATTTGAAGCAGCTCTTACTACTGATGTCTTTTTCACCATACTGACTCAACAGGGCGGCACATGACTTATTAAAGCTTCAGAAGTCTCAATTTAATTGCACTGAGACAAGGACCCTAATTTTCCAGTGTGATAGTTCCAGTTTTACTGGCATAAAAGGAAGAGGCTTGCTCAAGAGTTCACATTTCATTAGCGCAAGTAGAAGCACAGGAAGCAACACCAGTCTTGGCATGGATAACCTCAGTTTCAGCTTAATTAGCATGTCTGTTTGGCACAAATGTTTCTTTTAAGTGGAAGTAGAAATCGAAAAAAGCTGTCTTATATAATTGGGGAATAATTATTTATCATAATGGAGATGCTTTCCATATTTTTGTGAATGGTCTCTGGTGTAGACAAAAAGTAGAGAATATTTAGTTGTATTAAGAAATGCAGAGTGCAAATAGTAATGCTACAGGAAACGCATTGGAACAAAGTATGTCAGTTTGAGAAGTATTTCATGATGGATATTTAGCAGTGTCGGGGACAAAGAAAAGAGTACTTGTATTAATTGCTAGAGGAGCTTCAGTAGTAATGGAAGTGAAAAAAATAATGGCAAATTTGTGGTAGTAAGGTGCTACTGGCAAGTATTGTATTCAACCTAAAACTGCTGTAATGGAGATTTTCTCGCTACTTTTTAATAGTCTTTCAGCAGGGCATATTTAGTTATAGGTGAGGACTGGTATTTAATTTGCAACATTTAGTATGTGTATCAGGGGGCCTAGAAGGGAAAATAGAGAGGGTAGATTTCTGAAGAAATTTACGGAAATATTTGGTAGTAGGAATTGAGAGTTTGCATATTCCCGAAGGTACAGTAAATGGGCTGGACTAGACAGAAATTTATATTTTACTGGAACAAGTGCATTTAATTGAGAACTTTGACACATCCGAGTAACTGTTTTCAGGTCATAACAGCAATAATTACCATGACAGAAATGCAAGGTACAGAAGTAAAGATGAGACAATGGTGCTTTTCCACCTACCTGTTAGAAAGGAATTCAGGGGTCATTAGGGAAGATAGGCTGTAGAAATGATAGCTAGTGAGTGGGATAATTTGAAAGTGGAGTTTAAAAATAGGGTATAAATGGTTAAGTAATGCAAATCTATTACAGATTCAATGAAACCTTACAGAACAAGAGGCACAATTAGAGTGCTAAAGAGAAAATAGTCCCTGGCTAGTATGCATTAGTTTACAGAGTTGAGCATCTGTTAACTCCAGAGTTCAAAAACTTTGGCACAGTGACTTGGGCAACTGGAAGTAAGTTTGGTCATCTTTCTTGTTATAAGCTCCCTGAGATCCTGTAGAAGTATTTGAAACATTTTGGAAATTTTATGAAAATTTGTACAAAGCAGAGATGTGGGGGGAATAAAGTACAAATGGAAATTTTAATTATGGAAGTCTTAAATATGCCAATCAAGATAAGAAGCGACTTGAAAATGGTGACTTATAACCGATTTAGATAACAAATGTTGAAGGCTAATGGGGAAGAAAGAGGTACCTGCAGAGAATGTTTGTGTAATGAGTTGGCAGACATTTTAGAAATTCCTCCTGAGTACTCAAGAATACTGGGCAAGCAAATGAGAAATTCCTCCTGAGTACTCTTAGGAATACTGGGCAAGCAAATGAGTGCAACTAAGGACATTTTTTTTATTTATTTTTAGTAGGGATAAAGCATCTGAATTGCCTGGACATAGTAAGGCCTTGAGTTTAATTCTAGTGGCTGCCAAAAAAAGCAATTACTAGAAATGTCAGTCCAAGTCTAAACCAACCACTCTTGAAGTATTGTAATGGGAGATAAGAACAGGAAGTGGGAAAGGGGTAGGAGTAATTTACACAGAAAAAATTGAAATTGTGGGCACAATGCATGCAGAAGTGAGTTTGGAGAAGGAATGAGGTTTGAGAAGGCAGGAATTGAACAATTTATGTACGTTTCTTTGATTCGTATTGTACAACAACAATGTAATGTGTAATTGTGAATGTGAACTTAATATGGTTTGATTACCTTTATATGTTTGCCTGTGTTGCAAGTGATTTATCAATATAAATTTTTTTCTCAAAATAAAATTAGGCTCAAGTCATGATCTTGGCTATCTGACTTCATTATGTAGGGGAGGTTTGGCATATGCCTCTGTCCATTTACCTCCCTATGAATCCATCACAACCTACCTTTGCCAGCAGTTATTTCTGAAGGGGGGGGGGGGCTGTACCTGACTGCCTTGCAAACTAGTCATTTGACCCTAGCACAGCTTCATTTTTGTAAAAACTTAACTTGTCCTGTTTTTGGAACAGTCTGATATCCTTCTTGATCACTGTTGCAGGGATATCCAGACAAGGATGGCAGAATGCATGTCCGGCAAACCAAAGCCTTGGCACTGTACATCAGATTTATGTCCTATATCCAAGGCGTAAAGCACATAAGTGACGTATGAGCACCTATTCATCAAAACTTATTTGCCAGCAGTCTGAACGCTACTTTTGAATTATTTGGTCTGAAAGTAATTTTTCACATTACTTCAGTCACCAGTCACTGGGCATTTGAAAGCCAAGTTCCCCTTTGGGGTCTGTTCCTTTTTTCATTGGCTGTATTGCCTTTCACAGGTTATCCAGAAAGGGAAAATGCAAATCTGGGAGACAGATTCCCCATAATTATAGATATGTGAAGTGCCTTTTTTGTCCAGGTGCTGCTTACAGCCATATTTAGTGTGATGTTTGGCAGGAGTTTGTACAGAAGGACCCACATAGCCATCTGCTTTCCCTTTCCATCCGTTTGGAGAAATGGTGTCTGAAGCTATTAGCTCTGGGAACTATTGCTTTGGAGTCTGCCTGCACCATCATTCAGTTGCCGTTTAAGACAAAATCTAAGCTGACACTTATTTAGACTTCTTCTCTCTAGCATCTTCCAGATGTCTCTGGGTTGGATGAAAACCCCCCAGGACTGTCCAGTTCTGAAGACTGCCTCCTTCCTCACAGCCCTGTTGGAGGCTGACATGCGGCTCCCTGCCTGCACATCTGATGAGCCTGCATCTGTTGCAGATAAGGAGGAAGAATACTTGCTGATTATTCCAGTAGGGCCTAGGGGAATTCCTTAGATTCTGGCTAGCGAAGGGGTTCTTGGTTCCCTTATTGAAGTCAGGCATGGGTCTGAACCCTCTGTTTGCCAGGGCTGATGTGCCTTTAAAGAAAAATAAACCTGGCCAAGAACCAAACTAAGAACAGTAGGACTTCACTGCTGACCTCTTCAAAACTCTCTTGGCTGGTCTTTTCAAAGTTGTTTTGGCTGTGAAGGCTTCTCTGGGACTTGCTGTTCCCTGATATTGTACCCCATCTGAATGCCATCAGGATTCAGATTCCTCTGAAGAGGATGTGGAATTGGATTCTGGGGAAGAGTCCTTGGCTTTTTGGTCTCTGAAAGCAGATTTTCTTTTACGATTCCCTGTTGAGGAATTATCTTTTTGGACACTTGATGTTTGTGTCATTGTTGCAGTATTCCTTGAAGGGTTTTCCAACCCCAGGCAGCCCATCACTTGGCCAGTATAGTTAAGCTCGAAAAATAACTTGTTTGCATCTATGCTCCATGCAGAAAAATAAGGGCGCAAGACCTACGGATGCAACTACCCAGAACTTTTTGCTGCCAGTTTGAACACTGTTGCCAGTTGGTTTGGACATTTTGTTGCTGTACTGAATATTTATCAACTCCAAATAAGTGCCCCATTGTGGTTTATTTTTTACAATTTACATTCTTGGTCTTGTATTTTTTTATCACTACCTAGAGCTCCTGTCATCTAAGAGGTGAAAATGTCAGTGTGGGAGGCAGATTCCCCATAAGGATTGCCACGGCCATTGTTTGTTTTTGTTTGGGCGATTCCCACAACCATACCTCGTATAGTATCTGTAAGGTATTTGTAAGCCATTTGTCTTCACTGGCCATTTATCTCTAAAACCAGTGGCTTAGATAGTCTAGGGTACAATGGCAGAATCTGTTAACACCTAGGTACTTGCGCTAGGTAAAAAAGACCAGAAAGTCTTGGCCAGATTCTTTAGCTGTCCAGCCTCCACCATACATCCCTTGTAAAAGCAGGTAATAGCTCTGTAGGTCATTCGGTGTTTACATCAGATTCCTCTGACATGACCCTACCGGAGGCCGGTATGGATCGGTCTTTTCACACATTCTCCTGGGGCTTTGCAGGCATCTGCTCTGGATGTAGAGGGGGAACCTGCTGTTTATCTTGGAGGGTCCTAGGGGGATTCTGCAAGTATTGGCCAGAGAGGAAGCTCTGGGTTCTCTTCTCTAACTTAAAGAGTTGAAATCCTGGTATTTGTTGAGGCTGATGTCCCTTCTAAGAAAAGGCAGAAGCAGAAGAATGTTTTAGTCTGACCTGTGGATCCTCAAAGGGAATGGCAGGAGTTTTCTCAGGGCTTGTTCTCTGCCTTAAATGGCCCTAAAGGCTCATAAAGGGATTTTCAGTATCCTCTCCACCTTGTATCTCTACCTCTTCTAAATGGTTTAGGGAACCAGATTCCTCTGAGGATCCTTTGGCTTATGGTTCTGATGATTAGGAATCTGTTAACCCAGAGTAGTCCTTTTGAGGAATTGTCCTTTTGGGGGCACGATTGCTAGGGTGGTGAAATTCTTTGTGGGATGCTTGGGTGTCGGATAATCAGAGAGGCAAGTTGCTTCAGGTTGATGCTTCTAAACTATCGGCAGTTCCTCCTGTTTGCTCCCTTGTTGGATACTTTCACTGCTGCTTCTAAGTCTCCTGATTCTCAGCCTCCTCCTCCTAAGAAACCTGATAGGCTCTGTAAGGTTCCTGAGGATTTTTTTTTTAAAGCCCTTCTGCTGATCTGCTGTGGTGTCAGTTTCTTCTGACAAACCTTGTAAATTTTTGCCCTCTAAGGATAGCAGGGCAATGGAGAGGCTTGGCAAGATAGGTTATCGGCCCTAGGGCCTATGTAAGCCTAGCCATAACAATTTCCTGGATATTTCTTTCCACTATATTTACTTCCCTGGATCCCTGTGTAGCAGGGTGACTGACGTGATCCCAAAGGTGAATTTCCCATCTCCCATCCAACCATCAAGGCTCCTTTTGAAGAGGGCCAATAAGGCACTCTGACATGTATGGGGAGTGTCTGGGTGAGGAGCCTATCCCTCCAGCATGTTTTGTTCATTGTGATGACAAGGTTTAGATTGTGTGGCTCTGAGGCATCTGCTTTAGGCCTGTAATTCTTTTTTAGTGAGGTGTTTCTGTGGCCTTCCCAGCTGTTGCAGCTGTCTTGTGAGGTACATACCAAACAGGGTGTTGTACTCTCTAATGGGTCTAATGAGGGATGAGTAGTGGGACTATGACCTTTTTTTCTAGATGAAAAGCCCTTGGTGATAAGGTGTGCCACATAGAAGGATTTCCTGACTGGGGATGTGGTTATCTAAGGTGAGACTACTGTCCACCTATGTCCCCAAGTCTCTCCTCACACTTTCGGTGTTTAGTGTACTGCCACATAAGTGGTAATTCATGGATACATGTTTTTTCCCAAAGGGGATAACTATACATTCTTGGCATTAAGCTTGAGCCCATGGCTCTGGCACCAAGCATCTTTCTGTAAGGCCCTTTTGTAGAATATCCACATCATTTGGTGATTCAATAATGGCTCCCAGTTTGCAGTCCTCTGTGAACTTTTGAGACCCTTATTGTTGGCCTGTACTTCAGAGAAGTAGATGCTTAACAAGAGCGGTCCCAGGACTGAACCCTGATCACCTGTGTGTAGCTGGCTTTGGAGTCTGCTGCCTTTACAGTCTGGGTTCTGTCAGTAAGCCAGTTGGCAACCCATCAAGTGACGTATGGGTTTATGCCCAGCTTGGTAAGTTTATCTATGATTCCAGAGTGGGATGGTGTCCAAGGCCTTGGTGAGGTCCAGATAGGCTGTGTGGACTGCCTTACCCTTGTCCACTGCTCTGGAGACTGATTCGAAGAAGTTAGTCAGGTTCAGGAGACAAGATCGGCCCTTCACGAACCCAAACTGGGTTGAGTCCAGTGTTTGAATGTTGCCAATGTCTTTGTTTATAAGTTTCATGCCCTTGCAGATCAGGCTAGTCAGACTGACTGTAGTTCCTGGGATCCAAGGTGGATCCCCCCTTGTGGAGTGGGATAACTGTAGCTGTGCGCCACTCAGTGGGCACTAAGCTTGAGGTGAGGCTATGATTAAACATGACACTTGGGTGAGGTGCCAGTTCATTTTGTAGTTCATGTAGTACACTGCCCGGGATGTTATCTGGTCCCATGGATGCTGTATTCTTAGCTTTGGAGAGTGTGATTTCTACCTGTTTGGCTGTTTACCGTAATTTGGCAGTCTCTTGGTATTGAGATGGGCCCTTTAGGGGGTGAGGGGGGTGAAGTTGGCACTAAATCGATCAGCCAGGATATTGGCAATATCCTTGGGATCAGTATATTTAAAGCCATTCTGTTGTAGCTCAGAGCAGATCTGAGCATTGCCGTTTAGATTCTTGATTATAACTATAGAATGCCTTGTGGTTGTCTTTGGAATCTTTAGCAATTTTATTTTTGTAACTAGCTTTGGTTGTCTTTGGAATCTTTAGCAATTTTATTTTTGTAACTAGCTTTGGAGCATTTTGAGGGATCTCAGCTTCTTACTGAGGCTGGTAAGGGAGTTTTGCATCCTGGAATTTTCCTCTTCTGCGACAGTTTCTTCCTTCTGTTGTATAGTTTATGGCAGGGGACCACCAGATTGGCTTCCTTTTTTTGGAGGAGAGCATCTTGGTTCTATTTGGGATGGCACGATTCATGCATGGGTGGATGTGCTTGTACAGTGCCTTAGTGTAGGATTCAGCAGTCGGCTCCTGTCTGCATGGGTGTCGAAGTTTGTCACTTCGGACTTGAGTAGCATGAAGTTGGCTTTGGAGAAGTTTTTTTTAACAGAGGTTTCCTTACTAGGGGGTGGGATGTGGATGTCAGAGGTGATTAGCTTATGGTCAGACCTGACCAATGAGGGGGTGACCACTGGTGTGGAGCATCCATCTCCCATGTTGGTAATGACCAGGTCTAGGATATTGGAGCCCCTGGTTGGACAATGGATTAGTTGATCCAGGGCGTTGGAATTTATGAATTCCAAAAACCGTTGGGAAAAGGTGTTGGTACCAAAGTAGTTTTTCCAGTTAATGGCAGGGTAGTTGAAATAACCCAGTATTAGGGTGTTTGGTTGTATCTTAATATTTTCCAGTATGTTTAGAAAGGTGTAGTGACAATCTTGGGGCATGGTGGGGGATCTGTAGCAAGCTACAATTTGGATTGTAGTCTTACCTAGTGTTGCACCTGGAGAATTTCAGATGCATTGTGTTGGGCAACTAGCCTGGAGGTGTGAATATGGACACTCCTCCACCTTTAATGTTTTGGTCTTGGTTTGGTGGCCGAAAAGTGTGGTAAGAGTTGTAGCCTGGTATTGCAGGGGTGCTCTCTGGAGCCTTGAGCCAGGTTTCGGTTACTGGACAGATATCTGTTCTCCATTTTTAGGAGTGCCTTGAGAGAGTGCCTTTTGAGGTTTAGACTTCTAGCATTACCTTCAGATTTTACATGCTTGTATCTGTTACAGTGGTGGTTCTGTCCTTTGAACCTTGCCTAAAAAAGGCACTATAGGGGTGGCAAGAGCTTTAGCCAGTAACCTGAATCCCAGGGGCAACAGGTGCAGACCATTTCTGACAAAGCATCATGGTTTGTTGATCATGTTGTCCCAGGCAGACAGATACTGGATCCCCTTTGAATGACACCAGAAGCTTAGCCAGTTGTTGAAGTCCTCATTTTGTCCTTTTACATCATGCTGGGCGAAGGCAGGATGCTACGTAGGGCTAGGGTCATACCTCAGTCAAACACAAACCCACGCACGTTAAAGCTTGCACGGCCCAACACAATGTCAGGAAACAAACAAAAGGCCAGCAATACGATTCCCAAAGCTTTATTGGCAGTAAATTAGGTGCAACCATAACACCATAGTACTCTCACAGCAACATGTATCACGAAACCTCAAACTAGTTTCGGTAAAGCACCTTCATCAGTGAGGACAAATAGAAAAGACCTTCTCCATATAAAACACTCAAAATATATATATATATATATATATATATATATATATATATATATATATATATATATAACAGTAGCCAATAGCAAATGGCTTTCACTTAACATTCACAATTGAAATTTAAAGTGTGCATCATGTGTAACATAAATTAATAGATTGCATTTCCCAACAAAGTCAGTATGCAGGGTGAGATATTTGTCAATATTCCAACCATGGATATATGGCAAAAAGGTATAACATACATTGAAAATAGAATATATATAAAACTAGATAGGGCCCAAGGGATACAATGTGTAATTCTATATGTACATGGTATGAATTATAGATGGTCATTCAGTCCAGGTGGAAATAAAGCACCCAGATGTATAATCCAGTATTTTTCTTTGTTACTAAGAATACTTTGCCAACCCAACTGATTGTGTCTATTCCCCTGAATCTTGTCAATGACCGTAAACATAAATTTAGCAGATTTATGTTTAATGGAATGTTGGTATAGGGCATTACTAACTTTATGATTCCGAATATCACTGCGATGTTCACCTATTCTGATTCTTAAGGAACGTGAAGTCTTACCTACATAGAAAGCTTGACAATGACATGTAGCTAAATAGATAACCCAACTAGATGAACAATTGGCAAAGATACGAGTATCAAATATCTTGCTAGTATTGGCACTAGAAAAATGTTTAGTTTTATTGACATTGCCACAAGAAGAGCAATGACCACAAGGAAACGTCCCCAATAGTTCGTCCCCAGTAATTGCCAGTTGCCTATACGTGGCACCCCCACTGTCCCGATGTTTATAGTGGGAAAATAATGTGCCTAAAGTTTTGCCCCTCCTATAGGAAATGGAACATTGTGGGGTCAATGTATGACGGAGATGATCATTAGCCAATAATATATTCCAGTTGTTGTTCAATATGTTTCTAACTAGTTGATGGTTTTTCCCAAAAGTAGTAATAAATCTAATGGTTTCATCTGTAGTACCATCCCTCTTTTTGTATTGTAATAAATCAGATCTCTCCTGTTGATGTGTCCACACCCTTGCTCTAGAAATGTCCCTATTTGAATAACCTCTATCCAAAAATCTCTTGTTCAAATCCTGTTTAGCCTCCTCATAATCCATCTTGGAAGAATTGATACGTTTTATACGTAAATATTGTGATTTGGGAATGTTGCGGATGGTGTGACGTGGGTGCATACTTGAGGAGTGGAGTAATGTGTTGAATTGTGGATATTTTCTATGTATTTTGGTGTTTAGGGTATTATCTTCATTACGATATATTGTAACATCCAAAAAGTCAATAATTGACTTATGATATGTTATCGAAAATTCAATACCCCAAATGTTATTGTTCAAATGTTCAACAAACTCCAACAGATAGTCTATATCCGCACGCCACACCATCCAGCAATCATCCAAGTAGCGCCTCCAAATGTCCATCTCAACCAAATAGATGTTATGCAGGGATCAGAATAAGACATTCTTCCAAATATGCCATAAATAAATCGGCATATATTGGGGCAAAAGAGGCTCCCATAGCTGTCCCTCTCAATTGCCAATAACAATCACCCTGAAAGAAAAAAACATTTTTTTGAGGACATGCTCAGACATGCATACTAGTAAGGTGTTAAATCCTGGTGGATAGAGTTCGGCTTTATTAAGCCAATAGTCTAAGGCTTGCAAACCTGCCCAGTGTGGAATACTGGTATACAAAGATTTCACATCTAAAATACACATGATCCAGTCCGGATCAAGTTGAGTATCAGCAATTATATTCAGAAATTCAGTTGTATCCTGTATGCGGGCTCTGACCATGGACAACAATGGCTTCAGATATTGCGTTAGAAATACAGATAGAGGTTCTGTAAGGGATCCATGACCCGACACAATGGGTCTCCCTGGGGGATTGGTAATAGATTTATGAATTTTGGGTAACAAATATAGAATTTGTTTCTGTGGGTCAGTAACTTGGAGATGTTGAGCCGTCTTCTGTGAAATAATTCCTTCCTGTAAAGCCTCTTGAATAAACTGATCAATATCTTGTTTAAATCGAAAAGTTGGATCCACCCCCATGTGCATATAGCACTTGGTATCAGACAATTGTTTGAGTCCTTCCTGTACATAATAGTCAGTATTGAGAACCACTACTGCACCCCCTTTGTCCGCTTGGACTATGACAATTTTGTGATTCTGTCTCAATTCAGAAAGTGCTTGTCTCTCAATAGAAGTAATGTTGTCCTGGGCTATGTTGGTATCATACTGGGGAAAATGTAAGTCCCTCAAGACTGCTTGTTGGAAGATCCCTACATTTTTATTCATGGGTGGTTGAATTGTTGATTTTTTAAAAATAAAATCAGTAGATCTTTGAGTAGAAGAATTACTTTGATCACTGAAAAAAATTTTTAGATTAAGTTTTCTACAAAATTCTAACACATCCACAGAAACTGAATAGTGGTCAGAAAAAAAGCTGGGGACAAAGCCCATTCCTTTATTCAGAATACAATGTTGTTCCTTTGTAAGTACATGATCAGACAGATTAAAACATTGTCATAAGGTTCAACTATTTGTTCAATAGTGCTTTAACTAGTCCTGTCATGGAATCTGTATTGATTTCTATTCTTGTGTTTCCTCCCCCCTCGGGATTGTCTAACATACCTAAAGGGAACTTAGATTGTGTTTTCTTTTTAAGTGGTGAGTGAACCATGGTGCCTCCCTCGCTATCAGTATAAGATGACTCCTCCCCTGATGTACTGGTATAACTCAGATCATTTTGTTTTAAAATAGACCTAGGTCTCTTCTTAGACCTTCCCCCACTCACCCCTGATCCCATATCCTTGAATCGCACACTCCTTTGAACCTGAAAGGGCTGACCCCTCTCATAGTCATTTATGTCCCTTGAAAATTTTTTAAGTTTTCTTTCTTTGACCATATTATCATAGGAAGTCAGTTCCCTGGACAGCCGATCAACACAAGCAGAATATTTGGAACTGGATTTATGGCATTCCGTGCTTAGATCTTTGACCTCCCTGAGCAGCAGATCCACTGTTCTCTCATAGTAATCTGATAAGATTTTAACAAATGCCATAGAACCTTTCCTTAAAGCTTCATCCCATTCCTCTGTCAGCCTCTGTTCAGATCTGCCAACCAGAGGATGAAGCTTAATACGGAGAACTCTCGGTTCCAAATTTTTGTGTAAATAAGCTTTGAACAGTCTCAAGTGCCAAATATTAGCCCTTAGGCCTTTAAGACCTTTTTCCAACTTGCGGAATGCCAAATCACAACCCCCCTCACTACTAGGGTTGTTCTTACTCTGGTTGTTGCTTGGGGTGTCTTCCAATCCAAATATGGCTATGTCCTCCCTATCAGCACACAACCCATGGAGTATTTGATCTAAATCCATCATAAAAAGCAATGTGCTTGAGTGGCTGTTCAGGGAAGAGACCCTATGTAATAATTCAATAGGTTCAGGGATCAAAAAATGAGCCAGGAAGGTATAATATAGACCTAGGTTATTGATCATCTAATGAAATAATCAAAAAGTTTCATAGATCATCCAAATGCAATATATAGCAGACTCCAAGGGTATGGAGTCACTAAACACTGTTCACAAATATAATGATATTAATATAACCTATAGTCTAATTCAAAAAATGTATGTAGATATCTAAACATATGACAAAGTGATAAGATGGGTGATAAGATGACGCAAAAGTAAAAATGCATTCACTAATCTATATGAATATAGCATAGACCAAAGATGTGATTTCAATAAACAGACAAATTATATACTGATGAAATATTGTGACTCAAATCCCAACATTAAGTGAACCCCTAAAGGGTATTCAAGTAATGATACTATGCAACTAATATAAAAAATATAGTTGACTAAAAAGTTCCAAAAAAAGGAAATTATGTTAACACTTGAAACACAGATCTTATGGGATTAGATAGGTGCTAATATCAAGTCACTATATAACTATAATGGTAGACCATGTGGTATAGAGAAGCAACGATAGTATTGTGGCAAATAGAATTTGCCATACAATATACATATATTATAAGTTCAAAACATCTTGATCCACTTCAACCCGGTCTTAATACCATATAAAAAGGAGAAAACCTAGTCACGTCACAATACACGTGGCTGAAAAGGAATTTGTAGTCAGTTCTGAATAGACATATAAAGACTAAAAATATATAGTTATAGTGGTAACAAAATAGCCAAGATACTATTTTTAAATGGCCCTCTAGGGAATATGGATATAAATCGGGTATAAAGCAAATAATCAGCTTATATAAACATATACCCAAATCAACAAAAAAAGTTGTATAAACATCCAAGGGGTTGGGACACAAGGTCCATAGAGTTCAATGTATATTTATGTCAAGTCCCTATATAGCTTTGAATAAAGGACCTAAAATGTCACAGAACAAAAATCATGTTCCTTCACAATATGTCAGGCATAAATAAACCTTGAAATATACAAGTGTTGATCATAAAAAGTCTAATTAACATACAACCATTGCTATTCCCCCAATTAGAATGGACATATAACCCTGTGTCTAGATACTTATTATTGTTACTCAATTACCTGAAAACTTATCATACAGTTCTCATACTTTAATCCCGACTGACTGTAATATGAAAACATCATAATTTCAAATATGCATATAAACACAAAGAGCAATTAAGTGTGTGACTCCCTTATAAAAAGTGAATATACATGCCTTTCAAAATTGACCCGTATGTATGTGATCATGAGTCAATGAAAATACACAAAAATGCATGAATCATAAACATGAGTCAAAAAACCATGATGTTCACATATGTCCAAGTCTCTCAAAAGCGTTGGTCCAAAAGTAAATGACACGAGTTTGTCCAACATGTAGATTGCGAAATATATATTATAAATTGTATCCACGTAGAGAAGAAAAGAAAACGCCCTATGATGAGGCTCTGAGTAAATTGTTCTAAGTTCCCAAATCCAAATGAAGTGTTGATGAAAATTTGTTATTTTACAGACAAAAATTGAATACTCATATATTCCAAAAAATAGACCCCAAAAAAGAATAGTAAGTATAGAGTACACAAAAACAGTTGTATAAATAGTCACCGAACCTCTATAGGCCCGATGTGCCTAAATAATGGCGTTTCACGATGTGATGGATTCACAAAGAAAACAAGTATTTATACAACATGAAAAGAACATAATCATATAAAGTTTTGATCCACATAAAAGGAAAGTGCCTTGTATTCAAATACTCAATACACTGTCAAAAATTGCCCCAAATACGATCTTTGTATGCAAATGTCAAAACAAATGATGAAACAAATGGAGGCTGGAAGCTCACGTTCCTAACAGTAAAATCCCACTGTAGAAACACCGATACTACATCCAACCAAAACTTTGTATTATTCGTCGTAAAATCTTAGTAGGCCCAATATGCTTCCCTAGTGGCGTTTTTGCAAAATCCACATATAGGTTCCACAGCATACCTGCCTGGGCCTCATGATCCGAGAGCTCTCATGTGTCTCCATGTAGTCCAGGGAGGTACATCTGAAGTCATTCACTCCAACATGGACAATGACAGAGTTGTATTTGTACTTGTTGTGAACTGACTTGCATTGTGGCGGATCCTGGCACCCGACAGGCCTCTGACTAATTTTCTCCTTGTTCAGCCTGATGAGTGGGACATCAGTGTGCCTGACTATAGTCACCTATGACTAAAGTGTTTGGTACATTTTCTTGCTATGGGAGCTGCTGTTGGGCAGCACACTGGTGTGAGCTATGTGTCACTTTGGTTGTGACTGGTGTTTGCGTTCAGTTTAGGAGGTCCTTGTTTTTAGTACAAAAGCTGTTTTCCCTTACTTTTGCAAGGTACTTTTGCAATTATAGGCTGTTTAGTGCCTACGATTAATTTCTCCTTATTAATAAGAAGAGTTGAGTGCTTGTATCAGTTTAAAGTTTCCTATTGCTTTCCAGCAGGTTCTAGAGCAAGTGCTAGTCGCTGGGGTTCAGATTTTAATGCTTCTACTGATCAAACAGCTAGTTGTAAGGGAAAATTTGAAGAGCAGACTTTCTGGCACCTGGAATAGTTTAACTGTAGCCCCGTGGGGCTGCACAATGCGAAAAACACACACACGTGTTTTTTAAGCTGGAAAGTTGAAAGGGATAGAAATCAGCCCAAAATGCCTAATAAAATTACGATTTCAGAGCTGGAAACCACTCCTCTAGTGTTGGGCAGTACAATGCTCACCACTCCCACTGGTAAACAGTAGGACTTCCCTCTATCACAGCAAAGTCTGGATAGCTCTGAACACAGAAAAATAAAGTCCTGAAACCAGCAAAGTCTGGGATCTGGACTATACTAGCCTAGGAAAAAGGCGGGAAGCGAACAAATAAGATTGTGTTTTTTTGTTTTTTGTCAAAACAGGCTAAATGCAATAATACAGCAAATAAAACACAGAAAATGCTAACACACTTGAGTGTGTAGCCCTAAACAGTAAATGCAATTAAAACTCTACAAAATTAGCAATTTAAAACTTTTTAAATGAAGCAAGGCAAGTGCACAACTGAAAAATGATTTGAGACAGTAATGCAGTACAAGTAGCTAGTCAACATGTACAGAAAAGTCAGTGTAAAACAAAAAAACTGTTAAAAACAAAAACTGCAAGAAATACTGAGTCACTGTGTAATGTCGGTGCTTTTGTCAGGTTTATTAATAAAAGTGCTAAGTATCTAGAATAACCAATGACTAGCAAAAAAAGTCTACTTATTGTTATATATCACAGATCAGAGTTTCAGTACGAGACCCACATGACTAGGTATGCGCTGACCTTGGTTGCCCAGACTTGTCAGGTTATTTCTGCCCTATGATTCTGATGGCAAATCCTCTGCCTCATCTTTTTTAGGTTCTGCTTCTCAAGTGGCTTTCCACTCTGTGTAGCTATGATGGTTGCTGATGCCACTTCTAGGGCCTGTGGGTTTTGGGTTTGTCATGCGAAGCCTATTCCAGGCTTCATCTCCAGTCCCTTCCTGAGGACATTAAGGCCAAGTTGTTGCATGCTCCTTTGGCTAATACTAGTCAGGCTCTGGGATTCATGGCCTCATCTATTCTGGTACTTACTCTTGCCAGACTGCATTTGCGGAATCTTCAGTGGTACCTCAAGTTGGTTTGGCTGCAGCATTCACCTTCTGACTTTAAGTGTACCTCTCCTCCTTCCCTGTCTGAAGGAATTTGAGTGGTGGATTCAAGTTTGCTGTCATCCCAGACTGTCCCCTTTCAGCATCCAGTCCTTCTCAATAGCTGTTGGATGCCTGATATGGGGTGGGAGGCATCTTGGTCACCGGAAAGTTCAGGGTCTTTGGCCTTCCCATCAGAAGTCAGACCATGTCAATATCAAGGATGAGGGCCCTGATTCTGGTCCTTCAGGCTTTTCACCTGATGTTCCCTGTGGGCCCTCTGAAGGTGTACACAGAAAACGCTACAGTGATGTGGTATGTCAACAAGTGGTGGGGGGGGGGGGCACACAGTCATTCCTCCTCTGCAGGATCACACTTCTAGCTTGGGAAGTGGCTCTCTGTATTCAGTTAATGTTCAGGCAGTATGCACCACTTCAGAGCACAATCTTTGTGGCAGACTGTGAGCATGTCCAAAACCGCCTCAGGAATGGATGCTTCACAGAGACTTGTTTCTGGATATTGCCCGTTGGTGGGGGTATTCCTCGGCTAGATCTTTGTCTCCCCTCTGAACAGGCATCTCTGCCGCTTCCCTCTGCCGCTTCCCTCTCGCTCTCCTGCTTCCCTCCCCTTTAATCTTGTTTTGGAAAAATTGACTTGGGCTCCTTTTGAGCCCGCAGATTCTGCTTCTTTGCAACATTGTACCTTAAGGACTGTTTGGTTGGCTCTTACTTCTGCTCCGAGGGTTTCTGAGCTCTAGGCCCTTATTAGCCATTCCTCCTTTGATTTTTCACTGTGACAGGGTGTCCCTTCGTACTAATCCTTCTCTTTAATGCCCAAGGTGGAAAATGAGTTGTCCTTTTAAATCAGTACAACTCCCTTCCTTTTTCCCTTCTCCACAGTCTGTTACTGAAAGGGTCTTGCATACCTTGGATTTGCACAGAGAGCTCAGGTACTACTTGGATAAAACTATTGTTTGCAAGTCTGATCATGTTTTTGTTTCCTTTCATCCCAGGTCTTTGTGTTTGGCTGTTTCTAAGCAAACCATCTCCTCCTGGATATCCAAGGCCATTTCTTTGTTTTCATGGAAAGTGTCTCTGCTTCTGTTGGAACACATTCTACTAGAGCCGTTGCCTCTCTTGGTGCCTTCTTCAAGGGGTTAGAGACAAATTCCATCCTTGAAGCTTCTACTTGGGCTTCAATGCATACCTATACTAAGCATTGTAAGTTGGGCATGGTTTCTAGGGCCAGAGCAGGTTTTGCTGAAACCATTTGTGGGTTTGTTGAGGGTTCTTCTCGGCCTTCCCCCTTCCATTCTGTTTCATGAGCTTTTTTACCCTCCCTTCTTTAAGGAATACTGTAACAGTGGTAGAGAAGGACATTAGTACAATTTTAAAGTCTTGCTATAACAGATGTTCTCTTCAGTGTTGCAGTATTCACTCACTCCCTCCCTCCAACCCACTCTTTGTTCTGCATTTTGTCTTTCTGGATGTTCATGGACTTTGTCTTATGACAATTGTTCTCTTCTGAGGCAGTTCATTTCTGGGTAGTTGCATCTGTACATTTCATTTATGTCCTATGTTCTGTGTGGGGATCATAAATGTGGTGTACAGTGCAAACTATCTTTTTCAAGCTTATCCATATTGGCTGAGAAACAGGCTGCCCTGGGTGAGATATCCTTCAAGGAATACTGTAATAGTGAAGAGAAGGAAATCTACTGTTATGTTAAAAAAAAAAAAAAAAAAAAAAAAACTTTACACAACTGTACTTTTGCATGATGGAACATTATAAATGAGAGAGTTTTCCAAATGTCCGTCCAGAAGAGTTGCAGTGACTTCTTGCAGGTTGGCTTGCCCCAACCTTCTGTGGTGCTTTCAGTGATGGATGCCTTCATAGGATACCTTTTCTTTTGCTTCACTCTCCTGACTCCCAGCCTCCCACTCCAAAGAACCGCACAAGGTTCTGCAAAGTACCTGAGATTCAAATAAAAGCCCATCTAACCCCATTAAGTTACTGTCCTCTTCTAAACTTTTACCCTCTGAAAAGGACAGTAGAGCTATGGACGGGTATGGTGGGGGGGGGGGGGAGTTGATACATCTGCCACATTTAGCTTTCAAGGCCATAAACTACCAGACCCATATGACCAGGTCTGTGCTGCCTCTCTATAAACTAAACTTGAGTGTGTGTTCTCTGATATTCTTATTTCCGAAGCAAAGCCCTCTTCCATTTCCCTTTTGAGCTCTGCTTTCTAGGTAGCTCATCACGCCATCAAATTTATCTGTATTTACTTGATATTTGTTGACAGGAATAGTCTGACTGAGCTAATGCCTGTTTTCAGCAGAGTCCCGGGGAGAAAAGCTCCACAGTACAACTAAGCAAGAAAAATTGCATGATTTAAGTAAAATATAATAAAATAATTGTGCAAATGTCCATTGCAGTGCAAGTAAGAGAAATCCGCAAGAGACGTTTTAAACTAAGTATAGAATCTGGTAATAAACTGGCAAAAACACATTAGGATTGTCCTGAGTGGACAACACAACTGTATAGTTCAAAGGAAGCTACAGTAGGTGCAGATGTTTAATATAAAAAGCTAATTGCAATTAGGATGCAGGTAGCATGGTTTCAGAACTAGAAACTGAAGGAACATGGAGAGTAGTAGATGACTAATGGAGGAGAAAGGGATGGGTTCAATTGGAATGATTTACAGTGACAGGTCCAGGTGCAACACAACTGTATAGTTCAAAGGAAGCTACAGTAGGTGCAGATGTTTAATATAAAAAGCTAATTGCAATTAGGATGCAGGTAGCATGGTTTCAGAACTAGAAACTGAAGGAACATGGAGAGTAGTAGATGACTAATGGAGGAGAAAGGGATGGGTTCAATTGGAATGATTTACAGTGACAGGTCCAGGTGCTGTTTAGGTAATTTGAGTTTTTTTGAATTTATGGACATGGGAAGCTTGCTCCATGAAAGAGCACGAAAGTGGCTGTAGAAATTCTGTCCAATAGATTTTTTTTTTAGTTTTGAATCTGTAAGACATTGGTCTGAGCTTCTGAGGGATCGAGGGGGGTTATAGAGGGAGGTGAGAGATGTTGGGGCAGGAGGGGGGCTTGTTCAGGATAGAATGGATGTGCTCAGTAAATAAGAGGTGATTAGGAGACTAGCCAGCTGAGTGTTTGGAGAACGTGACAGTGGTGTGATTTTTGAAGGCAGATTAGCTGCAAATCCTGCAACTTTGTTGTAGGTGGTTTTGAATTTGGGAAGTAGGACTAGATTTGTGAGCTGTAGAAGAGGCTAGGGAGAAAATATGCTTGGGCAAGTAAGATTTTGGAGTTTTGTATAAGGATCTTTTTGTTTTATGCAGTAGGTCGAGCTTTTGGTGGGTTTTCTTGATGCAGTGAAGTACATGGAGGTAACATTTTAAGTTGGTCGTTTGATTTCTCCAAGGAGTGTAGTGTGAGTTTCTGCTATGATAGTAGTTTTAAGGGAAGAGATGGTGAGTGAGTATTTAAGATGGCAGTGGGATTTTGGGAGGAAGACAAGTTTTGTCTTTGTAGGATTAAGTATGAGATGGTTTAGTCATGTTTCATTGAGGTTGAAAGATGTCTTTGTCAGAGTGAGCAGGTCAGACTTGTCAGCAATGGAGATGATTATGGTAGTCATTTGCATACTGCATGAGGGATGACTGAGGACGGGATGTGTGAAGTTGGTTTCTAAAGATGTTAAAAACAAGGGGGGCTAGAACTGAGCCTTGTGGGACACCCAATTTGATGGGGAGAAAAGGAGATGGAACGCCATTTGATCGCAGTCTGTGAGGTAGCTGTTAAACCAAGAGATAGTTGCTGAGGAGAAGTGGAGTTGAGAAACAGGCTGCCCTGGGTGAGATATCCTTCAAGGAATACTGTAATAGTGGAGAGGAGGACTGAGTGAGCGAGTCAAAGGCTTTGGAGAGATCCAAGAAGCAGGACATTAGTTTTATTGTCTCTGGCTAGGGCGATGGAGTTAAAGGAAGTAAATGCAGTAGTGGTGCTGTGGTGGGTGCGGAATCTATTCTGGGTTAGGGTGATTAGGTTTTCTTTACTGAGAAGCCAAGATTTGTTTATGAACACAGTGCTTAAGAATTTTAGAGGGGCGAGAAAGTATGGCAATAGGTCAAGAGCTCTACAAAATTTCCACCTTTGTTGATAGATATGGTGTGGAGTTTTTTTTTTTTTTTTTTTTTTCAGAGAGTAGGGACAGTGGATTCACTGAGTGGTTTGAGTATGGAGACTAGGTATGCTATGGAGTTAACCTGCTGTCTCTTCCTAAAGGCTGCTGCTATCCGCTGATGGGGGACATGGTTCAAGTTTGAGAAGATTTTTAATGTAGCTGGTTGGAATGGGATTTGGTGAGATTGGGCTGTTTTGTAGTAGGGGGGGGGTGGTGGGAGGTTAGGGGTTGGTTGGGTTGAAATTTCTTCATTAGTTTGCTGATGGTGTTGATGAAGTATGAATTGAAAATGGATGCAGATGTTCTTCGTTCCACATTGCTGCAGTCCTTACTATTGGGTAGTCCGCTGTCCAGTCGGCCCGAATACCAGAGTATAAGGCTGACGTCGGTCAGGGCGCATTAGACTGACGTCAGTACGTCAGGGTACTAATGCGCATGACCGACGTCATATCCTCAGTCTTTTTTGCCGCATGGTCCAATGCAGAAGCAGTTTTGCGAGTGCAGGTTGGCGTTCTGAAATATTTCCGCCGGAGTTTCAGACCGAATCAGAGTTGGCTAAGTAACCCGTTGGGGAACATTTTGGTTTTTTCTTGCCTCAGTATTTAACCGGATGTCAGAAAAAGTGAATAACTGTATTTCTTGTGGGAAACAGATACCTCATAGGGATTACCATACCTTGTGTATACCTTGTTTAGGGCCTGAGCACGACGTTGTTGGATGCCGCTCTTGTGCTAGGTTTAACAAGCGCACTATTAAGAGACGGTTAGACTGTGCCAGGTTAGTGTTTGGGAAGCGTTGTAATTATAAAATGCCGTCGGATGCTCCGACGCCCGCTTCGTCCAAGAAGCGCAAGGACAAAACAGCGAAGCCTAGGGTTGATGAACCGACAGTCCCGGACGTCGGTTCTTTAGAAGGCTCAGTGGAGCCAGAGGTTTTGCCAGGAGTTTCTTTGGAGTCTCAGGCAGAGACTTTACTGTTACAGGATGTGCCTTCTCAGGAGGTAGGCCAGGCTGAAGGGGCTTCTCAGGTAACTGTTCTTCCCTCTCTTCCCAAGGTAGTTAGAGCCTCTCCTTCTGTTGCCAAAACTTCTTTGAGAGCTAGGCCAAGTTCAGCTTCAGTGGGGGCTTCTCCTAGCATTTCAGGTTCTGTGCCTAAGAAACATATGCTTAAAATGGCAGAAGATTTGATTACTATGATTAGAGGTTCTATGCCCCCTCCTGATAAGAGGCCTAGGGTGGAACCGGAGTTTGATAGTTTTGAACAGTGTTCAGAGGCTTCTGAGTCTTCTGCGGAAGATTTGCAGGAGTATCCTCCTTATTCTGATTCTGATGTGGATGATTCCACTCCTACAGCTTCTCCTCCTGAGGATTTCTCATTTTCAGAGACTCTGCATTCCATGAGGGAGCACTTTAAATGGGAAGGCCAGGATTACTCTGATTCCAGGAAAAGGCTTAGGGAATTCTTGTTTTGCCCCAGCATAGGCCCTTAGCTATACCTCCTGTGTTGAATGTGGTGGAAGATGTTTTGCAGAGGCTTCCCTGAACCCTGATTCTTTGCCTCCTGCTCCTGTTAAACCTGATAGGTACTATAGGGTGCCTGAAGCTCATAAGTATCTTTTAAGAGTCCTAGGGCAGACCCGAAACTGTTTCTCAGGGACCTAAAGGTGTTAAGGCCTCTGTGGTTAAAAACCCTGTTCCCACTGATAAAGAGGCAAGGGCTTTGGATAGATGGGGAAAGAAAGTGTATACTTCTTCCACTTTAGCCATGAGGCGTTGAATTGTCAGTTTCACATGCTTAAATATCAAAATTATCTCCTTTCACAACTGAAATCTAAGGTGGATGCTTTGGCGGAAGGTATTGAGTGTAAAGAGTTGCTGGATTTAGTTCATGTGTCTGAACAAGTGGGTAAGCATTCCTTGCAATGTGGTTTTGATGCTGTACAGGCCTCCTCGAGGGTGGCTGCCACTAGTTCTGTTCTTCGCAGGCATGCCTGGTTGAGGGATCAGAATTTAGCTGAGCATGTTAAGACAAGGATTTTGGATGCTCCTTTACAGTCGGATGTGTTGTTTGGTTCGCCTGTGGAAGCAGTTTTAAAGAAAATGGAGGACAAAGCTAAGTCTATGCAAACTGTTAAAGATTTTTGCAGGTGCAGCCACCAAGTTTAGTAGAAATTGGCCTACTAAGGGATGGACATATCCTGCTTATGATTCCCAGTCTAGGGGTAGGTCTAGACGTGGTAGGGGCAGAGCTCAAGGTTCTTTTAGGCCTAGAACAGGAGTTCACCTGCTCAGACTTCTGGTGAGGGCAGGGGTCAGTCCTTTCATAAACAGACCCAATGACCTGCCTTTTCAGCTGCCAGTAGATTCCCGCCTGGCAGCTCCTTTGGGAGGAAGACTGTCTCTTTTCAAGGAAAATTGGGATTTAATTACTCAAGACAGATGGGTGTTGGATATCATTCACCACGGTTACAGGTTTTATTTCCATACATTGCCCCTTTCAAAGGAATGCCAGACGCTCCTCCTCCACAAAGGAAAGAGGCTCACAAGCAAATTTCTCAGTTACTCCAAATAGGGGCCATTCAGCCAGTCCCTGTATCAGAAAGGGGCCTAGGATTTTATTCTCGCCTGTTCCTAGTACCAAAGAAGGGGAACACGTGGAGACCAATTTTGGATTTATCTATCCTCAACACTTATCTGGACATTCCCAAGTTCAAGATGTTGACGTTACAACAGCTTTTACCTCTGCTGGGCAAAGATCACTGGATGGTAACTTTAGATCTCAAGGAAGCTTACCTTCATGTGCCTATAAGACTAAGTTGCAGGAAGTATCTGCGTTTTCGAGCTGGAAATTCTCATTATCAGTTCTCTGCATTGCCCTTTGGCTTATCTACTGCGCCCAGAGTATTCACAAAGGTTCTGGCTCCAGTGATAGCTTACTTCAGGCTAAAAGGCATTCAAATCTATCCTTACTTGGACGACTGCCTGATTCTGGCTCAAAAACAGGAAGACCTTCTACAGCATCTGGAATATGTTATAGCAGTGCTAAGATGCCTAGGGTATTCTGTGAACGAAATAAAGTCCAGTCTAGTACCCTCTCAAGACATGTGCTTTCTGGGTGTGAGACTGAATACAGCAGCCCAGATGGCCTTTTTAACCCCGGACAAACAAAAGAGTCTATCACTTTACTTCCATCAACTATCTCATCAGTCCGTGCTGACTGCAAGGACAGTCCTTCAAGCATTAGGGTTCATGGCATCTTGTATTCTGGTGCTTCCCAATGCCAAACTGGATATGAGGAAGCTGCAATGGTATCTCAAAAATGTATGGACACAGCACTGCCAGGATTTGGACACTGTCATTCAAATAATACCTTGCCTTCAAAAAGAATTTTTGTGGTGGGCTCAGGAATGTCACCTAAACAAGGGACTCTCTGTGACCCGCCCAGAGGCGAGTCAGATTTTAACGACAGATGCCTCGGACATTGCTTGGGGAGCTCATCTGAATGGAAAGTGGATACAAGACAAGTGGCCTGCCAGACTACAGCATCTACATATCAACATGAAGGAGATGTTAGCAGTCCAGTTTGCATTAATGGCTTTCAAGGAGTTACTTCTTCCAGGGCAGGTGTTGATTCTAACAGACAACACAACTGTCATGTGGTACATCAACAAGCAAGGGGAACACATTCTTATCCTCTATGCAGGCAAGCAATGATTTTATGGGAGACTGCGCTAAGCTTGCAACTAACTCTTCAGGCAAGGTTTCTGCCGAGCACAGAACTCCTTAGCAGATGTGTTAAGCAGACAAATCATGGATCCCCACGAGTGGAAACTGGATCTTCATGTATTTCAGAAATTGACAGTGTCATGGGGAACTCCAGACATAGATCTGTTCGCTTCTCCACTAAACCACCAGCTGCCAAAGTTTTGCACAAAGGGGTTTCATCACACAGCTTGGAAAGTGGATGCTCTGTCTTTCAGTTGGAAAAACCTTCATGTGTATGCCTTTCCACCTCTGCCTCTTCTTCCAAAGGTGCTATTAAAAGTCAGACAAGACAAGCCAAGGATGATTTTGATAGCTCCAGATTGGCCTCTGCAACACTGGTACCCACTACTAAGGAGTATGGTAAGGAAGCCTCCATGGCCTTTACCTTTGATTCCTCATCTGCTATCTCAGAAGGACGGTCATCTGCTCAATGTCAAGCTTCACTCTCTTCATCTAACAGCCTGGCATATTCTGTGTTGAAACACAGCAGGTCTCAACTTCCTCAACAAGTTTTAAATGTGATTATGGAAGCTAGAAGACCTAGTACAAGGAAAGTGTACGCAGAAAAATGGAAGAGATTTTTATTTTGGAGTACAGCAAAGAATTTGGAGATTTCTGAGCCTAATTTGAGTGTGGCTCTTCAATATCTTACTGAGTTATTGGACAAGGGTTTGTCCTTTTCTTCCATTAAGATTCATGCTGCAGCAATTTCAGCTCACTATGATTGTGACCCACCATTGTTTTCGCATCCTTTGTTCAAGCAGTTTCTTAGAGGGGCAAAGAATATAAGGCCCCACGTGAGCTCCTACTCCTGCTTGGGATCTCAATTTTGTGTTGGAAAACTTACTCTACAACCTTTTGAGCCTCGGCTACTGCTGAATTGAAATACTTGTCATGGAAGACTGCTTTTCTGTTGGCTATTACTTCTGCAAGAAGGGTGTCTGAGTTGCAGGCCCTTATGGCAGTAGAGCCCTTTTGATTTTCCATAAGGATAGGGTATCATTACGCACTAATCCTTCCTTTATGCCTAAGGTGGTTTCTAGTGTGGCTTTAAACCAAACTATTCATTTGCCTACTTTTATGCAGACCCCAAAATAAAGGGGAAAAGATTTTGCACACTTTAGATGTACACAGGCAATTGCGTTATTATTTAAGCAGGACTAAGGATTTTAGGCAGTCTCAGCAGTTGTTTGTTTCTTTTGCTTTGAGTTCAGAGGGCAAGCCTGTGTCAAAACAAACTATTTCTAGGTGGATTGGGTTTTGCATTGCATTTTGTTATTCCCATCATGGCAAGGAGGTTCCAGCTGGGATTAGGCCTCATTCCACTAGGGCTACTGCCACTTCAACAGCATTTCTAAGGGGGGTGGCAACTAAGGATATTTTGGAGGCAGCTACTTGGAGTTCAGTGCATACTTTCTCTAAGCATTATCACCTTCCTATCTACTCTAAGTCTAGGGCTGGTTTTGCCACAGCTGTTTTGCAAGGCATGTTGTCAGCTCCTACTTCTTTATGATTTGCCATCCTCCCTTACCTCTGCTTTGGGATTCTACCCAATAGTAAGGACTGCAGCAATGTGGAACGAAGAACATAGTACAGTTTTGTACCTACCATAAATGTAGATGTTCGAGGATCCACATTGCTGCAGTCCAATTTACCCTCCCTCCTTCGGGTCTGTGTTTAGGGGTGGTTGTGTAGGTGAGGTTATATGCTGATATTTTTGTATATATCTTTTGTATATATTGTACATATGTTTGGTGCAGGTATTTTGGGCCTTGTCTTTTTAGGGTCTTCTGACATCTGGGGCAAGAAAAGACTGAGGATATGACGTCGGTCATGCGCATTAGTACCCTGACGTACTGACGTCAGTCTAATGCGCCCTGACCGACGTCAGCCTTATACTCTGGTATTCGGGCCGACTGGACAGCGGACTACCCAATAGTAAGGACTGCAGCAATGTGGATCCTCGAACATCTACATTTATGGTAGGTACAAAACTGTACTTTTCTTGGTGCGTTACTGAGGGCAGGGGTTTGGAGTTGAGGGATTCTGGGGGTGGAGAATTTGGTTGATAGTATTCCAGAATTTTGAGGGGGTTTCTGGATTCTGTAGTTTCGGGTGTGTTCTTTTTATCAATGCTTGTGTTTTTTTTTTTTTTATCAGATTTCAGAGTTCTGTGTATTTTTGGTAGTGTGGGAGAGATTTGATCTTAGTTCAGAGTTTCCAGGTAGAATCTGTGTTTTGGATAGGAGAGTGGGTAGCATTGGTGAGCCATGGAGAACACCGTGATTTGACTGATAGTTCTGGGAGGGACAAGGGAGTTAACTGCGTTTAGGAAGATAGAGCTGAATTGAAGAACAGCCTCATCAAGAGGGAGAAATGAAAGGAAGGACCAGTCAGTATCTGCGAGACAGTTATTGAATATATCGGGGCTGAAGTTGGTTAACTTTCGGCATTCTTGAAGTCTAGAGAGTTGGGGGGGGGGGCTGAATGTTTGGATGAATATGTGGGAGTGGTCACAGAGTCCTGGTAGGGATTCAGGGTGGTGATGGACGTTAGGGTTGGAGACAAGAATTCAGTCAAGGATAGAATTGGTATTTGTGGGTTTATGAAGAAGTGGGAGAAGAGAGAAGCTGTGTAGCCATATAGGTGTATGCTGGTAGTAGGGGAGTTGGAGGTGAGGGTGAAGCCAGTTGACATCGCCTCGTATTATAATGCTGCTTATGTATCTTCTAGGTCAGTTGTATCAGGGGCTGTTATGAGGAGAGGTTCTTTGTTGAGGTTGCAATCCCTCCCTCAAGATATCAAGGCTGTTACTGGATTCTCCCCTATACAATCCAAATCTGTTCAGCTGTGCTCTTCAAGATCTTGCATGATGAGGGAAAGGTCATGCAGGACTAGTTCACCTATTCCTAAATTTCAGCATAACTGCCCCCCCCCCCCAAGTCTTCCTTTTGTGCATAGGTAGCAATGGCAGTCTCCTAGGAGTAATATCTTCTAAGAGGGTTTAGCCTTGGGGGGTACTACAGGTCAAAAGCCCCCCCCCCCGACAAGTCTGCCACAGTTTGACATTCAACCTCTGTCAGATTCCTCTTTCCTTCAGACTGGTTACTACAGCTTCCTTGGTGCTTTCAGTCATTCAAAAAGGTTATTTTATGGTATGAAAGTCTCTTCCTTTGGGCATTTCCCAACCTCCTCTTTGCCGTCTTCCTCCTTTCCCTTCAATTCTTCAAGACCTTTTAGTGCAGGGCAAGGGGGTTTTATTCCAGAATGTTCTTGGCTCCCAAGAAGGAGCGTTCTTGGAGGCTCATTCGGAATCTCTATTTTCTCATTTCTAAAAATTCCTACATTCAAGATGCTCCCAGTCTTTCATCTGTTGCTTCCTCAGGTCTTCCTGGTGTCTCTAGATCTGAAGGATGCTTACCTTTGCATTCCTATTCTCCCTCTCTTCAGGAAATGTGTACATTTCTGTGTTTCCTTCTCACATTATTGGTTCTTGGCTTTGCCTTTTGGTCTTTCTACAGCTCTGACAGTCTTTACCAAATGTCTGGCTGCAAGTGGTAGCCTTCTGCAGACTTAAGGGTGTTCAGATCTTCTGTTAGACAACCATCTGATTCATGCTCCATATCAGCAGGTTCTGCTTCAAGAACTAGAATGTACTATATTGGGGTTCACTTTAAATCAAAGTTTCTTTTGACATTCTCTCAGGGCCAAGTTTTTTGGGGTTGCAGGATCCAGACCTTGCCAGTGCTGGCTTTGCTATCTCTAACCAATGTCCTTTCTTTGACACTTTATTTGCAGTCTCCACCTCTTCCAGAGGTTCCTGCAAGAGAATTTCCTTGAGCTCACTAGGGTTCATGGCATCCACTATTCTATAGCCCTCTTTGCCGGACTCTACTTGAAAGTTTGTGATGTCTCAAAACTGTTTGGATTCAACACTGACATCCTCTGACCTTTCTTATTCCTCTTGCCTTGCTTCAGATCTGGACTCCTCTGGTGTTCCTCCCGCTAGGACCTGTATAGAGATTCATCAGCTCAGGCTTGGGGTGCTGCTTCCAAAGGCATCCGGGTTCAGGGAGTTTGGTCTTTCCAGCAACCGAAGGACCATATCAACATCACAGAGATGAGAGCTCTGATTTTTGGCTATTCATTCTTTACACTTCATTTGGATCCCAGGTCCTTGACAGTCTTCACAGATAAACACCTTATAGCATAAGCAAGGGGGCATAACATCTTCTTTGCAGACAAGCTCTTCAGGCTTGAGATTTTGATTCACCTTCATGTGAACTTTCAGTTTATATTCCCTCTGAGCACAATCTATTGGTAGAGCACATCCAGGGTAGATCTCTAGAATGGATGCTTCACAGAGAGGTATTCCTGGATATTGCCCATCAGTGGGATATTCTTCATTTGGATCTCCTCTTCCATCTGAATAGCAACTTCTCAGGTTCTGTTCCAGAGTGCCAAGTCCTCTGGCTTGGAAAGTGGACACAATGTCTTTTTCCTATAAGTGGATGGTTCTGTATAACTATCCCCTCTTTCTCTGTTACCAAGAGTCCTGCACAGGGTCATGTGGGACAGGCCCAAAATCTTGTTGCAGATTCCCCTTTTGACCCATAGAGGGAAACTCATCACAAGATGCCTCAAAATGGATCTTGTCACAGGCGAAGGGATCTCTCATTTATTTGTGCTTCATTTCACTCTTTGGGTGATGGGATTTTTTGATTCCTTTTAGACACTGATTTTCTGAGGTTTTGCAGGAGGCCAGAAAACACACTACTAGAAAATGCTATGTATGCAATTGGAAGATGTTTTTCCTATTTGCTGTCACAAACATGAACTGGACCCTCTTTCTGTCGGAATTCTTGCTGTTTGTGTGAGCTGCTCAAATCTGACCTAACGTTTTCATCTGTTTAAGCTCATTTATCAGCCATCTCTGCTTGTTTGCCCTTGAATCCACACCTTCCAGATTTGAAGTCGAACCACTTCTGAAGAGCATCCTTCATATTAGGCCGCCAAGAAAGCTTATTCTTCTTTGATAACCTTTAATTTTTTCTTGAAAATTTGACTACCACCATTTGGGCTTGCAGTTTCTACTTTTTTGCAGTTGTATTGGACAGCTGTTCTGTTGGTGGCTCTTACTTTGTCAGGTTTCTGAACTTCAGAGACTCATGGCAGTCCACCCACTCTTTTTGTTCTTTTCACAGACAAGGTTTTTCTTTGTACTAATCTTTTTTTTTTTTTTTTTTTTTTTTTTTTTTAATATGCCCAAGGTAGTGAATGGTTTATCTTTACAGCAAAACATCTTCCTTTTTTCCATTCTCCACAGAATATTGAGTATTCTTCATGCCTTGGAATTGCATAGACAGCTAGGATGATATATGGATAAGACTAAGGATATAATGAAAGCTGAGCAACTTTGCATTCCAAGAAAATTGGTCTAGTTTCCAAGTAGACCATTGTATTTCTAAGGCTGTTTCTTTTTGTTGTCAGCAGCTTTAGTCTACTAGAGCAGTTGCAGTCCCACCCCCTCAAAGGGTCTGGTTACTAGATCCACTTTGAAATCTGGTACACTGTTTTTCTGCACACAAGTTGGATGTGATTTCTAGAACTAGAGCTGTTTGATGCTAGGGCTATCCTATATGGTTTATTGGAAGGCTCCTCTATACTTCCTCTTCCCATCCTCTGCTGTAGCTTTTGTACTGTTCCTTTTAAGCACATGATCTTAGCATAACATATGTCCTAATTCTCTTGCTGGATTATTTCCCTCCCTCCTTACCCGTTTTGCTGTTCCTTGCCCTGTAGCGGAGGGGTAATCTTTCCCTTTCTGGATGAACATGTACTTGCTTTTTGTTTTTCTTGTGTTGCTGTGCTTCTCCTGGGGCAGTTTTTGGTTCTGAGGATTAGGCGCTTATAATTCACTTATTTACTTTGTGCCTTAGACACAGGACATATGTCTGACGTATAGCGCCAGCTTTAATGTATTGGCCAGATGTTCGACTGTCCTTTGCAGGATATCCTTTTAGTGAGGAGTACTGCAGCAGTGAGAAGTAGGACATCTACTGTACAGTTGTGTAAGATCATGCCATACTTTCCAGTGCTATGGAACTTGTCTTGGTAAACTACATACTTGGTTGCTGTTGAATCTGCAAGCCCTCATGGCTTTGGAGACGGGATGTCTCCAATTTCATCTTTGTCATAATGGCTGCATGAATTTACCCTAAGCCAATATATTCCACTACTGGAGTTTCCCCAAACCTCAAAGTAAGTGTGAAAGGATGTTGCATTCACTGATCGCTCATAGGCAACTCTGGTATTACTTGGTCAGAATCAGCAACTTAAACTTGTACTAATATTGGTTTCCTTTAAGACAAGGGAACCAGGCAATAGTGAAAAACTATTTCTAAGTGGTTAGTTCATTGTATTTTCTTGGTGTATGACTTGGAAAAGTCACATTAAAGGCTCGTTCTATGAAGGTAGAGACCATTGTAACAAAGGTTTTGAGACAGACTGGCCTTATGTTTTCAAGTAACTGTAAACAAGGTAGCCACTGCAAGACTGGTGGTGTCCCTGCAATTATTTTAGGTGTTGTAGCTTGCCAAGCCCCAGACTTGTGGCTGGGACACTCCACAATATAATACTTTTCCAGTGCATCATGAGTGATATTACAGCAATGATCTCTGTATGTAGTGCAGCTGTGTGAAACTCGGTGATGGATAGTGCAGAGTCAGGGATGACTGGTAGTACAGATATCAGCCCGTTTTTTTCTCTGACTTAAAGTGGTACCCCAGGAGCCTCTAAAACTTGAGATTTCTTTCCTTGCCCCCCCCCCCCCTTGGAGTAGGCACCTGACTTCTTCCCCCTTGGCTGCAGTACTATGGATGTCCTTCATGGATGCATCTGCAGTCATAACAACTGGGTTGTCCTGTCGTCAGGCAGCCCTTCGGTCGGCCGGATTCCAAAGTCTGGGTCCGGCTTCGGCTGATGTCGCACCTCACCCGACGTCATCTCTGCTGGTCTTCGGGTATAAAGGCATCAGCCGACGCCATTTTTCCTCACTCTTTCTTGCCGCGTGGCGCCCGAAGCAGAAGCTGTTCGCAAGTGCCGGTCGGTCAGATCCAGAGATTACTACTACCGAATACTACTTCGAAGACTTCTAAAAGCTAAGTACCCCGTTGGGGACTCTTTCTTGCCTCAGCCGATGTCAGAAAAAGTCAATAACTCTTTCTTGCCTCAGCCGATGTCAGAAAAAGTCAATAACTGTTTAACTTGTGGGAAACAAATACCTCATAAAGATTTCCACTCTTACTGTTTGCCTTGTTTCAGCCCCCAGAAAAGAGACCTAGAGCAGAGCCCCCCGAGCCTGTGTCCTCTGATGATTCTGCGGATGACTCTGATATTACAGACCAGCCAGAGGCTCCTTTCTCCAATTATGAAGACTCAGATGCTGAAGAATCCATTCCAGCTGCTTCTCCACCAGAAGAATTCTCCTTTGGGGAAACCTTACATGCCATGCGAGAACAATTCCAATGGCAGGAACAGGATTTCTCAGATTCCAGAAAAAGACTTAGGACTTTTCTGCACCTTCCACAACACAGGCCCTTAGCTATACCTCCTGTCCTCTCTGTTGTGGACGATGCATTTAATGATGTCTGCACTGCACCAGATTCCTTACCTCCAGCCCCTGCCAAACCAGATAGATTTTACAGGGTACCAGACACTCATCATCACCTATACAAGGCTCCACTTGCAGACCCCGAAACCATCTCCCAGGGGCCTAAGGCAGTAGCCTCGACCACAGCAAAAAACCCTATTCCTTCTGAAAGGGAAGCCAGGTCTTTAGACAGATGGGGCAAAAAAGTTTACACCTCAGCTACTCTTTCAGCTAGAGCTTTAAACTGTCAGTTTCACATGATACAATACCAAGAGTTTATGCTTGATAAATTAACTAAAAAGCTATCCTCTGACTCTATAGATAAGAAATATGTATTAGAAATGGTAAATAACATACAACAGGTTAGTAACCATTCCTTAAAATGTGGCTATGATGCACTGGAGGCTTCATTTAGATCAGCCATGACTGGCACAGTGATAAGAAGACATGCATGGCTGAAGGAACAGGTCTTACCGGATCATGTTAAAGCTAAGTTATTAGATGCTCCTATGGATAAGGCCAGTTTGTTTGGTACACCTGCCCAGCAGGTAATGAAGAAAATGGAAGAAAAGGCAAAATCTGTACAAACGGTTAAAGATTTCTTGCAGGTTCAGCCCCCAAGGTTTAGCAGGAACTGGCCTGCCAAAAATTGGTCCTTTCCTGACTCCACAAGATCCCAAAGGGGCAGGAGTAGACGTTCCAGAGGCAGAAATCAATCCAGAGGGGGTGCCTACAGAGGACGACAGTGGCAAGGTAATAACAAGAGGCACAGCCACTACCACTACAACAGCACAATCACAGTGACTTGATTCTAACTCCGCCTACCAGGGAACAAATAGCAGCACCATTAGGCGGAAAATTAACCTTATTTTCCAAGAACTGGCACTATATCACAAAAGACAAGTGGATTTTGCAAACCATAGACCAAGGTTACCGGTTCCACTTCCACACTTTACCAGTCAAAAAAGGAATGCCAAACCTGCCTCCAAATCAAAAAACAGAAGCTCTACAGCAGATAATGCAATTAACAAAGATGAGAGCTGTGGAAAGAGTACCAAGAACAGAACAAGGCAAAGGATTCTACTCCAGACTATTCCTAGTTCCAAGAAAGGAAAAAAGTTGGAGACCTATTCTCGACCTGTCCACCTTAAATACATACATCATTGTCCCAAAATTCAAAATGCTGACCCTACAGCAACTTCTTCCCATGCTGGGCAAGGAGTGTTGGCTGGTAACTCTAGATCTCAAGGAGGCATACCTGCACGTCCCTATTCGACCAATTTGCAGAAGATACCTCAGATTTCTTGCAGGATCAGAGCACTATCAATTCTCAGCATTGCCCTTTGGCTTATCTACTGCCCAGAGTATTCACAAAATGCCTGGCATCAGTAATCGCCCACTGCAGACTTCAGGGAATCCAAATTTATCCATACCTGGACGACTGCCTGCTACAAGGGGACAACAAAAGCAAGCTGACAACAGATTTACAAAGGGTCATTTACTTGCTACAAGCACTGGGATACACAGTCAATTTACAAAAGTCAAGGCTGATACCATCCCAAACAAGGACATTCTTGGGTGCGGAATTGGACACAGTAAAACAAATGGCATTCCTAACTGCAGAAAAACAAAAACAACTCCCTCTTTACTTCTTGGCACTAACAAGACAGAACAAGCTAACAGCAAGAAAAGTTCTGCAGGCCTTGGGCTTCATGGCATCATGCATAATCTTGGTTCCACATGCCAGACTACATATGAGAAAACTACAGTGGTACCTAAAGAATTTATGGTCACAACACAGGCACAGCCTAGAAGCAGAAATTCCACTAATCCCATGCCTAAAACAGGAGTTCCTATGGTGGGCTCAAGCATGCCAGTCAAACCCAGGCCTACCCTTTCACAACTATCAAGCAAGCCAAACCATCACAACAGACGCCTCAGACCTAGGATGGGGGGCTCACATGCTGGACAAATGCGCAAGGATTGTGGACAGGACCAGCTTCACCTGCACATCAACCTAAAAGAAATGCTGGCAGTAAAACTGGCAATCCAAAAATTCAGACCATTTCTCAAAGAAGGCCATTTGATGATAAGGACAGACAACACCACAGTCATGTGGTACATCAACAAACAGGGAGGCACTCATTCATACCCCTATGCAGAATGACTTTGGACCTTTGGAACCTGGCACTCAGCTACAACATCCAGTTACAGGCAATATTTGTACCGGGAAAGGAGAATACTCTAGCAGACATGTTAAGCAGAACCACCTCCGATGCTCACGAATGGATGCTACACCCGGACATCTTCAAGACCATCTCAAAGAAATGGGGAATGCCACAGATAGATCTATTCGCTTCCCCTCTCAATCACCAGCTCAAAAAATTCTGCACAAGGACATTCCACCCACTTGCATGGAAAGTGGATTCGCTCTCCTTCAGCTGGAAAGGTCTGACAGCATATGCATTCCCACCTCTTCCCTTGATACACAAGGTATTACTAAAAATCAAGGAGGAACGTCCAAGGATAACCCTGATAGCTCCAAACTGGCCAAGACAACACTGGTACCCATTGCTGAGGAGCATGTCTCGGGACAAAATGTGGACAATACCCCTGATGCCTTTGATGTTAACTCAGAACAACTACAGCATCATGCATCCAAACCTAAAAACGTTGCAACTGACTGCATGGAACATCACATAGCAGCAACTAATCCAGAACTTTCCCAAAGGGTTAAAGACATTATCCTTGAAGCCCGCAGACCTTCAACAAGAAGGAACTATGCAGGAAAATGGAAAAGGTTTGTCATTTGGAGTGCTGAAAGAGGAAAAGATGTGTCGAATATAGATATTGCTAACATTCTGGAGTATTTGGCAGAGCTTCTACATACAGGCCTGTCCTATTCCTCCATCAAGATACATGCATCAGCTATTTCAGCAGAATACAGCTTTGATCCACCTGTCTTTTCACATCCTTTACTCAGGCAGTTCCTCAGAGGGATCAAGAATGTAAAACCTCCTAGGAAACCACCATTGCCAGCTTGGGATTTGAACTTTGTGCTAGAAAAGTTGACACTCACCTTTGAACCAGCAGCAACAGCAGACCTGCAGCATCTATCGTGGAAAACTGCTTTCCTACTGGCAATAACCTCAGCAAGGAGGGTTTCTGAACTTCAGGCCCTAATGGCAGTACAACCCTTCCTAATCTTCCACCAAGATAGTGTCCATGAGGACTAATCCTACATTTATGCCTAAGGTGGTATCCAGAGTGTCTTTAAACCAGGCAATCCACCTACCTACCTTCTTCCCAACCCACAAAACAGAGGGAAAGAATACTGCATACCTTGGATGTACATAGACAGCTACGCTACTACCTGGACAGAACAAAAGTAACAGAAAACTGACCAGCTTTTTGTAGCCTATGCAACAGGAAGGGAAGGAAAAGCTATTTCCAAACAGACAATCTCCAAATGGATAGGAAATTGCATACGATTCTGTTACTCCTTCCATGGAAAACCAATTCCACAGAACATAAGGCCTCATTCTACAAGGGCAACAGCCACTACCACAGCCTTCTTACGAGGAGTGGCAACCAAGGACATTATTGAGGCGGCTACTTGGACCTCCGTGCATACATTTGCCAAGCATTATAATTTACCTCTGTATTCCAGATCCCGAGCAGGGTTTGCCACTGCTGTACTGCAAGGGATCCTAACCACACCATAATCTATTCTTCCTCCTCCCTAGTTGGCTATGGTATTCTACCCAGTTGTTATGACTGCAGATGCATCCATGAAGGACATAGTACAGTTTTGTACCTACCATAAATGTAGATGTCCGAACTGGATAGCATCTGCAGTCAGGATTACCCTCCCTCCTTCCCCTCTGTGGTACTCCTAGGGTATTTACCCTCCTAATAGCTAGCTGGTGGGGGGAGTCTCTTATGGTGTATTTGTTTGTATATATGTACATACATGCTTATTTTTTGTGTTTGCCTTCTATCTTTTGGAAACATTGGCATTTACCCAAAATTTAGCCTTCCAAGAGGGCAACTGGCATCTGGGGCAAGAAACACTGAGGAAAAATGGCGTCGGCTGATGCCTTTATACCCGAAGACCAGCAGAGATGACGTCGGGTGAGGTGCGACATCAGCCGAAGCCGGACCCGGACTTTGGAATCCGGCCGACCGAAGGGCTGCCTGACGACAGGACAACCCAGTTGTTATGACTGCAGATGCTATCCAGTTCGGACATCTGCATTTATGGTAGGTACAAAACTGTACTTTCCCCATTGTTCAGATACAACACTCCCTTTTTTTCCACAAAAAAAAAAGTTAGTGCAAGTTACTTCCAAACTTTGGTTTTTAATACAGTCAACAAGGGAAAGGGATAAGTTTGAAGATGCCCAAAGCTCAGGAGGTTGGGGGTGGGTGAACTTCCACCTGGAGGACAATTCCTATCTTTCATGAATAATTTGGAATATCCGCTGTTATGGTGGTGGAATATCACAGCCATATTTCAGCATGTTCTCATAGGTGTTAATTTTGTTATACTGCAGAATTGCTGCTGATGAAACTGATAATAAGAATGCTAATTTTAGCACTGAATGAAGAAAACAGAAAATAATCCTGTAAGCTAAATGGCTGCATGTATGGAATGGCTACTAACTTCATCCTTCTGATTTGTTTAGGCATATTCTAACCTACTAAGGGCTCACGTGGATGGACTTAAGAAAAAGGATAAGAAGAGCAAGAGCAAAAAGAATAAGGCAACCCAGTGAAGCCGGTGCTGTCTGTCGAACTTTGTTTTTTTTTTCATTAAGAAATTTGAATTTTCTGATCCCATTTTGTCAATCCCCCCCCCCAGGTGGGCTTTTAGAATTGATTTTTCCCAACAATTGAGGCTTAGTGTGTTTGCAGTGCTAAAGTATGAGCATATGTATGTATGTGTGTGTATATATAAAATAAATTTTTTTTTGCATTATTTTACCATCCTCCTAGTAGTGTGAGATTAGTAGTGCTGTCTTCTGATTTGTACCACTTTCGTATTATTGCTAAAGTTGTTACCTAGCAGTTGACTTGGTCTTTGATATACCAGCTGAGGAGTCGTCCTGATGATGTTCATGCTTCACTGTTGCAGTCATCACATTTGGGTTATTCCTGCCATGTTAGCCCTCGGCTGGCCCAAATACCAGAGATTTAGTATTTCAGCATCGGTTGCTGTCACTTGAGGACTGGCGTCAGGTCGTCAGCAGTATAAACTAAGGCAGCAGATGCCATTACATCATTCTTTCTTGCCA
Organism: Protopterus annectens; assembly: GCF_019279795.1. Taxonomy (NCBI): domain Eukaryota; kingdom Metazoa; phylum Chordata; order Ceratodontiformes; family Protopteridae; genus Protopterus; species Protopterus annectens. The sequence goes on from NC_056737.1 coordinate 41,936,645, forward strand.
TGGATCCCGAAGCAGAAGCACGAGTGCCGGTTGGCAAATACCAGAGTTTCTTCTACTGAATTGAAGTTAAAGCTAAGTACCCTGTTGGAGATCCTTTTTTTCTTGCACTAACCGATGTCAGAAAAGTTAATGGTCTCCCCTGTCGAAAGCAAATACCACATCAAGACTTCCACTCTTAGTGCGTCACTTGTTTAGGCCCAGACCACGATGTCCTCAGTTGTCGCTTCTGTGCTTTGTTCAACGCCAGAACTGTCGGTCGTCGGGCCCTTATTGTAGCCAGATATTTTCGCTTACAGTCCTCAAATTCCGATATGGCTTCAGTAAGCCATCTGTCAGCAGATCTTCTGAAAAAATCGTAAAGATTAAGCCAGAGAGACCGCACAGGTCCAAACCTACTGATGACACTTTGTTAAGCTAGTCGTCAGTTCTCCGGTACTCGGTGAGGTGGTTTTGCAGCCACTGATGCCCGCTTCTGTTGATTTGCAGGCCGCTACAGAGACCCTTTCAGAGTCCGGTACGCCGCAAAACTCTTTGACTAAGGATCATGCGGTCATCTCTACCTTGGATGGGTCCGGAGCCACTGAGCAGGCACTGGCTTCAAATGAAGTCCTTTACACTACCGAATCTCGACACAAACAAACATCTTCTTTCGCGGACTATCGTTCTTTCAAAAATTACAGTTTCGTAAGCCCAGGGTACGAACCACACCCAAGAAACCAACGACCCACTCTCAGGCCCCTGCTACCTTGCCTCAGTCTCAAATGCTTAAAATGGCGGAAGACCTTATGCTGATGAGGGGAAGCCAAGCTACCCCCTCTAAGGAAGAGATCTGTCCCCTGTAGTTTTGTTTGAACAAGAGTCCGATGAATCTGATGCATCTGAATATGAAGACATGCATCCCCTCTGCACTTATGAGAATTCTGATTCAGAGGATTCCATTCCTTCAGCCTCTCCCCAGAGGATTTTTCCTTCGGGGAAACCCTGCATACTTTAAGGGAGCATTTCCAGTGGGAGAGTCAGGACTACCCGCAGTCTTAAGAGACTGGGAATTCCTAGATCTTCCACAACACAGACCCCTTGGCCATCCCCCCAGTCCTGGATGTTGTGGAGGATGTTTTCCTCTAATCTAGCTTGACTCCTGATGCCCTTCCTCCAGCTCCCAGAAAACCAGACTGGTACGAGAGTCCCAGACTCTTGAATCTTTTTTAAAAATCCTACAGCTGACCCCGAGGTCATTTCTCAAGGGCCAAAAGGGATTAAAGCAATCTCTAAGAATCCCACCCCCATAGACAGGGATTCCCGAGCATTTAACAGATTGGGTAAAAAAGTATACACCTCAGCTGCTTTTGCTATCGGGGCACTAAATTGTCAGTTCCATATGTTGAAATTTCGGCAGCATACCTTGGAACTCCTTAAATAAAAAATGTCTTCCTTTCCTGCTTGGGCAGAATCGAAAGATTTACAAGAGTTAATGCATTCTGCAAGTTAAGTAACTAAACACTCATTGCACTGTGGTTTTGAAGCTGTAGAAGCTTCTTGCAGGGCAGCAGTCACTGGATCTGTCAAAGAGAAGGGATGCATGGCTTCAGGAACAGCCCCTGCCAGACCATGTCAAATCTAAATAGTTGGTTGCCCTCCTGCACAAATAACTTAGTTGGCAGTAAGGCAGAAGAGGTCTTAAAAAAAGATAGAAGAAAAAGCAAAATCTATGCAAACAGTTAAGGATTTCTTGCAGTTCCCGCCCCTTAGGTTCGGCAGACATTCCCCCTCCAAACACTGGTCCTTTCCTGCTCCCAGTAAACAAGCCCAGCCTAGGCTCTGTGGAAATGGACCTCCCTCCAGACACCAGCCACAGGGAATGCAGAGATCTAAGCAGTGGACTAAGCCACTCCCTTATGGTAAGAACTCAAAATGACTCTCCTCCACCCCCTCCCTCTGCCCACCTTTACTTTACCCCTAGGGGGAAAACTCTCCTTTTACTCAAACACCTGGGCCACCATTACCAAGGACCACTGGGGTTCTGAACTTTGTGCCTTCCAACCCCAAAAGGGTTCCCAAAATCACCACAGAATCAGTGGGCAGAAGCTCAAAAGCAAATCCTTTCCCTGCTCTCTGAGGCAGTAGAGCATGTTCCTGCAAAACAGGCCAATGTTTCTACTCCAGACTATGTCTGATACCCAGAAAAGAGGGCACCTGGCACCCCATCCTCTATCTATCCATTTTAACCAGCTTCCTGATCCCAAAATTCAAAATGCTCACCCTCCAGCAGCTGCTACCCATGCTCTCCAAGGACACTTGGCTAGCCACCCTAGATCTAAGAGAGACCTACCCATCAGGGAATCGTGCAGGAAATTGCTCTGCTTCAGGGCAGCATCTCAGTTCTCTCTGCTTCCCTTTGGCTTATCTACTACTCTCAAAGAAATATTCAGATTTACCCATACTTGGACGACTGCATTATTCAGCCAGACAGCCAGGAAAAGCTGCTCAAGCACCTGGCCTTTGTAAAGACCCTCCTAACTTCTCTAGGGTGCACAATCAACGAAAAGAAATCCAAGCAGGTGCCTACCCAAAGGATAATCTTCCTGGGAGCAAGTCTGGACACGGCATCCCAGATGGCATACCTTACACCAGAGAAACAAAATTTCCTGACTACCTTCTTTCAACTAGCTACCAGGCCCCAGTTAACTGCAAGGAAGATCCTGCAAGCTCTGAGGTTCATGGCATCTTTCATACTACTCATTCCATATGCCAGATTGCATATGAGGAAACTTCAGTGGTACCTAGACTGTGGTGTCAACACTCTCAAGACCTGGAAACTTATACCTATAATTCCTTGCCTCAGAAAATATTCTTTGGTGGGCAGTAGCATGCTCCCTGAACAAGGGACTGCATTTCTCCCCCTGGCAAGACCCTCACCACAGACTCATCAGACTATGCTTGGGGTGCACACCTGGACATCTGGTGCGTACGGGGCCAATGGAGCTTACAGCAAATCCCTCTACACATTAGTCAAAAAGAGGTGATGGCTGTGCAGCACGCCTTTATAGCTTTCAAGCCCCTTCTCTCTCCAGGGACTCTCCTGATCAAAACAGACAACACCACTGTGATGTGGTACATCAAAAAGCAGGGAGGGACTCGCTCCTATCCTCTATGCAGGCTGGCCATGACCCTTGGGCACACAGCCCTGTGCCATGCAGCTACACCTGTTGGCACAATTCCTACCAGGCTCTCAACTCTCTGGCAGACCAATTGAGCAGAAATCTTAAGGATGAGTGGCAACTCAACAGAAGTACCTTCACCCTAATAACTCAGAATTGGGGAGCCCCGAAGGTCGACGACTTTGCTTCCCACACGAACCATCAGCTCAGCAAATTCTGCATCAGGGAAGCATCACTGTATGGCTTTGGAAAGTGGATGCCCTGTCCTTCCCCTGGTTCAATCTTTTGGTCTATGCCTTTCCTCCCCTACCTCTCACCCCCAGGGTACTGCTCAATATAAGGGAGGAAAAACCAAGGATCATTCTTGTAGATCCAGACTGGCCCCGGCAACAGTGGTACCCCTTGCTGTGCAGCCTGTCCCCGCTGCCTCCGTGGCATCTTCCTAAGATTCCAAGCCACCTGATCCAGAGGGAAGGGGAATTCATGCATCCCCAATTGCAGGCACTCAAATTAGCAGCTTGGCTTATTCCCTAACCCCAAAATCAATCTGCCAACCTCAGTAAATGGTTCTGGATGTTCTCCGGGAGGCCAGACGCCCTAGTGCCAGAAAGTCTTGCACTGATAAATGGAAAAGGTTCTGCATCTGGATCCAGGCTAAGGGAGCCAATACAGCACAGCCCTCCCTCTCATCCTGGATTACTTAGCTGACCTAGTACACAGTGGCATTTTTCTCCACACTCTAAAAATTCATGCCTCTATTTCTGCTCATTTTCACACTGAGCAGCCCCTTTTCTCTCACCCTTTGATCAAATAGTTCCTAAGATGGGGCCAGCAACTTGAGGCCACCCAGAAGGGCACAGTCACCAGCTTGAGACCTTAACTTTGTATTGGAAAAGCTCACCCTGCCCCCTTTCGAATCAGCTTCTGCAGAGCTAAAATTTCTCTCCTGGAAGACAGCATTCCTTCTGGCCATCACTTCAGCCAGAAGAGTCTCTTGAGCTGAAAGCACTCATGCCTGTGGAACCCTTCATCTTCCATGCAGACAGGGTATCCCTCTGAACTAACCCATCCTTCATGCCCGAGGTGGTGTCCAGGTCTCAACCAATCCATTCATTTGCCCACTTTTTTCATTATCCCCAGAACAAGGGTGAAAGGATTATTCACTCTCTAGATGTGCACAGACGGCTCAGATTTCTATCTAGACAGGACTAAATCCTTCAGAAAGTCTGATCAATTGCTGGTTAGCTTTGCTACAGGGGCAGAAGGCAAAGCCATCTCCAAACAAACCAGTTCCAAATGGATAGCGCACTGCATCAATTTCTGCTACAAACAGCATGGAAAGCCTCCCCCAAGGGGGTCGGGACACAACTCCACCAGAGCAGCCTCCACCTTTGCAGCTTTCTTCAGAGGAGTCCCCACCAGAGACATCCTGGAGGCTGCCACCTGAACCTCTGTTCCCACTTTTACCAAGCATTATCACCTACCTCTCTTCTCCAAATCCAGGGTAAGGATTGCCTCTGCAGTCTTGCAGGGCATCGTAGCCAGCCCCTAGTCAACACCCATTTCCTCAGCTTTGGAAATCAACCCAAATGTGATGACTGCAACAGTGAAACACGAACATGGTACAGTTGTGTACACTTGCCATAAATGTAGATGTTTGAGTGTATTCACTGTTGCAGTCCTGGTTTCCCTCCCTCCATCCCCCCCTTTCTTCTCTTTCTGCTTTATTACCATTCTTCCTTATTCGCCTTTCCTTACAAGGGACAGATTTATTTTCCACTGGTAGGCCTCCTAATTGGGGGCTCCTGACAGGTTAGGGCAAGAAAAACTGATGTAATGGCATTGGCTGCCTTACTTTATACTACTGACGACCTGACGTCAGTCCTCAAGTGACAGCAACAGATGCAGAAATACCAAGTCTCTGGTATTTGGGCCAGCTGAGGGCTACCCTGGCAGGGATAACCCAAATGTGATGACTGCAACAGTGAATAAATCTACATTTATGGTAAGTGTACACAACTGTACTTTTTTTCCCTTGTGTGATCTGCCATAGTGTCGTAACTTTTGTTACAGGCATACAGTGAGAATACTAATTGTTCACCTGTAGTGGGTGAAAACATTGGTTTTATATAATCTTTTCAGTCATTTGGGATCTAAATTTTCATGCCTTATTCTTAATCAGTAAATGTCCTATTCTACTGTTGCAGTAAGGGATTCCCCACCTTGGGCAGCCTGGCATACAGCCAATATGCTAAAGCCTTTTACTGTTTCATCTCCCAGGCCCCTGCTTACACTTATCAAGGGTATCAGAACTTGTCAGAGATTTGGGATGTATGGCTAGGCTTAAAAAGGCCCTTATGGTCATTAGCCCACTAAACGCACACGAATCTATGAGCTACCCAAGGTACTCTGTACATCGCACGTATGCTCCTCGCCTATGTAGGGCATAAAAGTGATGTTTGGACTTGCCATCCTCGGAACCTCTCTGCCGCCAGTCCAAATGCCATTTGTTAGTCTGCTTGCACAAGTCATTTGCTGGTCTATCAAGTCATTCAGATAAATCCTTATTGAGGTTTTCTTTTCTTACTGCTTATTTTTGCTGTGGAGTTTTTTCATGTCATTCAGAAAAGGGAAGTGTCAGTGTGGGAGACAAATTTCACATAAAGATGGTCACGACCTGTGCTTGTTTTGCTTAGGGCCTACTCACAACCAGAGGCAGAATTTCATCCAGGGCAGTTTATATTCCCTAAGGTCAAAGTTATGTGGCACACACTGAGCAGGTCCTTGGCTCAGTCCGTTGAATGGATGCTTCATAGGGATGCATTTCTGGACCTTGTCCACAAGTGGGGTACTCCTGAAATCTTTTTGCTTCACCTCTGAGCAGACAACTTCCTTCAATTTTGTGCCAAGAGTACAAGTCCTTAAGTTTGGAAGGTGGGTGCCCACTGTTTTACTTGGACTGGGCTATTTCTATATGCATTCTCCCCACTTCCTCATTCCGAAAGTTCTGTTCAGGATTCAACGGGACAAATCCAGAATCTTGCTGGTGACTCCTTTTTGGTCAATAAATATTGATTCCCTGTTTTGCATTTATCCAAGGGCAGTCATCACAAGTTACCTCACAGGGTGGACCTACTCACACAAGACAGGGGATCTCTGATCCATCCCCACCTGTCCACTCTTCAACTAACTCTGTGGGTGATAGGATTTTGATTCCTTACAAATTTTTTCTGAGGGTATGCTTAGGGTTCTGCAGGAGGCCAGGAAACCCAATACTAGGAAATCCTAGATGACAGAGGTTTTCTGTCTGGTGTCTTTCACATAACCAAGATCCACTCTTGATGGATGTTCTTTGGTACTTATTTGTGTGAATTGTTCAATGCTGGGTTGGCATATTCCTCTGTTAAGTCATGCTTCTCAGCTATTTCTGCTTGTCTGCCTTATCTTCCTCTAGCTTCTAGGTTTGAGACAAAATTTCTTAATGGCGTCCTTTAATCAAACCCACAAAGCCATTTTCTTCTCCCTGGGATCTTAATTTTGTTTTGGAGAAGTTGAATGTGGCTCCTTTTGAGTCTGCGGCTTTAGCTTCCTTCCATGTTAATTGCTCTTGTAAGACTGTTTTTTGTTGGCCCTTATTTCATCCAGATTGGGAGTCTGAGCTTCAAGTCCTTGTGGCTTCCTTTTTTTATTTATTTTTTTTTTTCATAAGGACAGAGTATCCTTGCGTGCTAATCCTTTTATGCACAGGGTGGTGAATGAGTCATCACTTAACCATTGTATTAATTTACCTACTTTTTCCCTTTTTTGCGCACTCCTAGCAGGAAGGTACCACACTGATTTTATTTGCATATGACTAAGGCAATCAGGAAATCTGCTCTTTTTTTCTTTTCATCCCAGGTCTTTGGGGATGGCTGTTTCCAAGCAGACAATTTCTCCTTGGATTTCTAAAGCTAGTTCTTTTGTTTTTCATGGTAAGACTGTTCCTGTCTCTGTTAAGGCTCATTCTACTAGGACTGTGACGTATTGTGGTGCGTTTTTCAAAGGGTTGAACACTTAACTCCATTCTTGAGGCAGTTACCTTGATTACTGTGCATACTTTCACCAAATACTAAAAATTGGATGAAATTTCCAGAGCTAGAGTTGCCTTTGCTAGGGGCATTCTTCGTGGTTTTCTAGAGTGCTCAGGTCCTTCATCCTCCTAACTTTTTTTTCTTCCTGAGCTCTATCCCTTATGCTAAGAATACTGCAACAGTAGAACAGAAGGACAGAGTATAGTTTTGTAAATTCTTACCATACTGATGTCCTCTTCACTGTTGCAGTATTGAGTCCTCTCTCCTATTCCCTGGACCTTTTCGTCTTCTGGATGTTCTGTTAACCACTCTTATTTTCCTTGGGCTGGCGTTCCTGCTGAGGCATTCATTTCTGAGGATGGTATGTACAGCCATAGCTTTTATGCCCTACATACGTGAGGAGAATGTGAGACATATGGCATACCTTGGGTAGTAATAGGCTTTGGTATACTGGCCGGACATCAGACTGCCCAAGGTGGGAAATCCCTTTATGTTAAGAAATACTGCAACAGTGAGTAGGACTTCTATTGTTATGGTAAGATTTTACACAACTGTACTGTCTGAGAACACCTTAAGAAATTTACTAATCTGTCTGGTGTTTCCTTTCGCTGTCTGGCCTTGCAAAGGTTTAAGGTACAACAGTTTTTGGTATACCAAAATGTGGAGCCAGGTGATGTACATCCTTTTTTTGTGATGCGTTCTGAATTGTTTTGATTTTTTGCTTCTCCTTTTATTGTTTAGTGACTTGGTGATGTGAATAAGGTCCAGCCTCTTTGAAAGGAGTGAAGGTTACAGGACTTAAGAATTCAACACCAGAAGCTTTTTCTGGCTGCCAGCTACACACTTCGTTTTTTTCTCTTTGCCACACCTTTGATCTCATGTCAAGGAGCAGCCAGAGATTGTGCATTTTGGGATTTGGGCTTTCTTGATGTGTGAAATTTGTTGGCTTTATTTTCCAACTGTTTTGATAACCTTAGATTGGCTTTCATCAACGTTAAGGTCACTTTGCTCTGATTTTCCCACTGTTCAAAGTTTGTTTTTTGCTGTTCCCCTTCTTGCCCTGCATTAAGCAGTATGTGCCCGTAGTAATTTTGTTTAACTTTCTTTGATACACTATTTGTAAATTACTAGGCTTTTCACAGTATTATCACAGTATTATTTCACAGTATTATTATTAGAGTCCTTAGTATTGAATGCGAGGTTCCCATTTAAGGCCTTTTTTAGCTAGCTGCATATTGTGCAGTTCATTTGTCTGGGTGTCACCCTTTTTGGTAATTTGAATTTTGGCTGCAAGATATTCATGTTTTTTGCAGTAATAACTCTTGTCAGATTTCTTGCTGTGGAAGCCCTTGAATGCCAGAGACACTTTCTACATTCTTAATGGACCGGTGCTGTTTTTCCAGTTTTCTTGCCTTTTGAAGCTAGCTCTGTAGACAGCTTTTGTCATCGGTTGATCCAAAGTCAGAATTTGAACTGTGATCAAGATATATGTACCCCATTTGGGGAACAGTTTTTCTTTCTAAATTCTGTCTGGTTTAGATGCCCATTACAAAGACCAGTGCTGTGGTAAACAAATCCCTCATTGAGACTCCTAAACTGTCCTTTTTTTTTTTTGTTTGTTTTTTTGTTTGCTTGGGCCTGAGGCAGGAAGTACACGTATTTTGTGAATTCTAAGATCATTAAATGTAGGGATGAATCCCTAGAAATACTGAAAAAACGGAGAGAGCTTCAGGGGGCCATGCTCATTATGTCCACCCTTCCCTATCACAAGTGTCCGAAGCATGTTAGGGTTGCTGACAATGGCTAAAGTGCTCCATAAGATTGGGGGGGGGGGTTCCTTTGGAACTGTCAAGATTATCTGCATCTTAAGAGAAGGGTTAGAGAATTTCTTAGGCTTCCTGAGCACAAACTACTGGCTATTCATCTAGCTTTAGCAGTAGAGGACAATGCTGTTCTGGATTTTTCTCTGCAGCCTTCCTACTAGGAAACCAAATTATTTCTGTAGGGTTCTGGGATCCCAAAAGCACCTTTTTAAGAACTCTGTGGGGGACGCTGAGTTGGGTCTGTGTCCCAAGGGAGCAAAAGATAGTGCCTAGAAGAACCCCTTGCCAACTGAAAGAGGGTAGAACTTTAGATATATGTGGCAAGACTGTGTACACTTCAGCCACCCCGGATATGAAGGTCGTCATTTGCTAGTTTCATATAGAAGCTCTCCTGGAACAGATGGAAAACAAACTGGAAGGGATGGGGGATAGATCTCTTGCTAAGGAATTGTTAGTCGACTGCAACTCCTACTTTCCATTTGCCAGACATTCCTTGTACTATGGCTTGACATTCCTTGTACTATGGCTTTAATGCTGTACTGGCATCTAGCAGGCTGTTGCTTTTGGGCTTTTCTTAGGAGGCATGTCTGGTTAAGGGAACAGAACCTGCTTGACCACGTTAAATCCAAAATCTTGGATGCTTCTCGTAATAAGGATTTTCTGTTTGTACTCTAGGCCTAAGCAATTGTTAAGACACTAGAGGACAGGTCTAAATCTCTGCTTACTGTTTCTCTTGCAGGTTCATTCAGAACTGTCCTACAAAGCCCTGGCCCTTTCCTGCCTCCCAGCCTAAGCAAAGAGGAAGGAGGACCAGGAGAGACCGCAGATATGGCAAGCATAGCACAAGGCTACTGGACCGCAACCACTGGCTCTCAGCAGGGCACAGTCATGTCTCTGCTGGGCCCCCACCCTCTTCCCTCCTCTAAGATTAGGAGGCAGGCTTTCCCTGTTGCTAAACAAGTGGTTGTGCATTACCCAAGGCAAATAAGTCATTCATATCCTAACATCTGATTATAAACTTCAGTTTCTATTTCACAAGATATGCTGGTATCCCATCAGTTCCAAAGGGATGGTTACTGAACCAGTTTCCAGAGAAGAAAAAGGTACAGAGTACTATTAGTGGCTTTTTCTGCCCTCATGCTAGGAGGGTACTTTTGGCTTAAAGGTTTCCAAAATTCATTGTTAACTCTACAAAAACATATGTTCATACTAAACCCTCGTTTTTGTATGGATGTCCTAGATCTAAAAGATGTGTACTTCCAGCATCATCAGCTCCCTTTTTCTCATTTTTTTTTCTATATGGGGTTGGGGTATTGTGTTAACTGTCGCCAACTTTCTCATCTGTGCCACACTACTGCCTTCTTCAGCACTCTTGCTGGATTGTCAGATTCTTTCACACAATCCATCCACCTCTTTGCCGGATGTCCTTGCTGCCTCTTACCTTCTTCCGGTCTGTCCCAAATCTTCCTCACCGGATTGCCTTCTGCTTTTCTACACGTGTGCAGAAATCATCTGTTCTCTGATCTTTTCTGCAGTCGGAGCTACTTTGGCTTCTGCTCTTGTGTCCTCATTTCTTCTGTCCCACAGTGTGCATCCTACCACTTTTCTCAGGCCCTTCATTTCCATCACCTCTAGCTTCTTCAACTGTTCTGCCTTTACTACCCAGGTTTCTGTACCATATAGTAGTACTGGTCGCACCACTATCTTATACACCCTGCTTTTCAGCTTCTTTGGCATTCTTTTGTCATAGACTAGACCTGATGCTCTATGCCAGTTGGCTGCAGCCCCTCTGATTCTAGCTTTGGCCTCTTCATTCAGACTATCCTTCTCCTCAACCACCCCTCCAAGATTCTTGAAGCTGTTTACGTGTTCTATCTTCCCTTCTGTGTCTATTTTCAGCTTCTTCTGATTTCCCCAATTTGCTGCCATTACCACTCTTATCTGTGTTTAGTTTCACCCCATGTGCCTTCAGATTTGCATTCCATTCTCCTATCCTTTGCTGAAGTTCTAGCTCAGTCTGCCTGTACTGCTACATCATCTGCATACAGCAGCTATGTTGATCTGTCCCCTCCAACCTGTTTGCTAATGTAGTCCATCACCAGTGTGAACAGCAGTGGGCTCAGAGCTGAACCCTGATGTACACCCACTCCCACTGGGTTCCCATCTGTGAGGGAACCCATCTGTGAGGCCGAACACTGTTCGTACTGAGTCTCTGGGTCCTTGTACATAGCCTGCATTAATTCTACCAATGATTCCAAGACTTCAAATCATCGTAGTACTGCCCAGATTAGCTGTCTTGGCACCTTGTCGTATGCTTTCTCCAAGTCTAGGAATGCCCAGTTGGAATCTGTCCTCATTTCTAGCTTCTTAAGCATCTGTCCCAATGCAAACATTGTGTCAGTTGTGCTGCATCCTGTTCTGAATCCGAACTCCAACTTCTCTGCATATCCGTTTATCAATCATTCTCTCCAGAACTTTCATGCAGTGTGGTAAGAGTTTGATCCCTCTATACTGCCCACAGTTGTGTGTTGTCCCCTTTGTTTTGTACACTGGCACAAGTATGCTTATTCTCCAGTCATCTAGGATATGCCTTTCTCTCCACACTGCTATTAGTACCCTCAGGAGCCATTTCTGCCAATCTCACCCAACATCTTTCTCATAACTGCTGTGGCCTCATCTGAGCCTGCTGCTTTCCCTGACTTCATCTTCCTTAGTGCTGTTCTTACTTCTTATTCTAAGGTGGGCTCCTCTCCTTCTCTAATTGTAGGCTGTTTTCTGGGGCAGTACAGCTTCTGTGGGATTGTCTTCCTTCAGAAACTGCTGGAAATACTCCTTCCATCTGCCTTTGATGTCCTGTGGGCTGGTAAGCAGGTTGTTGCTGGCATCCCTTATAAAGGGCGTCTGACTATCTTCTTTCTTTGTTTTTGCCTTGCAACCTGATATTGTTTGTGCCCCTTACTGAGTCACTTTCTAGAAGTTGGAGAGTGCCTCTGATGCCCTCTTCTTTGCTATTGTGACTTCTTTCTTAGCCAACCAGTAGTCCTTCTTAGCCTGTTTTTCTTTTCCATCTCCCATGTCTTGCTGCACTCCTTTCTTTCTTTTGATGATTTCCTGGACTTCTGCATTCCACCACCATCTTTCCTTATGTACCTTATTTCCATACCTGGCTCTGCCACACATTTTCTGTAGTCCTAACACATGCCTACTTCCATATTCCCATTGAAAAATTTCACAGGAGGTGCCTTCACATTAGAACAGATAGGAAAGTATTCTGTTATGTGCTGTGCTTTTGGTCGGTCTCCTGCTGCAGTCTTTACAAAGCGTCTGGATGCAGTAATTCATTTCTACAGGATGAACAGTATTCATATTTACTCTGCTGGAATAAATCTGTCATCCAGGTAAATCAGTAAAAACAGTAAAGCTCACTATCTTATCAGAGACTGCATCTCAAGCCTGATCATCAGTGTCTCAAAAAAAAGTCATCTCTCACCTTGTCGTTTTTTTTTAGGAGCCATCCTGGACACTCAAAAGGAGATGACCTGCTTTTCACAAGAGAAGGCAGCCTTAACGCAGTAATTCCAGTCTGTACATATCCATGACTGACTGATCCTTAGTGCCCAAAAGTAATGCTTCTCCCATGCCTGAAAAAGGAAATTCTATCTGTGGATTGAAACCTGCATTCTAAGCTTCACCTTCCAGGTCTTACCAAAAAGTCATGTCTCTGACACAGCATGGGATACTTCAGCAGCTTTCAAGTTCAGGACCTTTGTGAATCTCCTATCCTTCAAACCTATGTCAGTTGGAAGGAAATTATTGCATTCAGAAAACTGTGGAAAACACACACACACACACACACACTGGACAGTACCATACAGGGACTTGCATACCCACTGTCCTTTCTGCTTAGAAGTGAAACCTTGTCAATTGTGTTTACTCAAGACAATGTAATTCCGTTTGTCCTTGTTGAATACTTTTTTGGAGGCCTAGCATCTTAAAATGCTTGGCCTACCTTAAGATGGTGAATTCACCTTCCTCAGGCATACTACTACAGCAGAAACTGTCAACTCTTTCTGACTCCAGTGTACTTGCTGAGGTTTCAGAACCCATGGTACGTCCAGTTCATTCTCACATGCTCTCTACATAGATGCTGTCAAGAGGCCAGTATGGCATCTGAGGGTATTAGGATTGAGGAGTCTGCAGGTAAAACTGAGCCACTTGTCTCAGAGGGTACAGACTGCATTCCCCAGATACTAGTTGGGGAGGAGATCCCAGGTAAACTTATTGAGGTACATCAGAGGTTGGAACCACCACCATGTGGGTCTATATTAGATCACCGAACGCTTAAAAATGCGAACAGTGATTAATCGACCCTATGTAAGTGAGCTTACAATTTCGAACTGTCAGAACAGCAAATTTTTTCCCTCCCCCCAGGGAAAAAATCGCTATTCCAACAAAAAAAAAGAAAAACACTTTAAACATTACATTAAGTGGGGAGCTTCACCCCCCCCCCCCACACACACACACCCCTACTTTAAATATACCAACTCAGAGACTGCACTACAGTGCCGAAAACGGCAAAGTAATGAAGTGGCCAAGTGAATTCTTCCCAGGGAAAGAATTTGCTTAAGTGCCGATTTTTTTGCTGTTTCAGGCTTTTCAGTTCGACCAAGATTCATTCGAAATAATGCGTCTTCGGCCTTCTAATAAGGAACCCACCATGTTAAGCATAGGGTCTGCTTGAACTAAAGAAGCAACGCACACAAACTTAACATGCAACTCCCCAACCCCCTTTGTAGGGAGAAGGAATGGATAGACTTCTCGAGGATTATAGCCATTACGGCCCTAAAGTGTAGCCATCCTTTTCTTCCCAGTCCAGCAACCCTTAAAAGATGGCTGTGAATTAATCTCCTCCTGAAGATGAGGAGGCTTCTGTTTCCGATAATTTCTTGGCTTATTAATCTTAAATAATCTCCCGACTCCCCCCATTCAGTGGGTGCAGATGCCCTTTCTTCCATGGGAGAGTCTGAAGAAACTTCTTTTTAGATTACATTAAATGTGATGCAACATTTTGAGTGGTAATCCAGGCAGATTAGAGCTTCAGAAAAGATACTATAACCTCTTGGAAATGGGGACCCCCCTCCTCCCTTGAGGCCTTCTTGCATACCTTTCAAGGCACCTCTGCTGCCACTGACTGACTTATCGCCTCCTGCTCCTAAAAGGCCAGACAGATTTTATAAAGTCCGTGCTGGCATTAAATTCTTGTTTTAAAAATCCTGTGCCAGACCCCTCTGCAGTACTCTTCTAATCTACTACCTAATGCTGTTGTCTTCCCTTCAGACAAGGTTAGTCGAGCTATGGATAGTTGGGGGGCAATAAATTGCCAAATACAATGACCAAGTGTTTGATATCCATCCTTAATTTCTTGAGGTAGTGATGGACCCAAAAGAGGCTAATTCTAAATGACAAATGTCATTTTACTTAATCAGGCTACACAATTAGCCAGACACTGCATTAGATGTAGTTATGCTGTAGCGGCCTCGTTTGGAGCAGCTGCCACTGGATCTGTCCTAAACCCATGCCTGAGGACTTGAAAGCTAAAATTATCAAGTTCCCTTTAAGCAAAAAAACTCGTGTTTGGACCTCGGGCAGCTAGTCCTTTTCAAAACCCTTCAAGAATGGAGAAAAAGCCTGAAGGGATTGTAGACCGCTTCTGTTAACCTCCTGCACCTAGGTACCAGAGGAATTGCCCAACTCTCCCACCTCTTTCGTTAGAAGAGGTCTTGGGCACAGCTAGAAACGCAGGAAAGCTCCCAGAAAGAGATTTCTAGAGAAACCACAGAGAGTCATCTTTTGAGAAGCCTTACTTTGGAGACTAGGAGTGTATCACAGCCATCAAGACCCATCCACTGTTAAAGGCTCACCTAGTCTATCTCAACTTGGGAAAAGATTACCACAGACCAGTGGGTGATTTTAGTTATAAGAAAGTGTGGGTGCTTTTAGTTACAAGAAAGTGTGCAGTGTCCTGAATGGAAACCCTCCTCTGAATGGCATGCCACCCCCTCCTCAGTCAGCTGTACCTGCTTCCACTCATTCTATAGGAATTGTAGGCACAATTGAACCAGTACCCAAGGATTTGGTGGGAAAATGTTTTTACTCCAAACTTTTCATAGTACCAAGGAAAGAAGGGCAGTGAATGCAATTATAAATCTGTCTCTCTCCCCTGTCTCCCTCTCCCCCCCCCCCCTTGCGCGCACACACACACACACGGTTCTCAATCAGTTAGAAATCCTCCCTTTAGCCAACTCTGAACTTGGTTTCCTGAGCTGCAGACTGGACACCATAAAGGTACAGGCCTACTTGCCACAGGAGAAAGTGCAGAGCCATGCAGACTACTTTCACAACCTGACCTCCTGCAGCCAATACTCTGCATGAGAAATACTAAGGGCTTTAAGATTCATGAAAGCCACTGTTCCAATGCTCCCTGTAGCCAGACTGCATATGAGGAAAATCCGGTGGCACCTGAAAGCAGTTTGGTATCCACACACTCACCTTGTAGACTCCATAATCCCAGTATTAACCTTGTCTTAGGAGTGAGTTCCTATGGTGGAGGGACCAGGTGATGCTCAACCCAGGACCCCTCCCCCTTTGATTCCAGTTCAAGAAGTGCACACAGATGCCTTGGACAAGGCATGGGGGGAGCCTTTTCAAGGACACACCAGGTTCAATGCCGGTGGTAACCAAAACTACTAAAGGAATACATTAACATAAAGGAGACAAGGGCCTTCATCCAAGAGAACTCTTATCTTGTGTCTGGCGGCCTGGTAACCTAGGAGTGTTGATGTGGTACATAAACGAGGAGAAACAGTCTTGCCAACTGTGCAGATTAGCACAGACCACCTGAGTGCCACACAGAAAAAAGTGTATTTAGTAGCTGCATACATTTAATCATAGAACAGTGTGTTGGTAGATGTACTAAGGACCTTGGAGGATCCTTGTAAGTGGACCCTCAACAGACAAGTCTTCCTAGATGTATTCTCCACCATTGGGGGGGGCATCTCAGTCCTCTTTGCTTCAGAGGCCAACAAACAAACTCCCCTTCTTTTGCACCAAAGACCCTTGCCCTTCAGCCTGGAGAAAATATGCTTTCAGTGGACACTTGAGATTCCTCTACACCTAGCCCTCCCCTACCTCTCATCCTAAGGGTGGTTCTGAAAGCTCAAAGGAAAAAACAAAACTCTTGCTAGTGTTCCCTTTTTGACCAAGTTAACATGTTTGAAAGAACCCAGGAGACCCACCAAGTGAAAGTCCTATATGGCCAAATTGAAGATTTGGTGTCACATGAATGAACAGGACCCCAACATATCACAGCTACCTTCCATACTGTATTACCTGTGTGAGCTCATGCCTATGGGTTTGGCCTACTCCTCCATCAAAGCCCACCTGTCAGACACCTATGTGCCTTCCCACTCAATCCTCATGTTTGGACCTGAAGTAAAGTTATTCCTTAAAGGAGTGCTATATTTTTGACTGCCAAGGAACCCATAATTTCTTCTTGGGATCTCAACTTTGTGCTGGAAGAACTTTGCCTTTTGAACCATCAGTCTCGGCAAACCTCAAATTCTGCACCTAGAAAATTATTCTACATCTGGCTATTACTTCAGCTAGAAGTGCCTCTGAGGTTCAGGCTGTCATGGCCATCCTGGCCTTTATTTTTCACAAGGACAGGGTGACCTTGAGAGCTAACCCTTTATTCTTGTGAATGAACCACCTTAACCAGGCTATAAATCTCCCTGCATTCTTTCCCAACCCACAAAGTAGGGGAAAAGATTGCTACATGCTCTAGATGTTCAGCGTCAGTTAAGGTTCTATCTAAACAAAACCAAATTAGAAAATTTGACCAACTGTTTGTCTCCTGTGTGCACTCAAAATTGGGACAACCAGTGTCTAAAACTATAGCAAACTG
Organism: Protopterus annectens; assembly: GCF_019279795.1. Taxonomy (NCBI): domain Eukaryota; kingdom Metazoa; phylum Chordata; order Ceratodontiformes; family Protopteridae; genus Protopterus; species Protopterus annectens. The sequence goes on from NC_056737.1 coordinate 41,953,659, forward strand.
GATCTCTTAAGGCCATCTTTTGTCTACATAGTAAGTCTTTGCCCTCATGCTAATTCTATCAGGGCAGTAGCATCATCTGAGGCCTTCTAGGATGCCAGGACCATACTAGAAGCTGCCACCCGATCCTCTGTTCACATCTTTAATAAACACTACAAATTGATGCTAAAGGTCTAGGGCTGCCTTCACTAGATCCTCTTGGACAGCTCTTATAGAATTGTACTTACAAGCAGGACTTCAGGCTTTCAAACATCCCTGAGTGGGAGAATCTCTCCAGCCAACTGGGATAGCCAGGGTTCATGTAAGTTTTGTCTCAGCATTCCCTCTTGATGTGCAAGAATACAGTGCATCTTGTCTGTCTGGTGTAAAAGTCCCACAGTAGTGTTTCTTCTCCTTTTGACTTCTTCCTCTAGTTCTGTTGGATCCCACCACAGTGTCCTGGAAATTGGTCACATAAAGTTGAGGCAGCTATTCAGGTAATCTCTGTAGCTTTGCAGCAGATCTAGTCTCAAAGGCCCCCTTCTGGTTTTAGGTTGTGGAGGCTTGTCAGAAGTTCAGAAATTTTGAGCTCCCCAGCTGCTTCACTGATGTGTCCTTCAAGGATGCAACTGCAGTCCTGACATATGGGTTGTCCTGCCTCAGGCAGCCCTTCGGTCGGCCGGATTCCAAAGTCTGGGTCCGGCGTCGGCTGATGTCGCCCTTTCCCCGACGTCAGTGCGCCTGGGGTATAAAAACGCCAGCCGATGCCATCTTCAGTCTTTCTTGCCGCGTGGCGCTCTAAGCAGAAGCAGTTCGCAAGTGCCGGTCGACCACCTCCTGTGTTTTCAGCTACTGAAGTCTTCAAAAAGCTAAGTACCCCATTGGGGACGTTTTCTTGCCTCAGCCGATATCAGATAAAAGTGAAAAAGTTAATAATTGTTTAACTTGTGGGAAACAAATACCTCATAAGGATTTCCACTCTTACTGCTTACCCTGCCTAGGCCCAGAACACAACGTCTCGGCCTGTGCAGCTTGTGCCTCTTTCAATAAACGCACTCTTAGGCGTCGGTCAGAGTTTGCACAGGATTATTTTGGGGAAGATTTCAGTTGTATTATGCCGTCGGAGCTTCCGACGGCGCATTTACCTAAAAAACGGAAGGATAAGGACCGACACCCGCGGTCTCGGCCGACACCACACTTAGGCCTACCGCGAGTGTCTCGGTCTCTTCTGAGCCAGTTTCGCAACCGCTACAGACCGACGACACCGCTCCACCGGTTACTTCGGTACCAGAGGCCAGCTCTGTGCCGGTTCCTGTTCTCCCCTCTGAGACCGTAACCCAGGATATTTCTGACACCAATTCAGTGGATAAGACTACTCCAGCACGTGGGGCTGCCAGGCCTCCACTGTCTATGTCCATTAAGGCCTACACACGTGCTAAGACTGCCAAACAGGTTAAGTCTCTTCCTCCAAGATCTGTTTGTCTGGGATCCACTTCTGGTTCTCAAATTTTAAGTTTAGCTAAGGACCTTATTTCTTTAATTAGGGGTTCACAGCCTCATCCAGATAGAGGCTCTCAGCCGCCTTCTGACAAGAGGCCTAGGGTTGAGCAGGTAGACTCCCAGTCCTCCGATGAGGCCTCGGGTGATTCAGACTACCAGGAGGAGGCCTTCCCAGCCTACGAGGATTCTGATGCGGAGGAATCTATTCCCTCTGCTTCTCCTCCTGAGGAGTTTTCCTTTGGGGAAACACTTCATTCCATGAGGGAACACTTCAAATGGCAAGGCCAAGAATACTCAGATTCTAGGAAAAGGTTAAGGGAATTTTTAAAGCTACCTCCGCATAGACCCTTAGCTATTTCTCCAGTTTTAAATGTTTTAGATGATGTGTACTTAGAATCTAGTGTTTCCCCTGACTCTCTTCCCCCCTGCTCCTGTCAAGCCAGACAGGTACTACAGGGTCCCAGACACGCATCAGTTTCTGTACAAGGGCCATACTGCTGACGCTGAAACTATTTCTCAGGGGCCTAAAGGGGTTTCTTCCACTACTGCTAAGAACCCACTCCCTTCGGAAAGAGATTCTAGGGCTTTAGAAAGGTGGGGCAAGAAAGTATATACATCTTCCACCCTTTCTATGCGAGCATTAAATTGTCAATTTCATATGATTTAGTATCAGGAATACATGTTGGATGACTTGCAAAAGAAGTTGGCTTCCCCTGAACCATTAGATAGAAAGGGGTTACAGGAATTGGTTCATAATACTAAGCAGGTTAGCAGCCATTTCCTTCAGTGTGGATATGATGCATTGGAAGCTTCATGTAGAGCAGCAATGACAGGTGCGGTCATACGCAGACAGCTTGGTTAAAGGAACAAACATTGCCAGACCATGTGAAAATTAAGCTTTTGGACGCACCACTAGAGAAACATAAGCTATTTGGTGCTACTGCACAAGAGGTTTTAAAGAAAATGGAGGAAAAGGCAAAATCAGTGCAAACAGTCAGATTTCCTCCAGGTACAGCCTCCAAGATTCAGCAGGAATTGGCCTTCTAAGCATTGGTCCTTTCCTGATGCAGACAAATTTCAAAGAGGCAAAAACAGACGTGGTAGAGGGCAAACTCGAGGCTCCTACAGAGGACGTCAATGGCAGCCTCCGAACCAGAGAGGTGGTGCAGGACCTTCCACTGCTCTGCCAGAACAATCTCAATGACTTGACTTGACTCCGCCATCCAGGGCTCAATTAAAAGCACCTTTGGGAGGAAAATTATCTTTATTCTCACAAAATTGGCACAATATTACAAAGGACAAATGGATACTGGAGATAATAGACAAAGGATACAGATTCCATTTTCATACACTGCCAACAAGACATGGCAGGCCAAACCTGCCACCAAATCAAAGGGCAGAGGCACTCAAACAAATAACAAACCTACTTCAAATAAGAGGAATAGAAAAGGTTCCTTCTGCAGAACAAGGATTTTATTCAAGACTGTTCCTTGTTCCAAGAAAAGAAAACCAATGGAGACCCATTCTGGACTTGTCCGCACTGAATACTTACCTTATTGTGCCAAAGTCAAAATGCTGACTTTACAGCAACTCCTTCCCATGCTGGGCAAGGGGTCTTGGCTGGTAACTCTGGACCTCAAGGAGGCATACCTGCATGTCCCAATTGGACAAAGTTGCAGAAGATACCTCAGATTTCTTGCAGGCTCAGAGCATTATCAATTCTCAGCATTGCCCTTTGGCTTATCTACTGCGCCCAGAGTGTTCTCGTAATGCCTGGCATCAGTAATTGCACATTGCAGACTTCAGGGGATACAAATGTACCCTTACCTGGACGACTGCCTTATGCAAGTGGACAGCCAACAAGCCTTGTTAAAGAACTTGGACTATGTCATTCACCTACTGCAGGCCTTGGGATACACAGTCAATATTCAGAAATCAAATCTCGTACCATCTCAACAAATACCTTTCCTGGGTGCCACACTAGACACAAACACCCAGATGGCGTTTCTGACAAAAGAAAAACAAAAACAATTACCAGAATACTTCAGAAGATTGGCAACACACACCCAGATGACTGCAAGGAAAATCCTGCAGGCCCTGGGTTTCATGGCATCTTGCATTCTTCTGATTCCACATGCAAGGCTGCATATGAAGAAACTACAATGGTATCTAAAAAGTCTATGGTCTCAGCACAGCCACAGCCTGGAAACATTGATCCCACTCATTCCATGCCTTCAAAAGGAATTTCTGTGGTGGGCTCAAGCAAGCCAGATAAACAAAGGTCTGCCCTTCAGCAAGCCTCCTACAAGTCAAACCATAACAACAGACGTCTCAGACCATGGATGGGGGGGGGCGCACATGGAGGGCAGATGCATTCAAGGACAATGGACACAAAAAGAAAAGCACCTGCAGATCAACCAAAAAGAAATGCTGGCAGTGATGCATGCAATCAAGGCCTTCGAAAAGTTCATGCATCAGGGCCATCTACTAATAAAGACAGACAATACCACAGTTATGTGGTACATAAACAAGCAAGGAGGTACCCATTCCTACCCTCTTTGCAGACTGGCAATAAATCTCTGGGATATTTCCCTACAATTGAAAATAGAGCTACAATCCCAGTTTGTACCAGGGAAGGACAATGTTCTGGCAGACAGCCTAAGCAGAAACATCATGGATCCACACGAATGGATGTTGCATCCAGACATTTTCTTACAAATAGCTCAAGCATGGGGAAGGCCGGATCTAGATCTTTTTGCCTCCCACTTCAATCACCATCTGAAAAAGTTTTGCACAAGGACATACCATCCTCAAGCATGGAAGGTGGACGCTCTTTCCTTCAGTTGGAACTCTCTAACACTATATGCCTTCCCACCTCTTCCTTTGATGACCAAGGTGTTACTAAAGATCAAGACAGAGCAACCGAAAGTCATACTGATAGCTCCAGACTGGCCAAGACGACACTGGTACCCACTGCTATGGAGCTTGACACACACCAATCCGTGGCTCCTTCCTCAATGGCCACTTCTTCTGACACAGCACAATTACAGGACACTACATCCCAGTTGAAGCTGACAGCTTGGAAGATTCCATGACTATTACTCAGGATACACTTTCCAAAAGGGTAAAAGATATCATCCTGGAGGCGTGCAGACCTTCCACTAGAAAAACATACTCTGCAAAATGGAAGAGATTTCTTATCTGGAACAGCAAAACGGGTCAAGACCCATCAGTGATGAGCATTCCACAGATCCTGGAATACTTGGCTGAAATGCTCCACAATGGCCTTTCATATTCTTCCATAAAAATACATGCTTCAGCAATATCTGCCAAATATAACACTGATCCACCTGTATTTTCTCACCCATTGCTAAGACAGTTTCTAAGAGGTATAAAGAACATCAACCCTCCAAGGAAACCACCAGTGCCTGCATGGGACCTCAACTTCATGCTGGAAAAATTAACTCTTCCTCCCTTTGAACCAGCAGCATCTTCAGAGTTGCAATTTCTACCTTGGAAGACAGCCTTCCTTCTGGCAGTAACCTCAGCAAGAAGAGTCTCTGAGCTACAGGCCCTTATGGCAATACAACCATTTCTCATTTTTCACCAGGACAGAGTTTCTTTGAGAACCAATCCATCATTCATGCCAAAGGTGGTATCCAGGGTGTCCCTGAATCAATCTATTCACCTGCCTACCTTCTTTCCCAATCCTCAAAATAAAGGAGAGAGACTTCTGCACACCTTGGACATACCTTGGACATACACAGACAGTTGCGCTACTACTTAGAACAAAGTCTTTCAGAAAATCTGACCAGCTTTTTGTAGCTTTCGCTGCTGGATTGCAGGGAAAAGCAATTTCCAAACAGACAATTTCTAAATGGATTGGAAATTGCATTCGATTCTGCTACTCTTTTCATGGAAAAACTGTGCCAGCTGACATCAGGCCACATTCCACCAGAGCTACAGCCACCTCCACAGCCTTTTTAAGAGGAGTGGCAACAAAGGACATTTTAGAAGCTGCTACATGGAGCTCCGTGCATACATTTTCCAAACATTGCAACCTGCCTTTATACTCCAGGTCCAGAGCAGGATTTGCCTCTGCAGTCCTGCAGGGCATTTTAGCTACACCATCTTTGTCTTAGTGCCTACCACCCCCAGGTTGGCTATGGTATTCAACCCATATGTCAGGACTGCAGTTGCATCCTTGAAGGACATAGTACAGTTTTGTACCTACCATAAATGTAGATGTCCGATAGGTATGCAACTGCAGTCAGATTTTCCCTCCCACCTACCCCTCTGTGGTATACTTTTGGGTTTCTACCCCTCATTTTAGCTACCTGGGGTAATCTTTTATGGTGTATTTGTTTTTATGCTGTTGTACTTGTCTGGAATTTTTTCTCTATTTTTCAAAATTTAGCCTTCCTTAGAGGGAACCTGGCATCTGGGGCAAAAAACACTGAAGAAAATGGCGTCGGCTGACGTTTTTATACCCCAGGCGCACTGACATCTGGGAAAGGGCGACATCAGCCGACGCCGGACCCAGACTTTGGAATCCGGCCGACCGAAGGGCTGCCTTAGGCAGGACAACCCATATGTCAGGACTGCAGTTGCATACCTGTCGGACATCTACATTTATGGTAGGTACAGAACTGTACTTTTGTATTATGCCATTTTCTCTATTGCATTTCCCCTGAGGCCAGACTTTGTCCTGCTGGAGCTGTAGGCAAAATCAGTGGAAGCATTGACCTTTGCAAGTGGGCTGCATTCACTGGGGAGGGTGCAGTGGAGTAAGTGCCATTAACATAAACAAGACAGAGTGGTCATCTGATATGTTTAATGCTTATAACATCACTGAGGATGTTGTCAGGCTCAGGGTTGATCACCCAACATTATTCATAGAGATCTGTAATGGTTTTGTCTTCTTGCCAAGTGGCCCAAGTTGGTGCCTCTGGGTCAGAGCCAATGCTCTCATCCTCTTCTCCAGCAGCTTTTTGCCCTGACACTATGGTTTGCCCCCTCCATTTGAACAGACGTTGGCATTGGACAGTGTCCCGTAGATGATCCCTTCATTGCATGTGCTTCCTGGGGTGGTTGTATGAAATTGCAGTCTTTGTTGCACATTTAAGTTTGCTGGCAGATATGCCTAATCCTTCTCTTCTCATTCAGGACAGTAAAATTATTTGGCTTAGTGCATCTGTGATGGGTTTGGGATGTCTTCAGTTTCTTTCTCATTGGATGAGTCTCTCCTGTGGGACAGCAAAAAGACCAGTACAATGTGATGCATCTAGACATCCTTAGGCATCTCCTACACCAGACATCCATTTAAGGGAAGGACTCTTGCCTCCCTCCCCATTTCCCCCATAATCCTAGATTTGCTAAAATTTCGGAACTGATGCATGTAGGGTGGTTGATAGAAGCAGGGGTCCTCCTTGTAGCTTATCTTACAGGATGCCTTCCAGTCTCCCAGTAGACAAGATGGTGCAGCTGGTGAAGCCGAGAGAGTAGGGAAAACTCTGGTGTGGCTGCTGTCCTGAGGAGACTAGACAAGATCATTTAGCCTTCCAAGAACTGAAGATTGCTACACTGGATCTTGGTCAAAAAGGCTGAAAAGTGATTGCCAAGCATGACTCCATTGTGGCCTTTAAAGCTCCATCTACACAGAAACTAACTAACCCACTGGAAGATGATTTGTACACCATTGCATGAATTTGGAAAGTGTTTATACATTCTGTTTCAGTTTGAGAATGTAAAACCATGTCGTATATGCTCTGATTCCAGTGAGTGCTAGCCGTTGAGATGCTGTCAACACATACACCACTGTCCAAAGTTTGCAGACAGACTGGCATATTCTCATTTTAGAGAAGAGGATGAAGGAAGTTTTTATCAGTCATTTTCATGTCCCCTTCTCTTGGGTGTGATAACAGTACATGCCACTTAACAACTGTGGTCTACTATATAGAGAATGGAATGGGGAAAAGTCACTGCTGTCTCCATGGTCTGTGCACAGACTGCTTTCTGATAGCAAATTTCATCATGGGCCAGGATATTTCCTCAGCAGAAAGGCTTTATGAACTGTTTACAAGTCTGTCAGCATAGAAAACTACATAGTGCTGAAGGAAGCCTTGTTTTCATCTCTGACCTATATTAAATGCAGCAAGTTTTCCTCTCCCCTCTGAGGGGAAAATCCAAAGGAAGCAATCATGTAGCTTGTTCTGCAGAACTTTTTTTATACTACCTTTCACTTCCCATCACTTCAGAATTAACTTGGAAAGAAAGACCGTAAAAAGTCAGGGTCACTCTCATAACCCCTTACTCGCCACTGGATTTTGTTCCCACTCTTATCTGGAGAAGCCATATGTCTGAAGAACTAAACTGGTTACAAGTAGCGCTGTCAGGTAACATTCAACAACTTTAATGCTCTCTCTTTAACTGCATAATTACTACACTTCAGTTGGAGAAACTTTTTTCTCTGATAGGGAGGCTCAAATCCTCACCTCTGTGCAGAGGCCTGTCATTTGATAAAATCAAAAGCAAGTAAACCCACTTTCACATGAGCTGCTACAAAAGCTTTTTATCCTTTACTGTCCCAATAATGGCTGTACTGGGCTTAACTGCCTGAGGTTTTTGATTTGCGAGTTGAACTGTTCATCTGTGAAGGTACATTTGGATGATGCAGCTAATTTCTGACAAAAAGGGAGCTCTTTTCCTTAGGTCTGTAAAGCCTTTCTTAATGGGGATATTCCTTACTACTTTCTGTACTTGGCCCTTGTATGACTTTATTTTGCATGAGTGTTTTCAACATATGGGTCCCTGTTGTGTTTGTGAGTTTTAGAATGATTTAGTCAACTTTCATACACCAAATAAGTGATTCCGTATTATGCTGGTTAAACAATTTGAAAGAGTCTATTGCTCCTTGAGATTTCTAAGTCTTGGAGAAAATGAGCTTTTTTAGTGCAAGGGCAGAACTGAAATTATGGAAAACACATTTTTGTGATGACTTCCACCAGATTAACTTCTGAACTCTAGCCTCGCCTATACTAGTGGCTTATACAGTGCTTCTGATAATTGGGCTCCTTCACAGGGCTTGCCCTGTGTATGCTGATCTTTTTTGGGAAGGGAGGTTTCAGGAGGATATACTTCATTTTGCAGATTTGGTTAACATAAGCTAGTGTTGAAAAGCACAGATTTTTTTCACATGGTTCCCTGTTGCATCCTTGTGCACAAACCCTTCATGCCTAGGGGTAGCCACTGAGAACAATGTCTGTTCTTCATCTACCATTTTTTCCTGACTACTTCAGAGGAGAGGAACTTTTTTATGTAGACAAAACCAAATTAATTTGAAAAGGTCCTGTTTTATATACTCCAGGAAACTGGGAATCTAAGGTTCATTGTGTAGGTGGTTTTCCATTTGCAGTAGGTTTTTTATGGGAAGTATAACAAATCCTAGCTATCAATATCATAAGCTTATTTAGCAAGAGTGAAGACTACTTGTCGGGCCTTTTTCAAAAGTACATCTATGAATGATACTTTTGACAGCTACATGGTAACTACTGGAGTTTGTAGAGCACTACAAACTAAATTTGATTTCTAGTTGATGGACTTCCTTCATGGCCGCAGTCATTAAGGGCATGTACATACAAGGTGTAACCAGGAGGGTAAACTCTGTCCTGTCTTTGAGCTAGAATAGAGTTGATCAATTCAGATGCAGACGTTTTTATACATTATTAATACTTAATCTGAAAGATCGTATCTGTCCTTTGTAACATACCCACCCATCCTCCTGCCTATATGTGGATGGGAGAGTCTTGGAGAGTGATAGCAGTATGCTGCACCATTACTTCGACTATAAGAGATTTGGAGAGGAAGAAGCCATACAAAGCAATAAAGGGTAGTGGGGAGAAGTTTATGGCCTGAGGTAGTGTCTGGTGCTGGTTTCCCCAAGTCCTTTGAGCCTTAGTTCTGTCGGTCCTTGACCATTGAGATTTAACATTATATTAAGTACTTTCAGTATTCTCCAATATTTTTCACTTGTCTGTGTATTGAAACTTTCAGAAAATGATGCTCATGCTCTTCTGAGCAGTGCTTTATTAGTTTTGGGGGAAAGGCATTAGCCTGCTTTGTTGTAAGGGTGTTAATTTTTCCCATTAGCGGAGTAGTTAGCATGCTAACAAATGTGCCTCATGAGAAGCCTGAAGCAGTATGGTGCTCATCATTGTTAGTCTTCATTTGGAAGAAATTGTGTGCCTTTAGATTTTCCTTTAAGCTATTTAATGAAGTAGAAGATTATATTTCTCCAGTTCCTTTGTACTTTTTTAAATATGTATACAAGTAGTTCACACAGACATGACTTGGGTAAACCTATTTGTATGTGCGCGTTCAGAAGTTTGTATCGTAGATGAAAAGGACAGATGTTTTGAGAGCAATGTCCAGGTGTACTGCAGACTTTTTTTTTTTTTTTTGTAGAAGTGAGTGGTTTTGTAATGAGTCTTTGTTTAAATGTACATGCATGATACTGGGTGATTGAATTATTTGCATGTATGTTGAAGTGATTGGCTGTGGCAGCCATTGTTTGCTGTTGTAAACACTTAGTATCACTATAGTTTTGCAGTTTGTACTTTTTATTTTCTTTGTGTATTTAGTAATGGCCCCCTTCAAATTTTAAGACTTGAAACCACTTTAATAAAGCTTTATGTGTAGACAAGGCCAAGAGCTTTGTCTCATGGCCAAAATACCATCATAATATGTAGTACTTATCTCCCTTGTTAATTTGTGCTTAAACCAAGTCTGATAAGATGAGACTAAAGTGATTCAGAATGGCTCTTAATTTCGGTTTGTGTTTCTGTAGGATGTTAGGACTATCTGCCAAAACATACATAGATTTACAAGCGACTGGTAGCAAATGTTTTTGCATGAAGCAAGGTCTCCTGTGTCCCCTGACAGGAAGGCTGTAAACATACTGCCTCTGAAGTTCCACCATCTTAAGGGGGGGGGGGGGATTTAGAATCAGCCTGTGTATCAGTGTCTCACACTTGGAAGAACATTCAGCTGCAGGCAACTGGAATGCAACCAATTAAATGTCAAAGCATTTCTGCATGGTAGAATGTGTATAGTTTCTTACAATGCTTTGTTTTTCTGCAGTATCTGATAGTTACTCAGATGGCAAGCCCTGAATGCTGATTATCATTTGGGGGGGGGGGGGGTTGCGGCTTCAGGAATATATGCTTTTTACTTCATTTTGTAGGCTTGGGTCACACAAGTTGGTGTTGAAATTCAACCACATTGTTTTTGTCATATGGTTTCCCAGTTGTAGTCATGACATTACAAGTCCAAATCTCCAGCCAGATTTCAAAGCTGAGCACTCTTTCCCCACAGCTGGGGAGCTGCCACTTGGTGGGTCTCCAGCCACTAGTCTCTCCTACCTCTTTTATCAGAATAGATTAAGTTGGCACAGGACTTCCTCCAGTTTGAGTTTGCAGTCTAATCCAAATGATATTTTGTGTCTGGAGTTGTCTCCAAAAAGAAGCAAAACAACTGGAGAGGGTGGTGAAGGAAAAGCTTTATACTCGTATGTCAGATGCTCTCTCATATCCTCTGACATAGTGAGCTCCCCCCGTCTTCTGACACCAGAGAATGACAGCATTTCTAGTGCCAAGAACATGAAGTTTCTGCCCTCAGAAGGGCAATAGAACTCCTGAGGTTTGGTCCTCAGTAAACCAGTAGCTATTCTTCTATCCAGGAAGCCCTTCTGGATGTTTTTGAATCTACTACTTTGAAGTCTGATTTCCAACTTCGTGCTCTTAAAAGACCGCACTTGTTTTGTAGGATTTGGACACCTCACAAAAATCCTATATAATAACCTTATACCAGATCCAGCCACAGATAAACTGGCTTCAGGTTGCAACACACTCTGTAATAAGGAGAGCAAATCTGATGTACAGATATGGCAGAAAGGTGGTACGCTTCAGCATCCCTGGCTGTCAGAACATGCAGGTGCCGCACCTGTAATCTTAAAAACAAAGAACATACCTTCGCCGAACTGGTTGGAAAGTTTTTTGAGAGCATGCATGATGAAATTAGGAGAGCTTCCTTGTTCCAGTAGGCGAGTCTTCACTGAAGTTGGGAAAGCGTGCTATAAAATAAGTGTGATGCTATGGATGCAGAAGATTTGAAAATGCTGTTCCTTAATATCCCCTATGTAGACACTGTTAGACTTGAGGCTTACAATGTACTTAATATGTTTGAGGAAGACCGTGTGTAAAGCCCTTGTTCTGCCCTCTGTATAGAAAGGGAAAACAACCCAAAGGTAGAAAGGGCCTACCAGAAGAGAAATTGATGGTGGGAAAACTAGTGAGCAGGGAGGACGAAGACTTCTCTGTCAAAAGGAAGCAGCTGTGAATACAACAGCTTGTTTTTCCTAACCTCAGCCAGCTAGACCTAAGGGTAGAAGAGGCTGGCATAGCCACTTATGCCTGTAGTGATGCACTATAATCACAAGTAAATGGACTCCACGTGGTCTGATCTTGTCTGTACAGACTGAAATTCCTCTCAAAATTTCAAATCATGGGAATTCCTGGGGTGCCAAAGAATCCAGAATACCCAGCAATCTCTCTTCTGGGAGATATGCTAGTACAACTGTGTATAGAAAACGTACCTGAAGGTCTGGAACCAGAGGGTTTTTATTCCAGGTTTTTTCATTACCAAGGAAGAAAGTCTTGAAGACCCATTTTTGGATCTGACAAAACAATAACAGAATCTTAACTCTGTTTCAGAATGCCTTGCTTCCCATGTTTAAGCAGTATTGCATTCCTAGTAACCCTAGACCTAAATTCCTACCTTCATATCCTAGTATATAAAGGATGCAGGCAGAACCTGTAGTGTGTGGCAGGAGCAATGCGTTTTGATTTGTATGTTTGTCCTTTGATTTAGCTATTTCACCTAGAACATTTACTGGTTTCCTGCCCTAGTAATAGCACACTAGAGAACAGAGGGCAGTCAACATTTACCCTTACTTAAACAGTTGTCTCATTTCAGCCCAGTCCTTGGAGGAAATGCAGAGGGCACTAAACTAGATACATTCTCTACAGTCTGTGGATCACCTGTAAAAGTTGCACCTGCCCTCCAGCCAAAATACTGTGTCCTTGAGGGCCTTCTCTAGACTCACATCCTGCAGGGTCATTTTTCCATTGGTGAAAATGGAATCCCTGTATACATCTGTCAAAACACTGCAACTAAGGATAGGTGGTCTGCTTGACAGCATTGTAGGTCACAATGCATTGACCATACTCAGTCTCATTAGGCAGACTTCACATGTAAGTTTCCTGTAGAACATCTGGGACTGGTGATCCCAGTGTTAACTATGAATCAGGAAAGAGTTGGGCTGGTGGGTCAACCAGAGTCCCAGAAAAGACTGTATTGCTTTCAGGCAAATTACTTCAACCAGGATGTTCTTTGTGTTTCACTGTTGCAGTTATCACATTTGGGTTATTCCTGCCAGGGTAACCCTCGGTCAGCCAAAATGCCAGATGCTTAGTATTTCAGTGTTGGTTGCTGTCTCTTCAGGACTGACATTAGGTCGTCAGGAGTATAAAGTAAGGGAACCGATGCCATTACATCAGTTTTTTTTTTTGCCGAGGAGCCCGAAGCAGTTCACAAGTGCTAGTTTTCCGCTACCTGAGTTTCATTTTCCAAATTGAAGTTTTAAAGCTAAGTACCCTGTTGGGGATCCTTTTTTCTTGCTCTAACCGATGTCAGAAAAGTTAACAATTGACTCTCCTATGGAAAGCAAATACCACACAGAGACTTTCATTCTTACTGCGTCACTTGCTTAGGCCCAGACCATGACATCCACTGCTGTCGCTTTTTGTGTTTTGTTCAACACCAGAACTGTACGTCAGGCCCTTATTGTAGCTAGATATTTTTGCTCTCAGTCCTCAGTCTCTGAAAAAAAGTAAGGATAAAGACAAGACCGCACAGGTCCAAACCTACTGACTACACTTCCGTTACTGGTCCTCAGTGAGGTGCTTTCGCAGCCCCTGATGCCTGCTTCTGTGGATTTGCAGGCAGCTACTGAGACCCTTTTGGAGTCTGGTATGCTGCAAAACTCTTCGACTAAGGATCCTGCTTTTGTCTCTACTTTGGATGGATCTGGAGCCGCTTAGCAGGCATCGGCTTCCAAGGAAGTACTTCGCACTACTGATTCTTGACACGAACCGATGACTTATTTTGCGTCTTCTGTTTTTTTGAAAACTACTGAGTTTCTCAGGCCCAGGGTATGAACCACACCCAAGAAACCATCTCGGGCACCTGCTTCCTTGCCTCAGTCTCAAATGCTTAAAATGGCAGATGACCTTATAATTTTGATCAGGGGAAGCCAAGCTACCCCTTCCAAAAGAAAAAGATCTGTCCCCAGTAGTCTTATCTGAACAGAGTCCGATGCCTCTGTATATGAATTCACGCTACCCCTCTCTGTTTTGTGAGCATTCTGATGCAGAGGAATCCATTCCTTCAGCCTCTCCACCCAAAGATTTTTCCTTTGGGGGAACCCTTCATACTTTTAAGGGAGCATTTCCAATGAGAATGTCAGGACTAAAAAGAGACTCTGGGGAATTTTTAGATCTTCCACAACACAGACCCCCTGGCCATTCCTCCTGTCCTGGATGTTGTGGATGATTTCATGGAATCTAGTTCAACTCCTGACACCCTCCCTCCCACTCCCAGGAAACCTGACTGGTATTGCAGAGTCCCTGACTCTCTCTCAAATTTCTTTTCAAAATTCCTACTGCTGACCCTGAGGTGATCTCCCAACGGTCTAAAGGGGATTAAAGCAACTTCTGCTAAGAATCTCACCCCCTCAAATAGGGATTCCCGAGCATTAGATGAGGTAAAGCATGCACTTCTGCTACTCTTGCTATTATAGCACTGAATTGTCAGTTCCTTATGCTAAAATTCCAGCAGCATACCATGGAATTCCTCAAACAAAACGTATCAACTTTTCCTGCTTGTGCAGAAAATAGAACTGCAAGACTTAATGCATTCTGCAAGTCAAGTAACTAAGCACACTTTGCACTGTGGTTTTGATGCCCTAAAAGCATCTTGCAGGGCAGCAGTCACCGGTTCTATCCTTAGAAGGCATGCTTTGCCCAAGGAACAGCCCTTGCCAGACCATGTTAAACCCAAGCTATTGGATGCACCCTTGCACAAAGACAACTTATTTGGCACCAAGGCAGAGGAGGTCTTAAAAAAAGATGGAAGAAAAAGCTAAATCTCTGCAGACAGTTGAGGATTTCCTGCAGGTCCAGCCACCCAGGTTCAGTAGGCACTGCCCCTTCAAACACTTGTCCTTTCCTGCCCCCTCCAGGTCAGTTCAGCCTAGACCCCGGGGAAGTAGACCCCCCCCCCCAGACAGCCACAGGGAATGCAGAGATAAAAGCAATGGAGTACCTCCAATTCTAAACCAGGAGTGCAAAGCCACCCCCTCATGGTAAGAACTCACAATGACTCTCCACTTCCATGCCCTCCCTCTGCCCACATACACTTGCCCCTGGGAGGAAACCTTCTTCCACGCAAGCACCTGGGCCACCATTACCAACGACCGCTGGGTCCTCAACATAGTGTCCCAGGGATACAAATTTTTTTCCCACACTCAACCAACCCCAAAAGGGTTCCCAGATCTACCTCCAGACCAGTGGGCAAAGGCCAAAAAGCAAGTCCTTTCCCTGCTTTCCATGAGGACAATAGAGCACGTTCCTGTGGAACAGATAGGCCAAGGTTTCTACTCCAGGCTCTTCCTGGTACCCAGAAAAGAGGGCACCTGCCGCCCCATCCTCTGTTTATCCATTCTAAACACCTTCCTGGTGATACCAAAATTCAAAATGCTCGCCCTTCAACTACTACATGTGCTCTCCAAGGATGCCTGGCTAGCCACCCAAGACCTAAGAGGCCTACCTGCACATCACAATCAGGGAATCATGCAGGAAATATCTACTTTTCAGGGCAGGATCTCTGCACTTTCACTTCTCTGCGCTTCCCTTTGGCTTATCTACTTCTCCCAGTGTTTTCACAAAATGCCTGGCTCCTGCCATTGCTTTTTGCAGGCAAAGAAATATTCAAACTTACCCATACTTAGACTGCCTAATTCAGACAGTCAAGAAAAGCTGCTCAAGCACCTGGCCTTTGTAAAGTACCTACTGACCTCCCTAGGGGACACTACCAATGGAAAATCCAAACTAGTTGCCCACCCAAAAATTTTTTTTCTGGGAGCAAGCCTGGACACAGCATCCCAGATGGCATTCCTTACACCAGAAAAGCAAACTTACCTGACAGCCTATTTCTCTCAACTAGCCACCCAGACCCCAATTATCCGCAAGGAAAATCCTGCAAGCTGTGGGGTTCATGGCATCTTGCATTCTACTCATTCCATATGCCATACTGCATATGAGGAAACCTCACCGATGCCTAAAAAGCCTTTGGTGTCAACACTCTCAAGACCTGGAAACTCTTGATACGTTGTCTAAGGAAAGATTTCCTTTGGTGGACAGCAGCATGCTACCACAAGGGATTGCCCTTTTCACCACCCACGCCGCCCATACCCTTACCACAGATGCATCAGACTGTGCCTGGGGTGCACACCTGAATGGCAGGTGCATACAGGGCCAATGGAGCCCACATCAAATACATCTGCACATCAACCAAAAAGTGATGTTAGCTATCCAGCATGCATTGACAGCTTTCAGACCTCTTCTCTCCCCAGGGGCTCTACTGATCAAAACAGACCACACCACAGTGATGTGGTATATCATCAAGCAGAGAGGGGCTCCCTCCTAGCCTCTCTGCAGGCTCACCATGACCATTTTGGCACACAGCCTCAGCCATGCAACTACACCTGTTAGCACAATTCCTGCCAGGTTCTCTAAACTCTCTGGCAGACAACTTGAGCAGATGTCTTCTGGACCCACACGAGTGGCAGCTAAACCAAAGAACCTTCACCTTAACTCTGAAATGGGGCACCCCGAAGGTAGACCTCTTTGCTTCCCACTCCAACCATAATCTCAGCAAGTTCTGCACCAGGGAGCCTCACTGCAGGGCTTGGAAAGTGGATGCTCTATATTTCCAGTGGGTCAGCCTCTCTGTCTGTGCATTTCCCCCACTATCTCTTATTACCAGGGTACTGCTCAAAATAAAGGAGGAAAAAACAAGGGCAATCCCGATTGCCCCAGACTGGCCATGCCAGCACTAGTGCCCACTGCTGTGCAGCCTGTCCCCTCTGCCACCATGGCATCTCCCTCAGATCCCAACACTCCTGACCCAGAGGGAAGGAGAATTCGTGCATCCCCAATTGCAGACCCTCAATTTGGCAGCCTGGCTTTATTCTCTGACAACTATACAAATTCCAATCTCAGTAAACCGGTTCTAGATGTTATACATGAGACCAGACACCCTAGCACTAGAAAGTCTTATGCTGACAAATGGAAAAGGTTCTGCACTTGGATCTAGGCTAAGGGAGTCTATACAGCACAGCCCTCCCTACCTCTCATACTGGATTACCTAGCTGACCTACTACACAGTGGTCTATCCTTTTCTTGTATTAAAATTCATGCCTCTGCTATCTCTACTCATTTCAGCACTGAGCAACTTCTTTTCTCACACACACTCATCAAGCAGTTCCTCAGAGGGGCTAGCAACTTGAAGCCACCCAGAAGAGCACCTACCCCATCTTGGGACCTAAACGTTGTGTTAGAGAAACTCACTCTGCCCCCCTTTGAACCAGCAGCTTTAGCAGATTAGTTTCTCTCATGGAAGATAGCCTTGCTTCTGGCCATCACTTCAGCAAAAAGAGTATCCGAGCTACAAACACTAATGGCTGTAGAGCCCTTCATCATTTTCCATGCTGACAGGGTCCCACTCTGGACTAACCCCGTCCTCCATGCCAAAATTGTGTCTAGTGTGGCTCTCGACCAATCCATTCATTTGCCAACCTTTTTCCCTAACCCACAAAACAAGAGGGAAAGAATACTGCACTCTAGATGTGCACAGACAGCTCAGATTCTATCTAGACAGGACTAAATAATTTGGAAAGACTGATCAGTTGTTAGCTTTGCTGCAGGAGCGGAGGGCAAAGCCATAGCCAAACAATTTCCAAATGGACAGCAACACTACATCCATTTCTGCTACAAGCAACATGGGGAAACCTCCCCCTAAGGGGATCAGAGCTCACTGTACCAGAGCAACCTCCACAGCTTTCCTTGGAGGAGTCCCCACCAGGGACATCCTGGAGGCTGCAACATGGACATCTGTTCATACTTTACCACTGCCAATGCAGTCTTGCACAGCATCCTAGCCAGCCCCCAGTCTTGACTTCTTCCACCCTTTTTGTCAGTTTTGCGAATCAACCCAAAATGTTATGACTGCAACAATGAAACATGAAGAACATAGTACAGTTTTTTACACTTACATAAATGTAGATGTTTCCCTTCCTCCATCCCACTTTGTGCCTCTCTTACTACAAGGAACTTTTAGATGTTCATCGTGTTTCACTGCTGCAGTCATTACACTTGGGTTACCCTACCGTCAGGTGGTCCCACAGTCGGCCAGAGTTCCAAAGTCTTGGTCCAGCGTTGGTTGCTGTTGCCTCCTCCCTGACGTCAGTGCGATAGGGGTATACAAGAAGCAGCCGACGCCATTTTCTTCAGTCTGTCTTGCCGCGAGGTGCCCGAAGCAAAAGCAGTTCGCAAATGCCGGTCGGCCGTCTCCTGAGATATCAGAATCGAAGTCTTCTATAAAGCCAAGTACCCCGTTGGGGAAACTTTTTCTTGCCTTAGACTGATGTCAGTAAAAGTTAATAATTGTATTTCTTGTGGGAAGCAAATACCTCATAAGGATTTTCATTCTTACTGTGTTCCATGCCTAGGCCCAGATCACGACATCACTAGTTGTCGGTTTTGTGCTAGACTTAACAAACGCACTATTAAATGTCTGTTTGATTTTGCTCGCCATTACTTTGGCCGAAGGTTTAATTATACCATGCCGTCGGAACAACAGACTACTGGAATTCACAAAAAACGCAAAGATAAGGATAAGAACAGGCATCCTAGGCCCAAAACTGACGAAGCCTCTTCTAGGCCAGTCACTGGTTCTCAGTGAGGCGCTTTCGCAGCCCCTGACACCTGCTACCTCAGAGCCGCAGGCCGCGACTAACTCCCACATGGAGTTACCTAGGCCTCTGGATACTCAAGGTGTTGGATATACGGAGACTAACCCTTCAGATGGGTCTGGAGCCACTGAGCAGGCATCGGCTTCTGAGGGTGTTTTCAGACCTTCACAACTTACCATTGCATCAACAGCCAAGTCTAAAACAACATTAAAGACAAAGAAGCAAGTACAGTATTCACCTGGACAGGCCTCCATGCTTAAAAAAACAGATGCTCAAAATGGCCGAAGACTTAATTACTCTGATCAGGGGTTCCCATCCCCCTCCTGATAAAAGGCCTAGGCAGGATGCAGACTATGATTCTTCTGACCAGGTTTCAATATATTTTGATTCCTCTTCAGACCAGGGATACTCTTTACCCCCTATGAGGACTCTGATGCTGAAGAATCAATTCCTTCAGCCTCTCCTCCTGAGGATTACTCGCTTGAGGAAACTTTACATACCATGAGGGAGCATTTCCATTGGGAGGACCAGGATTACTCAGAATCTAAGAAAAGGCTCAGACTTTCTTTTATTGCCTCAGCACAGGCCCCTTGCTATTCCACCAGTGTTGGATATTGTGGACAATGTGTTCTCTGAATCCAGTTTAAATCCAGATTCTTTACCCCCTGCTCTAGTCAAGCCAGACGGGTACTATAGAGTCCCTGACTCTCAAATTTCTTTATAAAAACCCTGCTGCTGACCCAGAAACTTTCCCAGGGTCCCAAAGGGGTAAAGGCCTCCACGGCTAAAAATCCAGTCCCCTCGGACAGGGACTCTAGAGCATTAGACAGATGGGGGAAGAAAGTTTACACCTCTGCAACTTTAGCAGTAAGGGCTTTAAACTGACAGTTTCACATGCTTAAATATCAACAAGATTTACTGTCTCAGTTAAAACAGAAAATGAGTACAAGTGCAGAACAACCTGATTTTAAGGAAATGCAGGATTTATTGCATGCAGCTGAACAAGTGGGAAAGCATACTTTGCAATGTGGTTTTGATTCATTAGAGGCTTCTTGTAGAGCAGCAGTTACAGGATCTGTGATTCGAAGGCATACTTGGTTAAAGGAACAGCTTGCCAGACCATGTTAAGGCAAAATTATTGGATGCTCCTTTACAGCAAGATATTTTATTTGGTGTCAAGGCAGAAGATGTATTAAAGAAAATGGAGGATAAGGCAAAATCTATGCGAACAGTAAAGGATTTCTTACAGGTGCAGCCACCAAGATTTAGCAGGAATTGGCCTACAAAAAGTTGGTCCTTTCCAGTGTCAGACAGGCCACAGAGGCAGATACAGACGCCCAGGAGGCAGATGTCAGCCCCATGGCTCTTGCAGACCACGACAGTGGGGTGCTTCGACCCCAAAAGGAAGTGAGGACAAGTCACAACCTTACAGGAAACAGTCCCAATGACTTCCCCCATTCCAATGCCAAACTCTTCCATTTTGGCAGCTCCCTTGGGGGGAAACTAGCAATTTTTTCACAAAACTGGCAAGCAATCACCCAAGACAAATGGGTGCTGAATATTGTGTCTCAAGGTTACAGGTTCCACTTTCACACTACCAAGGCTAAAAGGTATGCCATGTCAGACCTGCCACACAGTCAATGGGCAGAGGCACAAAAACAAATTACAGCCCTCATGGACATGAGAGTTATTCAAAAAGTACCACAGCAGGAACAAGGACAAGATTTTACTCGAGACTCTTCTGGTCCCCAGAAAGGACAAAGCCTGGAGACCCATACTAGACCTTTCCACTCTAAATACTTGGATGTTCCAAAATTCAAAATGTTGACACTACAGCAGCTTCTTTCCATGTTGGGCAAGAAAGCTTGGCTTGTTACTTTGGACCTCAGAGGCATACCTGCATGTCCCTATCAGACAAAATTGCAGAAGATACCTCAGATTCATAGCTGGTTCAATGCACTACCAATTCTCTGCACTGCCCTTTGGCTTATCTCCTGCGCCCAGGGTCTTCATCTGCATCTGGCGTTTGTAAAAAAAAAAGTTGCCTAGGGTACACAGTAAACAAAATCAAAACATGTGCCCTCGCAAGAGTTAATATTCCTGTGTGCCAGCTTAAATACAACAGCCCAGATGGCTTATCTCACGCTAGACAAACAAGGACAACTGACTCAGTATTTTCAAATGATGGCAACAAAGTCCCAATTCCCTGCAAGAAAAATTCTGCAGGCCTTGGGATTCATGGCATCCTGCATTCTATTAATTCCATATGCCAGACTGCATATGAGGAAATTATAATGGTACCTAAAAAGTGTTTGGACTCAACACTCTCACAGCTTGGAAATAGTAATGCCACTAATTCCCTGCCTACAACAGGAGTTTCAGTGGTGGGCACAGGCATGTCACCTTAACAAGGGTCAGCCTTTCATACTTCCCACAGCCAAGCAGACTATAACAGATGCTTCGGATTACTACTGGGGAGCACACATGGCAGGAAAATGTATTCAGGGCAAATGGACCACAGACCAAATGCATCTTCACATCAATCAAAAAGAGATGTTGGCTGTACAAAATGCCCAAACAGCTTTCAAGGACCTTCTTCATCCAGGACCATTATTAAAGACAGACAGCACCACAGTAATGTGGTACATAAACAAGGGGGCATTCATTCTTACCCCCTATGCAGGCAAGCCATGACCTTGTGGAACAGTTATAACTTATCAAGTTCATCTGCAAGCACAATTCCTGCCAGGAAAGATAAATACTCTGGCCGACGACCTAAGCAGAAACATCATGGATCCTCACGAGTGGAAATTAAATCCACAAGTTTTCCGCATGATAATGCAAAAATGGGGGTGCCCGGACATAGATCTCTTTGCCTCCCCACTGAATTGCCAACTACAAAAATTCTGCACAAGGGCTCATCACACACAAGCATGGGAAGTGGATGCTCTTTCGTTCAGCTGGAAAAGCCTAAGCATTTATGCCTTCCCACCACTGCCTCTCCTTTCAAAGGTACTCCTAAAAGCCAGACAAGACAAACCACAGATGATTCTGATTGCTCCAGACTGGCCACACCAGCATTGGTACCCAATCTTAAAGAACTTAGCTCAAGGACCACCTTGGATTTTACCTCAAATTCCACACCTTCTGACTCAACAAAACAATTAGATACTGCACAGTCAGCTCAAAACCTTATCCCTGGCTGCATGGCAGATTCATTAGCCAAAAAGACAACACCTCTATCTAAAGCTGTTATGGATGTCATTTTGGAGGCCAGGAGGCCTAGCACCAGGAAATCTTATTCAGAAAAGTGGAAGTGATTCTGTGCCTGGAACCAGGCTGAAAACCTTGACCCTCTTGTCCCTAACATTCCTCAGATACTATACTTAACTGAGATACTGGACAAGGA
This sequence comes from Protopterus annectens, assembly GCF_019279795.1. Taxonomy (NCBI): domain Eukaryota; kingdom Metazoa; phylum Chordata; order Ceratodontiformes; family Protopteridae; genus Protopterus; species Protopterus annectens. Next base: position 41,975,693 of record NC_056737.1, read on the forward strand.
CTATCCTTCTCATCCATTAAGATCCACGCTTCTGCCATTTCGGCTCATTACAACACAGATCCTCCTATTTTCTCTCATCCATTGCTAAAGGTGTACCTCAGAGGGGCTAAAAACATAAGACCGCCCCGGAGAGCACCAACTCCTACTTGGGACCTCAATTTTGTCTTGGAAAAACTCACTTTACCTCCTTTTGACTCGGCCAATTCATCAGAATTAAAATATATATCATGTAAAACTGCTCTGCTACTGGTAATAACCTCTGCACGAAGAGTCTCAGAACTACAGGCACTAATGTCAGTGGAGACTTTCATCATTTTTCACCAAGACAGGGTTTCCTTAAGAACAAACCCTTCATTTATGCCTAAGGTGGTATCCAGTGTGGCTCTTAACCAAACTATTCACTTGCCAACATTTTATCCGAATCCCCAGAATAAAGGGGAGAGAATTCAATATTCCTTGGACATATACAGGCAATTAAGCTTCTATTTGGGCAAAACAAAAGCTTTCAGAAAAACTGAACAATTGTTTGTATCTTATGCTACAAGATCACAGGGAAAGGCTATTTCAAAGCAGACCATTTCAAAGTGGATAGGACACTGTATCCTGATGTCCTTCAAGAATGCAACTGCAGTCCTTACATATGGGTTGTCCTGCCTCAGGCAGCCCTCGGTCGGCCGGATTCCAAAGTCTGGGTCCGGCGTCGGCTGATTTCGCCTCCTCCCCGACATCAGAGCGGCTGGGGTATAAAAGCATCAGCCGACGCCATCTTCCTCAGTCTTTCTTGCCGCGCGGTGCCCGAAGCAGAAGCAGTTCGCAGGTGCCGGTCGGTCAGCTCCTGTGTTTTACTTATCCGAAGTCATCAAAAAGCTAAGTACCTATTGGGGAACCTTTTCTTGCCTCAGCCGATGTCAGAAAAAAATGAAAAAGTTAATAACTGTTTGTCTTGTGGTAAACAAACACCTCATAAGAACTTCCATTCTTACTGCCTCCCCTGCCTTGGCCCAGATCACGACGTCTCAGCCTGTGCCGCCTGTGCTCGCTTCAATAAGCGCACACTCAGGTGCCGGGCAGAGTTTGCTCAAGACTTTTTTGGCGATAAATTTTCTTATAACATGCCGTCGGAACAACCGACACCACATATTTCCAAAAAACAGAAAGACCGGGACCGACATTCTCGGCCCGCGACTTCCACCGACACCACGCCAAAAACTACCGCAAGTGCATCGGTCTCTTCTGAGGCGGTTGTTCCGCCGCTCCGGACTGACGACACCGCTTTACCGATCACTGTGGCCCCGGAGCCTGTGCCGGCGCCGGTTGTTGATTTTCCTCCAGAAACTGAAGCCCAGGATTTTCCTGAGACCATACCCGTGGACAAGGTGACTCCAGCACGTGGGGCAGCTAGGCCCCCTATGTCTATGTCTATCAAGGCCTACACACGTGCTAAGGCTGCCAGCCAGGCTAAGTCTCACCCTCCTAAAGTTTTGCCTCAGCCCACTACTGATAAACAAATTATGACTTTAGCTGCAGATTTACTTTCCTTAATCAGAGGCTCCCAGGCCCATCCTTACAGAGGTTCTCAGCCACCTTCTGACAAAAGGCCCAGGGTTGAGCTTACAGACGCCCTTTCTTCAGATGAAGCCTCTGGTGACTCCAGGAAGAGTCCTTCCAGGTCTACGAGGATTCTGATGCGGAGGAATCTATTCCTTCTGCCTCTCCTCCTGAGGATATTTCTTTTGGGGAAATTCTCCACTCCATGAGAGAGCATTTTCAGTGGCAAGGTCAGGAATTCTCCGACTCCAGGAAGCGGCTTCGTACCTTCCTTAAGCTTCCCCAACACAGGCCTTTAGCTATCCCTCCAGTGTTAGATGTACTGGATGATGTGTACTCAGATTCGAGCGCTTCTCCTGATTCTCACCCCCCTGCTCCTGTCAAGCCGGACAGATACTACAGGGTTCCTGAAACTCACAAACATTTAAGGCCCATTCTGTTGATCTAGAAACAATTTCCCAGGGGCCCAAAGGGGTGGCCACATCCACGGCCAAAAATCCTTTGCCCTCAGCCAGGGAAGCTAGGTCCCTGGAGAGGTGGGGCAAAAAAGTTTATACCTCAAGCCACACTTGCCATGAGAGCCCTTAATTGCCTTTTTCATATGTTTCAGTATCAGGATTTCTTGATGGATGATTTGCAGAAAAAGTTAACCTCTCCTGAGCCTTTAGATAGAAAGGCCTTGCAGGATTTGGTACATAACACTCAGCAGGTTAGCAATCATTTTCTTCAGTGTGGTTATGATGCATTGGAAGCTTCATGTAGGGCAGCTATGACAGGGGCAGTCATTCGTAGACATGCATGGTTGAAAGAACAGGCATTGCCAGATCATGTTAAAGTAAAGCTTCTAGATGCACCTCTGGAAAAACACAAGCTATTTGGTGCTGCTAATGCTCAGGATGTGTTGAAATCAATTGAGGAAAAGGCTAAATCAGTGCAAACAGTCAAGGATTTCCTCCAGGTTCAGCCACCAAGGTTCAGCAGGAATTGGCCTTCTAAGAATTGGTCCTTTCCAGACGCTGACAAGTTTCAAAGGGGAAAAAACAGGCGTACCCGAGGAAGAGGGCAATACAGAGGCTCCTACAGAGGACGCCAATGGCAACCGACTAATCAGAGAGGTGGCGCAGGGACATCCCCTGCTCCACAGGGACAATCACAATGACTTAACTTTGACACCGCCGACCAAGGCTCAAAGAGAAGCACCTTTAGGCGGAAAATTATCCTTATTTTCAAAAAATTGGCACATTTTAACAAAGGACAAATGGATTCTGGACATAATAGACCAAGGCTTACAGGTTCCACTTCCATACTTTACCAACAAGCCAAGGCATGCCAAACCTGCCACAAAATCAAAGGGCAGAGGCATTCAAACAAGTTTCAAAGCTGATAAAAATCAAAGCAATAGAAAAGGTTCCTCCTCAGGAACAAGGCCAGGGATTTTACTCAAGACTGTTCCTTGTTCCAAGAAAAGAAAAGCAGTGGAGACCTATGCTGGACTTGTCTGCTCTAAACACTTTTCTCATTGTACCAAAATTCAAAATGCTGACGCTACAGCAACTCCTTCCCATGCTGGGCAAGGGGTCTTGGCTGGTTACTCTGGACCTCAGAGGCATACCTGCATGTCCCAATTAGACACAGTTGCAGAAGATACCTCAGATTTCTTGCAGGGTCAGAGCATTATCAATTCTCAGCATTGCCTTTTGGCTTATCTACTGCGCCCAAAGTATTCACGAAATGCCTGGCATCAGTAATTGCACACTGCAGACTCCAGGGGATACAAATATACCCTTACCTGGACGACTGCCTTATACAAGCGGACAGAAAGCAAGCCTTGACAAAAAACTTGAATTATGTCATTTACTTACTACAGGCTTTGGGATACACAGTCAACTTACAAAAATCAAGACTACTGCCATCCCAACAAATAATTTTTCTAGGAGCCAAACTAGACACAGAATCACAAATGGCTTACCTCACAGAAGAGAAGCAAGAACAATTACCACATTAATTCAAAAGCCTAGCAAAGCTCACCCAGATGACTGCAAGGAAAATCCTGCAGGCCCTGGGTTTCATGGCATCTTGCATTCTACTGATTCCACTGGCAAGACTACACATGAAAAAACTGCAATGGTACCTAAAAAGTCTATGGTCTCAACACAGCCACAACTTAGAAGCAATTATCCCACTCATCCCATGTCTAAAAAGGAAATTTTTGTGGTGGGCCCAAGCAAGCCAGTCAAACAAAGGTATGCCTTTCAACAAACCTCAGACAAGCCAAACCATTACAACGGACGCCTCGGACCATAGATGGGGGGCGCACATGGAGGGCAGATGCATTCAAGGGCAATGGACCCCCCAGGAAGTACATCTGCACATCAATCAAAAAGAGATGTTAGCAGTAATTCATGCAATCGACGCCTTCGGAAAATATCTTCAACAAGGCCATCTGCTAATACAGACAACACCACTGTTATGTGGTACATAAACAAGCAGGGAGGTACTCATTCTTACCCCCTTTGCAGACTAACAATGACTCTTTGGGAAAAGTCCCTGAAACTGAACTTACAGCTGCAATCCCAGTTTGTTCCGGGCAGGGACAATGTTCTGGCAGACAGTCTAAGTAGAAACATCCTGGACCCGCACGAATGGATGTTGCATCCAGACATTTTTCTCAAATAACTCATGCATGGGGGAGGCCGGACATAGATCTCTTTGCCTTTCACCACAATCATCATCTGAAAAAGTTCTGCTCGAGGACACACCATCCACAAGCCTGGAGAATAGATGCTCTCATTCAGCTGGAACTCTCTAACAATCTATGCATTCCCACCTCTACCATTAATGACCAAGGTGTTACTGAAGATCAAAGCAGAGCCAACCGAAAGGCATCTTAATAGCTCCAGATTGGCCAAGACAGCACTGGTATCCATTACTAAGGAGCATAACTTGCACCAACCCGTGGCCCCTGCCTCAATGGCCTCTACTCTTGACTCAGCACAATTACAGGACGGTTCTTCCCAACCTGCAAACTCTGCAGCTGACAGCCTGGAGGGTTCCATGATTTCTACCCATATCTCTCTTTCCAAGGAAGTTCAACAAATATTGGAAGCACGCAGACCTTCCACCAGAAAGACTTATTCAGCCAAATGGAAGAGATTCAACATCTGGAATACCAACAAGGGGCATGATGCATCAGTAATGAGCATCCCACAGATACTGGAATACTTAGCAGAAATGCTGCATAATGGACTTTCCTATTCTTCCATAAAAATACACGGTTCAGCAATTTCAGCATCATACAACACTGATCCTCCTGTGTTTTCACATCCTTTACTAAGACAATTTCTAAGAGGGATAAAGAATATCAAGCCTCCCAGAAAACCACCAGTGCCTGCATGGGACCTCAACTTCGTGTTGGAAAAATTAACTCTTCCTCCTTTTGAACCAGCAGCATCTTCAGAATTGCAATTTCTTTCCTGGAAAACAGTTTTCCTGTTGGCAATTACCTCAGCAAGAAGCGTTTCGGAGATACAGGCCCTCATGGCAGTACCTCCATTTCTCATTTTTCATCAGGACAGGGTTTCTATAAGAACCAATCCTTCTTTTATGCCAAAAGTGATATCCAGGGTGTCTCTAAATCAAGCAATTCACCTGCCCACCTTCTTCCCCAATCCTCAAAATAAAGGGGAAAAGCTGCTGCACACTTTGCACATACACAGACAACTACGCTACTACTTGGACAGAACAAAGGCCAACAAAGTCTGACCAACTATTTGTAGCATACGCTCCTGGCGTGCAAGGAAAGGCAATTTCCAAACAAACAATTTCAAAATGGATTGGACATTGCATCAGATTCTGTTATTCTTTCCATGGAAAGGGTGTGCCAGCCAATATTAGGCCACACTCCACCAGAGCTACAGCCACCTCCGCAGCCTTCCTAAGAGGGGTGGCTACAAAGGACATTCTAGAAGCTGCTACATGGAGCTCCATGCATACATTTTCCAAGCACTACCACCTGCCTTTATATTCCAGATCCCGAGCAGGCTTTGCTTCGGCAGTCCTGCAGGGCATTTTAGCTACACCATCCTTATCTTAGAACCCACCACTCCCAGCTTGGCTATGGTATTCAACCCATATGTAAGGACTGCAGTTGCATTCTTGAAGGACATAGTACAGTTTTGTACCTACGATAAATGTAGATGTCCGATAGATATGCAACTGCAGTCAGGTTTTCCCTCCCTCCTACCCCTCTGTGTATTTGGTCCACTTTCCTCCTTTTAAACTTAGCTGGGGATATCTGTTATGGTGTATCTGTTTATTGCTATTGTGTTTGTCTGGAATTTTTTATCCAGTTCTAAATTTAGCCTTCCTTGGAGGGCACCTGGCATCTGGGGCAAGGAACACTGAGGAAGATGGCGTCGGCTGATGCTTTTATACCCCAGCCGCTCTGACGTCAGGGAGGAGGCGACATCAGCCGACGCCGGACCCAGACTTTGGAATCCGGCCGACCGAGGGCTGCCTGAGGCAGAACAACCCATTATGTAAGGACTGCAGTTGCATATCTATCGGACATCTACATTTATGGTAGGTACAAAACTGTACTTTCTTCTACACACAGCATGGAAAACTTGTACCATCTAACATTAGACCACATTCCACCAGGGCAACTGCAGCTTCTACTGCCTATCTTAGAGGAGTACCTACCAAAGACATTTTGGAAGCTGTACCTTGGAGTTCAGTGCACACCTTTACCAAGCATTTTCACTTGCCTCTTTACTCTACTCTAGATCCAGAGCTGGCTTTGCCACTGCAGTGCTGCAGGGCCTCATAGCCACACCAAATCCTCTATAGAACCAGCCACCCTACCTATGTGGTGTATTTGCTGGTTATTGAAGGTTTTTATTTTTACCTTACTGTATGTTTTGTAAGCAATATGTATTGCCTATCTTTTTGGGGGCACCTGACATCTGGGGCAAGAAAAAACGAAGAAAATGGTGTTGGCTGCTTCTTATATACCCCTGTCGCACTGACATCAGGGAGGAGGTGACAGCACCCGACGCCGGACCAAGACTTTGGAACTCTGGCTGACTGTGGGACCGCCTGACAGCAGGATAAACCAAGTATAATGACTGCAGCAGTGAAGACACTCTTAACATCTACATTTATGGTAGGTACAAAACTGTACTGTATTTACTTTCTACTGGTGGGGGTTCTTCCACCATATCCTGGCTCCCACTTGGGGGCTCCTGACAGGGCAAGAAAAACTGATGTAATGGCATCTGCTCCCTTACTTTATACTCCTGACCTCCTGATGTCAGTACTGAAGCGACAGCAACCGATGCAGAAATACTAAGCCTCTGGTATTCAGGCCGACTGAGGGCTGCCCTGGCAGGGATAACCCAAATGTGATGACTGCAACAGTGAATACACTCAAACATCTACATTTATGGCAAGTGTACACAGCTGTACTTTCTCCTCACAGACTTCTCGGAGCAGGGCAGGAGGGCTTTTACTCAGGGTCTTAAAATACAGAGCATCCAAAGTCGAAGAGAAAGTAGAATGCTTATAAATAGGATCATAGGAAGTTACTAGGCTATTGGCCCTGAGGCCCTACAAGCCTAGCCAAGAATTTAGCCCATGTTCCAACAAGTCAGCACACTATGCCACTGTCCAGCAAGGACACAGGTGGAATCCCAGGGGTGTATTTTCTGTTCCCATCCAGTTATCCAGATTACACTTAAAGGGTTAATGAGGTACTCTGCTTGATGCGGAAAGGGAGCCTATTCCACAAAAGGGGGAGTATCTGGGGCACAAATCTGTCCTGCCAACAAACCTTATTGATATCACAGACCAGGTTGAGGTTGTGCGTGTGGGTTACTCGAGTAGAGCTTGACTTGTGGATATGCAGCAGATGCATCAGGGTGGGGTCTGAGATTGCTTAGTATGCCAGACAGAGGTCACCTCTGAGGAGTCTGAAGGACAACTCTGTGTAGGGTAGATGTTTGAGGCCCTGGATCCTCCTGGTGTGAGTAGCCTCTGTGTTCTCTCCATCTGCTGCATGTCATTGTACTCAATAATGGGTCTAATAAGGGAAGAGTACAGGGATGTTATGACCACCTTGTCTCTGGATGCGATACCCTTACTATTGAGGTGGGCCAAAGTCGAAGAGAAAGTAGAATGCTTATAAATAGGATCATAGGAAGTTACTAGGCTATTGGCCCTGAGGCCCTACAAGCCTAGCCAGCCTAGCAACAGAGGCAATGTGGTGGTCAAAAGTTTGCTATCAACCCGGGTGCCCAAGTCCCTCACAACTGATTGCATGCTTAGGACTTTATTGTCAGTGTGATAATTTGTGGGGACGCCCCTCTCACCACAGGGGATGATGCATTTTTTAGCATTCAGTTTGAGGCCATGTTTCTGCCACCAGTCGCTTGTTTGGGTGAGACCCTCTTGGAGTATGTCCACATCACTAGGGGAATTGATGATAGCACCCAGCTTGCAGTCATCTGCAAACTTGGTCAGCCATATCCCACTGGTTTTGGCCTGCACCTTCAAAAAGTACAACCCAAACAGCAGAGGCCCCAAGACCGATCCCTGAGTTACATCGTTCATTACGGGTCTACTGCTTGAGGTGGCTTCCCTTATTTTGACTAGGTGGGTTCAATAAGTTTGCTACCTATCTGGTAGCATGTGGATTGATGTCTAGTTGAGAGAGTTTATCTATTATACCTGGGGGGGGGTAGTATTGAAGGCTTTGGCCAGGTCAAGGTAGGGGGTGTGCACCATCTTCCCCTAGTCTATGGCCTTGGTGACTATCTCAAGGAAGTCGACCAAATTTAACAGGCATGCCCTCCCGTTGGTGAAATAAAACTGTATGGGATTGTGTGTCTGGGGGTTGCCAATGACCTTGTTTAATGAGGTCCATGATCTGCTCCATGGCCTTTGCAGATCAGGCTATTTAGGCTGATGGTTTTATAATTTCCTGGATTGGTAGATGCTCCTCCTTTTCTGCAGAGGGATGAAAGTGGCTGTCCTCCACTTGGCTGGGATAAAGCCAATACACAAGCTTTGGTTGACTAGAGTGCCTAATGGTACTGCAAGTTCCTGCCTGAGTTCATGTAGGATGCAGACTGGGATGTTATTGGGTCTCATGGAGGCTATATTTTTTTGCCTTGGAGAGGGCAGTGGTGTCTTGCCCTCTAGAGATAATGGGAAGGGGGCAGGTACTGGGGATGTCCTGATTTACTAATGGGGGGACAGAGGGGTGAACCTGTCTGCCAGCAGGTTGGCTATAGCTACAGCATTTGTGTAAGTGGTGTCCTTGACCACTAGTTCTGAGCAGATCTGGGTACTTCCCTTTAGATTGTGTACATATGTGAAGGCGGCCTTATGGTTGTCTTTAATAGATGTGGCCAGTTTGCACTCTGTTTGCTTTGGAAGATTTCTCTAGTGCTCTTATTTGCTTGTTCAGGCTAAAGAGAGATTGCTTCCAGTTAGGCATCTGCTCCTCCTTGGTCCTGGACAGCACTTTTTTCCTTTTATTAGAGAGTTTATTTATGGCAGATGCCCACCAGACAGGTTTACTCTTCCTTGAGGAGGAGGATTTCGTCATGTCGGATATTCCTGATTCCATGCAGCTATATAAATGCTCATGTAGTACTTTGTTGTAGGTTTGGACATGTGTGCCAGTTCCTATGGAGGGGGAGGGGGCTGTGAAGCTGTTTGTACCTTCCCTCAGGAGGTTGTAATCAGCTTTGGTGAAGTTTTTTTGTTTGACCCCAGTGGGGGGGGGGGGGGGGGGGTTCGGAGAGATGGTGACTTTGAAAGTGACCGCTTTGTGATCTTACCAGGGATGACACTGTAGGGTTGCTGCAGTGGTTACTCGTGTTTAATACCCAGTCCAAGATATTTTCACCCCTTGTGGGGGTGTCAAACCAACTGGTCCAAGCATTTGCATTGATGAAATCGAGGAGTCTCCGGGCATTTGTGTTTTGGTATGAGTATTTCTTCCAGTCTATGGTTGGCTAGATGTTCTTAGTATTTCACTGTTGCAATCCTTACATTTGGGTAATCTGCTGGCAGGTTGCCCTCAGTCGGCCTGAATATCTAAGTCTTGGGTCTTGCATCGGTTGCTGTCTCCTCTTCCATGATGTCAGGGGTATAAAACATGCAGCCGATGTCATTTTATTCAGTCTTTCTTGCTGCGCGATGCCTGAAGCAGTTGGCAAATGCCGGTCGGCTGACTCCTGAAATTTTCTCATTCGAGTTTCAGAACCGAAGTCTTCAACTAAAGCTAAGTACCCCATTGGGGAAACTTTTTCTTGCTCCTTACCGATGTCAGTAAAAGTTAATTGCATTACTTGTGGGAAGCAAATACCTCATAAGGATTTTCATTTGTACTGTATTCCTTGCCTAGGCCCAGATCATAATGTGTCTTGCTGTCAGTTTTGTGCTAGATTTAACCAATGCATTATTAAGCATCTGTATATTTTTGATTCAAAATATTTTGGATCCAGATTTAATTGCCCTGAAATGTTGTTGGTTAGCAATCCGACTACAGGAGTTCACAAAAAACGCAAAGAAAGACCGTCGAGGTCCAAGACTGACTAAGCTTCTAAGCCAGTCGCCGGTTCGCTGGTACTCTGAGGCGCTTTTGCAGCCCCTGATACCCGCTGCTTTTGTGTCTCAGGCCTCTACTGAGACTCATGCGGAGTCCGGTATGCTGCGGGATTCTGAGTATTGAACCCGGGAATGTCTCTCCCTTGGATGGGTCCGGAGCCACTGAGCAGGCACCAGCTTCTGAGGGTGTTTTCAGGCCTCAACATTTTTATATAAAACTGACGCTAGCTTCAAAAACAAGATCAAAAACATCTAAGTCTAAAAAACCGACGCATGAGCCACGTGCTCAGGCCCCTATGCCTAAACAAACAGATGATCAAAATGTCTGAGGGCTTAATTACCTTGATCAGGGGTTCCCAACCCCCCCCCCCTGCTAAGAGGCCTAGGCAAGACACTGATTATGAATCTTCAGATCAGGTTTCCATTTCTTCTGATTCCTCTTCTGATCAGGAATTTTTTGTTCCACCCTATGAGGATTCAGATGCAGAATAATGCAATCCATCCCATCTCCATCTCCTCCTGAGGATTATTCCTTTGGAGAAACCTTGCATACTTTAAGGGAACATTTTCATTCAGAGAGTCAAGATTTCTCTGAATCAAAAAAGAGGCTTAGGGATTTCCTCCTTCCTCAGCATAGGCCTTTGGCAATACCTCCTGTATTAGACATTGTTGATGTGTTTTCGGACTCGAGCATGGCTCCTGATTCCCTACTTCCAGCTCCTAGTAAGCCAGACAGATATTACAGGGTTCCTGACTCCCACAAATTTCTATTCAAAAATCCTGATGCTGATCCTGAGACCATCTCACAGGGTCCCAAAGGTGTAAAGGCCTCTACAGCCAAAAATCTTACCCCTTCTGATAGAGATTCTAGGGTGCTGGATAGATGGGGAAATAAGGATGTTCATAGTGTTTCACTGCTGCAGTCATTACACTTGGGTTATCCTGCCGTCAGGTGGGCCCGCAGTCGGCCTGAGTTCCAAAGTCTTGGTCCAGCATCGGTTGCTGTTGCCTCTTCCCTGACGTCAGTGCGCCAGGGGTATATAAGAAGCAGCAAACGCCATTTTCTTCAGTCTTTCTTGCCACGTGGTGCCCGAAGCAAAAGAAGTTCGCAAGTGCTGGTCGGCCGACTTCAAAGATTTCAAATTCGATTTCAGAACCGAAGTCTTCAATAAAGCTAAGTACTCCGTTGGGGAAATTTTTTCTTGCCTCAGACCGATGTCAGAAAAAGTTAATTGTATTTCTTGTGGGAAACAAATACCTCATAAGGATTTTCATTCTTACTGTATTCCATGCCTAGGCCCAGATCACAACGTCACTAGTTGTCAGTTTTGTGCTATATTTAACAAACGCACTATTAAACGTCTGTTTGCTTTTGCTCGCCATTACTTTGGGTGAAGGTTTAATTATACCATGCCGTCAGAGCAACCGACTACTGGAATGCATAAAAAGCACAAAGATAAGGAAAGGCATCAGAGGTCCAAAACTGACGACTAAGCCTCTTCTAGGCCAGTCGCTGGTTCGCCAGTTTTCAGTGAGGTGCTTTCGCAGTCCCTGACACCCGCTACCTCAGAAGCACAGGCCACGTCCGACTCTCATGTGGAGGTGCCTAGGCCTCTGGAGCCTCAAGGTGTTGGGCCAATGAAGATTAACCCTTCAGATAGGTCTGGAGCCACTGAGCAGGCATCTGCATCTGAGGGTGTTTTCAGGCCTACTCAACTTACCATTACAACTACAGCCAAGAAATAAGCCTACACTAAAGACAAAGAAGCAAGTACAGCATTCACCTGGACAGGCCTCCATGCCTAAAAAACAGATGCTCAAGATGGCCGAAGACTTAACTCTGATCAGGGGTTCCCATCCCCCTCCTGATAAAAGGCCTAGGCAGGATACAGACTGATTCCTCTGACCAGGTTTCAGTATATTCTGATTCCTCTTCAGACCAGGGATATTCTTTACCCCCTATGAGGATTCTGTTGCTGAAGAACCCATTCCTTCAGCCTCTCCTCCTGAGGATTACTCTTTTGGGCAAACTTTACATACCATGAGGGATCATTTCCATTGGGAGGGCCCGGATTACTCAGAATCCAAGAAAAGGCTCAGACTTTTTTTTGCTGCCTCAGCACAGACCCCTTGCTATTCCGCCAGTGTTGGACATTGAGGATGATGTGTTCTCTGAATCTAGTTTAAACCCTGATGTCCTTCAAGGATGCATCTGCAGTCATCACATATGGGTTGTCCTGCCTCAGGCAGCCCTTCGGTCGGCCGGATTCCAAAGTCTGGGTCTGGTCTCGGCTGATGTCGCACTTTCCCCGACGTCAGAGCGTCTGGGGTATAAAAGCATCAGCCGACGCCATCTTCCTCAGTCTTTCTTGTCGCGTGGTGCCCGAAGCAGAAGCAGTTCGCAAGTGCCGGTCGGCCAGCTCCTGTGATTCAGCTACCGAAGACTTCGTAAAAGCTAAGTACCCCGTTGGGGACTCTTTCTTGCCTCAGCCGATGTCAGATAAAGTTAATAATTGTTTAACTTGTGGGAAACAAATACCTCATAAGGATTTTCACTCTTACTGCCTCCCCTGCCTAGGCCCAGACCACGACGTCTCGGCCTGCTCAGCCTGTGCTTCCTTCAACCGACGAACTCTTAGACGTCGGTTGGAGTTTGCAGAGGAATTCTTTGGGGCTACTTTTGCTTATAAGATGCCGTTGGAGACTCCGACTTCGCATTTAGTTAAAAAACGGAAGGACAAGGACCGGCACACGCGGCCCGCGGTTTCGGCTGAAACCACGGTCAGGCCTACTGAGAGTGTCTCGGTCTCTGCTGAAACAGTGTCCTTGATACTACTTATTACCGAAACCGCACAACCGACTACCTCGGCCCCGGAGGCCCCGGCCGAGTCGGTTATTGAATTACCTACTGAAACCGGTGTCCAGGAACCTTCCGACACCATTCCTTTAGACAAGTCTACTTCTGCACGTGGGGCAGCCAGACCCCCTGCTTCCATGTCCATTAAGGCTTTTTCTAGGGCTAAAGCTGCTAAACTTACTAAAGCTTTGCCTCCCAAGGTTTCCTCTCAGAGACCTTCTAATGGCTCTCAGATTCTTTGCCTAGCAGAGGATCTTATCTCATTAATTAGAGGTTCTCAACCTCATCCAGACAGGGGCTCTCAACCTCCTCCAGACAAAAGGCCCAGGGTTGAGCCCTCTGACCCCCACTCCTCAGATGAGTCCACTGATGGCTCTGCTCCATCAGATCACCAGGAGGAGGCTTATTCAGCCTACGAGGATTCTGATGCTGAAGAATCTATTACCTCGGCCTCCCCTCCTGAAGAGTTTTCCTTTGGAGAGACATTACACTCTATGAGAGAACATTTTCAATGGCAGGGTCAGGAATTCTCTGATTCTAGAAAGAGATTAAGGACCTTTTTACATTTACCTCAGCATAGGCCTTTAGCTATACCTCCTGTTTTGAATGTCATTGATGATGTGTACTCTGATGCTAGTACAGCCCCTGACTCTCTCCCTCTGGCTCCTGCCAAACCCGATAGGTACTACAGGGTCCCGGACTCACACCTACACTTGTACAAGGCCCACTCTGCTGATCCAGAAACTATTTCCCAGGGCCCAAAAGGGGTTGCTGCTGCCACTGCTAAAAATCCTCTACCCTCTGAAAGGGAGTCCAGAGCATTAGAGAGATGGGGTAAGAAAGTGTATACTTCTGCAACTCTTTCCATGAGGGCATTAAATTGTCAATTTCATATGATACAGTACCAAGAGTATTTGTTAGATGAATTGCATAAGAAACTGTCCTCTCCTGAACCCCTTGATCGGAAAAACCTTCAGGATCTGGTGCATAACTCCCAGCAGGTTAGTAACCATTTATTACAGTGTGGTTATGATGCATTGGAAGCTTCATGTAGGTCAGCTATGACAGGTGCAGTTATATGTAGGCATGCCTGGCTGAAGGAACAATCTTTGCCAGACCATGTTAAAGCTAAGCTTTTGGATGCTCCTGTGGAAAAGCAAAAATTATTTGGTTCCACGGCTCAAGAGGTCTTAAAGAAATTTGAAGAAAAGGCAAAATCTGTGCAAACAGTCAAAGACTTTCTGCAAGTCCAACCACCGAGATTCAGCAGAAATTGGCCTACTAAGAATTGGTCCTTTCCGGACTCAGACAGATCTCAGAGAGGCAGGAATAGACGTGCCAGAGGTAGAGGGCAAGCTAGAGGCTCCTACAGAGGCCGTCTGTGGCAGCCTCCCAACCAGAGAGGTAGTGCAGGAACTACAACTGCTACACCAGGACAGACTCGGACTTTATTTTGACTCTGCCGACTAGGGCTCAATTAGAAGCACCTTTGGGCGGAAAGCTTTCCTTATTCTCAAAAAAATTGGCACAGCATTACAAGGGACACATGGACACTGCAAATAATAGACAAAGGATACAGGTTCCATTTCCACACATTGCCAAAAAGAAAAGGCATGCCAGACCTGCCATCAAATCAGAGGGCAGTGGCTTTGAAGCAAATTACCAACTTAATGCAAATGAAAGCCATAGAAAAGGTACCTCTTTCAGAACAAGGCCAAGGATTTTACTCCAGATTATTCCTTGTTCCAAGAAAAGAAAATCAATGGAGGCCTATTCTCGACTTGTCCGCACTGAATACTTACCTCATTGTGCCAAAATTCAAAATGCTGACTCTACAGCAACTCCTTCCCATGCTGGGCAAGGGGTCTTGGCTGGTGACTCTAGACCTCAAGGAGGCATACCTGCATGTCCCTATCCGACAAAGACACCTCAGATTTCTTGCAGGGTCAGAACATTATCAATTCTCAGCATTGCCCTCTGGCTTATCTACTGCACCCAGAGTATTCACGAAATGCCTGGCATCAGTAATTGCACACTGCAGACTTCAGGGGATTCAAATCTACCCATATCTGGACGACTGCCTTATACAAGCGGACAGCAAGCAAACTCTGTTAAAGGACTTGGACTATGCCATCCACCTGCTACAGGCCTTGGGATATACAGTCAACATCCACAAATCAAGACTTGTTCCATCCCAAAGAATAACTTTCCTGGGTGCGGATCTAGACACAACCACCCAAATGGCTTTTTCTCACAGAAGAAAAACAAAAACAACTACCGGATTACTTCAAGAATCTGACAAGACTAACTCAGCTGACTGCAAGGAAAATCCTGCAGGCCCTGGGTTACATGGCATCTTGCATTCTTCTGATTCCACAAGCAAGACTGCATATAAGGAAATTACAATGGTACCTAAGGAGTTTATGGACTCAGCACAGTCACAGCTTAGAAACTTTGATCCCACTCATTCCATGCCTTCAAAAGGAATTTCTGTGGTGGGCTCAAGCCTGCCAGTCGAACAGCGGGTTGCCCTTCAGCAAGCCAAGAGCCAACCAAACCATCACCACGGGCGCTTCAGACCAAGGTTGGGGAGCACACATGGAGGGCAGATGTATCCAAGGGCTATGGTCACAAAAAGAGCTGCACATGCACATAAACCAAAAGGAAATGCTGGCAGTGATACACGCAATCGAGGCCTTCAAACCTTTCCTTCATCAAGGCCACCTGCTCATAAGGACAGACAACACCACAGTTATGTAGTACATAAACAAGCAAGGAGGCACCCATTCCTACCCTCTTTGCAGACTGGCAATGAATCTATGGGAACTTTCCTTGAAACTCAATATACAGCTACAGTCCCAGTTTGTGCCAGGGAAAGACGATATACTGGCAGACAGCTTAAGCAGAACTACCATGGATGCACACGAATGGATGCTGCACCCAGACATCTTCTTACTCATAACACAATCATGGGGAAGGCCGGAAATAGATCGGTTCGCTTCCCCCCACAATCAACTGAAGAAATTCTGCTCAAGAACATACCACCCACAAGCATGGAAAGTGGACGCTCTCTTTCAGCTGGAAAGCTCTAACAGTGTATGCTTTCCCACCTCTTCCATTAATGACCAAGGTCTTACTGAAGATCAGGGCAGAGCAGCCCAGAGTGATTCTGATAGCTCCAAACTGGCCAAGACAGCACTGGTACCCACTGTTAGAGCATGTCGCAGACGAAACCGTGGCCTCTCCCCCTATGGCCACTTCTACTGACGCAGCACAATTTCAAGACTCTGCATTCCAACCTGAAAACCTTAAAGCTAACTGCCTGGAGAATACCATGACTCCTCCTCAGGATAACCTATCCCAGAGTATGAAGGATATTATGGAAGCTCGCCGGCCTTCCACAAGGTAGGCATATTCAGCAAAATGGAAAAGATTTCACACTTGGAACACAACAAGGGGCCTAGATGTGACACTGATGAACATGGCACACATACTGGAATATTTGGCAGAATTGTTCCACAATGGCCTGTCTTACTCTTCCATTAAGATACATGCCTCAGCAATTTCAGCAGAATACAATGTTAATCCACCTGTCTTCTCTCATCCTCTCCTAAGACAGTTTCTAAGAGGAATCAAAAACATCAATCCTCCAAGGAAACCGCCTCTACCTACCTGGGACCTTAACTTCGTGTTGGAAAAACTAACACTTCCTCCCTTTGAACCAGCAGCATCGGCAGATCTACAGTTTCTGTCTTGGAAAACTGCCTTCCTTCTGGCCATAATCTCAGCAAGAAGAGTATCTGAGTTACAAGCTTTAATGGCAGTGCAGCCATTTCTTATCTTTCATCAGGACAGAGTTTCTTTGAGGACCAATCCTACATTTATGCCAAAGGTGGTATCCAGGGTATCTTTGAACCAAGCTATTCACTTGCCTACATTCTTCCCACAACCACAAAATAAAGGGGAGAAACTTCTGCACACCCTGGACATACACAGACAATTGCGCTACTACTTGGACAGAACTAAAAGTTACAGAAAGACTGACCAGTTGTTTGTAGCATATGCTGCTGGGGCCCAAGGAAAAGCAATTTCCAAACAGACAATTTCAAAATGGATAGGAAATTGCATTCGTTTTTGTTACTCCTTTCATGGAAAAACTGTGCCAGCTAACATTAGACCTCATTCCACGAGAGCCACAGCCACCACCACAGCCTTCCTAAGAGGGGTGGCTACCAATGACATTTTAGAAGCTGCTACATGGAGCTCCGTGCATACATTTGCCAAGCATTACAATTTACCTTTATACTCCAGATCCAGAGCAGGTTTTGCTATGGCAGTCCTGCAGGGTATCTTAACTACACCATCCTTTACTTAGTACCTCCACCCCCAGATTGGCTATGGTATTCCACCCATATGTGATGACTGCAGATGCATCCTTGAAGGACATAGTACAGTTTTGTACCTACCATAAATGTAGATGTCCGATAGGTATGCATCTGCAGTCAGGTTTACCCTCCCTCCTTCCCCTCTGTGGTATTCCTAGGGTGCTTACCCCTCTATTAGCTAGCTGGGGTAATCTATTATGGTGTATTTGTTTGTATATATATATATATGTATATATTTTTCTGCAAATGTTTGGAATTTTATTGCATTCCTCCAAATTTAGCCTTCCTAGAGGGCACCTGGCATCTGGGGCAAGAAAAACTGAGGAAGATGGCGTCGGCTGATGCTTTTATACCCCAGACGCTCTGACGTCGGGGAAAGTGCGACATCAGCCGAGACCAGACCCAGACTTTGGAATCCGGCTGACCGAAGGGCTGCCTGAGGCAGGACAACCCATATTTGATGACTGCAGATGCATACTTATCGGACATCTACATTTATGGTAGGTACAAAACTGTACTATTCTTTACCCCCCAGCTCCAGTCAAACCAGACCGATACTACAGAGTCCCTGACTCTCTCAAATTTCTTTATAAAAACCCTATTGCAGACCCAGAAACCATTTCCCAAGGTCCCAAAGGGGTTAAGGCTTCCACGGCTAAGAATCCAGTCCCCTCAGATAGGGACTCTAGAGCATTAGACAGATGGGCAAAGAAAGTTTACACCTCTGCAACTTTAGCAGTGACTGCTCTAAATTGCCAGTTTCACATGCTTAAGTATCAACAATACTTACTGTCTCAAAACAGAAAATGAGTATAAATGCAGAGCAACCTGACTATAAGGAAATGCAGGATGTATTGCATGCAGCTGAACAAGTGGGAAAGCATACTTTGCAATGTGGTTTTGATTCATTAGAAGCTTCTTGTAGAGCAGCGGTTACAGGATCTGTGATTCGAAGGCATGCTTGGTTAAAAGAACAAAGTTTACCAGATCATGTTAAGGCAAAATCATTGGATGCTCCTTTGCAGCAAGATAATTTATTTGGTATTAAGGCAGAAGAAGTATTAAAATGGAGGATAAGGCAAAATCTATGATGCAAACAGTAAAGGATTTCTTACAGGTACAGCCACCACGATTTAGCAGAAATTGGCCTACAAAGAATTGGTCCTTTCCAGTCTCAGACAGGCCACAAAGAGGCAGATGTTCTTCATCTCACATTGCTGCAGTCCTGACACTTGGGTAGTCCGCTGTCCCAGTCGGCCCGAATACCAAAGTATAAGGCTGACGTCGGTCAAGGCGCATTAGTCTGACGTCAGGACGTCAGGGTACAAATGCGCATGACCGACGTCATTTCCTCAGTCTTTTTTGCCGCGTGGTCCGATGCAGAAGCAGTTTTGCAAGTGCAGGTTGGCGTTCTGAGATTTTCCGAAGTCAGAGTTTCAGACCGAATCCAAGTTGGCTAAGTACCCCGTTGGGGAATATTTTGGTTTTCTTGCCTCAGTATTTTACCGGATGTCAGAAAAAGTGAATAACTGTATTTCTTGTGGGAAACAGATACCTCATAGGGATTACCATACCTTGTGTATACCTTGCTTAGGGCCTGAGCACGACGTGGTTGGCTGTCGCTCTTGTGCTAGATTTAACAAACGCACTATAAAGAGAAGATTAGATTGTGCCAGGTTAGTTTTGGGAAGCGGTGTAATTATAAAATGCCGCCGGATGCTCCGGCGCCGCTTCATCAAAAAAGCGCAAGGACAAAACAGCAAAGCCTAGGCTGGAAGAACCGTCCGTACTGGACGTCGGTTCTTTAGAGGGCTCGGTGGAGCCAGAGGTTCAGCCAGTAATTTCTTTGGAATCCCAGGGAGAGACTTTATTACTGCAAGATGTGACCTCTCAGGAGGTAGGCCAGGCGGAAGGGGCTTCTCAGGTAGCTGTTCTTCCCTCCCTTCCTAAGGTGGTTAGGCCCTCCCCTGCTGTTTCCAAGGCTTCTCCCAGGGGCAGGCCAAGTTTTGTTTCAGGTGTTACCCCTACTTCTTCAGGGTCTGTACCTAAGAAGCATATGCTTAAGATGGCAGAAGATTTGATTACAATGATTAGAGGTTCTATGCCCCCTCCTGATAAGAGGCCTAGGGTGGAACCTGAGCTTGGGAGTTTTGAGCAGTGTTCGGATGCTTCTGAGTCTTCGGCTGAACACTTGCAGGAGTATTCCCCTTACTCTGTTTCTGATGTAGATGATTCTACTCCTTCTGCTTCTCCCCCTGAGGATTTTTCATTTTCAGAGACTCTTCATTCCATGAGGGAGCATTTTAAATGGGAAGGTCAGGATTTCTCTGATTCCAGGAAAAGGCTGAGGGAATTTTTGTTTCTACCCCAGCATAGGCCTTTAGCTATACCTCCTGTTCTGGATGTGGTGGAGGATGTTTTTGCAGAGACTTCTCTGAACCCTGATTCTTTGCCTCCTGCTCCAGTAAAACCAGATAGATATTATAGGGTGCCTGAAGCTCATAAGTATCTTTTTAAGAGTCCTAGGGCAGACCCAGAAACTGTTTCACAGGGGCCTAAAGGTGTTAAGGCTTCTGTTGTTAAAAATCCTGTTCCTCCAGATAAAGAGGCAAGGGCTTTGGATAGATGGGGAAAGAAAGTGTATACTTCTTCCACTTTGGCCATGAGAGCTTTGAATTGCCAGTTTCATATGTTGAAATACCAAAATTATCTCCTTTCACAATTAAAGTCTAAGGTAGATGCTTTGGCGGAAGGTATTGAGTGTAAAGAGTTGCAGGATTTAGTTCATGTTTCTGAACAGGTGGGTAAGCATTCTTTGCAATGTGGTTTTGATGCTGTGCAGGCCTCTTCGAGGGTGGCTGCCACTGGTTCAGTTCTTCGCAGGCACGCCTGGCTGAGGGATCAGAATTTAGCTGAGCATGTGAAGACAAGGATTTTAGATGCTCCTATACAATCTGATGTGTTGTTTGGTTCGCCTGTGGAAGCAGTTCTAAAGAAAATGGAAGACAAGGCTAAGTCTATGCAGACTGTTAAAGATTTTTGCAGGTTCAGCCTCCGGGTTTAGTAGAAATTGGCCTACCAAGGGGTGGACATATCCTGCTTATGATTCCCGGTCTAGGGGTAGGTCTAGACGTGGTAGGGGCAGAGCTCAAGGTTCTTTTAGGCCTAGAACAGGGAGTTCACCTGCTCAGTCTTCTGGTGAGGGCAGGGGTCAGTCCTTTCGTAAACAGACCCAATGACCTGCCTTTTCAGCTGCCAGAATCTTCTCGTCTGGCAGCACCTTTGGGAGGAAGGTTGGCACTTTTCAAAGAAAACTGGAGTTTAATTACCCAAGACAGATGGGTATTGGATATCATTCACCACGGTTACAGGTTTTATTTCCATACCTTGCCTCCTTTCAAAGGCATGCCAGACATTCCGCCTCAACAAAGGAAAGAGGCTCACAAGCAAATTTCTCTGTTACTCCAAATAGGGGCCATTCAGCCGGTTCCTGTGCCAGAAAGGGGCCTAGGATTTTATTCTCACCTGTTCCTAGTACCAAAAAAGGGGAACACGTGGAGACCAATTTTGGATCTATCTATCCTCAACACTTATCTGGACATTCCCAAGTTCAAAATGTTGACGTTACAACAGCTTTTACCTCTGCTGGGCAAAGATCACTGGATGGTAACTTTGGATCTCAAGGAAGCTTACCTTCATGTTCCTATCAGACTAATTTGCAGAAAATATCTGCGTTTTCGAGCTGGGAATTCTCATTATCAGTTCTCTGCATTGCCCTTTGGCTTATCTACTGCCAGAGTATTCACAAAGGTTCTGGCTCCAGTGATAGCTTTCTTCAGGCTAAAAGGAATACAAATCTATCCTTATTTGGACGATTGCCTGATTCTGGCTCAAGGAAGGGACGTTCTTCTTCAGCATTTGGAATATGTGATAGCAGTGCTAAGATGCCTAGGGTATTCTGTGAACGAAATAAAGTCCAGTCTAGTACCCTCTCAAGACGTGTGCTTTCTGGGTGTGAGACTGAATACAGCAACCCAGATGGCCTTTTTAACACCGGACAAACAAAAGAATCTTTCTCTTTATTTCCATCAACTATCTCATCAGTCCGGGCTGACTGCAAGGACAGTCCTTCAAGCCTTAGGGTTCATGGCATCTTGTATTCTGGTGCTTCCCAATGCCAAACTGCATATGAGGAAGCTGCAATGGTATCTCAAAAATGTATGGACACAGCACTGCCAGGATTTGGACACTGTCATTCGAATAATTCCTTGCCAGGATTTGGACACTGTCATTCGAATAATTCCTTGCATTCAGAAGGAATTTTTGTGGTGGGCTCAGGAATGTCACCTAAACAAGGGACTCTCTGTGACCCGGCCAGAGGCGAGTCAGATTCTAACGACAGATGCCTCAGACACAGCTTGGGGAGCTCATCTGAATGGAAAGTGGATACAAGACAAGTGGCCTGCCAGACTGCAGCATCTACATATCAACATGAAGGAGATGTTAGCAGTCCAGTTTGCATTACTGGCTTTCAAGGATTTACTTCTTCCAGGGCAGGTGTTGATTCTAACAGACAACACAACTGTCATGTGGTACATCAACAAACAAGGGGGAACACATTCTTATCCTCTATGCAGGCAAGCAATGATTTTGTGGGAGACTGCGTTAAGCTTGCAACTGAATCTTCAAGCAAGGTTTCTGCCAGGAGCACAGAACTCCTTAGCAGATGTGTTAAGCAGGCAAATCATGGATCCCCACGAGTGGAAACTGGATCTTCATGTATTTCAGACATTGACAGTGTCATGGGGAACTCCAGACATAGATCTGTTCGCTTCTCCACTAAACCACCAGCTGCCAAAGTTTTGCACGAAAAGGTTTCATCACACAGCCTGGAAAGTGGATGCTCTTTCTTTCAGTTGGAAAAATCTTCATGTGTATGCCTTTCCACCTCTGCCTCTCCTCCCAAAGGTACTTCTAAAGGTCAGACAAGACAAGCCAAGGATGATTTTAATAGCCCCAGATTGGCCTCGGCAGCACTGGTACCCATTGCTGAGGAGTCTGGTAAGGAAGCCTCCATGGCCCTTACCTTTGATTCCACACCTATTGTCTCAGAAGGACGGGCATCTACTCAATGTCAAGCTTCACTCTCTTCATCTAACAGCCTGGCATATTCTGTTTTGAACCATAGCAGGTCTCAGCTTACTCAACAAGTTTTGAATGTGATTATGGAAGCCAGAAGACCTAGTACAAGGAAAGTGTACGCAGGAAAATGGAAGAAATTTTCATTTTGGAGTGCAGCAAAGGATTTGGATGTTTCTGAGCCAAATTTGAGTGTGGCTCTTCAATATCTTACTGAGTTATTGGACAAAGGTTTGTCTTTCTCTTCCATTAAGATTCATGCTGCAGCAATTTCAGCTCACAATGATTGTGACCCACCATTGTTTTCTCATCCTTTGTTCAAGCAATTTCTTAGAGGGGCAAAGAATATAAGACCCCCACGTACAGCTCCTACTCCTGCTTGGGACCTCAATTTTGTGTTGGAGAAACTCACTCTACAACCTTTTGAGCCTGCAGCTACTGCTGAATTGAAATATTTGTCATGGAAGACTGCTTTTTTGTTAGCCATTACCTCTGCAAGAAGGGTGTCTGAATTGCAGGCCCTTATGGCGGTTGAGCCTTTCCTGATTTTTCATAAGGATAGGGTATCTTTACGTACTAATCCTTCCTTTATGCCTAAAGTGGTTTCTAGTGTGGCTTTAAACCAAACTATTCATTTGCCTACCTTTTATGTAAATCCCCAAAATAAGGGGGAAAAGATTTTGCACACTTTAGATGTACACAGGCAATTACGTTATTATTTAAGTAGGACTAAGGATTTTAGGCAGTCTCAGCAGTTGTTTGTTTCATTTGCTTTGAGTTCTCAGGGTAAGCCTGTGTCAAAACAAACTATTTCTAAGTGGATTGGGTTTTGCATTACTTTCTGTTACTCCCATCATGGCAAGGAGATTCCAGCTGGGATTAGGCCTCATTCCACTAGGGCTACTGCCACTTCAACAGCATTTCTAAGGGGGGTGGCAACTAAGGATATTTTGGAGGCTGCTACTTGGAGTTCAGTGCATACTTTCTCTAAGCATTACCACCTTCCTCTCTACTCTAAATCTAGGGCTGGTTTTGCCACTGCTATTTTACAGGGCATGTTGTCAGCTCCTGCTTCTTTGTGATTTGCCATACTCCCTTACCTCTGCTTTGGGATTCTACCCAAGTGTCAGGACTGCAGCAATGTGAGATGAAGAACATAGTACAGTTTTGTACCTACCATAAATGTAGATGTTCAAGATCCACATTGCTGCAGTCCAATTTACCTCCCTCCTTCCCTCTGTGTTTAGGGGTGGTTGTGTGGGTGGGATTGTACCTTTCTGACTTTGTATATATTGTACATATATTTGGTACAGGGGTGTTTGGTGTGTTGTTGTTTTGGTTTGGCCTTATCTTTTTAGGGTCTTCTGACATCTGGGGCAAGAAAAGACTGAGGAAATGACGTCGGTCATGCGCATTTGTACCCTGACGTCCTGACGTCAGACTAATGCGCCTTGACCGACGTCAGCCTTATACTTTGGTATTCGGGCCGACTGGGACAGCGGACTACCCAAGTGTCAGGACTGCAGCAATGTGGATCTTCGAACATCTACATTTATGGTAGGTACAAAACTGTACTATACAGACACCCAAGAGGCAGATCTCAGCAACAAGGTTCTTAACGCCACGACAGTGGGGTGCTTCAAACCCAAAACAAGGTGAGGATAAGTCACAGCCTTACAGGAAACTGTCCCAATGACTTCCCCCTTCCAATGCCAAACTCTTACCTTTTGGCAGCTCCCTTGGGAGGAAACTAGCACTTTTTTTCTCAAAACTGGCAAGCAATAACCTAAGACAAATGGGTGCTGAATATTGTGTCTCAAAGTTACAGGTCCCACTTTCACACTTTTCCAAGGCTAAAAGGAATGCCAGACCTGCCACAAAATCAATGGGCAGAGGCACAAAAACAAATTACAGCGCTCATGGACATGAGAGCTATTCAAAAAGTACCACAGCAGGAAAAAAGGACAAGGATTTTACTCAAGACTCTTCCTGGTACCCAGAAAGGACAAAGCCTGGAGACTCATTCTGGACCTTTCCATTCTAAATACTTACCTGGATGTTCCAAAATTCAAAATGCTGACACTACAACAGCTCCTTCCCATGTTGGGAAAGAAAGCTTGGCTTGTTACTTTGGACCTCAAAGAGGCATGCCTGCATGTCCCTATCAGACAAAATTGCAGAAGATACCTCAGATTCATAGCTGGTTCAATGCACTACCAATTCTCTGCACTGCCCTTTGGCTTATCTAGTGCACCCAGGGTCTTTACCAAGTGCCTGGCACCAGTAATTGCATTTTGCAGACAAAAAGGAATTCAAATATGTCCATATCTGGACGACTGCCTAATTGAAGTAGAGAGCAAGGACATTCTTCTACAGCATCTGGCGTTCGTAAAAAGATTAAGTTGCCTAGGGTACACAGTAAACGAAAAGAAATCAAAACTAGTGCCCTCACAAGAGATAATAATCCTGGGTGCCAGCTTAAATACAACGGCCCAGATGGCTTATCTCACACCAGACAAACAAGGACAACTGACGCAGTATTTTCAATTGATGGCAACAAAGTCCCAACTCCCTGCAAGAAAAATTCTGCAGGCCTTGGGATTCATGGCATCCTGCATACTACTAATTCCATATGCAAGACTGCATATGAGAAAATTACAATGGTACCTAAAAAGTGTTTGGTCTCAACATTCTCACAGCTTGGAGACAGTAATACCTCTAATTCCCTTCCTGCAACAGGAGTTTCGATGGTGGGCACAGGCATGTCACCTCAACAAGGGTCAGCCTTTCACTCTTCCCACAGCCAGGCAGACTATAACAGATGCCTCGGATTACGCCTGGGGAGCACACATGGCAGGAAAATGTATTCAGGGCAAATGGACCACAGAACAAATGCCTCTTCACATCAATCCAAAAGAGATGTTGGCTGTGCAAAATGCCCTAACAGCTTTCAAGGACCTTCTGCATCCAGGACAATTATTATTAAAGGACAGACAGCACCACAGTGATGTGGTACATAAACAAGCAAGGGGGCACTCATTCTTACCCCCTATGCAGGCAAGTCATGACCTTGTGGAACACAGCTGTAACTTATCAACTTCATCTGAAAGCACAATTCCTGCCAGGAAAGATAAATACTCTGGCAGATGACCTAAGCAGAAACATCCTGGATCCTCACGAGTGGAAATTAAATCCACAAGTTTTCAGCATGCTAATGCAAAAATGGGGGTGCCCGGACATAGATCTCTTTGCCTCCCCACTGAATTGCCAACTACAAAAACTCTGCACAAGGACTTATCACACACAAGCATGGAAAGTGGATGCTCTTTCGTTCAGCTGGAAAAGCCTAAGCGTTTATGCCTTCCCACCACTGCCTCTCCTTTCAAAGGTACTCCTAAAAGCCAGACAAGAGAAACCACAGATGACTGATTGCTCCAGACTGGCCACGCCAGCATTGTTACCAAAGAACTTGGCTCAAGGCCCACCTTGGTTTTTGCCTCAAATTCCACACCACCTGACTCGGCAAAACAATCAGATACTGCACAGTCAGCTCAAAACCTTAAACCTGGCTGCATGGCAGATTCATTAGCCAAACAGACAACTTCTCTCTTTTAAAGCTGTTATGGATGTCATTTTGGAGGCCAGGAGGCCTAGCACCAGGAAATCTTATTCAGAAAAGTGGAAGAGATTCTGTTCCTGGAACCAGGCTCAAAACCTTGATCCTCTGGTCCCTAACATTCCTCAGATACTACAATACTTGACTGAGATGCTGGACAAAGGACTATCCTTCTCATCCGTTAAGATTCACGCTTCTGCCATCTCTGCTCATTACAACACAGATCCTCTTATTTTTTCTCACCCTTTGCTAAAGCAGTACCTCAGAGGGGCTAAAAACAAGACCGCCCCGGAGAGCACCAACACCAACTTGGGACCTCAATTTCGTTTTGGAAAAGCTCACCTTGCCTACTGTTGAACCAGCCAGTTCAACAGAGTTAAAATATATATCATGGAAAACTTCTCTGCTTCTGGCAATAACCTCAGCACAAAGAGTCTACGAACTGCAGGCACTAATGGCAGTGGAGCCTTTTATCATTTTCCATCAAGACAGGGTTTCTTTAAGAACAAACCCTTCCTTTATGCCTAAGGTGGTTTCCAGTGTGGCTCTTAACCAATCTATTCACTTGCCAACATTTTATCCAAATCCCCAAAACAAAGGGGAGAGACTTCTACATTCCTTGGACATACACAGGCAATTGTGGTTCTACTTGGACAAAACAAAAGCTTTCAGAAAATCTGAACAATTGTTTGTATCATATGCTGCAGGATCACAGGGAAAGGCTATTTCAAAGCAGACCATTTCAAAGTGGATAGGACACTGTATCCAGCTCTGCTACACACACAATGGGAAACCTGTACCTAGTAATATTAGACCGTTCCACCAGCGCAACTGCCACTTCTACTGCCTTCCCTAGAGGAGTACCTACCAAAGACATCTTGGAAGCTGCAACTTGGAGTTCAGTGCACACCTTTACCAAGCATTAACATTTGCCTCTTTATTTTAGATCCAGAGCTGGCTTTGCCACTGCAGTGCTGCAGGGCCTCATAGCCACACCAACTCCTCTATAGAGCCAGCCACCCAAACTCAGCTTTGGGATTCTACCCAAGTGTAATGACTGCAGCAGTGAAATACGATGAACATAGTACAGTTTTGTACCTACCATAAATGTAGATGATAGTGTCTTCACTGCTGCAGTCCAGGTTACCCACCAGCCAGCCCCTCTTTCTTATCTGGGACTAACCTATACTACCTATGTGGTGTATTTGCTGGTTAATGAAGGTTTTATTTTTACCTT
This sequence comes from Protopterus annectens, assembly GCF_019279795.1. NCBI lineage: Eukaryota > Metazoa > Chordata > Ceratodontiformes > Protopteridae > Protopterus > Protopterus annectens. The sequence goes on from NC_056737.1 coordinate 42,003,091, forward strand.
TTTTGTATGTTTTATTAGCAATATGTATTGCCTACCATTTTTGGGGGCACCTACCATCTGGGGCAAGAAAAACTGAAGAAAATGGCATTGGCTGCTTCTTATATAACCCTGGTGCACTGACGTCAGGGAAGAGGTGACAGCAACTGACGCCGGACCAAGACTTTGGAACTCAGGCTGACTGCAGGCCCGCCTGACGGCAGGATAACCCAAGTGTAATGACCGCAGCAGTGAAGACACTCTAACATCTACATTTATGGTAGGTACAAAACTGTACTTTTATACATCTGCAGCCTTGGCAATTAGGGTCTTAAACTGCCAGTTTCATATGCTTAAATATCAGCAGCATGTTATGGGCTTATTGAAACGGAAGAGGATGTTGATTTCTGATTGTGTGGAAAATAAAGAATTATAGGAATTACTGCATGCAGCAGAACAGGTTGGAAAGCATACTTTGCAATGTGGATGTCCTTCAAGGATGCATCTGCAGTCATAACATATGGGTTGTCCTGCCTCAGGCAGCCCTTCGGTCGGCCGGATTCCAAAGTCTGGGTCTGGCTTCGGCTGATGTCGCACTTTCCCGACGTCAGAGTGTCTGGGGTATAAAAGCATCAGCCGACGCCATTTTCCTCAGTCTTTCTTGCCGCGTGGTGCCCGAAGCAGAAGCTGTTCGCAAGTGCCGGTCGGTCAGATCCAGTGATTTCAGCTACCGAAGACTTCGAAAAAAGCTAAGTACCCCGTTGGGGACTCTTTCTTGCCTCAGCCGATGTCAGACAAAGTAAATAATTGTTTAACTTGTGGGAAACAAATACTTCATAAGGATTTCCATTCTTAACTGCCTTCCTTGCTTAGGCCCAGACCACGACGTATCGGCCTGTTTAGCCTGTGCCTCCTTCAACCGACGAACTCTTAGACGTCGGTCGGAGTTTGCAGAGGAATTTTTTGGAGCCGCTTTTGCTTATAAAATGCCGTCGGAGACTCCGACTTCGCATTTGGTCAAAAAACGCAAGGAAAAGGACCGACACTCACGGCCCGCGGTTTTGGCTGAAACCACGGCTAGGCCTACCGCAAGTGTGTCTGTTTTGGCCGAAACCGAGTCCTCGGTGATTCCTTCTTCCGAAACCATACTTCCGACCACCGAGGCCCGAGAGGCCCCGGCTGAGAGGCCCCGGCTGAGTCGGCTTCAGAACTACCTACCGAAGCTAGTGTTCAGGAATTGTCCGACACCATACCTTTGGACATTTCTACCCCTGCACGTGGGGCAGCTAGGCCCCCAGCTTCTGTGTCCATTAAGGCCTTATCTAGGGCTAAAGCTGCCAAACTTTCAAAAGCTTTGCCTGCCAAATCTACACCGCAGAGGCCTTCCTCTAGTTCACAGATCCTCAGCCTTGCTGAGGACCTTATCTCCTTAATTAGGGGTTCCCAACCTCACCCAGACAGGGCCTCTCAACCTCCTCCAGACAAAAGGCCCAGGACTGACCCCTCAGATCCACACTCCTCAGAGGATTCCACGGATGGATCGGAGTTGTCAGACCACCAGGAAGGGGCTTGCTCGCCTTATGAGGATTCAGATGCAGAGGAGTCTATCCCTTCGGCCTCCCCTCCTGAAGAGTTTTCCTTTGGGGAGACTTTACACTCCATGAGAGAGCACTTTCAATGGCAAGGTCAGGATTTCTCTGATTCTAGAAAAAGATTAAGGACCTTTTTGCATTTGCCTCAGCATAGGCCCTTAGCTATACCTCCTGTTTTAAATGTAATTGATGATGTGTACAATGATGTCAGTACAGCCCCTGATACTCTTCCTCCGGCCCCTGCCAAACCTGACAGATATTACAGGGTCCCGGATTCTCATTTACATCTGTATAAAGCTCATTCTGCAGACCCAGAAACTATTTCTCAGGGCCCTAAAGGGGTTGCAGCCGCTACTGCCAAAAATCCCCTACCCTCTGAAAGTGTATACATCTGCAACTCTTTCTGTCAGGGCATTAAACTGTCAATTCCATATGATACAGTACCAAGAGTATTTGTTAGATGAACTGAATAAGAAACTTTCTTCTCCTGAACCCCTAGACCGTAAATCCCTTCAGGATTTGGTACATAACTCACAACAGGTTAGTAATCATTTCTTAAAATGTGGCTATGATGCACTGGAGGCTTCATTTAGATCAGCTATGACTGGGGCAGTTATTCGTAGGCATGCCTGGCTGAAAGAGCAATCTTTGCCAGACCATGTCAAAGCTAAACTCCTCGATGCTCCAATGGAGAAACAAAATTTATTTGGCTCCCCTGCACAGGAGATTCTAAAAAAGGTTGAAGAAAAAGCAAAATCTGTGCAAACAGTTAAAGATTTCCTACAAGTTCAACCACCGAGATTCAGCAGAAACTGGCCTACAAAGAATTGGTCCTTTCCAGACTCGGACAGAGCCCAGAGAGGCAGGAGCAGGTGCCCTAGAGGCAGAGGTCAATTGAAGGGCTCCTGCCAACCAGAGGAGTAGTGCAACAGCTACGACGACAACCACTACTACAGGACAGACTCAATGACTTGACTCTGATTCCGCCTACCAGGGATCAACTGGAAGCACCCTTGGGCGAAAAACTGGCTTTATTCTCAAAGAACTGGCATTATATCACAAAGGATACATGGACATTGCAAATAATAGACAAAGGATACAGGTTTCACTTCCACACTTTGCCAAAAAGAAGCGGAATGCCAAACCTTCCACCAAATCAGAAGGCAGAGGCTTTAAGACAAATCAGCAATTTACTTCAGATGAAAGCTATAGAAAAGGTACCATGCTCAGAACAAGGCCAAGGATTTTACTCCAGACTATTCCTTGTACCAAGAAAAGAAAATCAATGGAGGCCTATTCTCGAACTGTCCACACTAAACACTTAGCTCATTGTGCCAAAATTCAAAATGCTGACCCTACAGCAACTTCTTCCCATGTTGGGCAAGGAGTCTTGGCTGGTGACTCTAGATCTCAAGGAGGCATACCTGCACGTCCCTATCCGACCAAGTTGCAGAAGACACCTCAGATTTCTTGCAGGATCAGAGCATTATCAATTCTCAGCATTGCCCTTTGGCTTTTCTGCTGTGCCCAGAGTATTCACGAAATGCCTGGCATCAGTAATTGCACATTGCAGACTACAGGGAATTCAAATTTATCCATACCTGGACGACTGCCTAATACAAGCGGACAACAAGAAAAAACTGTTAAAGGACTTGGCCTATGCCATACACCTGTTAGAGACCTTGGGATACACAGTCAACATCCAAAAGTCAAGACTAGTACCATCCCAAAGGATAACCTTTTTGGGTGCAGATCTGGACACAAACACCCAAATGGCCTTTCTCACAGAAGAAAAGCAAAAACAGCTTCCAGATTACTTCATGATTCTGACAAGACAAACTCAGCTTACTGCAAGGAAAATCCTGCAGGCCCTGGGTTACATGGCATCCTGCATAATTCTAATCCCACATGCCAGACTGCATATGAGGAAATTACAATGGTACCTAAGGAGTGTATGGTCTCAACACAGTCACAGTTTAGAAACCATGATACCAATCATTCCATGCCTTCAAAAGGAATTCCTGTGGTGGGCTCAGGCCTGCCAGTCCAACAGAGGGTTGCCTTTCAACAAACCAAAAACAAGGCAGACCATCACCACGGACGCCTCAGACCGAGGATGGGGAGCACACATGGAGGACAAATGTATCCAAGGCCTATGGCCTCAAGGGCAGCTAAGCATGCACATAAACCAAAAGGAAATGCTGGCAGTGAGGCATGCAATCGAGGCATTCAAACCCTTCCTCCAACAAGGACATCTGTTAATAAGGACAGACAACACCACGGTCATGTGGTACATAAACAAACAGGGATGCACACATTCTTACCCTCTATGCCGGATGGCTATGAATCTGTGGGATCTATGCCTGAATCTCGATATCCAACTACAGGCCCAATTCATGCCAGGGAAAGAAAATGCACTGGCGGACAGCTTAAGCAGAACTACCATGGATGCACACGAATTGATGCTGCACCCAGACATCTTCAAACTCATAACTAAGACATGGGGAATGCCGGAGATAGATCTGTTCGCCTCCCCACTCAACCATCAACTGAAGACATTCTGCTCAAGGACATACCACCCTCAAGCTTGGAGGGTGGACTCTCTCTCTCTTTCAGCTGGAAAGCCCTAACAGTATATGCCTTCCCACCTCTCCCATTGATGTACAAGGTTCTACTGAAGATCAGGGAGGAACAGCCAAAAGTGATACTAATAGCTCCGGACTGGCCAAGACAACACTGGTATCCACTATTGAGAAGCATGTCTCAGACAAAATCATGGCCTCTTCCCCCTATGGCCTCTTCTTCTAATGCAGAACAATTTCAAGACCCTGCATCCCAACTTGAAAACATTGCAGCTAACTGCCTGGAAAATTCCTTAAATCCCAATCAAACTGAAGGACATTATCCTGGAGGCTCGCAGGCCTTCCACAAGGAAGACATACTCAGCTAAGTGGAAGAGATTTCTCATTTGGAGCACATCAAAGGGCACAGATGTCACAGTGGCAAACCAAGCACATATCCTAGAATATTTAGCAGAATTGTTCCACAATGGCCTGTCCTATTCTTCCATTAAGATTCATGCTTCAGCAATTTCAGCAGAATACAATGTGGATCCACCTATCTTCTCACACCCTCTCCTCAGGCAATTTCTGAGAGGGATCAAAAATGTTAAACCTCCAATAAGACCCCCTCTACCTGCCTGAGATCTCAACTTTGTGCTGGAAAAACTGACACTACCTCCTTTTGAACCAGCAGCATCAGCGGATCTGCAGTTTCTATCTTGGAAAACTGCATTCCTTCTGGCAATCACTTCAGCAAGAAGAGTATCTGAGTTACAAGCATTAATGGCAGTGCAGCCTTTTCTTATTTTCCACCAGGACAGAGTGTCACTAAGAACCAATCCTACTTTTATGCCAAAGGTGGTATCTAGGATATCCTTGAACCAAGCTATTCACTTGCCTACGTTTTTCCCTAATCCACAGAATAAAGGGGAAAAACTTTTGCACACCCTGGATATACACAGACAACTACGCTACTACTTGGACAGAACAAAAACTAGCAGAAAAACTGACCAACTTTTTGTAGCATATGCAACTGGGGTGCAAGGAAGAGCAATTTCCAAACAGACAATTTCAAAATGGATAGGAAATTGCATTCATTTCTGCTACTCCTTTCATGGAAAGACCGTTCCTGAAAATATCAGGCCTCTCTCCACAAGGGCCACGGCCACCACTACAGCCTTCCTACGGGGAGTGGCTACCAAGGACATTTTAGAAGCTGCTACTTGGAGCTCCGTGCATACATTTGCCAAGCATTACAATCTACCTTTATACTCTAGATCCAGAGCAGGGTTTGCAACTGCAGTCCTGCAGGGGATCCTAACTACACCATCCTTTTCTTAGTACCTCCTCCCCCAGATTAGCTATGGTATTCTACCCATATGTTATGACTGCAGATGCATCCTTGAAGGACATAGTACAGTTTTGTACCTACCATAAATGTAGATGTCCGATAGGTATGCATCTGCAGTCAGGATTACCCTCCCTCCTTCCCCTCTGTGGTATTCCTAGGGTGCTTACCCCTCTTTTAGCTAACTGGGGGAATCTATTATGGTGTATTTGTTTGTTTATTCATGTATATAATTTGCAAATGTTTGGAACTTTTCAGCAGTTATCCAAATTTAGCCTTCCTAGAGGGCACCTGGCATCTGGGGCAAGAAAAACTGAGGAAAATGGCGTCGGCTGATGCTTTTATACCCCAGATGCTCTGACGTCGGGGAAAGTGCGACATCAGCCGAAGCCAGACCCAGACTTTGGAATCCGGCCGACCGAAGGGCTGCCTGAGGCAGGACAACCCATATGTTATGACTGCAGATGCATACCTATCAGACATCTACATTTATGGTAGGTACAAAACTGTACTTTTTGATTCCTTGGAGGCCTCTTGCAGGGCTGCAGTTACTGGATCTGTGATTAGAAGGCATGCCTGGCTCAAGGAGAAAATCTGCCCGATCATGTTAAAGCTAAATTGTTGGATGCTCCTTTACAGCATGATACTCTGGTAAGGCAGAAGAGCTTTTAAAGAAAATGGAAGACAAAGCTAAATCTATGCAAACTGTAAAAGATTTAGAAGTGCAGCCACCCAGGTTCAGTAGGCACTGGCCTACTAAAAACTGGTCCTTTCCTGTGTCCAACAGAGCCTCTTAAGGCAAATCCAGGCGCTCAAAAGCCTCTCAGTACCAATCACAGGGTTCTTGCAGGTCAAAGCAATGGGGTGCCTTCACCTCCAAATCTGGAGGTAACCAAGCACAACCCTACAGTAATAAGTCTCAATGACTTCCCTCTACCTTCACGCACTTATCTTTTGGCAGCCCCCTTGGGGGGACAATTAGCACTTCATGCTCAAAATTGGCAGCTAATTACCCAGGACAAATGGGTATTAAACAGTATCCCAAGGGTACAGATTTCATTTCCATACTTTGCCCAATTCCAAACGGTTGGCCAGATCTGCCACAAAATCAATGGGCAGAGGCTCAAACAAGTTACGTCCCTCATGGAGATGACAGCTATTTTACCAGTACCAGAACAGGGGAAAGGGCAAAGTTTTTATTCAGGACTTTTCCTGGTACCCAGAAAAGACAATGCCTGGCATCCAATACTGGACTTATCGATTTTGAACATGTACATGGGCATTCCAAAATTCAAAATGCTGACTTTGTAACAGCTACTGCCTATGCTGGGCAGGAATGCTTGGTTAGTGACTCTAGACTTAAGAGGTGTACATGCATATCCCAATTGTGCAGAAGATACCTCCGCTTCAAGGCAGGTTTTTTGCATTACCAATTCTCTGCACTGCCCTTTGGCTTATCTACTGCGCCCAGGGTCTTTACAAAGTGCCTGGCACCAGTAATTGCATTTTGCAGACAGAGAAGCATACAAATTTATCCTTACCTGGACGACTGTCTCATTCATGCAGAGAACAAGAACATTCTTCAACATCTGGCATTTGTAAAAAGGCTTCTAACATGCCTAGGGTACACAATAAATGAAAAGAAATCCCAACTGGTACCCTCTCAAATAATTACATTCCTGGGTGCAAGCTTGAATACAACTGCCCAGATGGCTTACCTTATGCCAGACAAAGGCAACTGACAGCATACTTCAAGCAGATGGCAAATGGCAACAAAAAAAACAGTTATCTGCAAGACAAATTCTGCAGGCTTTGGGGTTCATGGCATCCTGCATTCTACTAATTCCATATGCAAGACTGCATATGAGGAAACTTCAGTGGTACCTAAAAAGTTTATGGAGTTAGCATTGTCACAGTCTGGAAACAAGGATTCCTCTCATTCCCTGTCTACAACAGGAGTTTCTTTGGTGGGCAGAGACCAGTCACCAAAACAAGGGACTGTCATTCACTCTGCCCCCTGCCACCCTAACTACAGACTCATCTGACTATGCTGGGAGGCCCACCTGGCGGGGAGATGCATTCAGGGCATATGGAGCCCAAAACAAATGCATCTGCATATCAACCAGAAAGAGATGCTAGCTGTTCAGCATGCTCTGACAGCCTTCAAGGACTTACTTCATCCAGGACAACAGCTGATAGACTGACAACACCACGGTTATGTGGTACATAAGCAGGGGGGGTACACATTCCTACCCCCTTTGCAGACTAGCCATGGCATTGTGGAACACAGCTTTGACTTACCAAGTACATCTTCAAGCTCAATTCCTGCTAGGAAAACAAAACACTCTGGCAGACGACCTAAGCAGAAATCTTATGGACCCACAAATCTTCAGCATGGTAACACAAATGGGGGAGCCCAGACATAGATGTATTTGCTTCTCCCCAAAATTAACTGGACAAATTCTGCACAAGAACTTATCACAGACAAATATGGAAAGTGGACGCCCTATCCTTGAGTTGGACAAACCTCAGTCTATGCCTTTCCCCTCTGCCTCTTCTCTCCAAGGTCTTACTAAACGTCAGATAGGAAAAACCAAAAATGATCCTGATTGCTCCGGATTTGCCTCACCAGCACTGGTACCCAATTGTAAGGAATATGTCTCGACTCCCTCCTTGGACTGTCTCAGTAGAACAGTCAAATTCTGCAAACTCCGCTCCAAACTCTGAACCTTGCAGCATGGCTGATCATTTAATTATTCAAACACCTCTCAGTAAATCTGTGATGGATGTCATTTTGGAAGCCAGAAGGCCTGGTACTAGAAAATCTTATGCTGATAAATGGAAGAGATTCTGTGCTTGGAACCAAGTGCAAGGAACGGACACAGAAAAAACAAATATCCCTCAGATTTTACAATACTTGACTGAGATGCTTAACAATGGCCTTTTTTTTTCTTCTTCAATAAAAATCCATGCCTCTGCCATCTCGGCTCATTACAACACTGAGCCTCCTGACTTTTCTCATCCTCTGCTAAGACAGTATCTTAGAGGGGCCAAAAATGTAAGGCCTCCCAGAAAATCACCAACTCCTGCATGGGACCTTAACTTTTGTGCTGGAAAAATTCACTCTACCTCCTTTTGAACCAGCAGCTACTGCGGATTTAAAAGTTCTGTCTTGGAAAACCGCTTTCCTCTTGGCAATCACTTCAGCAAGAAGGGTTTCAGAGCTACAGGCTCTCATGGCTGTGGAGCCTTTTTATTACATTTTACCTGGACAGGGTAAGGTGGTATCCAGTGTGGCTCTTAACCAAACATTTCACCTGCCAACATTTTACCCAAATCCACAGAACAAGGGGGAGCGGATTCTGCATTCATTGGACGTACACAGGCAACAAAGATTCTACTTAAACAGGACCAAATCTTTAAAAGTCTGAGCAACTACTGGTTGCATTTGCTTCAGGATCAGAGGGGAAGGCTATATCAAAGCAGACTATTTCTAAGTGGATAAGCCACTGCATTCGTTTCTGCTACTTGCACCATGGTAAACCTGTACCCAAGGGAATCGGGTCACATTCCACCAGGGCTGCCTCTACCTCAGCAGCCTTTCTCAGAGGAGTCAACCAAAGACATTCTAGAAGCTGCTACTTGGAGCTCTGTTCATACCTTCACAAAGCATTATCATTTGCCTCTCTTTTCCAAATCCAGGGCAGGCTTTGCCACTGCAGTTCTGCAGGGCCTCCTAGCCGCTCCTTATGCTATTTAGTTCCCCCCCATCCATAGCTTTGGGATTCTACCCAAATGTAATGACTGCAACAGTGAAACACAAAGAACATAGTACAGTTGTGTACACTTACCGTAAATGTAGATGTTGGAGTGTATTCACTGTTGCAGTCTGGGTTACCCACCCGCCATCCCCCTTTTCTAGAACTTCTCTTTCCTCACTATAATTCTACAGCCTTTGTGGTGTATTTGCTTTTAGATGAAGGAAAAGTTTGTTGCTGAAAGTGCATTTACATTTAGTGCTGTTTATTTTTATATATATATTTATATTTTTTTGCTCCCCATTTGGGGGGCACCTGACATCTGGGGCAAGAAAAACTGAATAAAATGGTGTTGGCTACATGTTTTATACCCCTGACATCATGGAAGAGGAGACAGCAACTGACGCAGGATCCAAGACTTTGATATTCAGGGTGACTGAGGGCAACCTGCCAGCAGATTACCCAAATGTAATGACTGCAACAGTGAATACACTTGAACATGTACATTTATGGTAAGTTTACACAACTGTACTTTAGTCGCCCAGCATCAGAATAAAGGGTTGAATCCTGATAGATTTGAAGAGGTCCAGATAGGTGAAGTGGGCATCTTCCGTCAAAGTTGGAGGCCTATAGCTACCCATGATTTGAATAGGGGTCTTGTCAATTAACTGCACTTGGGGTGTTTCCTGTGCGTCATACTGTTTGACCAGCCTAGAGATATGCACGTCTCTCTAGATATATATACACATGCATGCGTATAAAAATATATATTGCAATTCCACTTCCTTTTGCTTTGCTGCCCATGGTTTGAGATCTGAATGTATGACAGGATGAGTAACCTGGTATGGCTGGGGTGCTCTCCGTACCTTTGGACCAGGTTTCTGTGACTGCACAAATGTCAGCATCTTCCAGGGTTAAGAATGTTTACAATGAGTGCAGTTTCATGTTTAGACTCCTAGTGTTTAGCAGCATAACCTTTAATTTACGTTGTGATGAAATTTACATGTTGGTAGTTTTGACCTCGTGGCATTGCAAAAGGCACTATGGGGGAGGCAAGAGCCTTTGCCAGGAGCCTGAAGCCCAAGGGAGACAAATGTAGGCCATTTTTGCCAAAGCATCGTGTTTGTTGATCATATCATCCCAGGCTGTTAAGTACTGGATCCCCTTGGAATGACACCAGAAACAAAGCCAATTGTTAGTCAGCCATTTTCTGTTTGTATTGAGGCATCTCTAGGTGATGGTAGAATACTTCTTAAGGCTAGGAACATACTTGCCTGGGACACGCATTCAGCGAGCTCAGTCATGTCTTAGTTTAGGGAGGTACATCTCAAGTCATTCAAGCCAACATTGGACTATGACAGAGTCTTAACAGTGCCTGTTGAAAGACATGAATGCATGGGTGATGTGGCAGATTCTGGCACCTGACAACTAATCGTGACTTTATTTTTTTCCAATCTGTTGAAGGACACATCTGTGTGTCTCACAATGGAGTCTCCTTTGACTAATATATTGGGTTTATGTTTAGGCCTTAGTGGCTGTGTGACAGGTGTGTGGACTGTGTGGGGTAGGCAGTGGAGTTCACGTGTGTTTTTGCCTCTGAGGTCTGTTGTTCGGGTATGTTTTTGTTGAGGACCTCTGCATATGTGGGGGGGGGGGCATTGTGTAGGTGTGGGTGTTGGTTGATGTGTGGTTCTTGTTGACGGCCTTCTCAGTGCCAAGTATATTGGCTTGTGTGTGTGTGGGAGGGGGGGCAATGACATTAGGTGGTTGATGTAATTGCATCTGTGACATTGTGTTCCTAACTGGTGGTAACAGAGAATTGTCCGTGTACATGAGGCAGTTGCTGCACTGTATCAGGATGCCCATATCAACCAGACTGACAGGAGTAATCGTAATAAATTGTCATCCATATTTGTCAGAAACTGAGGCCAGAGAGAGCTAAAGAGGGTAAAGGGTGAACAGTCTGAGTTGTACCACTAGGTGATCACATAAATGCTACTAAGGGAAAAATTGTAGCTGGAATACCTCAAAAAAGGGTTAAAAACTGTGCAGCTGAAGCTCTGGTTGCAGCAAACCTGCATCTAGACTCTTACTCAATTTAAGGTTAAGAACACAGTAAATTCAAAGAAGCACAGATTATAACCACTCAGTCAAAAGTAAATGCTAGCAATCCAGTGTATACTGAAAGCCTATCAAACAGTCTTGGTACCAGAGATTGAGAGTAGTCACAAACTACCACAGTGGTATAACATTAGCAGGCAATGTGCAGACCCAGAAATTCAGCCTAATAATCACAACGTACCTCCCATCTGCAAACTCTGTTTTGGACCAGCTAAGCAGAACCTTGTGAATGGATGATGCCCAGTCAAAACCTTACTCGACATGGTGAGCTATACCGGTTTGCTTATCTGAATAACATGCAGTCAAATTCTGCTCTAGACAGCTTCATGCAAAAGCTTGGGCAGTGGATTTCATGTCCCAAAAATGGATGTGTGTACATTTCTTCCTATTCCCTTACTCCCCAGGGTAATCCAGAAGGTAAGGCAGGAGAAGACTGAAATTATTCTGATATCCCCTGTTTTGGCCATGGCAGTAGTTGTCCCATGAATCCACATGGAAGAAAAAAAAACCCTGTTTTACATCAAAATGGTGAGCCTCCTGATGCAGTGCATGCAGTGCAGGGGGGTCCCTCATTTGCCCCAGTTTGTCTGCTCCGACTCTGGCAGCTTGATGGGGGGTATTCCATTTCTTCCCTTGAGCCCCTGTATTCTGTAGATGGACTGGTTATCAAGGGTGAAGTTGAGAGATAAGAGTATCAGAAAATCATACCTCTAAATTTAACAACTTTCCTGCTGCCAAAGGAGATGCCTACAAACCTGAAAGGATGAATGTGCCTACAGCTCAATATGTATTTGAGCTTCTTTCCACTGTCTTATATACACTGGTAAAACTGCACCTTTTAACTGTCTTAGCCTGTCCTGCCCTTAGACCATCCCCTGGAAACGAAATCATCAGTCAAGCAATTTCGTAAAGGCATCCTTTTCCTCAGCCTCCTGTTGGGACTCTGGCTCCAGCTTGACGCCTGAATTTCGTCTTGGAAAAGTTGACTTTGCTTCACTTTGAACCAGCTGTTTCTACATAACTGAAATATACCTATCCTGGAAGACAGACTTTTTTGCAGCGATTCCAGCCAGTATAGTTTTTAACTCCTTGCCTTGATGTATAAGGATCAAGAAAAGGTAGACCTGTGTCTAAACACTTTCAAACTGAACACATTGTATTCATTACTGCCACAAGACCCTTGAGAAGCATAGCTAGGTAACATTAGATCAGACTCTGCAAGGGCCGTGACTAGGTAAAGTTTGGTCAGGTTAGGCATGCATCACCTTTTTACCAGGTGTACAACTGAAAAGGGGGTTAGTATTCGGGGTATTTTAGAGGCAGTTATTTGGTCTTGATTGCATACTTTCCCAAACATCAGAGGTACATTAATCTAATGGTTTACCAGCATCCCTTTTTTCCCCTAAGGTCATGACTACAACACTAACTTCTTGATGTACAGTATTGCAACAGTAGTCACAGTTGAATTACACCCACCAACTCATTTAAACTTGGGGTCATGGGAGAGGGGGTAGGCTTGTCTTTTTTTTCTTTCCCTTTTACCCTAACTTTGCCCATGCCTATTTCTTCATCCACTCTTTCGATCAGGTGACACGGGGGGGGGGGGGTCCTTCCATATCACTGTTGCAGTATTCATTACTTAAGGGATCTCCTGCAAAGGATAGCCAGTGTCCAGCCAGTATACCAAAGCCGTTGGTTCTTATAGGCATAGTACGTTAACATGTATGCTCCCCATGTGCAAAAAGGTGACGAATGGATGCAAACCCTCAGATCTTTGTCATCAGCCTGAACACCATTGTTGAACATCTGTCTGAATGCCCTTCTGCTGTGCTTATTGCCAAGCTGTGTTGTCAGTTAAGTGCCCCAATGGGGTTTCTCCTTTTTTCTATTATTTGTTGTGTTCATGTCATCTAGAAAGGGTAAATGTCTGTGTGGGAGGCAAATTCCCCATAATGATCATGGCTAGTATGTCTTCTGTCTCTTTGCTTCCCACGTTCATACTCTGTGCTCAGTCTGTCAGGTTTTTGTACCCAAGACCTTGTAGTCATCCCTTCTTGTCCATTTATTTGAAGAATCAACATCTTAAATTGTCTCCGGGTGCTATGGCAGAATCCTTCCATCCCGAGGGCCAGCTGTCCGCCAAGAAGGCAGCCGAAAAAGTCTTATCTGGCTACTGTCCAGCCTCCCCACACATCTCTATTCAGGCTGGTGAAAGATCAGAGGACCATCTGGTGGCTGCTTCAGATTCACTTGCTGTGACCCGGTCGGAGGCAGACTGCATTGGTTCCCCCTTCTTTTTTACTTGGCCAGGTGCAGTCACCAGAAGTAACTTACCAGGTGAGTTTTCACACAAGACCAGGGATCTCTCATCCATCCTGTACTTGTCCATTCTTCAACTGACTTTGTAGGTCAAGCCGATCAGAAGGCACTGGATAAGGTCATTAAACAAGCCACAAAAATCATTGGCTCCAACCTTCAGTCCCTACAGGACATATATTCAAACAGATGCTATGGCAGAGTCCAAAAACTACTGAGGGATATACATCATCCGGCCTATGGACTGTTCCAACTCCTGCCAACAAGGAAGTGCTACAGAAGCATTAGATGCAGGACATCCAGATTCCATAACAGCTTCTTCCCATGTGCTATCAGACTGCTGAAAAACAAACCCATAATCTAACCTGCTAAATGGGTAAACAAACATTATTTATGTGCAATATGTCATTGTTATCTACATAGCTCACGTTACACTTTATTGTGTTTATTTTTAATTTCTATTTCAGTATTTTTAAATTATTAATCTTCCTTCTGTAAACTATAATTCTTCTGGTACGAGCCCGAGTATCGAAAGTTCTTGCAGTGACATGCACTTTCCTCTGTGTTGATCTGTATGACAAAATTTACTTTGACTATTTTGACGTGATAGGGTTTTGATCCCTTTCCAGCACCTCTTTTCTGAGGATTTGCTTTGGGTTCTACAGGATGCCAGGAAACCCAGCTTGCATCTGCTTTCTCACATGTCCTCAGAGGCTTTTCAAACATCTGTACCTGATGTCTTTCCATATCACTGTTGCAGTATTTTTTACCTAAGGGATCTCCTGCCAAGGATAGCCTAGTGACTGGCTAGTGTACCTAAGCCTTTAGTCTTTTTAGCAGTCATATTTCACATGTATGCTCCCTGCGTGGGGCATAAAGATGATGTACACATTTGGAGCATCTTTGCTGCCAGCCTGAACACCATTGTGAATGTCTGTCTGATTGCCTATCTTATTTGCAGGGTTCAAGGAATTCAGATCTTTCCTTGTGTTGACTGCTTATTCAATCTGCATCCCCAGTTCTCTTCTTCAGGATCTCATGTTTACTACTACCCTGTTAGTCGGATTCATCATAAACTTCTAGAAGTCTGTTCTGACTCTCACCAAGGATCATATTTTCCTGTGCTGCAGGCTTCAGACAGTTCCTATGCCGGCATCTGTGCCTGCTCCCAAAGCTCTTAGTCTAACTCTGCCTTTTTCCAATCCCTTCTTCCTTTGGCATCTCTTTGCCAGGGAATTTTTCAGTGTTCTCTGGTTCATGGCTTCCACCGTTCCCATGCTTCTTGTCACCAGGCTCCTTATGAGAAAGCTTTGGTGGTACCTCAGATCACTGTAGCTCCAGCATTGCCACCCACTGGTCTTTTCCCAGTACTTTTTCTTTCCTATCTCAAGCTGGAGCTTCAGTGGCAGATTAATCATCTTTCGCTCAACCCGGGACTTCCTTTGCAAGATCCATTTCCAACTCAGGACTGCTTTACAGAAGCTTCAGACAGGAGTTAGGGTTCCTCTTGTGGCCCCCACAAGGTTCAGGGTGTCTGGCCTCCTCATGAGAGGTTGAATCACATCAATGTAAAGGTGGTTAAGGCCCTGCTTCTGGATCTTCAGGCTTTACACTCCCTATTTCATCTTAGGCTCCTCAAAGTTTTCGTAGACAAATACCATAGTGATGTGGTATGACAACAAGCAAGGGGGGCACACAATTCCATCTTCGTTGCAGACGCTCTTCAGATGTTCATCATGTTTCACTGTTGCAGTCATTACACTTGGGTTATCCTGCTGGCAGGCTACCCACAGTCTGCCTGAATTCCAAAGTCTAGGTCCGGCGTCTGTTGCTGTCGCCTCTTCCCTGACGTCAGTGCGCCAGGGGTATAAAAGATGCAGCAGACGCCATTTTCTTCAATCTTTCTTGCTGCGTGGTGCCTGAAGCAAGCGGTTCGCAAGTGCTGGTCGGCCAACTCCTGAGATTTTCAAAAACTAATTTCAGATCCGAAGTCTTCATTAAAGCGAAGTACCCCGTTGGGGAAACTTTTTTCTTGCTCCAGTCCGATGTCAGAAAAAGTTAACAATTGTATTTCTTATGGGAAGCAAGTACCTCATAAGGATTTTCATTCTTACTGTATTCCTTGCCTAGGCAGTGATCATAACGTTGCTAGCTGTCGGTTTTGTGCTAGATTTAACCAACGCACTATTAAGCTTCGGTACGATTTTGCCTTTCATTACTTTGGCCGAAGATTTAGTTATATAATGCCGCCGGAACAACCGACGACCGGAGTTTATAAAAAGCACAAGGAAAAAGAAAAGGACAGGCATCCGAGGTCCAAAACCGACGACGAGGCTTCTGCAAAGCCAGTCGCCGGTTCTCAGGTGAATTTGCAGCCCCTGGCGCCTGCTACCTCAGAGCCACAGGCCGCTGACGACCCCCACGTGGAGCCAGCTAGGCCTCTGGTTACTCAAGGTATTGGACACTTGGAAACTATTCCCTCAGATGGGTCTGGAGCTGCTGAGCAGGCATCGGCTTCTGAGGGTGTTTTCAATCCTACACAGTTATATGTAAAGCCTATTTCAGCTTCCAAAGCAAAGACTAAAACAATTCTAAAGACAAAGAAACAAGTACAGCATTCTCCTGGACAGATTGCCATACCTAAAAAAACAGATGCTCAAAATGGCCGAAGACCTAATTACCTTGATCAGGGGTTCCCATCCCCCTCCTGACAAGAGGGCCTAGGCAAGAGACAGAATATGAATCTTCAGATGAGGTTTCCATTTCCTCGGACTCCTCTTCTGAACAAGAATACTCTCTTCCTCCTTATGAGGATTCTGATGCTGAAGAATCTATCCTTTCAGTCTCACCGCCTGAGGATTATTCTTTTGGGGAAACCCTGCATACCATGAGGGAGCACTTCCACTGGGAGAGCCAAGACTACTCAGAATCTAAGAAAAGGCTTAGAGATTTTCTTTTACTCCCGTCAGCACAGGCCTTTGGCTATTCCTCCTGTGTTTAGACATTGTAGATGTATTTTCAGAGTCTGGCCCTTCACTACCTCTTGCCCCTGTTAAACCAGACATACCACAGGGTTCCAGATTCACATAAATGTCTTTATAAAAACCCTGCTGCTGACCCAGAAACTATTTCTCAGGGTCCCAAAGGGGTCAAGGCTTCTACTGCAAAAAACCCCATCACCTCTGATAGAGATTCAAGGGCATTAGACATATGGGGGGAAAAAAGGTTTACACTTCTGCTACTTTGGCTGTGAGGGCTTTAAATTGTCAATTTCATATGCTTAAATATCAGCAATACTTAATGTCACTGCTAAAACAGAAAATGTTGTCAAATTCTGATTGTGCAGAAAATAAGGAAATACAGGATGTTCTTCGTCTTCCATTGCTGCAGTCCTGACTATTGGGTATAGTCCGCGTCCAGTCGGCCCGAATACCAGAGTATAAGGCTGACGTCGGTCATGGCGCCTTAGACTGACGTCAGTACGTCAGGGTACTAATGCGCATGACCGACGTCATATCCTCAGTCTTTTTTGCCGCATGGTCCGATGCAGAAGCAATTTTGCGAGTGCAGGTTGGCGTTCTGAGATATTTCCGAAACCGGAGTTTCAGACCGAAACAGAGTTGGCTAAGTACCCCGTTGGGGAACATTTTGGTTTTTTCTTGCCTCAGTATTTAACCGGATGTCAGAAAAAGTGAATAACTGTATTTCTTGTGGGAAGCAGATACCGCATAGGGATTATCATACATTGTGTATACCTTGTTTAGGGCCTGAGCACGACGTTGTTGGTTGCCGCTCTTGTGCTAGATTTAACAAACGCACTATTAAGAGGAGGCTAGATTGTGCTAGGTTAGTGTTTGGGAAGCGTTGCAATTATAATATGCCGTCGGATGCTCCGACGCCCGCTTCATCCAAGAAGCGCAAGGACAAAACAGTGAAGCCTAGGGTTGATGAACCGGCAGTCCCGGACGTCGGTTCTTTAGAAGGCTCAGTGGAGCCAGAGGTTTTGCCAGGAGTTTCCATGGAGTCTCAGGCAGAAACTTTGTTGTTACAGGATGTGCCCTCTCAGGAGGTAGGCCAGGCTGAGGGGGCTTCTCAGGTAACTGTTCTTCCCTCTCTTCCCAAGGTAGTTAGGGCCTCTCCTTCTGTTGCCAAAGCTTCTTTTAGAGGTAGGCCAAGTTCAGCTTCTGGGGGGGCTTCTCCTAGCATTTCGGGCTCTGTGCCTAAGAAACATATGCTTAAAATGGCAGAAGATTTGATTACTATGATTAGAGGTTCTATGCCCCGCCTGATAAGAGGCCTAGGGTGGAACAGGAGTTTGATAGTTTTGAACAGTGTTCACAGGCTTCAGAGTCTTCTGTGGAAGACTTACAGGAGTATCCTACTTATTCTGATTCTGATGTGGATGTTTCCACTCCTACAGCTTCTCCTCCTGAGGATTTTTCATTTTCAGAGACTCTACACTCCATGAGGGAGCACTTTAAATGGGAAGGCCAGGATTACTCTGATTCCAGGAAAAGGCTTAGGGAATTCTTGTTTTACCCCAGCATAGGCCCTTAGCTATTCCTCCTGTGTTGAATGTGGTGGAGGATGTTTTGCAGAGGCTTCCTGAACCCTGACTCCTTGCCTCCTGCTCCTGTTAAGCCTGATAGGTATTATAGGGTGCCCAAGCTCATAAGTATTTGTTTAAGAGTCCTAGGGCGGACCCAGAAACTGTTTCTCAGGGGCCTAAAGGTGTTAAAGCTTCTGTGGTTAAAAATCCTGTACCCTCTGATAAAGAGGCAAGGGCTTTGGATAGGTGGGGTAAGAAAGTGTATACTTCTTCCACTCTAGCCATGAGGGCGTTGAATTGTCAGTTTCACATGCTAAAATATCAAAATTATCTCCTTTCACAATTGAAATCTAAGGTGGATGCTTTGGCGGAAGGTATTGAGTGTAAAGAATTGCTGGATTTGGTTCATGTGTCTGAACAAGTGGGTAAGCATTCTTTGCAGTGTGGTTTTGATGCTGTTCAGGCCTCCTCGAGGGTGGCTGCTACTAGTTCTGTTCTTCGCAGACATGCCTGGTTGAAGGATCAGAATTTAGCTGAGCATGTTAAGACAAGGATTTTGGATGCTCCTTTACAGTCTGATGTGTTGTTTGGACCGCCTGTGGAAGCAGTTTTAAAGAAAATGGAGGACAAAGCTAAGTCTATGCAGACTGTTAAAGATTTTTGCAGGTGCAGCCTCCGAGTTTAGTAGAAATTGGCCTGCTAAGGGGTGGACATATCCTGCTTATGATTCCCAGTCTAGGGGTAGGTCTAGACGTGGTAGGGGCAGGGCTCAAGGTTCTTTTAGGCCTAGATCAGGAGTTCACCTGCTCAGACTTCTGGTGAGGGCAGGGGTCAGTCCTTTCGTAAACAGACCCAATGACCTGCCTTTTCAGCTGCCAGTGGATTCTCGTCTGGCAGCTCCTTTGGGAGGAAGACTGTCTCTTTTCAAAGAAAATTGGGATTTAATCACTCAAGACAGATGGGTGCTGGATATCATTCATCACGGTTACAGATTTTATTTCCACACAATGCCCCTTTCAAAGGCATGCCAGACGTTCCTCCTCCACAAAGAAAAGAGGCTCACAAGCAAGTTTCTCAGTTACTCCAGATAGGGGCCATTCAGCCAGTCCCTGTATCAGAAAGGGGCTTAGGATTTTATTCTCGCCTGTTCCTAGTACCAAAGAAGGGGAACACGTGGAGACCAATTTTGGATTTATCTATCCTCAACACTTATCTGGACATTCCCAAGTTCAAGATGTTGACGTTACAACAGCTTTTACCTCTGCTGGGCAAAGATCACTGGATGGTAACTTTAGATCTCAAGGAAGCTTACCTTCATGTGCCTATAAGGCTAGGTTGCAGAAAGTATCTGCGGTTTCAATCTGGAGATTTTCATTATCAGTTCTCTGCATTGCCCTTTGGCTTATCTACTGCGCCCAGAGTATTCACAAAGGTTCTGGCTCCAGTGATAGCTTACTTCAGGCTTCAAGGAATTCAAATCTATCCTTACTTGGACGACTGCCTGATTCTGGCTCAAGAAAAGGAAGACCTTCTACAGCATCTGGAATATGTCATAGCAGTGCTAAGATGCCTAGGGTATTCTGTGAACGAAATAAAGTCCAGTCTAGTACCCTCTCAAGACATGTGCTTTCTGGGTGTGAGACTGAATACAGCAGCCCAGATGGCCTTTTTAACCCCGGACAAACAAAAGAGTCTGTCACTTTACTTCCATCAACTATCTCATCAGTCCGTGCTGACTGCAAGGACAGTCCTTCAAGCATTAGGGTTCATGGCATCTTGTATTCTGGTGCTTCCCAATGCCAAACTGCATATGAGGAAGCTGCAATGGTATCTCAAAATGTATGGACACAGCACTGCCAGGATTTGGACACTGTCATTCAAATAATACCTTGCCTTCAAAAGGAATTCTTGTGGTGGGCTCAGGAATGTCACCTAAACAAGGGACTCTCTGTGACCCGGCCAGAGGCGAGTCAGATTTTAACGACAGATGCCTCGGACATTGCTTGGGAGCTCATCTAAATGGAAAGTGGATACAAGACAAGTGGCCTGCCAGACTACAGCATCTACATATCAACATGAAGGAGATGTTAGCAGTCCAGTTTGCATTGATGGCTTTCAAGGAGTTACTTCTTCCAGGGCAGGTGTTGATTCTAACAGACAACACAACTGTCATGTGGTACATCAACAAGCAAGGGGAACACATTCTTATCCTCTATGCAGGCAAGCAATGATTTTATGGGAGACTGCGTTAAGCTTGCAACTAACTCTTCAGGCAAGGTTTCTGCCAGGAGCACAGAACTCCCTAGCAGATGTGTTAAGCAGACAAATCATGGATCCCCACGAGTGGAAACTGGATCTTCATGTATTTCAGAAATTGACAGTGTCATGGGGAACTCCAGACATAGATCTGTTCGCTTCTCCACTAAACCACCAGCTGCCAAAGTATTGCACAAAGGGGTTTCATCACACAGCTTGGAAAGTGGATGCTCTGCCTTTCAGTTGGAAAAACCTTCATGTCTATGCCTTTCCACCTCTGCCTCTTCTTCCAAAGGTACTATTGAAGGTCAGACAAGACAGGCCAAGGATGATTTTGATAGCTCCAGATTGGCCTCGGCAACACTGGTATCCACTACTACGGAGTCTGGTAAAGAAGCCTCCATGGCCTTTACCTCTGATTCCTCATCTGTTATCTCAGAAGGATGGTCATCTGCT
This sequence comes from Protopterus annectens, assembly GCF_019279795.1. Lineage (NCBI taxonomy): Eukaryota > Metazoa > Chordata > Ceratodontiformes > Protopteridae > Protopterus > Protopterus annectens. The sequence goes on from NC_056737.1 coordinate 42,024,024, forward strand.
CAATGTCAAGCTTCACTCTCTTCATCTAACAGCCTGGCATATTCTCTGTTGAAGCACAGCAGGTCTCAACTTCCTCAACAAGTTTTAAATGTGATTATGGAAGCTAGAAGACCTAGTACAAGGAAGGTGTACGCAGAAAAATGGAAGAGATTTTTATTTTGGAGTACAGCAAAGAATTTGGAGATTTCTGAGCCTAATTTGAGTGTGGCTCTTCAATATCTTACTGAGTTATTGGACAAAGGTTTGTCCTTCTCTTCCATTAAGATTCATGCTGCAGCAATTTCAGCTCACTATGATTGTGACCCACCTTTGTTTTCGCATCCTTTGTTCAAGCAGTTTCTTAGAGGGGCAAAGAATATAAGACCCCCGTAGAGCTCCTACTCCTGCTTGGGATCTCAATTTTGTGTTGGAAAAACTTACTCTACAACCTTTTGAGCCTGCGGCTACTGCTGAATTGAAATACTTGTCATGGAAGACTGTTTTTCTGTTGGCTATTACTTCTGCAAGAAGGGTGTCTGAGTTGCAGGCCCTTATGGCAGTAGAGCCCTTTTTGATTTTCCATAAGGATAGGGTATCATTACGTACTAATCCTTCCTTTATGCCTAAGGTGGTTTCTAGTGTGGCTTTAAACCAAACTATTCATTTGCCTACTTTTATGCAGACCCCCAAAATAACGGGAAAAGATTTTGCACACTTTAGATGTACACAGGCAATTGAGATATTATTTAAGCAGGACTAAGGATTTTAGGCAGTCTCAGCAGTTGTTTGTTTCTTTTGCCTTGAGTTCACAGGGCAAGCCTGTGTCAAAACAAACTATTTCCAGGTGGATTGGCTTTTGCATTGCATTTTGTTATTCCCATCATGGCAAGGAGATTCCAGCTGGGATTAGGCCTCATTCCACTAGGGCTACTGCCACTTCAACAGCATTTCTAAGGGGTGGCAACTAAGGATATTTTGGAAGCAGCTACTTGGAGTTCAGTGCATACTTTCTCTAAGCATTATCATCTTCCTATCTACTCTAAGTCTAGGGCTGGTTTTGCCACTGCTGTTTTGCAAGGCATGTTATCAGCTCCTACTTCTTTATAATTTGCCAGCCTCCCTTACCTCTGCTTTGGGATTCTACCCAATAGTCAGGACTGCAGCAATGGAAGACGAAGAACATAGTACAGTTTTGTACCTACCATAAATGTAGATGTTCGAGGATTCCATTGCTGCAGTCCAATTTACCCTCCCTCCTTCCCCTCTGTGTTTAGGGGTGGTTGTGTAGGTGAGTTTACATGCTTATATTTTTATATATATTGTTGTATATATTGTACATGTTTTTTGGTGCAGGTTTTTTGGGACTTGTCTTTTTGGGTCTTCTGACATCTGGGGCAAGAAAAGACTGAGGATATGACGTCGGTCATGCGCATTAGTACCCTGACGTACTGACGTCAGTCTAAGGCGCCATGACCGACGTCAGCCTTATACTCTGGTATTCGGGCCGACTGGACGCGGACTATACCCAATAGTCAGGACTGCAGCAATGGAATCCTCGAACATCTACATTTATGGTAGGTACAAAACTGTACTATTTATTGCATGCAACTGAGCAAGTGGGAAAGCATACATTGCAATGTGGTTTTGATTCTCTGGAGGCCTTTTGCAGGGCTGCAATTACGGGTTCTGTCATTAGGAGGCATGCTTGGTTAAAGGAACAGAATCTGCCTGATCATGTTAAAGCAAAATTATTAGATGCTCCATTACAGCATGAATACCTTATTTGGTGTTAAAGCAGACGAGGTGTTGAAGAAAATGGAGGACAAAGCGAAATCTATGCAAACAGTAAAGGATTTCTTACAGGTGCAGCCACCCAGATTTAGCAGGAACTGGCCTACAAAGAATTGGTCCTTTCCAGTGTCAGGCCAGAAAGAGGCAGATACAGACGCCGTAGAGGCAGACCCCAGCCTCGGGGCTCATACAGGCTTAAACAGTGGGGCGCTTCTACCTCCAAAAGCGGAGAAGACGAATCACAGCCATACAGGAAACGGTCCCAATGATTTTCCTCTGCCAGCACCAAGCACCTATAGTTTGGCAGCCCCCTTAGGGGGAAAACTAGCGCTTTTTTTCTCAAAATTGGCACATGATCACCCAGGACAAATGGGTCTTGAATATAGTGTCCCAGGGCTACAGGTTCCACTTTCACACCCTGCCAAGGACAAAAGGTATGCCAGACCTGCCACACAATCAACGGGCAGAGGCACAAAAACAAGTTTCATCCCTCAAGGTCTTGAGGGCCATTCAGCAAGTACCACAGCAAGAGCAGGGACAAGGATTTTACTCAAGACTTTTCTTGGTACCCAGAAAAGGCAAAGCCTGGAGACCAGTATTGGATCTGTCTATTCTAAATACATTTCTGGATGTTCCAAAATTCAAAATGTTGACTCTGCAGCAGCTTCTGCCCATGCTGGGCAAGAAGGGCTTGGCTTGTAACTTTGGACCTAAGAGGCATACCTGCATATTCCAATCAGACAATCTTGCAGAAGATACCTCAGATTCATAGCTGGCTCAATGCACTACCAATTCTCTGCACTGTCCTTTGGCTTATCTTCTGCGCCCAGGGTCTTCACAAAATGCCTGGCACCAGTAATTGCATTTTGCAGACAAAGATAAAGCATCTGGCGTTTGTAAAAAGATTACTAATTTGCCTAGGGTACACAGTAAACGAAAAGAAATCAAAACTAATACCAAGAGATAATATTCCTGGGTGCAAGCTTAAATACAACTACCCAGATGGCTTATCTCACACCAGACAAACAAAGGCAACTGACTTCTTGCTTCAAAATGTTGGCAACAAAGACCCAGTTATCTACAAGAAATATTCTGCAGGCTTTGGGCTTCATGGCATCCTGCATTCTGCTAATTCCATATGGCAGACTGCATATGAGGAAACTACAATGGTACCTAATAAGTGTTTGGCCTCAACATTGTCACAGCCTGGAAACATTAATTACCCTCATTCCTTGGCTGCAACAGGAGTTTTGATGGTGGGCACAGGCCTGTCACCACAACAAGGGACAGCCATTCACCCTACCCACAGCCAGACAGTCAATAACAACAGATGCTTCAGATTATGGCTGGGAGGGCCCACATGGCAGGAAAATGTATTCAGGGCACGTGGCCCACAAGCCAAAGGTATCTTCATATCAATCAAAAAGAGATGTTAGCTGTTCAAAATGCCCTGACAGCTTTCAAGGTTCTACTCCATCCAGGGCAACTACTGATAAGGACGGACAATACTAGTGTCATGTGGTACATAAACAGGGAGGCACTAATTCCTACCCCCTCTGCAGACAAGCCATGACTTTGTGGGACACAGCATTGACTTATCAAGTACAGCTGCAAGCACAATTCCTGCTAGGAAATAAAAATACTCTGGCAGACGAACTAAGCAGAAACCTCACGGATCCCCACGAGTGGAAACTGGATCCACAAGTCTTCAGCATGATAATAAAGAAATGGGGACGCCCAGACATAGATCTATTTGCCTCCCCTCACAATTGCCAACTACAGAGATTCTGCACAAGGAATTATCACAAGCAAGCATGGAAAGTGGATGCTCTATCATTCAGCTGGAAAACCTAACAGTATATGCCTTTCCTCCTCTGCCTCTCTTCCCCAAGGTACTCCTAAAGGTCAGACAAGAGAAGCCAAAATGATTCTGATTGCTCCAGACTGGCCCCGCCAGCACTGGTACCCAATCCTAAAGAGCTTGTCTCAAGGCCCAGCCTGGACATTGCCTCTAATTCCTCATTTACTGACCCAACGAAACAGATCCTGCACAGCCAACTCAGAACCCTAAATCTGGCAGCATGGCTGATAAATGTAGCCATTCAGAAAACACCTCTCTAAAGCAGTGATGGATGTTATTTTGGAGGCCAGGAGGCCCAATACCAGAAAATCTTATGTAGAAAAATGGAAAAGATTCTGTGCTTGGAACCAGGCACAATGAATTGACACGTTTTGTACCAAATATTCCTCAGATTTTACAGTACCTAACTGAGATGTTGGACAAAGGCCTATCCTTTTCATCAATTAAAATCCATGCTTCTGCCATTTCAGCTCATTACAATACGGAGCCACCACTTTTTTCACATCCATTGCTAAGACAGTACCTCAGAGGGGACAAAAACATAAGACCTCCAAGGAGAGCACCAATACCTGCATGGGACCTCAATTATGTCTTGGAAAAACTCACACTGCCGCCTTTTGAGCCAGCCAATACAGTTGAAATAAAGTTTTTATCTTTGGAAACAGCTCTGCTCCTAGCAATAACCTCTGTAAGACGAGTCTGAGTTACAGGCACTCATGGCTGTGGAATCTTTGATCTTCAATCCAGAAAGGGTTTCTCTGAGGACGAACCTGACTTTTATGCCTAAGGTAATGTCCAGTGTGGCCCTTAACCAAACCATTCATTTGCCTACCTTTTATCCAAACCCACAGAATAAGGGTGAGAGACTCCTGCATTCTTTGGACATACACAGCTACGCTTCTACTGGGACAGAACTAAAGCTTTCAGAAAGACTGAGCAACTCTTAGTAGCATATGCTGTAGGATCAGAAGGAAAGGCTTAAAATGGATAGGCCACTGCATTCGTTTCTGCTATTCACAACATGGCAAATCAGTGCCTAAGGGCATTAGGCCACACTCAACCACAGCAGCAGCCACTTCGACTTTCCTCAGAGGAGTACCAACCAAAGACATTTTAGAGGCTGCAACTTGGAGTTCAGTGCACACTTTTACCAAGCACTACCACTTACCTCTCTACTCTAAATCCAGAGCAGGCTTTGCTACTGCAGGTGTTCATCGTGCATACAGCTGCAGTCATAACAGATGGATTATCCTGCCATCAGGCGGGTCCTCGGTCAGCCGAATTCCAAAGTCTAGGTCCGGCGTCACTTCTTCCCTGACGTCAGTGCGGCAGGGGTATAAAAGAGGCAGCCGACACCATATTCTCCAGTCTTTCTTGCCGCACGGTGCCTTAAGCAGAAGCAGTTCGCAAGTGCCGGTCGGCCAGCTCCTGAGATTTATGAAAGTATTTCAGCCGAAGTCTTCTTGAAAGCTAAGTACCCCGTTGGGGAAACTTTTCTTGCCTCAGACCGATGTCAAAGTTAATAATTGCATTTCTTGTGGGAAGCAAATACCGCATAAGGATTTCCACTCTTTCTGTATACCTTGCTTAGGCCCAGACCACGATGTCTCGGCCTGCCATTTCTGTGCTAGATTCAATAAACGCACTATTAAGCGTCGGGCGGAGTTCGCCCTTCACTTTTTCGGCAAAAAATTTAATTATATTATGTCGTCGGATACTCCGACTCCAGTTTTGAGCAAAAAATGCAAAGATAAGGACCGACATACGAGGTCCGCACCACCTACTGAAACCACGCTAAGGCCGACTACCGGTTCTCAGCGAGGCGCCTACGCAGCCCGACTACCGATGACAATGCATTACCGGTGTCTTCAGTACCCGAGGTCGCAGGCTCCTCGTCCCCCATTCCTACTACAGATCCCGACGCCACTCCTGGCGGGGAAACTCAGAATTTAGACAGGCTTGCCATTTCTCAAGGGGTCTTCAGGCCTTCCTCCTTCTCCATTAAAGCCTTCACTAAATCTAAAGCAGCCATGAAAACCAAAAAACAGGTTCCTCAGACCCTCTCTCAAGGCGCCATGCCTAAAAAACAGATGCTTAAAATGGCTGAGGATTTGACTACTCTTATCAGGGGTTCTCAACCCCCCTCTGACAAAAGGCCCAGATTAGAGGAAGACTACCCTTCCTCAGATCAAGCTTCCATTACCTCAGAACTATCTGAGGACCAGGATTATGCCTATTCTCCATTCAAAGACTCTGATGCAGAGGAGTCTATTCCCTCGGTCTCCCCCCCCCCCTGCGGACTTCTCTTTTGGGGAAACCCTGCATACATTGAGGGAACACTTTCATTGGGAAGGCCAAGATTACTCGGACTCCAAGAAAAGGCTCAGGGAATTTCTTCTGCTCCCCCAGCATAGGCCTCTGGCTATCCCTCCTGTTTTAGATATATTGGATGATGTGTACACAGAAGCCAGCCTTAATCCAGATTCTTTGCCTCCAGCTCCTGTTAAACCAGACGGGTATTACCAGGTTCCTGATTCCCACCAGTTCCTATATAAAAGCCATACTGCTGACCCAGAAACAATTTCACAGGGTCCCAAGGGAATTAAGGCCTCTACTGCTAAAAACCCATTACCTTCAGAGAGAGATTCCAGAGCTTTAGAAAGGTGGGGGGAAAAAGGTGTACACCTCGACCACTTTAACCATGAGGGCATTAAACTGTCAGTTCCAGATGTTAAAGTATCAACAGTTTCTGATATCTCAGCTGAAAAGCAAGATGACACAACCAGAACAACCAAATTTAAAAGAGTTGCAGGATTTGTTGCATGGTGCAGAGCAAGTGGGTAAACATACCTTGCAGTGTGGTTTTGATGCTTTAGAGGCCTCATGTAGAGCTGCTGTTACGGGGTCTGTTATACGTAGGCATGCTTGGCTCAAAGAGCAAACCTTACCAGATCATGTCAAAGCTAAATTATTAGATGCATCTCTTCAAAAAGATGTATTGTTTGGTGTTAAAGCTGAGGAGGTGCTAAAGAAAATGGAGGAAAAAGCGAAATCAATGCAAACAGTGAAAGATTTCCTGCAGGTACAGCCTCCACGTTTCAGCAGAAACTGGCCTTCAAAAAATTGTTTTTTTTCCAGCCACAGACAGACCTCAAAGGGGCAGATACAGGCGCCCAAGGGGTAGAGGGCAACCACAAGGATCTTTCAGAGCCAGACAGTGGCAAACACCAACCCCAAGAGGTGCAGAAGATAGATCACAGTCTTTTAGAAAACCGACACAATGACTTCCCCATACACCTGCCAAGCAAAGCTTTAATGGCAGCACCTTTGGGCGGAAAACGGACATTATTCTCAAAAAAGTGGCATATTGTTACAAAAGACAAATGGATTCTGGACATTATAGACAGAGGCTACAAGTTCCACTTTCACACCCTTCCAAAAATGAGAGGCATGCCAAACCTGCCACAAAATCAAAGGGCAGAGGCACAAAAACAAGTTTCAGCTCTCATGGACATGAAAGCAATTCAAGAGGTACCTGCAAAAGAACAAGGTCAAGGGTTTTATTCCAGGCTATTCCTGGTACCAAGGAAAGACAAAGATTGGAGACCTATCTTAGACCTATCCATCCTAAACACATATCTACAGGTGCCAAAATTCAAGATGCTCACATTACAGCAGCTTCTTCCCATGCTGGGCAAGGAGTCTTGGCTGGTAACATTGGACCTCAAGGAGGCATACCTGCATGTCCCTATCAGACAAGATTGCAGAAGATACCTCAGATTTCTTGCAGGTTCAACCCATTACCAATTTTCTGCATTGCCCTTTGGCTTATCTACTGTGCCCAGAGTGTTTGCGAAATGCCTGGCATCAGTAATCGCCTTCTGCAGACTACAAGGGATACAAATCTACCCATATCTGGACGACTGCCTGATCCAAGCGGACAGCAAGGACATACTACTGCAGCACCTGGCATTTGTAATAAAACTGTTGAACTTCCTGGGATACACAGTCTCAACAAAAAGAAATCAAAACTAATACCCTCTCAACAAATTTTCCTGGGTGCCAGCTTGGATACAACCACCCAGATGGCCTACCTCACACCAGACGAGCAAGGGCAACTGTCTCAATACTTCAGAAAAATGGCAACTTACACCAGGCTGACTGCAAGGAAAGTCCTGCAGGCTCTGGGATTCATGGCATCTTGCATCCTACTAATCCCATGTGCAAAGCTGCATATGAGGAAACTTCAATGGTACCTGAAAAACTTATGGTCTCAACACAGCCACAGTTTGGAAGAAATTATACCACTCATTCCATGCCTTCAAAAGGAATTTTTGTGGTGGACTCAAGCTTGCCAAAGAAACACAGGTCTTCCTTTCTGTGTACCTCAAGCAACTCAAATCATCACAACAGACGCCTCAGACTACGCCTGGGGAGCACACTTGACAGATCAGTGCATTCAGGGAAAATGGACCCGAAAAGAGAAGCACCTTCACATCAACCAAAAGGAAATGCTAGCTGTGCAAAAGGTTATTATGACCTTCAAAGACTTAATGCATCCAGGCCAGCTATTGATAAGGACAGACAACACCACAGTAATGTGGTACATAAACAAACAGGGGGGAACTCATTCATACCCCCTGTGCAAGCAAGCCATGACCCTATGGAACACAGCACTGGAATTGCAAATTCAACTACAGGCACAATTCCTGCCAGGGAAGGAAAACACACTGGCAGACAACCTAAGCAGAAATATGACAGATCCGCATGAATGGAAGTTGCATCCTCAAGTTTTCACAAAGATAACTCAGGCATGGGGACAGCCAGACATACATCTCTTTGCTACCCACAGAAATTGCCAGTTGAAAAAAGTTTGTTCAAGGACCTATCATCCACAGGCCTGGAAAGTGGACGCACTTTCCTTCAATTGGGCAACATTGACAGTCTATGCCTTCCCGCCTCTTCCTCTGCTGCCCAAAGTTCTATTAAAAGCCAGAGCAGAGAGGCCAAAAATGATTCTCATTGCTCCAGACTGGCCAAGACAATACTGGTATCCGCTCCTGAAGAGCCTGACACATTCCCCACCATGGATCCTACCTCTAGTCCCTCTTCTGTTGTCCCAGCACAACTACAAAACCCTTCACAGCAATCTCAAAACTCTAAATCTAGCCGCATGGAGAATTCCTTGATTTCCCAACAGTTTCTCCTCTCCAAGGAGGTGCAGGATGTCATCTTGGAGGCCAGAAGACCCTCTACTAGAAAGGCCTACTCTGCCAAATGGAAGCGATTTTGTGCCTGGAATCAAGAAAAGGGACAGAATCCTTGGGTAATAAATATACCTCAAATTTTACAGTACCTAGCTGAGATGTTAAACAATGGACTTTCTTTCTCCTCCATCAAGATCCATGCTTCAGCCATTTCTGCACAATACAACACAGATCTTCCTTTATTCTCTCACCCTCTCTTAAGGCAGTTCCTCAGAGGGGCAAAGAATATAAAACCCCCAAGGAAACCACCAGTCCCTGCTTGGGACCTCAACTTCATATTGGAAAAGCTGACCCTTCCTCCCTTCGAGCCAGCTTCTTCAACAGAGTTACAGTACTTGTCATGGAAAACAGCCTTTCTTCTGGCTATCACCTCAGCACGCAGGGTTTCGGAACTACAGGCCCTCATGGCTGTGCAACCATTAATCATTTTCCATCGGGACAGAGTTTCCTTATGAACCAACCCTACCTTTATGCCAAAGGTAGTATCCAGTGTAGCTTTGAATCAGACTATCCACTTACCTACCTTTTATCCTAATCCACAAAACAAAGGGGAAAGACTACTACATTCCTTGGACATTCACAGACAACTTCGTTACTATTTGGACAGAACAAAGCCATTCAGGAAATCTGAGCAACTCTGTGTCCTATGCAGCAGGTGCTCAGGGAAAGGCTATTTCCAAACAGACAATTTCAAAGTGGATAGCCCACTGCATACACTTTTGTTACTCATTTCATGGAAAAACTGTGCCTGCATGCATCAGATCCCACTCCACCAGAGCCACAGCTACCTCTGCAGCCTTCCTCAGGGGGGTCCCTACCAAGGACATTTGGGAAGCAGCCACCTGGAGTTCAGTGCACACTTTCTCCAAGCACTATCACCTCCCACTATACTCAGAATCTAGAGCGGGCTTTGTCACAGCAGTCCTGCAGGGTATTCTAGCCCCTCCTAGTTCCACTTAGTGCCTACCACCCTTACTTAGCTTTGGGATACTACCCATCTGTTATGACTGCAGCTGTATGCACGATGAACATAGTACAGATGTTCATCGTGCATACAGCTGCAGTAATCACATATGGGTTCTCTGCCGTCAGGCGGTCCCTCGGTCGGCCGAATTCCAAAGTCTAGGTCCGGCGTCGGTTGTTGTCCCTTCTTTCCTGACATCAGAGCGACAGGGGTATACAAGACACGGCCGACGCCATATTCTTTAGTCTTTTTTGCTGCGAGGTGCCCGAAGCAGAAGCAGTTCGCAAGTGCTGGTCGGCCAGCTCCTGAATTTACAAAAAATTGGAAACCGAAGTCTTCTTTAAAGCTAAGTACCCCGTTGGGGAAACTTTTCTTGCCACAGACCGATGTCAGACAAAGTTAACAATTGTATTTCTTGTGGGAAGCAAATACCGCATAAGGATTTCCATTCCCTCTGCATACCTTGCTTTAGGCCCAGACCACGACGTCTCGGGCTGTTGCTTATGCGCGACTTTCAATAAACGCACTATTAAGCGTCGGGCGGAGTTCCCCCAACATTAGTTTGGAAAAGCTTTTGATTATAAAATGTCGTCGGAGACTCCGTTTTGTCCAAAAAACGCAAGGCCCGCTGTCTCCACCGACACCACGCCAAAACCGGCTGCACGTGGTCCGGTTCTCAGTGAGACGCCTATGCAGTCCCTGACTACCGACGACACTTCCTTGGCGGTGTCTTCTGTAACCGAGACCGCAGGTACCTTGGCCCTTACTCAGACTACAAACACCGAAGCCACTGTGAGTGTTGAGCCTCCTAATGTGGACAGGTCCACTTCCACCCAGGGTGTCTTTAGGCCCTCATCTTCCTTTTCCATTAAGGCCTTTACTAATTCCAAATCAGCCATGCATCCCAAGAGGCCTGTTGTTCAGGGCCCATCCGCAGGCCCCATGCCTAAAAAGCAGATGCTTAAAATGGCTGAGGATTTAATTACTCTCATCAGGGGTTCCCAACCCCCCCCCCCCCCAGACAAGAGACCCAGAGTGGAGGAAGATTCTCCCTCTTCTGAACAGGGCTCCATTTTCTCAGAACATTCTGATGTAGAGGAACACTCGTACTCTCCTTATGAAGATTCCGATGCAGAACAGTCCATTCCTTCTGTATCTCCCCCAGAGGATTTTTCTTTTGGGGAAACCTTGCACACCTTGAGGGAACACTTCCATTGGGAAGGCCAAGACTTTTCTGATTCCAAGAAAAGGCTTAGGGAATTTCTTTTGTTACCTCAACACAGACCTCTGGCTATACCTCCTGTCTTGGACATACTTGATGATGTTTACTCGGAGGCTTGTCTCAATCCGTATTCCCTGCCTCCTGCCCCAGTCAAACCTGATAGGTACTACAGAGTTCCCAACTCTCACCAATTTCTTTTCAAAAGCCATAATGCTGACCCTGAGACCATTTCTCAAGGCCTCAAGGGAATGAAGGCCTCTACAGCCAAGAATCCACTACCTTCCGAAAGAGAATCTAGATCCTTAGAAAGGTGGGGAAAAAAGGTATACACCTCGGCCACCCTAGCCATGAGGGCCTTAAATTGTCAGTTTCATATGCTTAAATATCAGCAGTTTCTGTTATCACAATTAAGAAATAAAATGTCTCAACCTGAACAACCAGATTTGAAGGAATTGCAGGATATGATGCATAGTGCAGAACAAGTGGGTAAACACACCTTACAAATGTGGCTATGATGCCTTAGAGGCCTCAAGTAGAGCTGCTGTTACAGGATCAGTCATTCGTAGGCATGCCTGGCTTAGGGAACAAAGCTTGCCTGATCATGTTAAAGCTAAACTACTAGATGCTCCTTTACAAAAGGATGTACTGTTTGGTACTAATGCTGAGGAGATACTACGGAAGATGGAAGAAAAAGCTAAATCAATGCAAACTGTCAAGGCTTTTCTACAGGTACAACCACCTCGTTTTAGCAGAAATTGGCCTTCTAAAAACTGGTCCTTTCCAGCCACGGACAAGCCCCAAAGAGGTAGATACAGGTGCTCGAGGGGCAGAGGACATTCTCAAGGATCATATAGAGGCAGACAATGGCAAACTCCAGCTCCAAGAGCTGGCGAAGACAGTGCACAACAATACAGAAAACAAACCCAATGACTTCCTCCTTTTCATGCCAAGCAAGTCTCAGCTGGCAGCTCCCTTGGGAGGAAAGCTGGCATTATTTACAAGAAATTGGCATATTGTCACAACAGACAAATGGATCCTGGACATTATAAACAGAGGCTACAGATTTCATTTTCACACTCTGCCAAAAATGAGAGGCATGCCAAACCTGCCATACAATCAAAGGGCAGAGGCACAAATACAAATTTCAAAACTCATGGACATGAAAGCTATTCAAGAGGTACCTACTCACGAACAAGGTCAAGGTTTTTATTCCAGACTATTTCTGGTACCAAGGAAAGGAACCGACTGGAGACCCATTTTGGACGTATCCATCCTAAATACATTTCTACTCGTACCAAAATTCAAGATGCTCACATTACAGCAGCTTCTACCCATGCTGGGCAAGGGGTTTTGGCTGGTAACATTGGACCTCAAGGAGGCATACCTGCATGTCCCAATCAGACAAAGCTACAGAAGATACCTCAGATTTCTTGCAGGTTCAATCCACTATCTACTGCACCCAGAGTATTCACGAAATGCCTGGCATCAGTAATCGCCTACTGCAGACTTCAAGGGATACAAATTTACCCTTATTTGGATGACTGCCTGATCCAAGCGGACAGCAAGCACATACTTCTGGAACATCTGGCCTATGCAACACGGTTACTGAATTCTCTGGGATACACAATCAACGAAGAGAAATCCAGGCTAACACCATCTCAGAAAATAATTTTCCTGGGTGCCAACTTGGACACAAACACCCAGATGGCCTACCTTACGCCAGAAAAACAAGGGCAACTAACTCAGTACTTCAAAATACTAGCAAATTGTACCAGGCTTACTGCAAGGAAATTCCTGCAGGCTCTGGGCTTCATGGCATATTGCATTCTTTTAATCCCATGTGCAAAGTTGCATATGAGAAAACTTCAATGGTACCTAAAAAACATATGGTCTCAACACAGCCACAATTTGGAAACAATAATACCAATAATTCCATGTTTGCAAAAGGAATTTCTATGGTGGGCCCAAGCATGTCAAGCAAACACAGGTCTCCCATTCTGCAAGCCTCAAGCAAATCAAGTCATCACAACAGACGCCTCAGATTATGCCTGCTGGGCGCACATGACAGGCAGGTGCATTCAGGGCAAATGGTCCCAAAAGGAAAAGCACCTTCACATCAATCAAAAAGAAATGCTACCAGTGATAAATGCAATTACAGCATTCAAGGACCTCCTGCATCCAGGACAATTATTGATAAGAACAGACAACACCACAGTAATGTGGTACATAAACAAACAAGGAGGAACACATTCATACCCCCTGTGCAGACTAGCCATGACACTTTGGAACTTGGCTCTGGAATGGCAAATCGAACTTCAAGCACAGTACTTGCCAGGTTTGGAAAACACGCTGGCAGACAATATAAGCAGAGATATGACAGATCCGCACAAATGGAAGTTGCATCCTCACGTGTTTACAAAGATAATCCAAGCGTAGGGGAGGCCAGACATAGATCTCTTCGCCTCCCACAGGAATCACCAATTGGAAAAGTTTTGTTCAAGGACCTTTCACCCAAAGGCCTGGAGGGTGGACGCCCTTTCATTCAGTTGGACAGCATGGACAGTGTACGCTTTCCCACCTCTGCCTCTTCTGCCCAAGGTGCTCTTGAAAGCAAGAGCAGACAGACCGAAGATGATACTGATTGCTCCAGACTGGCCAAGACAGCACTGGTACCCACTCCTAAGGAGCCTAACACATACTCCTCCCTGGCTTCTATCTCTAATGCCTCTTCTGCTGACTCAGCACAGCTACAAAACTCTTCACAGTCAGCTGAAAACACTCAATCTCGCTGCATGGAAAATTCCTTAACACCACAACAGACCCTACTCCCCAAAGAGGTGCAGGATGTCATTCTGGAGGCCAGAAGGCCATCTACTAGAAAGGCTTACTCTGCAAAATGGAAATGGTTTTGCTCTTGGAATGAGAAAAAAGGCCAGGACACTAGACAACTGAATTTGCCTCAGGTATTACAGTATCTAGCTGAGCTGCTGAACAGTGGACTTTCATTTTCCTCCATAAAAATCCATGCCTCAGCCATTTCTGCAGAATTCAACACGGATCCACCGTTATTCTCTCACCCACTTGTAAGACAGTTCCTCAGAGGGGCTAAGAATATAAGACCACCAAGGAAACAACCAGTGCCAGCCTTGGATCTTAATTACATTCAGGAAAAATTAACATTCCCTCCCTTTGAACCAGCTGCCTCAACAGATTTGCAATATTTGTCCTGGAAAACAGCTTTCCTTCTGGCCATTACCTCAGCTCGTAGGGTTTCGGAACTACAAGCCCTCATGGCTGTGCAGCCCTTTCTCATCTTCCATCAGGACAGGGTTTCCCTTCGAACCAACCCGTCATTTATGCCTAAAGTGGTGTCCAGGGTAGCTTTAAATCAAGCCATACACTCATAGCCGGTTTTAGGCACCAGCGAACCCTGCGGTCGCTGGGGGCCCCCTGTTCCCTGGGGGCCCCCAACCATAGCAAGTTATCTTATCCTGATATTTTGTCACATCTGTAAAACCAGCAAAAGCTAGTGCAGCAGTCTTGCATACTTAATAAACTATGAGGATAATAACTCTTATTTATATCTCCCTTAAAATTCAAAGATATTTCTGGTTGTAGTAATGGTGTTTTGTCTAGTAACAGGCATCAGAATGCCATTAAATATTTTACTACTGAAATAGTGCTCCTGGCTTAGTTAAACCCTGCTTTTGGACATTTTCTCCACTAAAACTAACTACATAGCCAGCTTTTAGTCCCTGCAAAACCATGGCTGCAGGGCCCCTTAATCATTTTTGTCTGTGTGGGGCCCACAAAGCTGCTGCTGATTGGGGAAAAATGAGGAATGAAAAATGCATTAATTTCCTAAGTATGCTCTTTAACATGCACAGGGCTGTGATATGACCCTGTTAGGATGAAGATGATAATGAACATGAACAATATAAGCACTAGAGGGACTTACCTCGATGCAAACTTTGGATTTTAAGAAGAGCTGATGCTTCCGATTATCAGGGATAGTTTCTCTTTCAGGTAGTTTTATAACTAATACCAGAACACCAGATTCTATAACTCAATTTCTTTGCTTAAGAATTCAGTACAATCCCAAAATAATAGAATAAATGCTCAGAATCATAAATATGTTTAAATATTTCTCTAATTCACTTAAAAAGTTACTAGAATAACATATTTTGCATCAACATCTATTTTTGGACAATAAGTATAAAGCTCAGATGTCTGGATTAACTGACTGTTTGTAATCCTGAATGATTTACCAGCAAATCAGACTTTTTACGAAGGATAAAGCAAAAGTATGAACAAAATCAGGGAAGGTCTGTGAAAGTAGGGACAGTGACAAGTATGCATTACTCCTCAATGGGATAAATCTTACTGCTTCTGCTGTTTGATGGCTGCTAAACAGCAGTGACTAATCTGGTGTGGCAGTACCAATGTTGCACAAGGCATTGCTGTTTGCTGAAATTAAGTACATAACTAGTACAGTTGTGGCTTATGCATGCATGTTGTGTGTGTGTGTGTGTGTGTGTGTGTGTAAAAAACATCAATGATTTTTATCTGTGCATGCACCCAATAATGCCAGGACACAGACATTATTCTTCTGTGTATCAGTAAAAAATGTACCTAACAAGTAATTATATTTCAAAAGTAAGACAGAACATATATCACAGAACATTCAGACACTTAGATATTCTTGGAGCCTGGTTGCCCCCACTCACCAGACTGTCTAAATGGATAATGGGGACTCCCTTTATCATCCTTGACTCTGTGGGGGCCCCCACCAAAGCTGTTGCTTGTTGGAGAAAAATGTATCAATTTTCTGAATACACTGTTTAACCTGAATGGTGCTGAGATATGACCCTTTTAGGATAAAGCTAATAATAGCCTCTGTTTACAACCACACCCATTCTAAAACCAGCCCTGCTCAAATGTGTGTATACATAAAGCTGCTACAGGTTATGCGGGGCTAGAGAGTGTGTGGATATTACATCTTTAATTTTCATGACAGTCAAACCTTAGAGGTGTGCACATGAAGTCATTATAGCTTGTGTTTGAGCTGAGGGCAGTGTTTCTCACAGACCTCAGAGGTATACAAAGAAGGTTACTATAGCTTGTGTAAGAGAGGTGTATTGTCTAGGAGCAACACATTTGAATATTACTGAAATCATTCTCACAATCACATACTAGGCACATATACATGTGGCTACCTTTGACTGGGGTGAAGAACATGCTATGTATATGTATTTCATCAGTTACTTGAAATATATGACAAAAGCAATTTAAATCTCTGCTTTTATCCCAGTCTAACACCAGAGGGATGCATAGGCAGTGACTTGTCTTTATTAGAGAGTTAGGGAGGTAGGCAGTATTTCCAGATAAGACTTAAATATTCTCACAACTACTGGCTTGTTAGTTTACTGTAAGCTACAATTTTGTCAGCTTTGAAAATTAAGCCTTGGGCACAAATTATGCCTTGAAAGAAAAAAATAAGACTGAAATTCTTTTTTTCTTCATAATTTTTATTTAGGCAACCATTGGAGTAAAATGTTAAAAAAATGCTCTAAAATGCATCCCAGACCATCTGTAAACCTGTGGCTTCTTGGGCCCTGACTTGAGTTATTTCCTAAATGGTTATTACTGGGCTGTCTTGTTCAGGAAAGGTGTGTTGAAGGATGCAAGGAAAACTAAAGCTGAACCACAACAGTGATTTTCTTTCCTTAATCATAATTTCTGTTCAGTCTATTATTGGATGAAAAGGTTGTGTAAAATGCACTTCAGAGCATATAGAAAGTTATGGCTTCTTGAAAAAGCTGAGAGTAAGGCAAAATGTGAGAAAAGGAAGAAAAAAGTAACGTGGATGGTATGGGGAGCCCAAAAGGAGAAGGAGTCAGAGGAGAGGACTGGGGGTGTGTGTGTGTGGGGGTTGAAATGTAGGTCCAGTCATCATTTCACTTTAAGTCCAGACCTGTACATAGACTTATTGCAATGTATCACTGTTGCAACTAAGTGCCAGTAACTCTAACTGCCCCTTTGTTAGACAGCTCAACATAGTGATAGTGTGATACATAGGCCTGTTGTAATGTAAAAGCTTGTAGCTGCAGGTCTGTCTGTGGATACTGCTCCTAAAAGTTTGCAGCATGAAATAAAAGGTTGCTTAGGATGGATGGCATTGTTAGGATGATGCTTATACTGGAAGTGCCTAGGGGGCCCCCAACTTGACATTTGCTGGGGGCCCCCAAAATGCTAACACCGGCCCTTATCCATTTTGAAATTGTCTGTTTGGTAACAGGCTTCCCTTGAGCTCCTACAGCATAGGACACAAAAAGTTGTTCTGATTTCCTGAAAGGTTTTGTTCTGTCCAAATAATAACGTAGCTGTCTGTGGATGTCTAAGGAATGCAGCAGCCTCTCCCCTTTGTTTTGAGGATTGGGGTAAAAGGTAGGTAAGTGTATGATACACTTACCTACCTTTTACCCCAATCCTCAAAACAAAGGGGAGAGGCTGCTGCATTCCTTAGACATCCACAGACAGCTATTATTTGACAGAACAAACCTTTCAGGAAATCAGAACAACTTTTTGTGTCCTATGCTGTAGGAGCTCAAGGGAAGCCTGTTACCAAACAGACAATTTCAAAATGGATAGGCCACTGCATACAATTTTGTTACTCCTATCATGGGAAATCTGTCCCTACAGGCAACAGATCCCACTCCACCAGGGCCACAGCTACCTCTACAGCCTTCCTCAGAGGAGTTCCTACCAAAGATATTTTGGAGGCAGCCACTTGGAGTTCTGTGCATACCTTCACAAAACACTACCACCTGCCTTTATGTTCCAAAACTAGAGCAGGCTTTGCCACTGCTGTGTTGCAGGGCATTCTGGCTCATCCCAGTTCCACCTAGTGCCTACCACCCTGTGCGTAGCTTTGGGATTCCACCCATATGTGATTACTGCAGCTGTATGCACGATGAACATAGTACAGTTTTGTACCTACCATAAATGTAGATGTTTGAGTGCTAATACAGCTGCAGTACAGGTTTCCCTCCCTCCTTCCCCTCTTGATAAAGGACTAGTGGCTAACACCTCCTCATACAACCTAATTTGGGTTATCCTTCTATGGTGTATTTGCTTGCAACTACTGTTTTTTTTATTACATTACATTGCTGGAATATATATATTTATGTATATATATATATATATATATATATATATATATATATATAATTTATGTATTGCCTTCCTTCTGGGGCAAGAAAGACTGAAGAATATGGCGTCGGCTGTGTCTTATATACCTCTGTCGCTCTGATGTCAGGAAAGAAGGGACAACAACCGACGCCGGACCTAGACTTTGGAATTCGTTCGTCCGAGGGACCGCCTGACGGCAGAGAACCCATATATGATTACTGCAGCTGTATTAGCACTCGAACATCTACATTTATGGTAGGTACAAAACTGTACTTTTTGTACCTACCATAAATGTAGATGTTCGAGTGCTCATACAGCTGCAGTCCAGGTTTCCCTCCCTCCATCCCCTCTTTGACAAACACTTTTCATATAACCTTTTTGGGGTATTCTTTTATGGTGTATTTGCTTGCAACTACTGTTTTTGATTTATCAACATTGCATCTTTGCATAACATTATGTTTGCCTACCTTCTGGGGGCACCTGACATCTGGGGCAAGAAAAACTGAAGAATATGGCGTCTGCTGCCTCTTTTTTTACCCCTGCCGCACTGACATCAGGGAAGAAGCGACGACAACCGACACCGGACCTAGACTTTGGAATTCGGCCGACCGAGGACCCGCCTGACGGCAGGATAACCCATCTGTTATGACTGCAGCTGTATGAGCACTCGAACATCTACATTTATGGTAGGTACAAAACTGTACTTTCTGCAGGGCCTTATAGCCTCTCCTAATCCTATTTAGACCCAACCACCCAACCTCCGCTTTGGGATTCAACCCAAGTGTAATGACTGCAACAGTGAAACACGAACATAGTACAGTTGTGTACCTACCATAAATGTAGATGCTCGAGTGTATTCACTGTTGCAGTCCAGGTTACCCACCCACCATCCCCCTTTTATTTGCTGGGACTTGTATGTACTTCTCTATCCTATACAACCTATGTGGTGTATTTGCTTGTAGATGAAGGAAATGTTTATTTTTGTGCATGCATACTTATTGGCATAATTTTCAGCCCACCAATTTGGAGGCACCTGACATCTGGAGCAAGAAAAACTGAAAATGGTGTCTGCTGCATCTTTTATACCTCTGGCGCACTGACGTCAGGGAAGAGGCGATAGCAACCGATGCCGGACCTAGACTTTGGAATTCAGGCCGACTGCGGGTAGCCTGCTAGCAGGATAAACCTGACTGCGGGTAGCCTGCCAGCAGGATAACCAGAGTGTAATGACTGCAACAGTGAATACATTATGGTAGGTACACAACTGTAATGTATTGCATCTAGCTATCCAATCCACATTTCATGGTGCACAGTCTGGTGGCAGACTCCTTGACCAGCTCCAGCACACAAGCTCACAAATGGATGCTTCAGAGATGTGTTCCTGGACATTGCCCATCGGTGGGGTGTTCCTCAAGTAGATCTTTTTGCCTCCACTCTGAACAGGCAACTTCCTCTATTCTGTTCCAGAGTTCCAAGTCCTCTGGCTTGGAAAGTGGATGCCCTATTTTTTTCTTGGAAAGGGATGTTTCTGTATGCCGTCCTGTGTTATCATGAGTCTTGCACAAAATCAGGCAGGACTCTCCCAAATTCTTGCTAGTGACTCCCTTCTAGTCCAGAAAGCATTGATTCCATCTTCTTTCTCACTTGGCAAGGGGAAATCACCTCAAGTTACCTCAGTGAGTGGATCTTCAAGCACAAGCCGGGGGATCTCTTATCCATCCTCACTTGTCCACTCTTCAGTAGATGCTGTGGGTGATGGGGTTTTGATCCCTTTCTGGCGCCTCTTCTCTGAGGATGTGCTTCAGGTTCTACAAGGAGCCATGGGAAATCATACATGTCCAAATGGAAGCAATTTTCTGTCTGGTGCCTCTCTTGCTATCAAGATCCCGATCTAGAGGCTCCTCTACATGTTCTTCGTGTTTCACTGTTGCAGTCATCACATTTGGGTTATCTGCTTGCAGTAGCACTCAGGTGGCCTGATTAGCAAAGTCTTGGGTCCTACATCGGTTGCAGTCTCTTCCGTGACGTCAGATCGTCAGGGGTATAAAACATGCAGCTGATGTCATTACATCAGTCTTTCTTGACGTGCGGTGCCTGAATCAGTTGGCAAGTGCCGGTCGGCTGACTCCTGAAGTTTTCGTTTTTGAGTTTCAGAACCGAAGTCTTCAACTAAAAGCTAAGTACACCATTGGGGAAACTTTTTCTTGCTCTAATCCAATATCAGTAAAAGTAAATTGCATTTCTTGTGGAAAGCAAATACCTCCTAAGATTTTCATTCGTACTGTATTCCTTGCCTAGGCCCTGACCAAGACGTACCTCACTGTCTGTTTTGTGCCTTATTTAAACCACAAACTATCTTGTCTGTATATTTGTGCTTCTAAATATTTTGGTGCTCAGTTCAATTATGCTGATATGTCTTCGGTAAGCCATCTGACTACCTACATTCTGAAAAAACGGAAAGATAAAGACAGAGACAAGCCACCTAGGTCTAAAGCTGCTGACGACGCTTCTCCTAAACCTGTCACCAATTTGCCAGTACTCAGTGAGGTGCTTTCATAGCCCCTGATACCTGCTACTTCAGATTAGCAGGCCTCTACTGAGACCCATTCGGAGTCTGGTATGCTGCGAGATGCTTCAACTGTGGAACCTGCAGATGTCTCTACCTTGTATGGGTCTTGAGCTGCTGTGCAGGCACCGGCTTCTGATGGTGTATTCAGGCCTACTGACTTGCATATTAAACTGACGCCGTCTTCTTCTTCAAGGCCTAAAACTCGAACCATGCCTAGAAAACTGAAGCCCAGCCCACATGGTCAGGCTTCTATGCCTAAAAAACAAATAAGAATGGCAGAAGACCTTATTCCTTTAATCAGGGGAAGCCAACCTTCCCCCTCTGAGACCTAGGACTGAGTTTGCTTATGATACTTCTGACCAGGATTCTGAAATTTCTGTTTCCTCTGATGACCAGGATTTACCCTTATGTACCTGTGAGGATTCTGATGCTGAGGACTCTATTCCTTCTGCCCCCCCCTCCCCCGGGGATTTCTCTTTTGGTGATACCTTGCATACTCTCAGGGAGTATTTTCGTTGGGAAAGTCAGGATTTCTGATTCTAAAAAGAGGTTTAGGGATTTCTTACTCTTGCCCCAGCACAGGCCTTTAGCTATACCTCCTGTACTGGACATTGATGCCTTTTCGGAATCTAGCATGGCCCCTGACTCTCTACCTCCTGCTCCCAGAAAACCTGATGGATATTACAGGGTTCCTGACTCTCAAGTTCTTTTCAAAAATCTTACTGTGGATCCTGAAACAATTTCACAGGGACCCAAGGGCATTAAAACTACTACTGCCAACAATCCTACCCCCTCTGATAAAGATGGGGTAAGAAGGTATACACTTCTGCAACTTTGGCCATTAGGGCCTTGAATTGCCAGTTTCATGTGTTAAAGTATTAGCAGCATATTATTGGATTGCTTAAACAGAAAATTATGTTGATTCCTGATTTGTGCTGAAAATAAGAATTTACAGGATTTAATGCATTCTGCTGAACAAGCTGGTAAACATACATTGCAGTGTGGTTTTGATTCACTAGAGGCATCTTGCAGGACTTTGGTAACTGGGTCTGTACTTGGAAGGCATGCTTGGCTTAAGGAGCAATCCTTGCCAGATCATGTCAGATCATGTTAAAGCAAAATTACTGGATGCTCCCTTAAGTCAGGACCGCCTGTTTGGCAACAAGGCAGAAGTTGTTCTTAAAAAGATGGAGGAAAAAGCTAAATCTATGCAAACTGTTAAGATTTTTTTACAAGTACAACCCCCAAGATTTAGTAGGCATTGGCCTTCTAAAGAATTGGTCCTTCCCTGCCTCTTCCAGACCTTCAGTCCAAACCCAGATCCAGCAGAGCACCCAGGCTTCAGTCCCAGGGGACGCACAGGACTAAGCAGTGGGGGGCCTCCACTTCCAAAACTGGGAGTAATAAAACTCCCCCTATGGTAAACTGTTTCAATGACTTCTTTTTAAAACTTCCAAGCACTTCTCAACTGACTGACCCTTTGGGAGGAAAGATTGCACTTCATACAAAGAACTGGGGACTCGTTACCAGGACAAATGGGTTTTAAATAGTGTCCCAAGGATACAGATTTCACTTCCACACATTACCAGCTCCAGAAGGTTGGTTGGATGTACCTCCAAATAAGTGGGCAGTGGCCCAAAAGCAAGTACACTGTCTCTCGAGCATAGGGGCTATTAATTTGGTACCAGAAGAAGAAAAGGGACAAGGTTTCTACTAGAGACTTTTCATGGTACCCAGAAAAGACAATTCATGGTGTCCTATCCTGGACTTGTCTACTCTAAACACCTCTTTGGTGATTCCAAAATTCTAGATGCTGACTGTTCACCAGTTGCTTCCTATGCTAAGCAAAGATGCCTGGTAGGCAACACTAGATTTAAAAGAAGCATACCTGCACATCCCAGTCAGGGAATCTTGCAGAAGATACCTATGCTTCAAAGCAGGCAACATACACTATCAGTTTTCTGCACTGCTCTTTGGCTTATCTACTGCGCCCAGGGTATTCACAAAGTGCCTAGCTCTAGTCATTGCATTTTGCAGACAAAGAAATATTCAAATATACCCATACCTGGATGATTGTCTAATTCAGGCAGAAAACCAGGACATACTTTTAAATCATCTGGCTTTTGTACAAAGGGTGCTAACTTGTCTGGGGTACACCAGAAACGAAAAGAAATCACACCCGGTACCCTGTCAACAAATTATATTCCTGGGAGCAAGCTTGAATACAACTTCCCAGATGTCTTTCCTCACGCCAGAGAAACAAATTCACTTAACCTACTTCAAACAAGTGGCCACCAAACCCCTGCTATCTGCAAGGCAAATACTACAAACCTTGGAGTTCATGGCCGCCTGCATTCTAATTCCAAATTAGGAAACTACAATGGTATCTAAAAAGCCTATGGTGTCAACATTCTCAGGATTGAGAAGCAATGATTCCTATCATACCTTGCCTATGCCTAGAGTTCCTTTGGTGGGAAAGAGGCCTGCCACCAAAACACGGGACTACCATTCACACTACCCCCTGCCGCCCAAACCCTAACAACAGATGCATCAGACTATGCATGGGGGGGGGGTTACGTAGCAGGGAAGTGCATTCAGGGCAAATGGAACCCAATTCAAATGCACCTTCACATCAATTAAAAAAAAATTGTTAGCTGTACAGAATGCTCTGACAGCCTTCAAGGACCACATTCTAACAGGACAATTAATAGTAAAGACTGACAACACCACTATTATGTGGTACATAAACAAGCAGGGGGGTACACATTCTTATCCCCTCTGCAGACTAGCCATGGCATTGTGGAACACAGCCATGAGTTACCAAGTGTATCTACAAGCTCAATTCCTGCCAGGAAAACTAAATACACTGGCAGACGGACTAAACAAACCTCATGGACCCACACGAGTGGAAACTGGAACCAAGGATTTTCAACATGTTGACAAGCAAGTGGGGGAGCCCAGATATAGACCTGTTTGCCTCCCCCCCCCCCCCCCCCAGAGCTATCAACTGGAAAAATTTTGCACAAGCACTCCTCACAGACAAGCTTGGAAAGTGGATGCTCTGTCCTTTAGCTGGAAAAACCTATCAGATGTTCATCGTGCATACAGCTGCAGTCATAACAGATGGGTTCTCCTGCCGTCAGGCGGGTCCTCGGTCGGCCGAATTCCAAAGTCTAGGTCCGGCGTCGGTTGTCGTCGCTTCTTCCCTGACGTCAGTGCAACAGGGGTAGAAAAGAACCAGCCAACGCCATTTTCTTCAGTCTTTCTTGCCACGCGGTGCCCGAAGCAGAAGCAGTTCGCAAGTGCCGGTCGGCCAGCTCCTGAAATTACGAAAATTTTGCAACCGAAGTCTTCTTGAAAGCTAAGTACCCGTTGAAACTTTTCTTGCCTCAGACCGATGTCAGACAAAGTTAATAATTGTATTTCATGTGGGAAGCAAATACCGCATAAGGATTTCCATTCCCTCTGTATTCCTTGTTTAGGCCCAGACCACGACGTCTTGGTCTATCGCTTTTGTGCTACATTCAACAAGCGCACCATTAAGCGTTGGGCGGAGTTCGCCCAGCATTATTTTGGCAAAACATTTAACTATATTATGTCATCGGATACTCCGACTCCAGTTTTGTCTAAAAAGCGCAAAGATAAGGACTGACACACGAGGTCCGCGGCCTCTACCGACACCACGCCAAAGTCGACTACACGTGGTCCGGTTCTCAGCGAGGCGCCTACGCAGCCCCTGACTACCGACGACACTTCATTGGCGGTGTCTCCTGTGCCCGAGGTCGCAGGCTCCTCGGCCCACACCCTGACTACAGATACCGACGCCACTCTTGGAGGTGAATCTCAAACTGTGGACAGGTCTACTTCCTCTCAAGGTTTCTTCAGACCTTCCTCTTCTTTTTCCATCAAGGCTTTCAGTAAGTCTAAAGCAGCCATGCATTCTAAGAGGCAAGCTACACAGGGCCCATCTCCAGGCCCCATGCCTAAAAAACAGATGCTTAAAATGGCTGAGGATTTAATTACTCTTATCAGGGGGTTCTCAACCCCCCTCCCCGGACAAAAGTCCCAGAGTGGAGGAAGAATCCCCCTCCTCTGATCAGGGCTCCATTATATCAGAGCACTCTGATGAACAGGCACATCCTTACTCCCCTTTTGAAGACTCCGATGCAGAGGAGTCCATTCCTTCTGTATCCCCCCCAGAGGATTACTCATTTGGGGAAACTTTGCATACCGTAAGGGAACACTTCCACTGGGAAGGCCAAGATTATTCAGATTCCAAGAAAAGGCTTAGGGAATTTCTCTTGCTACCTCAGCACAGGCCTCTGGCTATACCTCCTGTCTTGGACATACTAGGTGATGTGTACTCGGAGGCCTGCCTTAACCCGGATTCTCTACCTCCAGCCCCAGTCAAGCCTGACAGGTACTACCGGGTTCCTGATTCACACCAATTTCTGTACAAAAGCCATGCTGCTGACCCAGAAACTATCTCACAGGGCCCCAAGGGAATTAAGGCCTCCACTGCTAAAAATCCATTACCTTCCGAGAGAGATTCCAGATCCTTAGAAAGGTGGGGAAAAAGGTATATACCTCTGCTACCTTAACCATGAGGGCATTAAACTGCCAGTTTCATATGCTAAAGTACCAACAGTTTCTGTTATCACAATTGAGAAGTAAAATGTCACAACCTGAACAACCAGACTTGAAGGAGTTGCAGGATTTGATGCATAGTGCAGAACAAGTGGGTAAACATACCTTACAATGTGGTTTTGATGCTCTAGAGGCCTCATGTAGAGCTGCTGTTACAGGATCAGTCATACGTAGACATGCCTGGCTCAAGGAACAAACCTTACCAGATCATGTCAAAGCTAAATTACTAGATGCCCCTCTACAAAAGGATGTATTATTTGGTGCTAATGCTGAGGAGGTATTAAGGAAAATGGAGGAAAAGGCTAAATCAATGCAAACAGTGAAAGATTTTCTACTGGTACAGCCCCCACGTTTCAGTAGAAATTGGCCTTCCAGAAATTGGTCCTTTCCAGCCACGGACAGATCCCAAAGAGGTAGATACAGGCGCCCGAGGGGCAGAGGGCAATCCCAAGGATCATTTAGAGGCAGACAATGGCAAGCTCCTACACAAAGAGGTGGTGAGGATAATTCACAGCCATTCAGAAAGCAAGCCCAATGACTTTCCCCTTTGCATGCCAAGCAAGGCTCAAATGGCAGCACCCTTAGGCGGAAAACTGGCATTATTTTCAAAAAATTGGCATATTGTCACAAAAGACAAATGGATCCTGGACATTATAAACAGAGGCTACAGATTCCATTTTCACACCCTCCCAAAAATGAGAGGCATGCCAAACCTGCCACACAATTAAAGGGCAGAGGCACAAAGACAAATTTCAGATCTCATAGACATGAAAGCTATTCAAGAGGTACCTACTCACGAACAAGATCAAGGTTTTTATTCCAGACTATTCCTGGTACCAAGGAAGCGAAAAGATTGGAGACCTATTTTGGACCTGTCCATCCTAAACACATTTTTACTCATACCAAAATTCAAGATGCTCACTCTACAGCAGCTTCTTCCCATGCTGGGCAAGGAGTCTTGGCTGGTAACATTGGACCTCAAGGAGGCATACCTGCATGTCCCAATCAGACAAAATTGCAGAAGATACCTCAGATTTCTTGCCGGTTCAACCCATTATCAATTCTCTGCATTGCCCTTTGGCTTATCTACTGCGCCCAGAGTATTCACAAAATGCCTGGCATCAGTAATTGCCTACTGCAGACTTCAAGGGATACAAATATACCCCTATTTGGACGATTGCCTGATCCAAGCGGACAGCAAGCACATACTTCTGAAACATCTGGCTTGTGTAATAATGTTGTTGAATTCTCTGGGATACACAGTCAACAAAAAGAAATCAAGGCTAATACCCTCTCGGAAAATAATTTTCCTGGGTGCCAACTTGGACACAAACACCCAGATGGCCTACCTCACGCCAGAGAAGCAGGGGCAACTAACTCAATACTTCAGAACACTAGCAAATTTCACCAGGCTGACTGCAAGGAAAATCCTGCAGGCTCTGGGATTCATGGCATCTTGCATCTTACTAATCCCATGTGCAAAGCTGCATATGAGGAAACTTCAGTGGTACCTAAAAAACCTATGGTCTCAACACAGCCACAGTTTGGAAACAATAATACCACTAATTCCATGTCTTCAAAAGGAATTTCTGTGGTGGGCTCAAGCATGCCAAACAAACACAGGTCTCCCATTCAGCAAGCTTCAAGCAAATCAAGTCATCACAACAGACGCCTCGAACTACGCCTGGGGGGTGCACATGACAGATTGGTGCATTCTCAGGGCAAATGGTCCCAAAAAGAAAAGCACCTTCACATCAATCAAAAGGAAATGCTAGCAGTAATAAATGCTATTATAGCTTTCAAAGACCTCCTGCAACCAGGTCAACTATTGATAAGGACGGACAACACCACAGTAATGTGGTACATAAACAAACAGGGTGGAACCCATTCATACCCCCCTATTCAGGCTGGCCATGTCACTTTGGAACATGGCTCTGGACTTACAAATCGAACTTCAAGCACAGTATTTGCCAGGCAAGGAAACACGCTGGCAGACAACCTAAGCAGAAATATGACAGATCCACACGAATGGAAGTTGCATCCTCAAGTTTTTACAGAGATAATTCAAGCATGGGGAAGGCCAGACATAGATCTCTTTGCCTCCCACAAAAATCACCAATTGACAAAATTCTGATGAAGGATTTTCCATCCAAAGGCCTGGAGAGTGGACGCTCTCTCTTTCAGTTGGACATCAATGACAGTTTATGCCTTCCCACCTCTTCCTCTGCTGCCCAAAGTTCTATTAAAAACCAGAGCAGACAGACCAAAGATGATCCTCATTGCTCCAGACTGGCCAAGACAACACTGGTACCCACTCCTGAGGAGCCTGACGCATTCCCCACCATGGACCCTGCCTCTAATGCCTCCTCTTCTGACTCAGCACAGCTTCAAAACTCTTCACAGTCAGCTTAAAACACTCAATCTAGCCGCATGGAAGATTCCTTAGCATCACAACGGACCCTACTCTCCAAGGGAGGTGCAGGATGTCATTTTGGAGGCCAGAAGGCCGTCTACTAGAAAAGCTTACTCCGCAAAATGGAAACGGTTTTGTGTCTGGAATGAGAAAAAGGGCCAGGATCCTGGAAAACTGAATTTACCTCAAATATTACAGTATCTAGCTGAGCTACTAAGCAGTGGGCTTTCATTCTCCTCCATCAAAATCCATGCTTCAGCCATTTCTGCAGAATACAACACTGATCCACCTTTATTCTCTCACCCTCTCTTAAGACAGTTCCTCAGAGGGGCTAAGAATCTAAAACCCCCAAGGAAACAACCAATACCTGCTTGGGATCTCAATTTCATTCTAGAAAAGCTGACCTTGCCTCCTTTTGAGCCAGCGGCCTCAACAGATTTGCAATATTTGTCATGGAAAACAGCTTTCCTTCTGGCTATTACCTCAGCTCGTAGGGTATCGGAAGTACAAGCTTTCATGGCTGTGTAGCCTTTTGTCATCTTCCATCAGGACAGAGTTTCCTTACGAACCAACCCGTCCTTTATGCCAAAAGTGGTATCCAGGGTAGCTTTGAATCAGGCTATACACTTACCTACCTTTTACCCTAATCCTCAAAACAAAGGGGAGAAATTACTACATTCCTTGGACATCCACAGACAACTGCATTATTATTTGGACAGAACAAAGCCTTTCAGAAAATCAGAACAGCTCTTTGTGTCCTATGCTATAGGAGCTCAAGGGAAGCCAATTTCCAAACAGACAATCTCAAAATGGATAGCCCACTGTATACGTTTTTGTTATTCTTTTCATGGCAAAACTGTACCTACAGGCATCAGATGTCACTCCACAAGGGCCACGGCTACCTCTGCAGCTTTTCTCAGAGGAGTTCCTACCAAAGATATTTTGGAAGCAGCCACTTGGAGTTCTGTGCATACCTTCTCCAAGCACTACCACCTTCCATTATACTCCAAATCTAGAGCGGGTTTTGCCACTGCAGTCTTGCAGGGCATTCTGGCTCCTCCTAGTTCCACCTAGTGCCTACCACCCCCTTCTTAGCTTTGGGATTCTACCCATCTGTTATGACTGCAGCTGTATGCACGATGAACATAGTACAGTTTTGTACCTACCATAAATGTAGATGTTTGAGTGCTAATACAGCTGCAGTCCAGGATGTTCTTCGTCTCACATTGCTGCAGTCATAACCTGTGGGTAGTCCGCTGTCCTCGGTCGGCCCGAATATCAAAGTGTTAGGCTGGCGTCGGTCATGGTCACTCAGAGCTGACGTCAGTACGCAGTACTACTTAAGCGCATGACCGACGCCATATCCCCAGTCTTTCTTGCCGCGTGGTCCGAAGCAGCGTTTGCAAGTGCTGTTCGGCGTTCTGAAATTTTCATTTTTCGAGTTTCAGACCGAAGACCAAGTTAGGCTAAGTACCCCGTTGGGGAATATTTTTGTCTTTTCTTGCTTCAGTTAATCTGGATGTCAGAAAAAGTTAATAATTGTATTTCTTGTGGGAAACAGATACCTCATAGGGACTATCACTCTCTCTGTATTCCTTGCTTGGGGCCTGAGCACGGCGTGTCGGTGTCGCTTTTGCGCTAGATTTAATAAGCGCACCATAAACGCAGATTAGACTGTGCTAGGCTTGTTTTCGTAAGCGGTGTAACTACAACATGCCGTCGGATCCTCCGGCGCCGCTACCATAAAAGCGAAAAGATAAATCTTTAAAGTCTAAACCGGATGAGTCGTCCGTTGCGGACGCCAGTTCTATGGAATCTACGGTTGAATCTGTGGATCCAGCCGAGGTCTCGGCTGAATCCCAGGGGGAACCTTTACTATTACAGGAGTTGGCCTCTCAGGATTTAGGTCAGGCCGAGGGGGCTTCTCAAGTTTCTGTGGTTCCATCCTTACAAAAGGTTATTAGGCCTTCTACTTCTGTCACTAAAGGCCCTGCTAAGGCTAGACCTGGTCTTTCTGGTACAGGCCACAGCCCTAGTTCTTCGGGCTCTGTTCCTAAAAAACATGTTGAAAATGGCAGAGGATTTGATTACTTTGATCAGGGGTTCTATGCCCCCTCCAGAGAAGAGGCCTAGGGTGGAGACAGATTTAGAGGGATTGGAGCATTCCTCAGATTACTCTGAGTCCTCAGCTGAGGATATTCAGGATTTTCCTCCTATTCTGATTCGGATGCAGAGGATTCCTGTCCTTCTGCTTCTCCTCCAGAGGATTTTTCCTTTTCTGAAACCTTGCACTCCATGAGGGAGCATTTCAAGTGGGAAGGTCAGGATTTTTCAGATTCTCGTAAGAGGCTTAGGGAATTTTTGTTTTGCCACAACATAGACCTTTGGCTATTCCCCTGTTTTAGATGTTGTTCAGGATGTTTTTCTGAAGCTTCCCTTAATCCTGATTCTTTACCCCCTGCCCCTGTCAAGCCAGACAGGTATTACAGAGTTCCAGAGGCACATAAATATTTGTATAAGAGTCCTAGAGCTGACCCGGAAACTATTATTCAAGGGCCTAAGGGTGTCAGGGCTTCTGTAGTTAAGAATCCAGTTCCTCTGGACAAAGATTCTAGAGCTTTGGATAGGTGGGGTAAAAAAGTGTATACCTCCTCCACGTTAGCTATGAGGGCTTTAAATTGCCAGTTTCATATGCTGAAGTATCAGAACTTTCTGTTAGGTCAGTTGAAATCTAAGGTAGATGCTTTATCTGAGGGTATAGAGTGTAAGGAATTGCAGGACTTAGTTCATGCTTCAGATCAAGTTGGTAAGCATTCCTTGCAGTGTGGCTTGATGCTCTTCAGGCTTCTTCCAGGGTGGCTGCTACTGGTTCAGTTATTCGTAGACATGCCTGGCTTAAGGATCAAAATTTGTCAGAGCATGTTAAAGCTCGAATTTTGGATGCTCCTCTTCAATCTGAAGTTCTTTTTGGTTCTCCTGTGGAGTCAGTTTTGAAAAAGATGGAAGACAAAGCTAAGTCTATGCAGACGGTTAAGGAATTTTGCAAGTGCAGCCCCTAAGTTTAGCAGGAATTGGCCTGCAAGAGGATGGTCTTACCCTTCTTGGATTTTCAGTCTAAGGGCAGGTCTAGGCGTGGTAGGGGCAGGGCTCACGCTCAGGGTTCTTTCAGACCTAGGACTTGGAGTTCTCCTGCACAATCTTCTGGTGAGGGCAGGGTTCAGCCTTTTCGTAAACAGACCCAATGACCTATATCTCCAGCTGCCAGATTCTTCCTGTCTGGCAGCTCCTCTAGGAGGAAAGTTGGCACTTTTCAAACAAAATTGGCATTTGGTCACCCAGGACAAATGGGTGTTGGACATAATAAATCAAGGCTACAAGTTTTATTTTCACACTTTTCCTCCTTTCAAAGACATGCCAGATGTACCTCCTCAGCAAAGGCTGGAGGCTCACGAACAAATTTCTTTGCTTTTGCAGATGGGGGCAATCCAGGTGGTAACTCCGTCAGAAGTAGGCCTAGGGTTTTATTCTCGCCTATTCCTTGTGCCAAAGAAAGGAAACACTTGGAGGCCAATTCTGGATTTGTCCATTCTCAATTCATACCTAGACATTCCAAAGTTCAAGATGTTAACATTACAGCAACTTCTGCCTCTGCTAGGCAAAGATCACTGGATGGTAACTCTGGATCTCAAAGAGGCTTATCTTCACATTCCTATCAGGCCCAGCTGCAGGAGATTCCTGTGTTTTCGGGATGGTACTTCTCATTATCAGCTCTCTGCATTGCCCTTTGGCTTATCTACTGCGCCCAGGGTGTTCACAAAGGTTCTGGCTCCTGTAATAGCTTTCTTAAGACTGAGGGGAATACAAATTTATCCTTATCTGGACGATTGCCTGATTCTTGCTCAAGACAAAGACAAGTTACTTCAACATCTACAGTATGTAATGGCAGTTTTAAGGTGCCTAGGGTATTCTGTGAACGAAACAAAGTCCAGTCTAGTACCCTCTCAAGGCATGTGCTTTCTGGGTGTGAGACTGAATACAGCCTCTCAGATGGCTTTTTTGACCCCGGACAAACAAAGAAATCTTCACCTATACTTCCAGCAATTATCAGTAATGTCCAGGCTGACTGCAAGGACAGTCCTTCAAGCCTTGGGGTTCATGGCATCTTGCATTCTGGTACTTCCCAATGCCAAACTGCATATGAGGAAGCTACAATGGTATCTCAAAAGTGTATGGACTCAACACTGCCACGATTTGGACACTGTCATTCAGATAATACCTTGCATCCAGAAGGAATTCTTGTGGTGGGCTCAGGAATGTCACCTAAACAAGGGACTCTCTGTGACCCGACCAGAGGCGAGTCAGATCTTAACGACGGATGCCTCAGACCTGGCTTGGGGAGCACACTTCAATGGGAAATGGATTCAAGATACGTGGCCTCCCAGACTACAGCATTTGCATATCAACATGAAGGAGATGTTAGCAGTCCAATTTGCCCTGATGGCCTTCAAGGACCTACTTCAACCAGGACAGGTGTTGATTCAAACAGACAACACAACAGTCATGTGGTACATCAACAAGCAGGGGGGAACCCATTCTTACCCTCTTTGCAGACAAGCTATGATATTTTGGGAGACTGCTCTGAGTTTGCACATCACTCTTCAAGCACGGTTTCTGCCAGGAGCACAGAACTCCTTAGCAGATGTATTGAGCAGACAAATTGTGGATCCCCACGAGTGGAAATTGGATCCTCACGTATTCCAACAGTTGACAGTGGCTTGGGGGAACTCCAGACATAGATCTGTTCGCTTCTCCACTAAATTTCCAACTGCCAAAATTTTGCATAAAGATGTTTCACCCAAAAGCTTGGAAAGTGGATGCTCTATCTTTCAGTTGGAACAACCTTCACGTCTATGCTTTCCCTCCTCTGCCTCTCCTTCCCAAGGTACTCTTGAAAGTCAGGCAGGACAAGCCTTGCATGATTCTAATAGCACCAGATTGGCCACGCCAGCACTGGTATCCTCTGCTGAGGAGTTTAGTTCAGGAGCCTCCTTGGCCTTTGCCACCGATTCCTCACCTGTTGTCCCAGTCAAGCAATCATTTTCTCAATGTCAGGGTACAGTCCCTGCATCTAACAGCCTGGCGTATTCTGTTTTAGACCCTGGGGGGTCTCAGCTTCCTCCACAGGTTTTGAATGTCATTTTGGAAGCCAGACGGCCTAGTACTAGAAAAGTTTATGCTGATAAATGGAGGAGATTTTTTCTTTGGAGCACAGCAAAGAGCTTTGATGTCTCAGTGCCTAATGTGAGTTTTACACTACAGTACCTTACTGAATTACTAGACAAGGGTTTGTCTTTTTCCTCTGTGAAAGTTCATGCTGCAGCCATTTCTGCTCACTATGATTGTGACCCTCCTTTATTTTCTCACCGTTTGTTTAAACAATTTCTTAGAGGGGCAAAAAACATAAGACCCCCACGTAGAGCTCCTACTCCTTCCTGGGATCTCAATTTTGTGTTGGAAAAGCTTATTTTACCTCCTTTTGAACCTGCAGCTACGTCTGAGCTGAAGTTTTTGTCTTGGAAGACTGCTTTTTTGTTGGCCATTACGTCTGCTAGGAGGGTATCTGAATTACAGGCTCTCATGGCAGTTGAACCCTTCCTGATATTCCATAAGGATAAGGTGTCCTTGCGTACTAACCCTACTTTTATGCCTAAAGTTATTTCTAATGTGGCCTTAAACCAGTCTATTCATTTGCCTACTTTTTATGCTGATCCCCAAAATAAAGGGGAAAAAGTCTTGCATTCCTTGGATATTCACAGGCAGTTACGCTATTATTTGAGCAGAACTAAAGAGTTCAGGCTGACTCAACAGTTATTTATTTCTTTTGCTTTGGGTTCACAAGGGAAAGCTGTTTCAAAGCAAACTATTTCTAAGTGGATTGGCCATTGTATTGCTTTTTGTTATTCTCATCATGGAAAGGATGTTCCTGCTGGGATCAGACCTCATTCCACTAGGGCTACTGCCACATCTACTGCCTTTTTAAGGGGGGTAGCTACTAAGGATATTTTGGAGGCAGCTACTTTGGAGTTCAGTGCACACTTTTACTAAACATTACCATCTCCCTCTTTATTCCAAGTCCAGGGCTGGGTTTGCCACTGCAGTTTTACAGGGCATGTTAGCAGCTCCTAATGCTTTTTAGTTTGCCAGCCTCCCTTTACCTTTGCTTTGTGATTCTACCCACAGGATGTCCTTCAAGGATGCATCTGCAGTCCTTACAAATGGGTTGTCCTGTCGTCAGGCAGCCCTTCGGTCGGCCGGATTCCAAAGTCTGGGTCTGGCCTCGGCTGGTGTCGCACTTCACCCGACGTCATAGCTGCAGTTCTTCGGGTATAAAGGCATCAGCCGACGCCATTTTCCTCAGTCTTTCTTGCCGCGTGCCAAGCAGAAGCTGTTCGCAAGTGCCGGTCGGGCAGAACCAGAGAGTACTACTACCGAATACTACTACGAAGACTTCTAAAAGCTAAGTACCCGTTGGGGACTCTTTCTTGCCTCAGCCGATGTCAGAAAAAGTGAATAATTGTTTAACTTGTGGGAAACAAATACCTCATAAAGATTTCCACTCTTACTGCTTACCTGTTTAGGCCCAGACCACGACGTAGCAGCTTGTCTAGCCTGTGCTTCTTTTAACCGCGGACGCTTAGGCGTCGGTCTGAATTTGCTGAGGAGTTTTCGGCTCGATTTTGCTTATATTATGCTGTCGGATCCTCCGACTACGCAAATGTCTAAAAGCGCAAGAAAAGGACCGACACTCATGCCCATGCTTCAGCGAAACCGGTTAAGCCAACCGCGAGTGTCTCGGTTTCGGCTGAAACCGAGCAAGCAGTTCTTCCTTCAGCCGAAAACCTTCCTTCTACTGAGGCCTCTTCCAACCTGGTGGAATCAGCTTCAGAAAACACACCTGCTGTTGCAGTTTCTCAGGAATTATCTGACACTATTCCCTTGGATATTTCAACCCCTGCACGTGGGGCTGCTAGGCCTCCTGCAACCATGTCAATTAAGGCCTTTGCCAGGGCTAAATTAGCTAAAGCAACTAAGACTGTGCCTGCTAAGACCCCCTCTCACAGGCCCAGCTCTAGTTCTCAAATGCTTAGTTTAGCTGAGGATCTCATTTCTTTAATCCGGGGATCCCAACCTCAACCAGACAGGGCCTCTCAGCCACCTCCAGAGAAGAGGCCTAGAGCAGAGCCCCCTCAGCCACTTTCTACAGAGGATTCCTCTGATGATTCAGATGATTCGGACCCTCCAGAGGCTCCTTTCTCCCCTTATGAAGACTCTGATGCTGAAGAGTCCATCCCTTCTGCCTCTCCGCCTGAGGAATTTTCCTTTGGGGAAACCTTGCATGCTATGAGGGAACAATTTCAGTGGCAGGGCCAGGATTTCTCAGACTCCAGAAAAAGGCT
This sequence comes from Protopterus annectens, assembly GCF_019279795.1. Lineage (NCBI taxonomy): Eukaryota > Metazoa > Chordata > Ceratodontiformes > Protopteridae > Protopterus > Protopterus annectens. The sequence goes on from NC_056737.1 coordinate 42,059,385, forward strand.
TAGAACCTTTCTGAATTTACCACAACATAGGCCTTTAGCCATACCTCCAGTCCTTTCTGTTGTGGATGATGCATTTAATGATGCTTGTACTGCTCCTGATTCTCTACCTCCGGCCCCTGCTAAGCCTGATAGATACTACAGGGTCCCGGACACACATTACCATTTGTATAAGGCTCCTTTTGCAGATCCCGAGACTATATCCCAAGGACCTAAGGCTGTAGCAGCTACTTCTGCTAAGAACCCCCTCCCCTCAGAAAGGGAATCCAGATCCTTAGAGATGGGGTAAAAGTTTACACTTCTGCTACTCTTTCAGCTAGGGCCTTGAACTGTCAATTTCACATGATCCAGTATCAAGAATTTATGCTAGACCAGTTAACCAAAAAACTGTCCTCTGATGAATCATTAGACAAAAAATCTGTTCAGGAAATGGTACATAACATTCAGCAAGTCAGTAACCATTCCTTAAAATGCGGCTATGATGCACTGGAGGCTTCCTTTAGATCAGCCATGACTGGCACAGTTATCAGAAGGCATGCATGGTTAAAAGAGCAGGCCTTACCAGACCATGTCAAGTCCAAACTATTAGATGCTCCTATGGATAAGATCAATTTGTTTGGTGCTCCTGCACAACAGGTGCTGAAGAAGATGGAAGAGAAGGCAAAATCTGTCCAAACAGTAAAAGATTTCTTACAGGTCCAACCGCCAAGGTTTAGCAGGAATTGGCCCTCCAAGAATTGGTCCTTTCCAGACTCATCCAGAGCTCAGAGGGGCAGGAATAGGCGTTCAAGAGGCAGAAACCAATCCAGGGGTGCCTACAGGGGACGCCAGTGGCAGAGTAACAACCAGCGAGGTACAGCCACAGACACAGCCACCACCACAACTACAGGACAATCACAGTGACTTGGCTCTGGCACCGCCTACCATGGAGCAACTAGAAACACCCTTAGGCGGGAAGCTAGCCTTATTTTCAATAAACTGGCATTACATCACAAGAGACAAGTGGATTTTACAGACAATAGACCAAGGCTACAGGTTTCACTTCCATACTCTACCAGGGAAGAGAGGAATGCCAAACCTACCTCCAAATCAAAAGGCAGAAGCTCTAAAACAAATATCCCAATTATTAAAGATGAGAGCTGTGGAAAAGGTACCATCTATGGAGCAAGGAAAGGGATTTTACTCCAGACTATTCCTGGTACCAAGAAAAGAGAGCAAATGTAGACCTATTCTCGACCTGTCCACTTTAAACACATTCCTCATTGTTCCAAAATTCAAAATGCTGACTCTACAGCAGCTTCTTCCCATGCTGGGCAAGGAGTCTTGGCTGGTAACTCTAGATCTCAAGGAGGCATACCTGCACGTCCCCATACGACCAAATTGCAGAAGATACCTCAGATTTCTTGCAGGATCAGAGCATTATCAATTCTCAGCATTGCCCTTTGGCTTATCTACTGCCCAGAGTGTTCACGAAATGCCTGGCATCAGTAATTGCTCATTGCAGGCTTCAGGAATCCAAATCTACCCCTACCTGGACGACTGCCTGATACAAGCGGACAACAAAAACAAGCTAGCAGAAGACTTACAAAGGGTCATCTACCTGCTACAAGCCCTGGGATACACAGTCAATATAAAAAAGTCAAGGCTGATACCATCCCAAAGAATAAGCGTTTTCAGTGCATAGTTGGACACATCAAAGCAAATGGCCTTCCTAACAGTAGAAAAACAGGAGCAGCTACCCCTCTACTTCTTGGCATTAACAAAGCAGAACCATCTGACAGCAAGAAAAGTACTGCAAGCCTTGGGCTTCATGGCATCCTGCATAATATTGGTTCCTCATGCCAGACTGCATATGAGAAAACTACAGTGGTACCTAAGGAATTTATGGTCTCAACACAAGCACAGCTTAGAAACCCAGATTCCAATTATTCCATGCCTGAAGCAAGAATTCCTATGGTGGGCTCAGACTTGTCAGTCAAACCCAGGATTGCCCTTCCACAGTACTCAACCAAGCCAAACCATCACGACGGACGCCTCAGACCTCGGTTGGGGGGCCCACATGCTGGGCAAGTGCATACAAGGCTTATGGACTCAAGACCAGCTGCACCTACACATAAATCTAAAGGAAATGCTGGCAGTAAAACTGGCAATTCAGGCATTCAGACCATTTCTCCAACAAGGTCAATTGATGATAAGGACAGACAACACCACAGTTATGTGGTACATCAACAAACAGGGAGGCACACATTCAGATCCTCTTTGCCGGATGGCACTGGACCTCTGGAATGTGGCCCTGAGCTACAACATTCAGTTGAAAGCAATTTTGTACCAGGAAAAGAAAACATTCTAGCAGACATATTAAGCAGGACTACCACGGATGCCCACGAATGGATGCTGCATCCGGACATCTTCAAAACCATTACAAGAACATGGGGGCTTCCAGAAATAGACTTATTTGCATCCCCACGCAATCACCAGCTAAAGAAATTCTGCACAAGGACGTACCACCCACTTGCTTGGAAGGTGGACTCCCTATCCTTCAGTTGGAAAAACCTGACAGCATATGCTTTCCCACCACTTCCTTTGATGCACAAGGTGCTATTGAAGATCAAAGAGGACCGTCCAAGGATCATTCTGATAGCTCCAGACTGGCCAAGGCAACATTGGTACCCATTACTGAGGAGCATGTCTCGGGAACAAATATGGCCACCCCTGGTTCCCTTGCTGTTAACACAGAACAACTACAACAATCTGCATCCAAACCTGAAAACTCTGCAGCTGACTGCCTGGAACATTGCATAAGACCAATTAACCCAAATTTATCCCAAAGGGTTAAAGACATTATCCTTGAGGCTCGCAGACCCTCAACAAGAAAAAATTATTCAGCAAAATGGAAAAGATATCTCATTTGGAGTACTGCAAAAGGAGAAGATGTGTCACTGGTAAACATAGCCAACATCCTGGAATACTTGGCAGAGCTCTTCCACACAGGCCTGTCCTATTCCTCCATCAAGATTCATGCATCAGCTATTTCAGCAGAATATGACTTGGATCCTCCTGTCTTCTCACATCCTCTGCTCAGACAGTTTCTGAGAGGAATTAATAATGTAAAGCCTCCTAGGGAACCACCATTACCAGCATGGGACTTGAACTTTGTGCTAGAAAAATTGACACTTCCTCCTTTCGAACCAGCAGCAACAGCAGAATTACAATACTTATCATGGAAGACTGCTTTCCTGCTGGCAATCACTTCAGCAAGAAAGGTATCTGAACTTCAGGCATTAATGGCAGTACAACCCTTCCTGATCTTCCATCAAGATAGAGTGTCCATGAGAACAAATCCTTCCTTTATGCCTAAGGTGGTCTCCAGAGTCTCTTTAAATCAGGCTATCCACCTACCTACATTCTTCCCCAACCCACAGAACAGGGGAGAAAGACTGCTGCATACCTTGGATGTACATAGACAATTACGCTACTACCTGGACAGAACCAAGGGCAATAGAAAAACTGACCAGCTACTGGTAGCATATGCAACAGGAAGGGAAGGAAAAGCAATTTCAAAACAGACAATCTCCAAGTGGATAGGAAATTGCATTAGATTTTGTTACTCCTACCATGGAAAGAAAACTCCAGAGAACATCAGGCCTCACTCTACAAGGGCTACAGCCACTACCACAGCCTTCTTACGAGGAGTGGCTACCAAGGACATTTTAGAGGCTGCTACTTGGAGCTCCGTGCATACATTTGCCAAGCATTATAATTTACATTTATACTCTAGATCCCAAGCAGGTTTTGCCACTGCTGTTTTACAAGGGATCCTAACTACACCATAACTTTATTTTTCCTCCTCCCCCAGTTTGGCTATGGTATTCTACCCATTTGTAAGGACTGCAGATGCATCCTTGAAGGACATAGTACAGTTTTGTACCTACCATAAATGTAGATGTCCGATAGGAATGTATCTGCAGTCAGGATTACCCACCCGCCTTCCCCTCTGTGGTGCTCCTAGGGTATTTGCCCATCTTATAGCTAGCTGGGGGAATCTATTATGGTGTATTTGTTTGTATATATGTACATACATGCTTATTTTTTGTGTTTGCTCTCTACTATTTGGAATCATTGGCATTTATCCAAATTTAGCCTTCCAAGAGGGCACACGGCATCTGGGGCAAGAAACACTGAGGAAAATGGCATCGGCTGATGCCTTTATACCCGAAGAACTGCAGCTATGACGTCGGGTGAAGTGCGACACCAGCCGAGGCCAGACCCAGACTTTGGAATCTGGCCGACCGAAGGGCTGCTTGACGACAGGACAACCCGTTTGTAAGGACTGCAGATGCATTCCTATCGGACATCTACATTTATGGTAGGTACAAAACTGTACTTTATGACTGCAGCAATGTGAGACGAAGAACATAGTACAGATGTCCTTCAAGGATGCATCTGCAGTCTTTACAAATGGGTTGTCCTGTCGTCAGGCAGCCCTTCGGTCGGCCGGATTCCAAAGTCTGGGTCTGGCTTCGACTGGTGTCGCACTTTACCCGACGTCATTGCGGCAGTTATTCGGGTATAAAGGCATCAGCCGACGTCATTTTCCTCAGTCTTTCTTGCCGCGTGGCGCCCGAAGCAGAAGCTGTTCGCAAGTGCCGGTCGGTCAGATCCAGAGATTACTACTACCGAATACTACTTCGAAGACTTCTATAAAGCTAAGTACCCCGTTGGGGACTCTTTCTTGCCTCAGCCAATGTCAGAGAAAGTTAATAACTGTTTATCTTGTGGGAAACAAATACCTCATAAGGATTTCCACTCCTATTGCATACATTGTTTAGGCCCAGACCACGACGTAGCAGCTTATCTAGCCTGTGCTTCTTTTAACCGACGGACGCTTAGATGTCGCTCGGACTTTGCTGAACAGATTTTCGGCTCTGATTTTGCCTACATTATGCCGTCGGATCCTCCGACTATGCAAATAACCAAAAAACGCAAAGAAAAGGACCGACACTTGCGGTCCGCGGTTTCGGCCGAAACCGCTGTTAAGCAAACCACGAGTGTCTCGGTTTCGGCCGAAACCGAGCAAGCGGTTCTTTCTTCAGCCGATAACTTGCCTTCTACCGAGGCCTCTTCTATCCTGGTAGATTTCACAGGATTTATCAGACACCATTCCCCTAGATATTTCTACCCCTGCACGTGGAGCTGCTAGGCCTCCTCCAGCTATGTCTATTAAGGCCTTTGCCAGGGCTAAGGCAGCCAAAGCATCAAAACCTGTGCCTGCCAAGCCCCCCTCTCACAGGCCCAACACCAGCTCCCATATGCTTTCTTTGGCAGAGGATCTCATCTCTTTAATTCATGGAGCCCAGCCTCATCCAGACAGGGCCTCTCTCCCTCCTCCAGAAAAAAGACCTAGAGCAGAGCCCCCTGAGCCAGTAGCCACAGATGATTCCTCGGATGACTCGGATCATACAGACCCTCCTGAGGCTTCTTATTCTCCTTACGAAGACTCTGATGCTGAGGAGTCCATCCCTTCAGCCTCTCCTCCTGAGGAATTTTCCTTTGGGGAAACCTTGCATGCTATGAGGGAACAATTTCAGTGGCAGGGCCAAGATTTCTCAGACTCTAGGAAAAGGCTTAGGACCTTTCTACACTTGCCACAGCATAGGCCTTTAGCTATACCTCCAGTCCTATCTGTTGTTGATGATGCATTTAATGATGTTTGCACTGCTCCTGATACTTTACCTCCGGCCCCTGCTAAGCCCGATAGGTACTACAGGGTCCCGGACACTCATCACCACTTATATAAGGCTCCTTTAGCAGATCCAGAGACTATCTCCCAGGGCCCTAAAGCTGTAGCAGCTACTTCTTCTAAAAACCCTCCCTCTGAAAGGGATTCCAGGTCCTTAGAGAGATGGGGTAAAAGTTTACACCTCTGCTACTTTGTCAGCTAGAGCTTTGAACTGCCAATTTCATATGATTCAATATCAAGAGTTTATGCTTGACCAGTTGACTAAAAAGCTGTCCTCAGAAGAATCTATAGATAAAAGTATGTTCAAGAAATGTTACATAACATACAGCAGGTTAGTAACCATTCTTTAAAATGTGGCTATGATGCACTGGAGGCTTCCTTTAGATCAGCCATGACTGGCACAGTTATCAGGAGGCATGCATGGTTGAAATAACAGGCATTACCAGACCATGTCAAATCTAAGCTTTTGGATGCACCTATGGACAAGGTCAATTTATTTGGTGCCCCCGCACAGCAGGTACTAAAAAAGATGGAAGAAAGCAAAATCTGTGCAAACAGTGAAAGATTTCTTACAAGTTCAACCTCCAAGGTTTAGCAGGAACTGGCCCTCCAAGAATTGGTCCTTTCCGGACACCTCTAAGGCACAAAGAGGCAGGAATAGGTGCTCTAGAGGCAGAAACCAATCCAGGGGTGCCTACAGGGGTCGCCAGTGGCAGGGCAACAACCAGCGAGGTACGGATACAGCCACCACCACTACAACAACTCAATCACAGTGACTTGGCGGTGGCACCGCCTACCAGGGAACAACTAGAAGCACCCTTAGGCGGAAAGCTAACATTATTTTCAAGAAACTGGCACTGCATTACAAGAGAAAAATGGATTTTGCAGACTATAGACAAAGGCTACAGGTTCCATTTCCATACACTACCAGGAAAGAGTGGAATGCCAAACCTACCCCCTTCTCAAAGGGCAGAAGCTCTAAAACAAATATCTCAATTATTAAAGGTACCATTTCTGGAGCAAGGGAAGGGATTTTACTCCAGGCTCTTCCTGGTACCAAGAAAAGAAAACAAATGGAGACCTATTCTAGACCTGTCCGCTTTAAACACATTCCTCATTGTCCCAAAATTCAAAATGCTGACCCTACAGCAGCTTCTTCCCATGCTGGGCAAGGAGTCTTGGCTGGTAACTCTAGATCTCAAGGAGGCATACCTGCACGTCCCCATAAGACCAATTTGCAGAAGATACCTCAGATTTCTTGCAGGATCATAGCATTATCAATTCTCAGCATTGCCCTTTGGCTTATCTACTGCGCCCAGAGTGTTCACGAAATGCCTGGCATCAGTAATCGCTCATTGCAGACTTCAGGGAATTCAAATTTATCCCTACCTGGACGACTGCCTGATACAAGCGGACAACAAAACAAACTCACAGAAGATTTACAAAGAGTCATCTACCTGCTGCAAGCCCTGGGATATACAGTCAATACAAAAAAGTCAAGGCTGATTCCAACCCAAAGAATAACCTTTCTGGGTGCAGAACTGGACACATCAAAACAAATGGCATTTCTAACTGCAGAAAAGAAAGAGCAACTTCCTCTCTACTTCTTGGCATTGACAAAGCAAAGCCATCTAACTGCAAGAAAAGTGCTACAAGCTCTAGGCTTCATGGCATCCTGCATAATTCTGGTACCTCATGCCAGGCTGCATATGAGAAAGCTACAGTGGTACCTAAAGAATTTGTGGTCTCAGCACAAGCACAGCCTAGAAACCAAAATTCCAATAATCCCATGCCTGAAGCAAGAGTTCTTATGGTGGGCTCAGGCCTGTCAATCAAACACAGGACTGCCCTTTTGCAAAAGTCAACCAGGACAAACCATCACGACAGATGCCTCAGACCTCGGTTGGGGGGCACACATGATGGGCAAGTGCTTTCAAGGCCTATGGACTCAAGACCAGCTGCATCTGCACATAAATCTAAAAGAAATGATGGCAGTAAAATTGGCAATCCAGGCATTCAGACCTTTTCTCCAAGAAGGCCAGTTGATGATAAGGACAGACAACACCACAGTTATGTGGTACATCAACAAACAGGGAGGCACACACTCATACCCTCTATGCCGGTTGGCACTGGACCTATGGGATGCGGCTCTGAGCTACAACATTCAGTTACAGGCAATTTATGTACCAGGGAAGGAAAACATTTTAGCAGACATATTAAGCATAACTACAACAGATGCCCACGAATGGATGCTGCATCCGGACATCTTCAAAACCATCACAAGAGAATGGGGATTACCACAAATAGACTTGTTTGCATCCCCTTTCATTCACCAGTTGAAGAAATTCTGCACAAGGACTTACCACCCACTTGCTTGGAAGGTGGACTCCCTATCCTTCAGTTGGAAAAGCCTGACAGCATACGCATTCCCACCACTACCTTTGATGCACAAGGTGCTTCTCAAGATCAAAGAGGAACGTCCGAGGATCATTCTGATAGCCCCAGACTGGCCAAGACAACATTGGTATCCACTTCTGAGGAGCATGTCCGGGACAAATATGGACACTGCCCTGATCCCATTACTGCTGACACAGAACAACTACAACATTCTGCATCCAAACTTAAAACTCCGCAGCTAACTGCCTGGAACATTACATAACAGCAATTAACCCGAATTTATCCCAAAGGGTTAAAGACATAATCCTGGAGGCTCGTAGACCTTCAACAAGAAAGAATTATGCAGCAAAATGGAAAAGATATCTCATCTGGAGTACTGCAAAGGGGCAAGATGTGACACTGGTGAACATAGCCAACATCCTGGAGTACTTGGAGCTCTTCCATACAGGCCTGTCCTATTCCTCCATCAAGATACATGCATCAGCTATTTCAGCAGAGTACAGCTCGGATCCTCCTGTCTTCTCACACCCTCTGCTCAGACAGTTTCTGAGAGGAATCAAAAATGTAAAACCTCCCAGGAAACCTCCATTGCCCGCATGGGACTTGAACTTTGTGCTAGAAAAACTGACTCTTCCCCCTTTCGAACCAGCAGCAACAGCAGAATTACAATACTTATCCTGGAAGACTGCTTTCCTGCTGGCAATAACTTCAGCAAGAAGGGTCTCTGAACTACAGGCATTAATGGCAGTGCAACCCTTCCTAATCTTCCATCAAGATAGAGTGTCCATGAGAACAAATCCTACATTTATGCCTAAGGTGGTATCCAGAGTATCTTTAAATCAGGCTAGCCACCTTCCTACATTCTTCCCCAACCCACAGAACAGGGGGGAAAGGCTCTTACATACCTTGGATGTACACAGACAATTACGCTACTACCTGGACAGGACAAAAAACAATAGAAAAACTGACCAGCTTCTGGTAGCATATGCAGCAGGAAAGGAAGGAAAACCTATTTCTAAACAGACAATCTCCAAATGGATAGGAAATTGCATTAGATTTTGTTACTCCTACCATGGAAAGAAAACTCCAGAGAACATCAGGCCTCACTCCACAAGGGCTACAGCCACTACCACAGCTTTCTTACGAGGAGTGGCTACCAAGGACATTATAGAGGCTGCTACTTGGACCTCCGTGCATACATTTGCCAAGCATTATAACTTACCTTTATACTCTAGATCCCGTGCTGGCTTTGCCACTGCTGTTTTGCAAGGGATCCTAACTACACCATAATCTCTTCTCATGTCCTCCTCCCCTAGTTTAGCTATGGTATTCTACCCATTTGTAAAGACTGCTGATGCATCCTTGAAGGACATAGTACAGTTTTGTACCTACCATAAATGTAGATGTCCGAGAGGAATGCATCTGCAGTCAGGATTACCCACCCTCCTTCCCCTCTGAGGTACTCCTAGGGTATTTGCCAATCTTCAGCTAGCTTGGGGGGATCCATTATGGTGCATTCATTTGTATATATGTACATACTTGCTTATTTTATGTGTTTGCTCTCTACTATTTGGAAACTTTGGCATTTATCCAAATTTAGCCATCCAAGAGGGCACCTGGCATCTGGGGCAAGAAACACTGAGGAAAATAGCGTCGGCTGATGTCTTTATACCCGAATAACTGCCGCAATGACGTCGGGTGAAGTGCGACACCAGCCGAAGCCAGACCCAGACTTTGGAATCCGGCTGACCGAAGGGCTGCCTGACGACAGGACAACCCATTTGTAAAGACTGCAGATGCATTCCTCTCGGACATCTACATTTATGGTAGGTACAAAACTGTACTTTTTGTACCTACCATAAATGTAGATGTTTGAGGATCCACATTGCTGCAGTCCAATTTTCCCTCCCTCCTTTCCCTCTATAGTTTGGGGTTGCTGTGTTTCTTTTGGGATAATTTTTATTTTCTATATGTTGGTTGTTGGGTACTTTCTATTTTGGCTATGGCCTTTCCTTTTTAGGCCTTCTGACATCTGGGGCAAGAAAGACTGAGGATATGGCATCGGTCATGCGCTTAAGTACTACTGCGTACTGACGTCAGCTCTGAGCGACCATAACCGACGCCAGCCTAACACTTTGGTATTCGGGCTGACCGAGGACAGCGGACTACCCACAGGTTATGACTGCAGCAATGTGGATCCTCGAACATCTACATTTATGGTACGTACAAAACTGTACTTTTCCCTCCCTCCTTCCCCTCTTGGGACAGGCCTATTGGCTAACACCTCCTCGTGCAACCTGTTTGGGGGTATTCATTCACGATGTATTTGCTTGCACTATTGTATTTTGATTATATGGCATTGCTTTATTACACAAATTTATGTATTGCCTTCCTTCTGGGGGCACCTGACATCTGGGGCAAGAAAAACTGAAGAAAATGGCGTTGGCTGGTTCTTTTATACCCCTGTCGCACTGACGTCAGGGAAGAAGTGACGACAACCGACGCCGGACCTAGACTTTGGAATTCAGCCGACCGAGGACCCGCCTGACGGCAGGAGAACCAATCTGTTATGACTGCAGCTGTATTAGCACTCGAACATCTACATTTATGGTAGGTACAAAACTGTACTTTTATGCCTTTCCTCCTCTGCTCTCCAAAGTACTACTAAAGTTCAAACAAGACAAACCACGCCAGCACTGGTACCCCCTACTGTGCAGTGTCACTGTTGGCCCCATGGCACCTGCCTCAGACTCCTACCCAACCAGATTCTGCACCCTGAGCTTTAAACACTGAACCTAGCAGCCTGGCTAATTACCTAAGCTTTCCTTTTACCATCCCTCAGTAAACCAGTGATTTTATATCCTTTTAGAGGCAAGGAGGCCTAGTACTAGAAAATTTTATGCTGAAAAATGGAAAATATTCTGTGCCTAGAACCAGTCTCAAGGGATGAGCGCAGCAGTGCCCAATTTACCTTAGATTTTACAATACTTAACTGAGATGCTTCACAAGGGTCTGTCTTTTTCCTCAAAAATTCACACCTCTGCCATTTTAGCTCATTATAACACAGAACCTCCCCTCTTCTCTCATCCACTGCTCAAGCAGTTCCTCAGAGGGGCCAAAAATTTAAGACCACCCAGGAGAACTCTAACTCCAGCCTGGGACCTTAACTTTGTATTGGAGAAACTCACCCTTCCTCCTCTCTAGCCAGCTGTTACTGCAGATTTAAATTTTTTCTTGGAAAACAGCTTTCCTTTTAGCTATCACTTCAGCAAGAAGGGTATCTGAATTACAGGCCCTTATGGCAGTGGAGCCTTTCATCATCTTTCCTGTGGACAGGGTGTCCCTCAGGACCAATCCCTCTTTCATGCCAAAGGTGGTATCCAGTGTGGCCTTTAATCAGTCCATTCATTTGCCAACCTTCTTTCCTAATCCACAGAACAAAGGGGAACAGAAACTGCACTCCTTAGATGTGCACAGACAACTTAGATTCTACTTGGACAGGACTAAACCTCAAAGGAAATCTGAACTGCTGGTGGCATTTGCTGCAGGGACAGAGGAGAAGGTTATTTTAAAGAAAAAAAACATCTCCAAATGGATAGGCCATTTCATTCATTTCTGCTATAAGCACCATGGAAAACCTATCCCCCAGGGGCCAGAACCCACTCAACCATGGCTGCTTCTACCTCTACAGCCTTTCTCAGAGGCGTACCTACCAGGGACATCCTAGAAGCTGCTACCTGGAGTTCTGTACGTACTTTCACCAAGCATTACCATTTGCCAATTTTCTCTAAATCCAGAGCTGGCTTTGTCACTGCAGTTTTTCAGGGCCTTATAGCTGGTTCTAATGCTGTCTAAATTCCTCCTCCCATCCTTAGCTTTGGGAATCTACCCAAATGTGATGACTGCAACAGTGAAACACTAAGAACATAGTACAGTTGTGTACACTTACCATAAAGGTAGATGTTCAAGTGTATTCACTGTTGCAGTCCTGGTTACCCTTCCTCCAGCCCCTGATGACTTTTGGCTATACCTCTTCTCTCCTTTTCAATGCTTAAAAGCATTTTGGTGTTTGCTTTTTTGTTGGAGGCATAACCTTGTATATTTATAGATTTAATTGCTTCCCATTAGGGGGGGCACCTGACATCTGGGGCAAGAAAAACTGATGTGATGACATCGGCTGCATATTTTATACCCCTGACTACCTGATGTCACGGAAGAAGAGACGGCAACCGATGTAGGACCCAAGACTCTGTTAATCAGGCCGACTGAGGGCTACTGCAAGCAGATAACCCAAATGTGATGACTGCAACAGTGAATACACTGTAACATCTACATTTATGGTAAGTGTACACAACTGTACTTTCTCTTATTGATGTGATCTACTTTCTCTCTTATTGATGTGATCTGCTCTGCTCCATGCTGGCTTAGTATTTTCATCCATTAAAGCCTACCTGTCAGCAATTTCTGTTTGTCTGGACTCTAGATTTCAGGTCAGACAATTTCTTAAAGGTGTCCATGTCAACCCTCTCTGGAAGCCTATTCTGCTTTCCTAGGACCTCAATTAATTACTTGAAAAATTGACTTGGCCCCTTTTGTTTGCCTGCTTTTTCAACTTCCTTACAGCATTGTACTTGGAAGACTTTTATTCTTTTGGCTCTTACTTCAGCCTAGAGGGTCCATGAACTTTAGGATGTCGTGGCTATTCTTTCTTGACTTTCTAGAGAGACATGGTGTCTCTTCTCACTAATTCTTTTTATGCCAAGGTGGTCAGTGAGTTTTGCCCCCCTAATCATTTATTCATCTTTCTTTTTTCCTTCTCCACAGTCTGCCAGTGAGAATGCTCTTCACACTTTGGATGTGCATTGGCATGTCCGGTGTTATTTAGATGAAACTAAAGTTATTCACAAATCTGAGCAGCTTTGATGTTCATGTTTCACTGTTGCAGTCATTAATCTTGGGATATCCTGCTGGCAGGCTACCCGCATTCGGCCTGAATTCCAAAGTCTTGGTCTGGCATCGGTTGCTGTCGCTTCTTCCTGACGTCAGTGCGCCAGGGGTGTAAAAGATGCAGCCGACGCCATTTTCTTCAGTCTTCTTGCCGCGTGGTGCCCGAAGCAGAAGCAGTTTGCAAGTGCCAGTCGGCCGACTCCTGAGATTTTCATGTTCGAATTTCAGATCCAAAGTTTTCATTTAAAGCTAAGTACCCCGTTGGGGGAACTTTTTTTCTTGCTCCAGACTGATGTCAGAAAAAGTTAATTGTATTTCTTGTGGGAAGCAAATACCTCATAAGAACTTCCATTCTTATTGTATTCCTTGCCTAGGCCCTGATCACGACGTAGCTAATTGCAGATTTTGTGCTAGATTTAACCAACGCACTATTAAGCGTCGGTACGATTTTGCATTTCATTACTTTGGCCGAAGATTTAATTACACAATGTCGTCTGATAGCCATCCGACTACGGCAATTCACAAGAAACACAAGGAAAAGGACAGGCATCCGAGGTCCAAAACTGACTAGGCTTCTTCTAAGCCAGTCACCGGTTCTCAGTGAGGTGCTTTCGCAGCCCCTGATGCCCGCTACCTCAGAGCTGCAGGCCGCTTCAGACTTCCACGTGGAGCAGACTAGGCCTCTGGAAACTCATGGTATTGGACACTTGGAAAATATTCCCTCAGATGGGTCCGGAGCCGTTGAGCAGGCAAAGACTAAAGCAACACTAAAGACAAAGAAACAAGTGCAGCAAGCCCATGGACAGGCCTCCATGCCTAAAAAACAGTTGCTCAAAATGGCCGAAGACCTAATTACTTTGATCAGGGGTTCCCATCCCCCTCCTGAGAAAAGGCCTAGGCAAGAGAGAGAATAGGAATCTTCAGATCAGGTTTCCATTTCCTCTGGCTCCTCTTCTGAACAAGAATACTCCCTCCCTCCCTCCCTATGAGGATTCTGATGCTGAAGAATCTATCCCTTCAGCCTCCCCTCCTGAGGATTTTTCTTTTGGGGAAACCCTGCATACCATGAGGGAGCACTTCCACTGGGAGAGCCAAGACAACTCAGAATCTAAGAAAAGGCTTAGAGATTTTCTTTTACTACCTCAGCACAGGCCTCTTGCAATCCCTCCTGTTTTAGACATTGTAGGTGATGTATTTTCAGAGTCCGGCCTGTCCCCTGACTCTTTACCCCCTGCACCTGTTAAGCCAGACAGATACTACAGGGTTCCAGATTCACATAAATTTCTTTATAAAAACCCTGCTGTTGACCCAGAAACTATTTCTCAGGGTCCCAAAGGGGTCAAGGCTTCTACTGCAAAAAACCCTATCCCCACTGATAGGGATTCAAGGGCACTGGACAGATGGGGGGAAAAAGGTTTACACTTCTGCTGCCTTGGCTGTGAGGGCTTTAAATTGTCAATTTCATATGCTTAAATATCAGCAATACTTATTGTCACTGCTTAAACAGAAAATGTTAAATTCTGAATGTGCAGAAAACAAAGAATTGCAGGATTTATTGCATGCAACTGAACAAGTGGGAAAGCATACTTTGCAATGTGGTTTTCATTCTCTGGAGGCCTCTTGCAGGGCCGCTGTTACGGGATCTGTCATTAGGCGACATGCTTGGTTAAAGGAACAGAATCTGCCTGATCATGTTAAGGCAAAATTATTAGATGCTCCATTACAGCATGATACTTTGTTTGGTGTTAAAGCAGAAGAGGTGTTGAAAATGGAGGACAAAGCGAAATCTATGCAGACCGTTAAGGATTTCTTACAGGTGCAGCCACCCAGATTTAGCAGGAACTGGCCTACTAAGAATTGGTCCTTTCCAGTGTCAGACAGGCCACAAAGAGGCAGATACAGATGCCCCAGAGTCAGATCCCAGCCCCAAGGTTCATACAGGCCTAAACAATGGGGTGCTTCTACCTCCAAAAGTGGAGAAGACAAATCACAGCCGTACAGGAAACAGTCCCAATGACTTTCCTCTGCCAGAACCAAGCACTTATCTTTTGGCAGCCCCCTTAGGGGGAAAACTAGCACTTTTTTTCACAAAATTGGCACATGATCACCCAGGACAAATGGGTCTTAAACATAGTGTCTCAGGGCTACAGGTTCCACTTTCACACCCTGCCAAGGGCAAAAGGTATGCCAGACCTGCCACACAATCAATGGGCAGAGGCACAAAAGCAAGTTTCATCCCTCATGGACATGAGGGCCATTCAGTGAGTACCACAACAAGAGCAGGGACAAGGATTTTACTCGAGACTTTTCTTGGTACCCAGAAAGGGCAAAGCTTGGAGACCAATACTGGACCTGTCTATTCTAAACACATTTCTGGATGTTCCAAAATTCAAAATGTTAACTCTGCAGCAGCTACTGCCCATGCTGGGCAAGAAGGCTTGGCTCGTAACTTTGGACGTAAGAGGCATACCTGCATGTCCCAGTCAGACAATCTTGCAGAAGATACCTCAAATTCATAGCTGGCTCAATGCACTACCAATTCTCTGCACTGCCCTTTGCTTATCTACTGCGCCCAGGGTTTTCACAAAATGCCTGGCACCAGTAATTGCATTTTGCAGACAAGAGGAATTCAGATATATCCTTACTTGGACGACTGCCATATTCAAGCAGAGAACAAGGACATTCTACTAAAGCATCTGGCGTTTGTAAAAAGATTACTAATTTGCCTAGGGTACACAGTAAACGAAAAGAAATCAAAACTAGTACCCTCTCAAGAGATAATATTCCTGCGTGCAAGCTTAAATACAACTGCAATTGCAACTGTAATGACTGCAAAAGTGAATACACTCTTAACATCTACATTTATGGTAGGTACACAACTGTACTTTTTTCATTCCAGAATTTTGGGGTTGGCTGTTTCTAAGCAAACCATTGCCTAGATTTATAAGGCCATTTCTTTTTTGTTCTTGTGGAAAGTGCCTTTCATCAATAGTAAAGGGACATTCCACAAGGGCAGTTGCCTCCTCTGGTGCTTTTTTCCCAAGTGTTTGGGTACCATTGCCATCCTTGAGGCTCTGCTGTTTGGTCCTCTACATATTTTCACCAAGGATTCCAAATTGGATGTTTCCAGGGTCAGGGCAGATTTTATCAGGGCGGTCCTGCATGGATTTGTTGAGGGCTGATGTTCATCATGTTTCACTGTTGCAGTCATTACACTTGGGTTATCCTGCTGGCAGGCTACCCGCAGTCGGCCTGAATTCCAAAGTCTTGGTCCGGTGTAGGTTGCTGTCGCCTCTTCCCTGATGTCAGTGTGCCAGGGGTATAAAAGATGCAGCAGACGCCATTTTCTTCAGTCTTTCTTGCCGCACGGTGTCCAAAGCAAAAGCGGTTTGCAAGTGCCAGTCGGCCAACTTCTGAGATTTTCGAAATTGAATTTCAGAACCGAAGTCTTCAGTAAAGCTAAGTACCCTGTTGGGGAAACTTTTTCTTGCTCCAAACTGATGTCAGTAAAAGTTAATTGTATTTCTTGTGGGAAGCAAATACCTCTTAAGGATTTTCACTCTTACTGTATTCCTCGCCTAGGCCCCCGACCACGATGTTGCTAGTTGTCGGTTTTGCGCTAGATTCAACCAACGCACTGTTAAGCGTCTGTTTGATTTTGCTTTACATTACTTTGGCCGAAGATTTAATTATATAATGCCGTTGGAACAACCGATGACCGGAACTCATAAAAAACGCAAGGACAAAGAAAAGGACATGCATCCAAGGTCCAAAACAGATGAAGCCTCTTCTAGGCCAGTCGCAGGTTCTCAGTGAGGCGCTTTCGCAGCCCCTGACACCTGCTACCTCAGCCACAGGCTGCCTCCGACTCTCACATAGAGACACCTAGTCCTCTGGAAACTCAAGGTATTGGGCCTACGGAAACTATTCCCTCAGATGGGTCCAGAGCCGCTGAGCAGGCATCTGCTTCTGAGGGTGTTTTCAGACCTACACAGCTTACTAGCAGGACTTCTTCAGCAGCCAAGACAAATTCTAAAACACCAGTAAAGACAAACAAGTTCAGCATTCACCTGGACAGTCATCCATGCCAAAGAAACAGATGCTTAAAATGGCTGAGGACCTAATTTCTCTGATCAGGGGTTCCCATCCCCCTCCTGATAAAAGGCCTAGGCAAG
Source organism: Protopterus annectens (assembly GCF_019279795.1). Lineage (NCBI taxonomy): Eukaryota > Metazoa > Chordata > Ceratodontiformes > Protopteridae > Protopterus > Protopterus annectens. Next base: position 42,076,641 of record NC_056737.1, read on the forward strand.
ATACTGACTGATTCCTCTGACCAGGTTTCTATTTCCTCTGATTCCTCTTCTGAACAGGGATATTCTCTTCCTCCCTATGAGGATTCTGATGCTGAAGAATCTATCCCTTCAGCCACTCCTCCTGAGGATTATTCTTTTGGGGAAACCCTGCATACCATGAGGGAGTATTTCCATTGGGAGAGCCAAGATTATTCTGAATCCAAGAAAAGGCTCAGAGATTTTCTTTTATTGCCTCAGCACAGGCCCCTTGCTATACCCCCTGTACTAGATATTGTTGATGTTTTTTCTGAATCCAGTCTGTCTCCTGATTCTTTACCCCCTGCACCAATTAAGCCAGATAGGTACTACAGGGTCCCAGATTCACATAAATTTCATTATAAAAACCCTGCTGCTGACCCAGAAACAATTTCACAGGGTCCCAAAGGGGTCAAGGCTTCCACGGGAAAAAAATCCTGTTCCCTCTGATAGGGATTCAAGAGCACTGGACAGATGGGGGAAAAAAGTCTATACCTCTGCTACTTTAGCTGTAAGGCCTTTAAACGATCAGTTTCACATGCTTAAATACCAACAATATCTGATGTCTTTGCTCAAACAGAAAATGCTTACAAGCTCAGAATGTACTGAAAATAAGGAAATGCAGGATTTGTTGCATGCAGCTGAAGTGGGAAAGCATACTTTGCAATGTGGTTTTGATTCATTAGAGGCTTATTGCAGAGCCGCAGTTACAGGTTCTGTCATTCGAAGGCATGCTTGGTTAAAGGAACAAAGTTTACCTGATCATGTTAAAGCAAAATTGTTGGATGCTCCATTACAGCATGATACTTTGGTGTTAAGGCAGAAGAGGTGTTAAAGAAAGTGGAGGATAAAGCAAAATCAATGCAGACAGTAAAGGATTTCTGACAGGTTCAGCCACGCCTTCAAAAAATTGGTCCTTTCCAGTGTCAGGCCACAAAGAGGCAGATACAGACACCCAAGAGGCAGATCTCAGCCACAAGGCACATACAGACCGAAGCAATGGGGTGCTTCTGCCCCCAAAGGCGGAGAAGACAAATCTCAACCCTATTGGAAATGGTCCCAATGACTTCCCTCTACCAATGCCAAGCACTTACCTATTGCAGGCACCCTTAGGGGGAAAACTTGCACTTTTCCTCACAAAATTACCCAAGACAAATGGGTACTAAATATTGTTTCCCAGGGTTACAAGTTCCACTTTCACACCCTTCCAAGGCCAAAGGATATGCCAGACCTGCCACACAATCAATGGGCAGAGGCACAAAGACAAATTTCTGCTCTCATGGACATGAGGGCTATTCAAAAAGTACCACAGCAAGAGCAAGGATTTTACTCAAGACGCTTCTTGGTACCCAGAAAGGACAAAGCTTTGAGACCAATACTAGACCCGTCTACTCTAAATACTTTCCTGGGCGTTCCAAAAGTCAAAATGTTGACACGACAACTTCTACCCATGCTGGGTAAGAAGGCTTGGCTAGTTACTTTGGACCTCAAAGAGGCATACCTGCATGTCCCAATCCGACAATCATGCAGAAGATACCTCAGATTCATAGCTGGCTCAATACATTACCAATTCTCTGCACTGCCCTTTGGCTTATCTACTGCGCCCAGGGTCTTCACAAAATGCCTTGCACCAGTAATTGCATTTTGCAGACAAAAAAAGAATTCAAATATATCCCTACTTGGACGACTGCCTTATTCAAGCAGACAGCAAGGGCATTCTACTAAAGCATCTGGCGTTTGTAAAAAGATTATTATTTTCCCTGGGGTACACAGTAAACGAAAATAAATCAAAACTAGTGCCCTCTCAAGTGAGAATATTCCTGCGTGCAAGCCTAAATACCACTGCCCAGGTGGCTTATCTCACGCCAGACAAACAAAGGTAACTGACTTATTATTTTCAACTGATGGCAACAAAGACCCAGCTACCTGCAAGAAAAATTCTGCAGGCTTTGGGCTTCATGGCATCCTTCATCCTGCTAATTCCATATGCAAGACTGCATATGAGGAAGCTACAATGGTATCTAAAAAGTGTTTGGACTCAACATTGCCACAGCCTGGAAACAATAATTACTCTCATTCCTTGCCTGCAAAAGGAGTTTTGATGGTGAGCACTGGCCTGTCACCACAACAAGGGACAGCCTTTCACTCTACCCACAGCCAGGCAGACACTAACAACAGATGCCTCGGATTATGCCTGGGGAGCACACATGGCGGGAAATTGCATACAGGGCACGTGGCCCACAGACCAAATGCATCTTCATATCAATCAAAAAGAGATGCTAGCTGTACAGAATGCCCTGACAGCCTTCAAGGATCAGCTACATCCAGGACAACTATTACTAAAGACAGACAATGCTACAGTCATGTGGTACATAAGCAAGGGGGCACACATTCCTACCCCCTCTGCAGGGAAGCCATGACTCTGTGGAACACAGCACTAGCCTATCAAGTACATCTGCAGGCACAATTCCTGCCAGGAAAGAAAAATTATCTGGCAGACGACCTAAGCAGAAACCTCATGGACCCTCACGAGTGGAAACTGGATCCACAAGTCTTCAGTATAACAAAGAAATGGGGATGCCCAGACATAGATCTATTTGCCTCCCCTCACAATTGCCAACTACAGTGATTCTGCACAAGGACTTGTCACTCACAAGCATGGAAGGTGGATGCTCTATCATTCAGCTGGAAAAGCCTAACGGTTTATGCCTATCCACCACTGCCTCTACTCCCCAAGGTACTCCTAAAAGTCAGACAAGAGAAGCCAAAAATGATTGATTGCCCCAGACTGGCCATGCCAGCACTGGTACCCAATCCTAAAGAGCTTGTCTCAAGGACCAGCCTGGACTTTACCTCAAATTCCTCATCTGCTGACACAAAACAATCAGATCCTGCACAGCCAACTCAGAACCTTAAATCTGGCTGCTTGGCGAGTAATATAGCCACTCAGAACTCACCTCTCTCTAAAGCAGTTATGGATGTCATTTTGGAAGCCAGGAGGCCCAGCACCAGGAAATCTTATGCAGAAAAATGGAAGAGATTCTGTGCTTGGAACCAGGCACAAGGACTTGAACCGCTTGTCCCTAATATTCCTCAGATTTTACAATATTTGACTGAGATGCTGGACAAAGGCTTATCCTTCTCGTCAATTAAGATCCATGCCTCTGCCATTTCAGCTCATTACAATACGGAACCTCCTATTTTCTCTCATCCACTACAAAGGCAGTATCTCAGAGGGGCAAAAAACATAAGACCCTCAAGGAGAACACCTATACCAACATGGGACCTCAACTTTGTCTTGGAAAATCTCACACTGCCTCCTTTTGAGCCAGCTAATACAGCTGAGATAAAATTCTTATCATGGAAAACTGCTCTGCTCCTAGCAATAACCTCAGCAAGAAGAGTCTGAGTTACAGGCATTAATGGCAGTGGAACCTTTCATCATTTTTCATCCGGACAGGGTTTCTCTAAGGACAAACCCAACATTTATGCCAAAGGTAGTATCCATTGTGGCTCTTAACCAAAGCATTCATTTTACCAACCTTTTATCCAAATCCCCAGAATAAAGGGGGGATACTTCTGCACTCTTTGGACATACACAGGCAGCTACGCTTCTACTTGAACAAAACAAAAGCTTTCAGAAAAACTGAGCAACTTTTTGTGGCATACGCTGCAGGATCACAAGGAAAGGCTACTTCAAAGCAGACTATTTCAAAATGGATAGGACACTGCATTCATTTATGTTATGCACAGCATGGCAAATCAGTGCCTAAGAATATTAGGCCACATTCTACCAGTGCAGCAGCCACATCAGCAGCCTTTCTCAGAGGTGTACCAACCAAGGAAATTTTGGAGGCTGCAACTTGGAGTTCAGTGCACACTTTTACCAAGCACTATCACTTACCTCTTTACTCTAAATCCAGAGCAGACTTTGCCACTGCAGTCCTGCAGGGCCTCATAGCCACTCCTAATCCTACTTAGACCCAGCCGCCCTACTTCAGCTTTGGGATTCAGCCCAAGTGTAATGACTGCAACAGTGAAACACGATGAACATAGTACAGTTGTGTACCTACCATAAATGTAGATGTTAGTGTGTTCACTGTTGCAGTCCAGGTTACCCTCCCACCATCCCCCTTTCATTGCCGGGACTTGTCTGTACTTCTATATTCTATTCTATACAACCTATGTGGTGTATTTGCTTGTAGAGGAAGCTAATGTTTGTTTGTGCATGCTTTTTTATTTGCAAATTTTTCAGCCTACCCTTTTGGGGACACCTGACATCTGGGGCAAGAAAAACCGAAGAAAATGGCGGCTGCATTTTTTATACCCCTGGCGCACTGACGTTGGGGAAGAGGCGACGGCAAATGACGCTGGACCAAGACTTTTGAAGTCAGGCCGACTGCGGGTAGCCTGCCAGCAGGATAACCTAAGTGTAATGACTGCAACAGTGAATACACTCTAACATCTACATTTATGGTAGGTACACAACTGTACTTTCTGTGCCTTCCTTTTCCAAGGCTTCCTCTTGAGTTCTTGTACTCTCCCTTAGGTAAAGGATACTACAACAGTGATGCAGAAGGACATAGTGCAGTTATGTAAAAATCTTACCACAGTAGTGATCTCTTCATTTTTACAGTTTTAGCTCCTGCCATGTAGTTTTCTTTCCCTCCTGGCCAAGGGGTCCTTTGTCATAGTCTTATTTTTTTCTCCCTATGGATGTACATGTTCATGTCACTAGGGGCATTCTGTTCCTCCTTGGGCTTTTCCAGTTCTGAGTTTGTGCATTTGTACAGTTCCTTCATGCCTTATGCTGCGCACGTGGCTGAAGATCTTTTAGATAACGAGTACTGCAACAGTGAAGAGAGAAACATCTACTTTTATTGTAAGATTTTACACACCTGGAGTTCTCAGCTGATTATATCAGAAGGACCAGTGGTAATTTTCAGATCTTAGTAAGGGAGGAGATTCATATAACCATTAAGTCACGGAAGGGGTCTGACCCTGCAGAAACAAACTGAAGACCAAGCATAGTTCCCCTATTAAGGATCCCTAAGGAATTGGATTCCTGTGATGAGGATCTGGACTGGGGGGGGGTCCTTGGGCCTCAAACATCTATCCTACACAAGCTAAAAGCCCTGTCCCTCTACTCAGTCTCCTACAGACTCCTCAGAGGTGACCACTGTCTGGCATACAAAGCAATCTCTGATCCCGCCCTGGTCAAGCTCCACTCTAGTAACCTGCACGTGAGACCTCAGCCTGGTCTGTGACATAAATCTGTCCCGCCAACAAGTCCTATTGATGTCCGAGAACAACCCCTTTTGTGGAATAGACACCCTCTTCACATAAGAGTACCTCATTAAACCTTTTTAAGCGCAACCTGGATAACTGGATGGGGAACAGAAAATACACCTCTGGATTCCACGTATGTCCCTGCTAGATATTGGCATAGCGTGCTCACTTGTTAGAACATGGGCTAAATTCTTGGCTAGGCTTGTAAGGGCTTCATGGCCAATAGCCTAGTAACTTCCTATGATCCTACTCCCCTTGGACTATGGTTCAGAGGGCGACTACTCCATTAGTCCAGATTCCCCTTTGGATACCATTGCCTGTATGATGGATTATTTAAGTGGGATTGATGTTCGTGTTACCCTGCTGCAGTCATCACACCTGGGTTATCCTGCTGTCAGGCGGTCCCGCAGTCAGCCCGAATTTCCAAAGTCTTGGTCCGGCGTCGGTTGCTGTCGCTTCTTCCCTGACGTCAGTGCTCCAGGGGTATATAAGAGGCATCCGATGCTATTTTCTAAAGTCTTTCTTGCTGCGCGGTGCCCGAAGCAGAAGCAGTTCGCAAGTGCCAGTCGGCCGACACCTGAGATTTTCGATTTGAATTTTAGTCCAAAGTCTTCAATAAAGCTAAGTACCCCGTTGGGGAACACTTTCTTGCCTCAGTCCGATGTCAGAAAAAGTTAACAATTGCATTTCTTGTGAGAAGCAAATACCTCATAAGGACTTCCTTTCCTATTGTATTCCTTGCCTAGGCCCAGACCACGACGTCACAGGGTGTTGGTTTTGCGCTAGGTTTAATAAACGCACTATCAAATGCCGTTTTGACTTCGCACGGCATTACTTTGGTATTAAATTTAATTATATCATGCCATCAGAACAGCCGACAACAGCAATTCATAAAAAACGCAAGGATAAGGACAGGCAGCCTAGGAATACGCCAGACCCCGAGGCCTCAGCTGGGCCTGTCGCCGGTTCTCCGGTTTTCAGTGAGGCGCCTACGCAGCCCCTGATGACCGCAGAGCTGGAACCCCAGACAGCTGCTGACTCCCAAGCGGAGTCTACTAGGCCGACGCAGCCATCTACCGACACCGGAGCAGAATTAGACACCGGTGCAGAGGAAACACCTTTGGTTGCAGAAGGTGTCTTCAGACCGACTACACTCACCATTAAATCTTATGCTAAGCTTAAAACTCCTTTAAAGCCTAAGAAAACTGTTCATCAGTCTACAGGTCAAGGCCCCATGCCTAAGAAACAGATGCTTAAGATGGCTGAAGATTTAATTACCCTTATCAGGGGTTCCCATCCCCCTCCTGATAAAAGACCAAGGCAAGAGGAGGATTATGCATCCTCTGACCAGGTTTCTCTCTCCTCAGATTACACTTTTCCACCTTATGAGTATTCTGATGCTGAAGACTCTATTCCCTCAGCATCTCCCCCCTGAAGACTACTCCTTTGGGGAAACATTACATACCATGAGGGAACATTTCCACTGGGAAGGCCAGGATTACTCAGATTGTAAGAAAAGGCTCTGAGAGTTCCTTTTATTACCCCAGCACAGACCTCTTGCTATCCCTCCTGTTTTAGATATTGTGGATGATGTTTACTTGGAGTCTAGTTTAAATCCTGACTCTCTGCCTCCTGCTCCAGCCAAACCAGACAGATACTACAGAGTACCTGACTCACACAAATTCCTTTATAAAAGCCCTATAGCTGACCCAGAAAACATTTCCCAGGGTCCTAAGGGAGCAAAAGCTTCTATGGCTAAAAATCCTGTGCCCTCTGTAAGAGATTCCAGAGCCCTAGATAGATGGGGAAAGAAAATATACATCTCTGCAACTCTGGCTATGAGAGCATTAAATTGCCAGTTTCACATGTTGAAATATCAACAATTCCTGATGTCTCAGTTAAAACAAAAAATGAGCACACCATTCAGAACAGCCTGAATTCAAGGAAATGCAGGATCTGTTGCATGCAGCTGAACAGGTGGGCAAGCATACTTTACAATGCGGATTTGATTCATTGGAAGCTTCCTGTAGAGCAGCTGTTACTGGCTCTGTCATTCGTAGACATGCTTGGTTAAAAGAGCAAACCCTCCCTGACCATGTTAAAGCAAAATTATTAGATGCACCTTTACTACAAGATGTATTATTTGGTGTCAAAGCAGAAGAGGTTTTAAAGAAAATGGAGGACAAGTCTAAATCTATGCAAACGGTCAAGGATTTCTTGCAGGTACAACCCCCTCGCTTAAGCAGAAATTGGCAAACAAAAAATTGGTCCTTTCCAGCTTCAGACAGATCACAGAGGGGCAAATACAGATGCCCAAGGGGCAGAGGTCAGTCACAGGGCCCTTACAAACCTCGCCAATGGGGTTCTGCTACCCAGAAAGGAGGTGAAGACAGGCCCCAAGCTAGCAGAAGGCAGACACAATGACTCTATCCTCAACCTACCAAGCAAATCTCTCCTGGCAACACCCGTGGGAGGAAAACTAGCATTTTTTGCAGACAACTGGCACATCATCATCACAAGACAAATGGGTTCTAAACAGTATCTACAGATTCCACTTTTCATTCCTTACCAAGGATCAAAGGAATGCCAAACCTGCCACCAAATCAATGGGCAGAGGCACAAAAACAAATTGCAGCTCTCATGAACATGAGAGCCATTCAACAGGTACCTTCACAGGAGCAAGGACAAGGATTTTACTCAAGACTTTTCCTAGTTCCAAGAAAGGGCAAAGCATGGAGACCCATTCTGGATCTTTCAATTCTGAACACCTATCTGCAAGTGCCAAAATTCAAGATGCTAACACTACAGCAGCATCTTCCCATGTTGGGCAAGAATGCTTGGCTAGTCACTTTGGACCTCAAGGAGGCATACCTGCATGTCCCTATCAGACAAAATTGCAGAAGATACCTCCGCTTCATTGCAGGTTCAACGCATTATCAATTCTCTGCACTGCCCTTCGGCTTATCTACTGTGCCCAGGGTCTTCACAAAATGCCTGGCACCAGTAATTGCATACTGCAGACAAAGAGGAATTCAAATATACCCATACCTGGATGACTGTCTTATTCAAGCACAAAACAAGGACATTCTTTTACAGCATCTGGCATTTGTCAAACACCTTCTAAGTTGCCTAGGGTACACAGTAAATGAAAAGAAATCAAAACTAGTGCCCTCACAAAAACATAATATTCCTGTGTGCCAGCTTGAATACAACGGCCCAGATGGCTTATCTCACGCCAGACAAACGACAGCTGTTTCAATATTTCAAAATAATGGCAACAAAGACCCAATTCCCTGCAAGAAAAATTATGCAGGCCTTGGGATTCATGGCATCTTGCATACTACTAATAACATTTGCAAAACTGCATATGTGGAAATTGCAGTGGTACCTAAAAAGCGTATGGTCTCAACACAGCCACAGCTTGGACACAATGATATCTCTCATTCCCTGCCTTCAACAGGAATTACTATGGTGGTCACAGGCATGTCACCTCAACAAGGGTCAGCCTTTCACCTTGCCCCCAACCAGGCAAACTATCACAACAGATGCTTCAGACTATGCCTGGGGGGCACACATGGCAGGACAATGCATTCAAGGCCTATGGACTGCAGAACAAAGAAAACTGCACATAAATCAAAAAGAGATGCTAGCTGTACAGAAAGCTCTGACAGCCTTCAAGGATCTACTACATCCAGGACAACTTGCAATAAAGACGGACAACACCACAGTAATGTGGTACATAAACAAACAAGGGGGCACACATTCCTACCCTCTTTGCAGGCAAGCAATGATCTTATGGAGCACAGCTCTGGCCTACCAAGTCCAGTTACAAGCTCAATTCCTGCCAGGACAGAAAAACATGTTGGCAGACGACCTAAGCAGAAACGTCAAAGATCCCCACGAGTGGAAACTAGACCCACAAATATTTACAATAACTCAGAAATGGGGCCTTCCAAATATAGACCTGTTTGCCAGTCCTCAAAACTACCAACTGACAAAATTTTGTACAAGGACATTCCACCATCAAGCTTGGAAAGTGGACGCTCTCTCCTTCAGTTGGAAAAACCTGACAGCATATGCCTTTCCTCCATTACCTCTTCTCACAAAGGTTCTTTTGAAGGTCAAAAAGGAGAAACCACGACTGATTCTCATAGCCCCAGACTGGCCATGCCAGCACTGGTACCCGCTATTGAAGAATATGGCTCACAGCCCACCATGGATATTGCCTCAAATACCCCATTTGCTCACGCAACAAAACAGATTCTACACAGCCAGCTCAAAACCTAAAATCTGGCTGCATGGCAAAACTATTAAACATCCAACCAGCTCCTCTTTCACAAGCAGTTCTGGATATTATTCTGGAAGCCAGGAGGCCAAGCACCAGGAAGGCTTACTCGGACAAATGGAAAAGGTTTTGTGCCTGGAACCAAGCTAAAGGCCAAGACACAACTCAACCTCACATGCCTCACATTCTGCAGTATTTAGCTGAGATGTTGCACAAAGAACCTTTCTTTCCCTCAATTAAAATCCATGCTTCAGCTATTTCAGCTCACTACAACACGAATCCACCTTTATTTTCAAATCCTCTTCTAAGGCAGTTCCTCAGAGAGGCAAAAAACATTAGATCACCTAGAAGAGCTCCTACACCAACATGGGACCTCAGCTTTGTTCTGGAAAAACTAACGTTACCTCCCTTTGAACCAGCTTTCTCTGCAGACCTTCAGTTCCTATCTTGGAAGACTGCCCTGCTCCTGGCAATAACTTCAGCTAGGAGAGTCTCAGAATTACAGGCACTAATGGCAGTGGAACCTTTCCTCATTTTTCATCAAGACAGAGTGTCTCTACGAACTAATCCTTCCTTTATGCCTAAGGTGGTTCCCAGTGTAGCTTTAAATCAAACCATCCACCTACCCACTTTCTTCCCCAATCCACAGAACAAAGGTGAGAGACTCCTGCATTCCTTGGACATTCACAGGCAGCTTCGTTACTACTTGGATAAAACTAGGGCTTTCAGAAGAACTGACCAGCTCTTTGTATCCTATGCTACAGCTCCTCAAGGGAGGGCTATATCCAAGCAAACCATTTCTAAATGGATAGGCCATTGCATACGGTTCTGTTATACCCATCATGGGAAACCAGTTCCTCCTACCATTAGAGCCCACTCTACCAGGGCAACAGCTACCTCTACAGCCTTTCTAAGGGGGGTTCCTACCAAGGAAATTTTAGAAGCTGCAACTTGGAGTTCTGTACACACCTTCACCAAACACTATCACTTACCTCTTTACTCTAAGTCCAGGGCGGGCTTCGCCACAGCAGTTCTGCAGGGTCTCATTGCCTCCACTAACCCTCTATGATACCTGCCCCTACCTTAGCTTTGGGATTCAACCCAAGTGTGATGACTGCAGCAGGGTAACACGATGAACATAGTACAGTTTTGTACCTACCATAAATGTAGATGTTCGAGTGTTCACCCTGCTGCAGTCCAGGTTACCCTCCCTCCATCCCCTCTGATCTACTGGCTAAATCTCTGCTATGCCTTACTGATGTATTTGCTTATAGCTGAAGGGATTTTGTGTTTGTGCAGTGTTCACACCATTTGGTACTAATTCTGATCACCCTTTTGGGGACACCTGACATCTGGGGCAAGAAAACTGAAGAAAATGGCGTTGGTTGCAATATATGTACCCCTGGCGCACTGATGTCAGAAATGAGGTGACAGCAACCGACGTCGGACCAAGACTTTGGAAATCTGTCCGACTTGCGGGACCACCTGACGACAGGATAACCCAAGTGTGATGACTGCAGCAGGGTGAACACTCTAACATCTACATTTATGGTAGATACAAAACTGTACTTTTCTTCTTCCTCTGGCATCTTTCACAGCCAGGGAATTTCTCTAGGTTCTCTGGTTCATGGTTTTCACCATTCTAGTGCTCCCTCTCGCCAGGCTTCATATTAGAAAGCTTCAGTGGTACATCAAATCAGTGTGGCTTCAACATTGCCACATTATAGAGTCTAGGTACTTTTCCTTCCCTGTTTGAAGCTTGAACTTCAGTAGTGGATTCATCAACTTTCACTAAACTCATGGTTTCCTTTTCAGGGTCCATTTCCAACTCAGGAGATCTTTACAGACTCCTCAGACAGAGGTTAGGAACCTTGTGGAAGCCACAGGAGGCACAAGGTCTTTGGCCTCATTATTAGAGGTCAGACCACATCAGTATAAAGGCGATGAGGGCTTTGCTTTTGGCTCTTCAGGACTTTTCATTCCTGGGCCCCTGAAGGTTTTCACTGACAATACCACAGTGATGTGGTATGTCAACAAGCAAGGGTGCACAAGGTCCACTCATCTTTGTAGAGTATCTCTTCAGGTCTGGGATCTAGCTGTCAAGTATCAAGTGATGCTTCAGGCAGTTTACTCTCCCTTCAAGCACAATCTAGTGGCAGACTCCCTTGAGCAGGTGTAGTAAACAAACTGACAAATGGATGCGTCACAGATTTTTGTTCCTGGACATTATCGATTGGTGGGGTCTCTTCAGGTAGATATTTTTTGCCTCCACTCTGAACAGACAACTTCCTATACTCTGTTCCATAGTCCCTAGTCCCCTAGCTTGGAAAGTGGATGCCCTATCTTATCCTTCCTCTGCTAACACGAGCTTTGCACAAGATCAGGCAGGACTGTACTAAAATCTATATAGTGACTGTCTTTTGGCCCAGACAGAATTGGTTCTCCCTTCTTTTTCACTTCACCAGAGGTAATCACCATAAGTTACCTCACCAGGTGGATCTTTTCACAAGACAAGGGGTTCTTTATCCATCCCCACTTGTCCACTCTTCAACCGAAGCTGTGGGTGATGGAGTTTTGATCCATTTCCAGCATTTTTTTCCTGAGGATATGCTTTGGGTTCTGCAGGAAGCCAACTATGCAAATGTCCAAATGGAAGAGATTTTTCTATCTGGTACCCCTCTCGTCCATCAGGATGCCCTTTCTTTGGGGGAAGGGGGGTTTCCTGTTGGTGTGATCTGCTGCATGCTGGGTTGGCATATTCTTCAGTTAAAGCTCACCTGTACCTCTCAACATTTTCTGCTCATCTGCCCTTGACTCCTCCTCTGGCTTGTAGATTTGAGGTCAAGTAATTTCTTGTCCTTCATATCAGGTCTCCCAGGAAGCTGCTTCCACATTCCTGGGACCTCACTTTTATACTTGAAAAACGAACACTGGCTCCTTTTGAGCCTGCTTCTTCAGCTTCTGCACAAACACTGTAGTCGGAAGACTGTTTTTCTTTTGGCTATCACTTCGGCCAAAAGAGTATCTGAAATTTAGGCTTTCATGGCTATTCCTTCTTTCTTCCGTACTAAGTCTTCTTTTATGGCCAAGATGTCCAGTGTGTTTTCCTGTAATAAATCTATTTCATTCTCCTTTATTTTTTTCCTTTGCAGTCTGCCAGTGGGAAGATTTTTACTTCTTGGATTTTCATAGGTATTTGTATAACACTAAAGTTATTCATAAATCTGAGGATCTTTTTGTTTACTTTCATCCCTGGACTTTGGATTTGGCTGTTTCTAAGTAAACTGTCTACTCCTGTACTTCTAAGGCCATTTTCTTTTGTTCTTTTCATGGAAAATGTATTTCCTCATTGGTAAACATGTATTCTACTAGGGCAGCTGCTGCCTGTGGTGCTTTTTAAAAAGGGTCTAGATACAAATTCCATTCTTGAAGCTGCTACTTGATTCTCTGTTCATACTTTCACTAAGCATTACAAATTGGATGTTATTTCCAGGGCCATTGAAGGCTTTACCAGGGTTATCCTGCATGGGTTTGTGGAGGGCTGCTCTGTGCCTTCCTCCCAGGCTTTCCTCCTGAGCTCTTGTACTCTTCTTTAGGAAATGAATACTGCAGGAGTGATATGGAAGGACATGTATACAGAAGATGTCCTCCTCTTCAGTTTTGCTGTATTTGCTTCCTCCCTCTGTTCTAGCTCTTGCCCTCCTGGCTGAGTGTTTCTTCATCCTTTTTCTTCTCTTAGATGCATGTTCTCCTTGGCCCTAAGGGCATTTTATTCCTCCTGCGTTTTTTTTTTCTTTTGAGCATGTGCAGCCATACATCATCTTTATGTGACGTATGAAGCCTGTAAGAGCCAAAGGCTTTGGTATAATGGCCAGATATTGGGCTGTCCTTTGCAGGAGGTTCCTTATGTAATGAATACTGCAGCAGTGAAGAAAAGGGCACAACTGTACTTTCTCACCAGAATAATGCCAGAACACTGGATATTTGCATTAGCACTCTATATCTTGGGCATGAATACCAACCCTGATTAGAAAAAGGGAGGGAAGAAAGTACAGTTGTGTAAAATCTTACCATAACAGTAGATGTCCTCCTCTTCAGTGTTGCAGTATTCAAAACCGGGGGGAATCACCTGCCCAGGGCAGCCCAACTCTCAGCCCGTATGCAAAAGCCTAATGATCTTGTATGTGCTGTATGTCACATTTATGCTCCCTACATAGAGCATAGGACATAAAAGTGATGCATGGATGCAACTACCCAGAACTGAATTGCCCCAGCAGAGAACAGTCTCCATAGGACAAAGGAGTCGGTGTGCATCCATATAGAAAAAATGTAGAAGAAAAAGGGGAACTCTCAGCAAGAAGAGAGTCTAAAACGAAACAGAAGGGAGTTGGAGGGAAGGAGCGAATACTGTAACGGCGAAGAAAAGAACATCTACTGTTATGGTAAGATTTTACACAACTGTACTGTGCCCTTCTGTATATCACTGTTGCAATATCCTAAACAAACAGGAGAGTAAAAAAGCTCAAGAAACGGAATGGGAGGAGGAAGGCTGAAAAGAGCCCTCAACAAACGCACACAAAATGGTTTCAGCAAAACCAGCTCTGGCCCTAGAAACCATATCCAACTTGTATTGCTTAGTAAAGGTATGCACTGAAGACACCCAAGTAGCCACCTCAGGGAAGGAATTGGTGTCCAACCCCATGAAGAAGGTAACAGAAGAGGCAACAGCCCTAGTGTAAAAGACTCTACCAGAAGCAGACAAGAGATTAGCCATGAAAAGTGTAACAAAAGGAAATGGCCTTGGATATCCAGGAGGAAGTGGTTTGCTTGAAAACCGTCAAACCCAATGTCCTAGAATGAAAAGAAACAAAAAGTTGATCAGACTTACGAATGGCCTTAGTTATATCTAAATAGTATCTGAGCTGTCTGTGCAAACCTAAGTTGTGCAGGACCCTCTCACTCGCAGACTGAGAAGGAAAAAAAGAAAGGGAGTTGTACTAATTGATTTAATAACTGCTCATTTACTACCTTGGGTATAAAAAGGATTAGTACAAAAGGACACCCTCTCCCTGTGAAAAAATAAAAAAAAGAGGAATGGCCGTATGGGCCTGGAGCTCAGAAACGCTCCAAGCAGAAGTAAGAGCCAGCAACAAAAAGGGTCTTCCAGGTACAGTGTTAAAAAGAAGCAGAACCTGCAGGCTAAAAAGGTGCCCGAGTCAATTTTTCCAAAAGAAAATTTAAGGCCCCAAGGAGGAGGAACAGGATGTTCATCGTGTTACCCTGCTGCAGTCAACACACTCTGGTTATCCTGCCATCAGGCGGTCCCGCAGTCGCCTGAATTCCAAAGTCTTGGTCCGGCGTCGGTTGCTGTCCTTCTTCAGGCATCCGACGGCATTTTCTTCAGTCTTTCTTGCCGTGCGGTGCCTGAAGCAGAAGCAGTTCGCAAGTGCTGGTCGGCAGACACCTGAGATTTTCAAATCGAGTTTCAGTCCGACGTCTTCAAAGCTAAGTACCCCGTTGGGGAACCTTTTCTTCCCTCAGTCCGATGTCAGAAAAAGTTAACTAATTGCATTTCTTGTGGGAAGCAAATAACTCATAAGGACTTTCATTCTTTTTGTATACCTTGCCTAGGCCCAGACCACGACGTCACTGGTTGTCGGTTTTGTGCTAGGTTCAATAAGCAAACTATAAAGTGACGCTTTGATTTTGCACGACACTACTTCGGTAGGAAATTTAATTACACTATGCCGTCAGAGCAACCGACTACTGGCGTGCATAAAAAACTCAAAGATAAAGAAAGGCAACCTAGATCCAAGCCAGACTCCGAGGCCTCGTCTGGGCCGGTCGCCGGTTCTCCGGTTTTCAGTGAGGCGCCTACACAGCCCCTGGCTACCGCTGAATTGAATCCCCAGACCACTTCGGATTCTCCGGCAGAGAGTTCTAGGCTGACGCAGCCATTTTCTTTAGGCCCTACCGACGACATTGCAGAAGGAGAAGCTGGTGCTGTAGAAACACCTTTGGTTTCTGAAGGTGTCTTCAGATCGACTACTCTCACCATAAAATCTTATGCTAAGCTTAAAACTCCTCTAAAACCAAAAAAGACCACACTTCAGTCTCCAGGTCAAGGCCCTATGCCTAAGAAACAGATGCTTAAAATGGCTGAAGATTTGATTTCTTTGATCAGGGGTTCCCAACCCGCCCCCCACCCCCACAAAAGGCCTAGACAAGAGGAGGATTATGCCTCCTCTGATCAAGTGTCTGTTTCCTCAGGCTCCTCTGAGGAACAGGATTACTCTTTTCCTCCTTATGAAGATTCTGATGCTGAAGACTCCATTCCCTCAGCTTCTCCCCCTGAAGATTATTCCTTTGGGGAAACCTTACATACCATGAGGGAACATTTCCACTGGGAAGGTCAGGACTACTACGACTCAAAGAAAAGGCTCAGAGAGTTTCTTTTACTCCCCCAGCACAGACCACTTGCTATCCCCCCAGTTTTAGACATTGTGGATGATGTTTTCTTAGAGTCTAGTCTAAATCCAGATTCTCTGCCTCCTGCTCCAGCCAAACCAGATAGATACTATAGAGTGCCTGACTCTCACATATTCCTATACAAAAGCCCTGTTGCTGATCCAGAGACTATCTCCCAGGGTCCTAAAGGGGCTAAGGCTTCTATGGCTAAAAATCCTTTACCCTCTATAAGGGACTCCAGAGCACTAGATAGGTGGGGGAAGAAGGTTTACACCTCAGCTACTCTAGCTATGAGAGCACTAAATTGTCAATTTCACATGCTTAAATACCAGCAATTCCTAATGTCTCAAATAAAACAAAAGATGGGCGCACCCTCAACAGTCTGAATTCAAGGAAATGCAGGATCTGTTGCATGCAGTTGAACAGGTGGGCAAACATACTTTACAATGTGGATGTCCTTCAAGGATGCATCTGCAGTCCTAACAAATGGGTTGTCCTGTCGTCAGGCAGCCCTTCGGTCGGCCGGATTCCAAAGTCTGGGTCTGGCCTCGGCTGGTGTCGCACTTCACCCGACGTCATCTCTGCTGGTCTTCGGGTATAAAGGCATCAGCCGACGCCATTTTCCCCAGTCTTTCTTGCCGAGTGGCGCCCGAAGCAGAAGCTGTTCGCAAGTGCCGGTCGGTCAGATCCAGCGATTATTACTACCGAATACTACTTCGAAGACTACTAAAAGCTAAGTACCCCGTTGGGGACTCTTTCTTGCCTCAGCCGATGTCAGAAAAAGTGAATAACTGTTTAACTTGTGGGAAACAAATACCTCATAAAGATTTCCACTCTTACTGCTTACCTTGTTTAGGCCCAGACCACGACGTAGCAGCTTGTTTAGCCTGTGCTTCCTTCAACCGACGAACGCTTAGGCGTCGGTCGGAGTTTGCTGAACAGTTTTTCGGATCAGACTTTGCGTACATTATGCCGTCGGATCCTCCGACTACTCAAATTGTTAAGAAACGCAAAGAAAAGGACCGACACTCGTGGTCCGCGGTTTCGGCCGAAACCACGGTTAAGCAAACCGCGAGTGTCTCGGTTTCGGCCGAAACCGAGCAAACGGTTCAATCTACAGCCGAATCCATGACTACTACCGAGGCCCCTTCTACCGTAGCTGAATCGGCCTCCGAAGTTTTGCCTACTACTGTGGTTTCTCAAGAATTATCGAACACCATCCCTTTGGATGTCTCTACCCCAGCACGTGGTGCTGCTAGGCCTCCTGCAGCCATGTCCATAAAGGCATTTGCCAGGGCTAAAGCAGCCAAAACTGCTAAGTCAGTGCCTGTTAAGCCCCCCTCACACAGGCCCAGCTCCAGTTCCCAAATGCTTACTCTGGCAGAGGATCTCATCTCTTTGATAAGGGGATCCCAATCTCACCCAGACAGGGCCTCTCAACCCCCAGAAAAGAGACCTAGAGCAGAGCCCCCTGAGCCAGCTTCCTCTGATTACTCTTCTGATGATTCAGACTTTACAGACCATCCAGAGGCTCCTCTTTCTGCTTATGAAGATTCTGATGCTGAAGAATCTATTCCTTCTGCCTCTCCACCAGAGTAATTTTCCTTCGGGGAAACCTTACATGCCATGAGAGAGCAATTCCAATGGCAGGGACAAGATTTCTCAGATTCAAGAAAAAGGCTTAGGACCTTTTTACACTTACCGCAGCATAGGCCCTTAGCTATACCTCCAGTTCTTCCTGTTGTGGATGATGCCTTTAATGATGTTTGTACTGCTCCTGATACTTTACCTCCAGCCCCTGCTAAGCCCGATAGGTTTTACAGGGTACCGGACACTCATCACCACCTATACAAGGCTCCTTTTGCAGATCCTGAGACTATCTCCCAGGGGCCTAAGGCAGTAGCTTTGACCTCAGCAAAAAACCCTCTCCCTTCTGATAGGGAATCCAGGTCCTTAGAGAGATGGGGTAAGAAAGTATACACCTCTGCTACTCTCTCAGCTAGAGCTCTGAACTGTCAGTTTCATATGATCCAATACCAAGAGTTTATGCTGGATCAGTTAACTAAGAAACTGTCCTCTGATGATTCCTTAGATAAGAAATATGTTTTAGAAATGGTGAATAACATTCAGCAGGTTAGTAACCATTCTTTAAAATGTGGCTATGATGCACTGGAGGCTTCATTTAGATCAGCCATGACTGGCACAGTTATAAGAAGGCATGCATGGTTGAAAGAACAGGCCTTACCGGATCATGTTAAAACAAAGCTATTAGATGCTCCTATGGATAAGGTCAGTCTATTTGGTTCTCCTGCCCAACAAGTAATGAAGAAAATGGAAGAAAAGGCAAAATCTGTACAAACAGTTAAAGATTTCTTACAGGTCCAGCCCCCAAGGTTCAGCAGGAACTGGCCTTCCAAAAATTGGTCCTTTCCAGACTCCTCTAAAAACCAGAGAGGCAGGAATAGACGTTCCAGAGGCAGAAACCAATCCAGAGGAGGTGCCTACAGGGGACGCCAGTGGCAAGGCAATAACCAACGAGGCACGGATACAACCACTACCACTGCAACAGGACAATCACAGTGACTTGACTCTGACACCGCCTACCAGGGAACAAAAAGCAGCACCCTTAGGCGGAAAGTTAGCCTTATTTTCAAAAAACTGGCACTATATCACAAGAGACAAGTGGATTTTGCAAATTATAGACCAAGGCTACAGGTTTCATTTCCACACATTACCAGTAAAAACAGGAATGCCAAACCTACCACCAAATCAAAAGACAGAAGCCCTTCAACAAATAGCTCAATTAACAAAAATGAGAGCTGTGGAAAGGGTACCACCTACAGAACAGGGCAAGGGATTTTACTCCAGACTCTTCCTAGTACCAAGAAAAGAGAAAAGTTGGAGACCTATTCTCGACCTGTCCACTTTAAACACATTCATCATTGTTCCAAAATTCAAAATGCTGACCCTACAGCAACTTCTTCCCATGCTGGGCAAGGAGTATTGGCTGGTAACTCTAGATCTCAAGGAGGCATACCTGCACGTCCCCATACGACCAATTTGCAGAAGATACCTCAGATTTCTTGCAGGATCAGAGCATTATCAATTCTCAGCATTGCCCTTTGGCTTATCTACTGCGCCCAGAGTGTTCACGAAATGCCTGGCATCAGTAATAGCTTATTGCAGGCTTCAGGGAATCCAAATTTATCCATACCTGGACGACTGCCTGATACAAGCGGACAACAAAAGCAAACTGACACAAGACTTACAAAGAGTCATTTGCTTACTGCAAGCCCTGGGATACACAGTCAATTTAAAAAAGTCAAGACTGATTCCATCCCAAACAAGAACCTTCTTGGGTGCAACATTGGACACAGTAAAACAGATGGCATTCCTAACTGCAGAAAAACAAGAACAACTTCCTCTTTACTTCTTGGCATTAACAAAACAGAGCAAACTAACAGCAAGAAAAGTACTGCAGGCCTTGGGCTTCATGGCATCCTGCATAATCTTGGTCCCCCATGCCAGACTGCATATGAGAAAGCTACAGTGGTACCTAAAGAATTTATGGTCTCAGCACAAGCACAGCTTAGAAACCGAAATACCACTAATCCCATGCCTGAAAGAAGAGTTCCTATGGTGGGCTCAGGCATGCCAGTCAAACCCAGGTTTGTCTTTCCACAACATTCAAACAAACCAAACCATCACAACGGATGCCTCAGACCTCGGATGGGGGGCCCACATGCTGGACAAGTGCATTCAAGGCTTATGGACTCCAGATCAGCTGCACCTGCACATAAATCAAAAAGAAATGCTGGCAGTAAAACTGGCAATCCAGAATTTCAGACCATTCCTCAAAGAAGGCCAATTGATGATAAGGACAGACAACACCACAGTCATGTGGTACATCAACAAACAGGGAGGCACTCATTCATACCCCCTATGCCGAATGGCTATGGACCTATGGAATACGGCTCTGAGCTACAACATTCAGTTACTGGCAATTTTGTACCGGAAAAGAAAACACCCTAGCAGACATGTTAAGCAGGACTACCTCGGATGCTCACGAATGGATGCTACACCCGGACATCTTCAAGGCCATCACAAAGAAATGGGGAATGCCACAAGTAGACCTATTCGCATCCCCACTCAATCACCAGCTCAAGAAATTCTGCACAAGGACATACCACCCACTTGCTTGGAAGGTGGATTCTCTGTCCTTCAATTGGAAAGACCTAACAGCATATGCATTCCCACCTCTTCCCTTGATACACAAGGTACTACTGAAAATCAAAGAGGAACGTCCAAGGATAATTATGATAGCTCCAAACTGGCCAAGACAACATTGGTATCCACTACTGAGGAGCATGTCTCGGGGAGAAGCGTGGACACTGCCCCTGATTCCATTGATGTTAACTCAGAGCAACTACAACATCCTGCATCCAAACCTGAAAACTCTACAACTAACTGCCTGGAACATTACATAAGAGCAACTAACCCGGATTTATCCCAAAGGGTTAAAGACATAATCCTAGAGGCCCGCAGACCTTCAACAAGAAGGAACTATGCAGGAAAATGGAAAAGGTTTGTCATTTGGAGTACTGAAAGAGGAAAAGATGTGTCAAAGGTAGATATTGCCAACATCCTGGAGTACTTGGCAGAGCTTCTTCATACAGGCCTGTCCTATTCCTCCATCAAGATACATGCATCAGCTATTTCTGCAGAATACAGCTTCGATCCCCCTGTCTTCTCACATCCTCTACTCAGGCAGTTCCTGAGAGGAATTAAGAATGTAAAACCTCCTAGGAAACCACCATTGCCTGCATGGGACTTGAACTTTGTGCTAGAAAAACTGACACTCCCTCCATTCGAACCAGCAGCAACAGCAGATCTTCAACACCTATCCTGGAAAACTGCTTTCCTACTGGCAAGTACTTCAGCAAGAAGGGTTTCAGAACTACAGGCTTTAATGGCAGTACAACCCTTCCTAATCTTCCATCAAGATAGAGTGTCCATGAGAACTAATCCTACATTTATGCCTAAGGTGGTATCCAGAGTGTCTCTAAACCAGGCAATCCACCTTCCTACCTTCTTTCCCAATCCACAGAACAGGGGGGAAAGACTGCTGCATACCTTGGATGTACATAGACAGTTGCGCTACTACCTGGACAGAACCAAGGGAAATAGAAAAACTGACCAGCTGCTAGTGGCTTATGCAACAGGAAGGGAAGGAAAAGCAATTTCCAAACAGACAATCTCCAAGTGGATAGGAAATTGCATAAGATTCTGTTACTCCTACCATGGAAAGCAAATTCCACAGAACATAAGGCCTCACTCTACAAGGGCTACAGCCACTACCACAGCTTTCTTACGAGGAGTGGCTACCAAGGACATTATTGAGGCTGCTACTTGGACCTCCGCGCATATATTTGCCAAGCATTATAACTTGCCTCTATACTCTAGATCCCGAGCAGGGTTTGCCACTGCTGTTTTGCAAGGGATCCTAACTACACCATAAATATTCTTCCTCCTCCCCTAGTTTGGCTATGGTATTCTACCCATTTGTTAGGACTGCAGATGCATCCTTGAAGGACATAGTACAGTTTTGTCCCTACCATAAATGTAGATGTCTGAACAGGATAGCATCTGCAGTTAGGATTACCCACCCTCCTTCCCCTCTGTGGTACTCCTAGGGTATTTGCCCACCTAATAGCTAGCTGGGGGGGGATCTCTTATGGTGTATTTGTTTGTATATATGTACATACATGTTTATTTTTTGTGTTTGCCTTCTATTTTTTTGGGAAACATTGGCATTTACCCCAAAAAACTTTAGCTATACAAGAGGCAACTGGCATCTGGGGCAAGAAACACTGAGGAAAATGGCGTCGGCTGATGCCTTTATACCCGAAGACCAGCAGAGATGACGTCGGGTGAAGTGCGACACCAGCCGAGGCCAGACCCAGACTTTGGAATCCGGCCGACCGAAGGGCTGCCTGACGACAGGACAACCCATTTGTTAGGACTGCAGATGCTATCCTGTTCGGACATCTACATTTATGGTAGGTACAAAACTGTACTTTTTGATGCCTTGGAAGCTTCCTGTAGAGCAGCTGTTACTGGGTCTGTCATACGTAGGCATGCTTGGTTAAAGGAACAATCTCTGCCTGATCATGTTAAAGCAAAGTTACTAGATGCACCCTTACAGCAGGATGTCTTATTTGGGGTTAAAGCAGAGGAGGTTTTAAAGAAAATGGAGGATAAGGCAAAATCTATGCAGACGGTCAAAGATTTCTTACAGATACAGCCCCCACGCTTCAGCAGAAATTGGCCAACAAAAAATTGGTCCTTTCCCGCTTCTGACAGACGGCAGAGGTCAAGCACAAATCCCTTACAAACCTCGCCAATGGGGCACTGCAACACAGAAGCTAGGAGAAGACCGGTCCCAAACTACCAGAAGGCAAACACAATGACTTAAACCTCAAACTGCCAAGCAAAACTCTCTTGGCAGCTCCCTTGGGAGGAAAAGTAGCACTTTTTGCAGACAACTGGCGCATTGTCACAAAGGACAAATGGGTCCTAGACATTATCTCACAAGGATACAGATTCCATTTCCACACCTTGCCAAGGATAAAAGGAATGCCAAACATGACACAAAATCAATGGGCAGAGGCACAAAAACAAATTACAGCTCTCATGGACATGAGAGCCATTCAGCTGGTACCTACACAGGAGCAAGGCCAAGGATTTTACTCAAGGCTCTTTCTAGTCCCCAGAAAGGACAATGCTTGGAGACCCATTCTGGAACTTTCAATTTTAAACACCTTCTTGCAAGTACCCAAATTCAAGATGCTAACACTACAGCAGCAGCTTCCCATGTTGGGCAAGAAAGCTTGGCTAGTAACGTTGGACCTCAAGGAGGCATACCTGCATGTCCCTATCAGACAAAAGATACCTCAGTTTCATTGCAGGTTCAACCCATTACCAATTTTCTGCACTGCTCTTTGGCTTATCTACTGCGCCCAGGGTCTTCACAAAATGCCTGGCACCAGTGATTGCTTACTGCAGACAAAGAGGAATTCAAATATACCCATACCTGGACGACTGCCTCATCCAAGCAGAAAGCAAGGACATTCTCTTACAACACCTGGCTTTTGTAAAACATCATCTATGTTGCCTAGGGTACACAGTAAATGAAAAGAAATCAAAACTAGTGCCCTCACAAAATGACATTCCTAGGTGCCAGCTTGAATACAACGGCCCAGATGGCTTATCTGACGCCAGACAAACAACTACAATTAACTCAATATTTCAGAAAAATGGCAACAAAGACCCAACTCCCTGCAAGAAAAATTCTGCAGGCCTTGGGCTTCATGGCATCTTGCATACTACTAATACCATTTGCAAAACTGCATATGAGGAAATTACAATGGTACCTAAAAAGCGTATGGACTCAACACAGCCACAGCTTGGAAACAATGAAACCTGTCATTCCCTGCCTTCAACAGGAGTTTCTATGGTGGTCACAGGCATGTCACCTCAACAAGGGTCAGCCTTTCACCTTACCCCCAGCCAGGCAAACTATGACAACAGATGCATCGGACTATGCCTGGGGGGGCACACATGGCAGGACGGTGCATTCAAGGCATATGGACCGCAGATCAAAGGAATCTGCACATCAATCAAAAAGAAATGCTAGCTGTACAAAATGCTCTGACAGCCTTCAAGGACCTTTTACATCCAGGGCAGCTCATCATAAGGATAGACAACACCACAGTAATGTGGTACATAAGCAAGGGGGTACACACTCCTACCCTCTATGCAGGCAAGCAATGACCTTGTGGGACACAGCACTGGCTTACCAAGTTCAATTACAAGCTCAATTCCTGCCAGGAAAAAAGAACACATTGGCAGACGACCTAAGCAGAAACATCATGGATCCCCACGAGTGGAAACTGGACCACAAGTATTTGCAATGATAACTCAAAAATGGGGGCGCCCAGACATAGACCTGTTTGCCAGCCCCCAAAACTATCAACTAACAAAATTTTGCACAAGGACATTTCACCATCAAGCTTGGAAAGTGGACGCACTCTCATTCAGTTGGAAAATGCTGACAGTATATGCCTTTCCTCCATTACCCCTTCTCACAAAGGCGCTGCTGAAAGTCAGGATGGAGAAGACCCCGAATGATACTCATTGTCCCAACCTTAAACTTGGCTGCATGGCAAATCACCTAAGCAACCAGCCAGCTCCTCTCTCTCAAGCTGTTATGGATGTTATTCTGGAGGCCAGGAGGCCCAGCACCAGGAAAGCTTACTCAGACAAATGGAAAAGGTTTTGCGCCTGGAACCATGCTAAAGACCATAATACCCTTCAGCCTGACATACCTCAGATTCTGCAATATTTAACTGAGATGTTACACAAAGGGCTTTCTTTTTCATCTATTAAAATCCACGCCTCAGCTATTTCAGCTCACTACAACACGAATCCTCCCTTATTTTCGCATCCACTCCTAAGGCAGTTTCTCAGAGGGGCCAAAAACATTAGGCCTCCCAGGAGAGCACCAACACCTACTTGGGACCTCAACTTTGTTTTGGAAAAACTTACGCTACCTCCTTTTGAGCCAGCTTTCTCAGCTGACTTAAAGTTCATATCATGGAAGACTGCCCTGCTGCTAGCAATTACTTCAGCGAGAAGAGTTTCAGAGCTTCAGGCACTAATGGCAGTAAGAGCCTTTCCTCATTTTTCATCAAGACAGAATTTCTCTATGAACTAACCCCTCCTTTATGCCCAAGGTGGTTTCCAGTGTGGCTCTAAATCAAACCATCCATTTACCCACCTTCTTTCCAAATCCACAGAACAAAGGAGAAAGACTCCTACATTCCTTGGACATTCACAGGCAGCTATGTTACTACTTGGATAAAACTAAGGTTTTCAGAAAATCTGACCACTTTTTGTATCCTGTGCTACAGCATCACAAGGAAAGGCTATCTCAAAACAGACCATTTCCAAATGGATAGGACATTGCATACATTTTTGCTACACCCACCATGGAAAACCAGTTCCTGCTAGCATAAGGCCACAATCTACCAGGGCAGCAGCTACATCTACAGCCTTCCTCAGGTGGGTGCCAACCAAGGATATTCTGGAAGCTGCAACTTGGAGTTCAGTACACACCTTCACCAAATACTATCACTTACCACTTTACTCTAAGACTAGAGCTGGCTTCACCACTGCAGTTTTGCAGGGCCTTCTAGCCTCCTCTAACCCTGTTTGACTCCACCTCCCATCCGTAGCATTGGGATTCTACCCAAGTGTGATGACTGCAGCAGGGTAACACGATGAACATAGTACAGTTTTGTACCTACCATAAATGTAGATGTTCGAGTGTATGCCCTGCTGCAGTCCAGGTTGCCCTCCCTCCATCCCCTCGGACCTAACTAAAACCTTTCAATACCTTAATATCTGATACAACCTTTGTGGTGTATTTGCTTATGGCTAGAGGGATGTTTTGTTTGTGCTAAACTTTTATTATTGGTACTATCTACTGACCACCTTTTGGGGGGGCACCTGACATCTGGGGCAAGAAAAACTGAAGAAAATGGCGTTGGATGCCTCTTGTATACCCCTGGTGCACCGACGTCAGGGAAGAAGTGACAGCAACCGATGCCGGACCAAGACTTTGGAATTCAGGCTGACTTTCCAGACTCCACAAAATCCCAAAGGGGCAGGAATAGACGCTCTAGAGGCAGAAATCAATCCAGAGGAGGTGCCTACAGAGGACGACAGTGGCAAGGCAATAACCGAGGCACAGACACAACCACTGCCACTGCAACAGGACAATCACAGTGACTTGGCTCTGACACCGCCTACCAGGGAGCAAAAAGCAGCACCTTTAGGTGGAAAGTTTGCCTTATTTTCGAACAATTGGCACTATATCACAAAAGACAAGTGGATTTTGCAAACCATAGACCAAGGCTACCGGTTCCACTTCCACACCTTACCAGTAAAAAGAGGAATGCCAAACCTACCTCCAAATCAAAAAAATAGAAGCTCTACAGCAGATAGCGAAATTAACAAGGATGAGAGCTGTGGAAAGAGTACCAATAACAGAACAGGGCAAAGGATTCTACTCCAGACTCTTCCTAGTACCAAGAAAAGAGAAAAGTTGGAGACCTATTCTCGACCTGTCCGTCTTAAACACATACATCATTGTCCCAAAATTCAAAATGCTGACCCTACAGCAACTTCTTCCCATGCTGGGCAAGGAGTGTTGGCTGGTAACTCTAGATCTCAAGGAGGCATACCTGCACGTCCCCATTCGACCAAATTGCAGAAGATACCTCAGATTTCTTGCAGGATCAAAGCATTATCAATTCTCAGCATTGCCCTTTGGCTTATCTACTGCACCCAGAGTATTCACAAAATGCCTGGCATCAGTAATCGCTCACTGCAGACTACAGGAATCCAAATTTATCCATACCTGGACGACTGCCTGTTACAAGCGGACAACAAAAGCAAGCTGACAACAGATTTACAAAGGGTCATTTACTTGCTACAAGCCCTGGGATACACAGTCAATTTACAAAAGTCAAGGCTGATACCATCCCAAACAAGAACATTCTTGGCTGAATTGGACACAGTAAAACAAATGGCATTCCTAACTGCAGAAAAACAAAAGAACTCCCTCTTTACTTCTTGGCATTAACAAAGCAGAACAAACTAACAGCAAGAAAAGTTCTGCAGGCCTTGGGCTTCATGGCATCATGCATAATCTTGGTCCCACATGCCAGACTGCATATGAGAAAGCTACAGTGGTACCTAAAGAATTTATGGTCTCAGCACAGGCACAGCTTAGAAACAGAAATCCCACTAATCCCATGCCTAAAACAGGAGTTCCTATGGTGGGCTCAAGCATGCCAGTCAAACCCAGGCTTACCCTTCCACAACTTTCGAGCAAGCCAAACCATCACAACGGACGCCTCAGACCTAGGATGGGGGGCGCACATGCTGGACAAATGCATACAAGGATTGTGGACTCAAGACCAGCTGCACCTGCACATAAACCAAAAAGAAATGCTGGCAGTAAAACTGGCAATCCAAAAATTCAGACCATTCCTCAAAGAAGGCCATTTGATGATAAGGACAGACAACACCACAGTCGTGTGGTACATCATCAAACAGGGAGGCACTCATTCATACCCCCTATGCAGAATGACTTTGGACCTTTGGAATCTGGCTCTCAGCTACAACATCCAGTTACAGGCAATATTTGTGCCGGGAAAAGAGAACACCCTAGCAGACATGTTAAGCAGAACCACCTCGGATGCTCACGAGTGGATGCTACACCCGGACATTTTCAAGGCCATCACAAAGAAATGGGGAATGCCACAAATAGATCTATTCGCATCCCCACTCAATCACCAGCTCAAAAAATTCTGCACAAGGACATTCCACCCACTTGCATGGAAGGTGGACTCTCTATCCTTCAGCTGGAAAGGCCTGACAGCATATGCATTTCCACCTCTTCCCTTGATGCACAAGGTACTACTGAAAATCAAAGAGGAACGTCCAAGGATAATCCTGATAGCTCCGAATTGGCCAAGACAACACTGGTACCCATTGCTGAGGAGCATGTCTCGGGAGAGAATGTGGTCAATACCCCTGATGCCTTTGATGTTAACTCAGAACAACTACAACATCATGCATCCAAACCTAAAAACCTTGCAACTGACTGCCTGGAACATCACATAGCAGCAACTAACCCAGACCTTTCCCAAAGGGTTAAAGACATTATCCTTGAAGCCCGCAGACCTTCAACAAGAAGGAACTATGCAGGAAAATGGAAAAGGTTTGTCATTTGGAGTACTGAAAGAGGAAAAGATGTGTCGAACATAGATATTGCTAACATTCTGGAGTACTTGGCAGAGCTTCTACATACAGGCCTGTCCTATTCCTCCATCAAGATACATGCATCAGCTATTTCAGCAGAATACAGCTTGATCCACCTGTCTTTTCGCATCCTCTACTCAGGCAGTTCCTCAGAGGGATCAAGAATGTAAAACCTCCTAGGAAACCACCATTACCAGCATGGGACTTGAACTTTGTGCTAGAAAAGTTGACACTCCCTCCGTTTGAACCAGCAGCAACAGCAGATCTGCAACACCTGTCATGGAAAACTGCTTTCCTACTGGCAATTACCTCAGCAAGGAGGGTTTCGGAACTACAGGCCTTAATGGCAGTGCAACCCTTCCTAATCTTCCATCAAGATAGGGTGTCCATGAGAACTAATCCTACATTTATGCCTAAGGTGGTATCCAGAGCGTCTTTAAACCAGGCAATCCACCTACCTACCTTCTTTCCCAATCCACAGAACAGGGGGGAAAGACTGCTGCATACCTTGGATGTACATAGGCAGTTACACTACTACCTGGACAGAACCAAAAGTAACAGAAAAACTGACCAGCTTTTAGTAGCCTATGCAACAGGAAGGGAAGGAAAAGCAATTTCCAAACAGACAATTTCCAAATGGATAGGAAATTGCATACGATTCTGTTACTCCTACCATGGAAAACCAATTCCACAGAACATAAGACCTCATTCTACAAGGGCTACAGCCACTACCACAGCTTTCTTACGAGGAGTGGCAACCAAGGACATTATTGAGGTGGCTACTTGGACCTCCGTGCATACATTTGCCAAGCATTATAATTTACCTCTATACTCTAGATCCTGAGCAGGGTTTGCCACTGCTGTACTGCAAGGGATCCTAACTACACCATAATTTTTCTTCCTCCACCCCTAGTTTGGCTATGGTATTCTACCCATTTGTTATGACTGCAGATGCATCCATGAAGGACATAGTACAGTTTTGTACCTACCATAAATGTAGATGTCCGAACTGGATAGCATCTGCAGTCAGGATTACCCACCCTCCTTCCCCTCTGTGGTACTCCTAGGGTATTTACCCTCCTAATAGCTAGCTGGGGGTGAGTCTCTTATGGTGTATTTGTTTGTATATATGTACATACATGCTTATTTTTTGTGTTTGCCTTCTACTTTTTTGGAAACATTGGCATTTATCCAAAATTTAGCCTTCCAAGAGGGCAACTGGCATCTGGGGCAAGAAACACTGAGGAAAATGGCGTCGGCTGATGCCTTTATACCCGAAGACCAGCAGAGATGACGTCGGGTGGAGTGCGACATCAGCCGAAGCCGGACCCAAACTTTGGAATCCGGCCGACCGAAGGGCTGCCTGACGACAGGACAACCCATTTGTTATGACTGCAGATGCTATCCAGTTCGGACATCTACATTTATGGTAGGTACAAAGCTGTACTGTTCTGATGCTTCTAGCATTTCTGCTGATGAAGAGGAAGTTTCTCAGGTTTTTTCTCCTTTTGAGGATTCAGATGCAGAGGAATCCATTCCTTCTGCTTCTCCGGAGGATTTCTCTTTTGGTGATACTTTGAATACTCTGAGCATTTTAAATGGGAAAGTCAGGCTTATCCTCAATCTAAGAAAAGGATCAGTGAGTTTTTGGATTTGCCTCAGCATAAACCTCTGGCTATTCCTCTAGTGTTTGGAAGTGGCTGATGTTTTTCTGGAAAATTCCTTGATTCCTAATTCTGTTCCTCCTGCTCCCAGGAAACCTGACATGTACTATAGAGTCTCTGATTCTCATTTGTTTCTTTTTAGGAATCCGCTAGCTGACCC
This sequence comes from Protopterus annectens, assembly GCF_019279795.1. NCBI lineage: Eukaryota > Metazoa > Chordata > Ceratodontiformes > Protopteridae > Protopterus > Protopterus annectens. The sequence goes on from NC_056737.1 coordinate 42,106,414, forward strand.
AGAGGTTATTTCTCAAGGGTCTAAAGGAGTTAAGGCCACTGTTACCAAAAATCCTGTTCTTTCCGACAGGGAATCTAGGAACCTAGATAGGTGGGGTAAAAAAGTTTATACCTCTGCCACTCTTGCTATCAGGTCTACTAATTGCCTTTTTCATATGCTTAAGTATCAGCAGCACACCTTGGAGGCTATTAAGTCAAAGATTGCAAGTGTGCCTCTTTTGGTAGAGAGTAAGGATATGCAGAATTTGCTGAACTCTGCCAGTCTTGTCAATAAACATTCATTACATTATGGTTTTGACATTCTAGAAGCCTCCTGCAGGGCTACAGCTACTGGATCTGTTATTAGGAGGCATGCTTGGCTCTGGGAACAGCCCCTTCCAGAGCTTGTCAAGTCTAAGCTTTTAGATGTACCTTTACATAAGGACAGTCTCTTTCGCAGCAAAGCAGAGGAAGTGCTCAAAAAGATGGCGGATAAGGCCAAGTCTATGCAAACAGTTAGACTTTTTGCAAGTTCAACCTCCTCACTTCAGCATGAATTACCCTTCTAAGAGTGGGATGTTTCCTGATATCAGCAGACAAAACCATTCTAGGACTAGAGGTTACAAATCTTCTATGGGGCAGGTGGCTACCCCTCAAACGTCTAAGCCTTGGGCATGCTTCCACTTCCATTGCGGGAAGTTCTAAGCCTACATCTCAATCCAAACCTTCTCAATTACTCTGTCCAACTTCTGCCTGTTCCTGCTTGCCCGTAGAATCCTTTAGGGGGAAGGTTGGCCTTTTTTTTTTTTTTTGCAAATGTCTGAGTCACACTCATGGACGACAAATGGGTACTCAGAATTGGGTTTCTTTCCAAGTACCCAAAGGATTCTCGGACACTCCTCCAAACCAAAGGGCAGAAGTAGAAAAGCAAATTTTGTCCGTTACATCTGGGGGCAATATAATCAGTTCCTGCTCAGCAGCTAGGCCAGGGCTTCTATTCCAGACTTTTCTTAGTTCCAAAACAAGAAGGCACCTCCTGGTGTCCTATCCTAGATCTATCCGTTGTGAACTCTCTTGGTAATTCCAAAGTTGAAAATGCTCTGCATCAGTTGCTACCAATGTTAGACAAGGACTCCTGGCTGGTAACTTTGGATCTCAGAGAAGCTTATCTGCACATCCCTATCCGGGAAAGTTGCAGGCAATACCTTCGTTTCAGAGTGGGCAGGCAGCATTATCAATTCTCTGTGCTGCCCTTTGGCTTATCTACTGCTCCCAGAGTTTTCACAAAGTGCCTAACTCCAGTCATTGCTTTTTGTAGGCAGAAGAAAATTCATATTTATCCATACTTGGACGACTGTCTAATTCAAGCAAATTCTCAGGAACAGTTGTTAAAGGATCTGGAATTTGTAAAGACTCTTCTCTGTTCCCTGGGTTACACTCTCAATGAGGAAAAATCAAAAATGGTGCCATCCAAATAGATAACATTCCTGGGAGTGAGTCTGAACACAGCTGCCCAGATGATGTATCTCACCCAGGAGAAGCAGGCATCTCTTTCAGTTTACTTCAAGGATTTGGCAAGCCTGTCCCAGCTCCCTGCAAGCTCTGGGATACATGGCCTCTTGCATTCTCATGATTCCATATGCAAGACTGCATATGAGGAAATTGCAATGGTACCTCAAGAACCTTTTGGTGTCAACACACACGACCTGGATATAATTCCTCTGCATCCATGTCTGCAGACGGAGTTTCTATGGTGGGTGACAGCCTGTCTACAAAACAAAGGCATGCCTTTTTGCCCACCTCCTGCCATTCAAGTTCTTACCATGGACACATTGGACTATGCCTGTGGAGCTCACCTGGAAGGCAGATGCATACAGGGACGTTGGAACGCCCAGCAGATGTACCTGCACATAAACCTAAAGGAGTTGATAGCAGTTCAGCAGGCCTTATTAGCTTTCAAGCATCTTCTTTCTCCAGGAACTCTGCTTGTCAGAACAGACAACACCACAGTCATGTGGTACATCAGCAAACAGGGAGGCACTCATTCATACCCCCTGTGCAGACAGTGTGTGATTCTCTGGTCCATAGCAGCATCCTTGGGCCTGCATCTTGTAGCTCACTTTCTTCCAGGGAGACTCAATGTTTTGGCAGACCGACCCTGGATCCTCACGAGTGACAACTGAACAGAGCAGTCTTTTACAGCATCATTCAACGTTTGGGCACTCCAGATGGATCTTTTCTCCTCCCCAGACAACCACCTTCTACCACTTTTGCACCAGACAGCATCACAGCAAGGGCTGGGGAGTGGATGCTCTGTCCTTCCCTTGGACGCTTCTGTCAGTTTATGCCTTCCGTCCTCTTCTTCCCAGAGTATTATTGGAGATTAGGGACGAAAGACCAAGGGCTATTCTCATAGCTCCAGACTGGCCCAGACAGCATTGGTATCCACTGCTTCACAGTCTCTCCAAATTTCCTCCTTGGTGTCTTCCTCTGAAGCCAGATCTTTTGGTTCAGGAAGGGGGAAACATTCTACATTCTAAATCCTCATTTTCGGTCTCTCCATTTGGCAGCATGGCTCATTGTATGAATCAATCCATTTCTTCTTCCCTTTCCCAGCAGGTGGTTAACATACTTTAGGAGGCCAGGAGGCCTAGCACTAGGCAGTCCTATGCTGGTAAATGGGAAAGATTCCGTCATTGGATGCAGGCTAGAGGGGAATCTACTCAGCCTACTCTTCCTCTGATCCTGGACTACTTGGCTGATTTGCTTCAGGGTGGTCTTTCTTTTTACTCTATCAAGATCCATGCTTCAGCCATTTCTGCTCATTGTTCTTTTGAGCAACCCATTTTCTCCCATCCCCTGATGAAAATGTTTCTCAGAGGTGCTTGCAACTTAAAACCTCCCAGAAGGGCACCTACTCCAGCCTGGGATCTTAATTTTGTTCTAGAGAAACTCTCTTCCTCCTTTTGAGCCAGCTGCCACTGCTGATTTAAAGTTTCTCTCTTGGAAGACTGCCTTCCTCTTGGCTATAACTTCAGCAAGGAGGGTTTTGGAGCTGCAAGCTTTTATGGCTATGGAGCCTTTTCTTATTTTCCATGCAGATCGTGTCTCTCTGAGAACCAGTCCCTCTTTTATGCCTAAAGTGGTTTCTAGCCTGACTCTTAATCAGTCCATACACCTTCCTACTTTCTTTCCTAATCCTTGAAATAGAGGTGAAAGGATCCTACATTCTCTTGGTGTTCACAGACAGCTCAGGATGTCCTTCAAGGATGCAACTGCAGTCCTGACATATGGGTTGTCCTGCCTCAGGCAGCCTTGTCGGCAGATTCCAAAGTCTGGGTCGGCTGATGTCGCCTTTCCCACGTCAGAGTGCCAGGGTATAAAAGCGTCAGCCGCCATCTTCTTCAGTCTTTCTTGCAGCGCCGAAGCAGAAGCAGTTCGCAAGTGCTGGTCGGCCAGCTCCTGTGTTTTCAGCTACTGAAGTCTTCAAAAAAGCTAAGTACCCCGTTGGGGACCTTTTCTTGCCTCAGCCGATGTCAGATAAAACTGTAAAAGTTAATAATTGTTTAACTTGTGGGAAACAAATACCTCATAAGGATTTCCACTCTTACTGTTTACCCTGCCTAGGCCCAGAACACAACGTCTCGGCCTGTACAGCTTGTGCTTCTTTCAATAGACGCACTCTCAGGTGTCGGTCAGAGTTTGCACAGGATTATTTTGGGGAAGATTTCTGTTGTATCATGCCGTCGGAGCTTCCGACAGCACATTTACCTAAAAAACGGAAGGATAAGGACCGACGTCCGCGGTCTCGGCCGACACCACGCTTAGGCCTACTGCGAGTGTCTCGGTCTCTACTGAGCTGGTTTCACAACCACTACAGACCGACGACACCGCCCCACCGGTTACTTCGGTACTGGAGGCCAGCTCGGTGCCGGTTTCTGTTCTCCCCTCTGAGACCGTAGCCCAGGATATTTCTGACACCATTTCAGTGGATAAGACTACTCCAGCACGTGGGGCTGCCAGGCCTCCAGTGAATATGTCCATTAAGGCCTACACACGTGCTAAGGCTGCCAAACAGGCTAAGTCTCTCCCTCCAAGATCTGTTTCTCTGGGATCCACTTCTGGTTCACAAATTTTAAGTTTAGCTGAGGACCTTATTTCTTTAATTAGGGGTTCTCAGCCACATCCAGATAGAGGCTCTCAGCCACCTTCTGTCAAGAGGCCTAGGGTTGAGCAGGTAGATCCCCAGTCCTCCGATGAGGCCTCAGGTGATTCTGCACATTCAGACTACCAGGAGGAGGCCTTCCCGGCCTACGAGGATTCTGATGCGGAGGAATCCATTCCCTCTGCTTCCCCTCCTGAGGAGTTTTCCTTTGGGGAAACACTTCATTCCATGAGGGAACACTTCAAATGGCAAGGCCAAGAATACTCAGATTCTAGGAAAAGGTTAAGGGAATTTTTAAAGCTACCCCAGCATAGACCCTTAGCTATTCCTCCAGTTTTAAATGTTTTAGATAACATTCAAAACAGGAGGAATAGCCAAAGGTCTATGCTGAGGTAAATGTAAAAAGGTCCTTAACCTCTTTCTGGAGTCAGAGAATTCCTGGCCTTGCCATTTGAAATGCTCTCTCATGGTGTGAAGGGTCTCCCCAAAGGAAAACTCTTCGGGTGGGGAGGCCGAGGGAATAGATTCCTTGGCATCAGAATCCTCGTAGGCCGGAAGGGCCTCCTCCTAGTAGTCCGAAAGGACAGATTCATCTGAGGCCTCATCAGAAGACTGGGGATCTGTCTGCTCTACCCTGGGCCTTTTGCCTGGAGGAGGCTGAGAGCCCCTGTCTGGATGTGGCTGAGAGCCCCTGATTAGGGAAATAAGGTCCTCAGCCAAGGTTAAGATTTGTGAACTGGTAGTGGATCCCTGAGGAATAGCCTTGGGAGGGAGATATTTTGGCTGTTTAGCAGCTTTAGCCCGTGTAAAGGCCTTAGTGGACATGAATACAGGAGGCCTGGCTGCCCCACGTGCTGGGGTAGATTTATCCACAGAAATGGTGTCGGAAATTTCCTGAGCACCGGTTTCAGACGGAAATTCTATGACTGACTCAGGGATGGCCTCCGGTACCGAAGTTACCGGTTGTGTGGTGTCGTCGGTCTGAAGCGGTAGAGATTCGGCTTCAGAAGAGACCGAGACACTCGCGGTAGGCCTAGGTGTGGAGTCGACCGGAACCGCGGACCGCGTGTGTCGGTCCTTATCCTTTCGTTTTTTGGGTAAATGTGCTGTCGGAAGCTCCGGCATGATATAACAAAAAGTGTCCCCAAAAAATTCCTCTGCAAACTCTGCCCGATGCCTAAGAGTGCGTTTATTGAAGGAAGCACAGGCTGAACAGGCCGAGACGTCGTGGTCTGGGCCTAGGCAGGGTAAGCAGTAAGAGTGGAAATCCTTATGAGGTATTTGTTTCCTACAAGATAAACAATTATTAACTTTAAGCGTTTGATCTGACATCGGCTGAGGCAAGAAAGAGTCCCCAACTTGGTACTTAGCTTTTTTGAAGTCTTCGGTAGCTGAAATCACAGGAGCTGGCCGACCGGCACTTGCGAACTGCTTCTGCTTCGAGGCACCTCGCGGCAAGAAAGACTGGGGAACATGGCGTCGACTGACGCTTTTATACCCAGAGCGCTGTGACGTCGGGAAAAGGGCGACATCAGCCGACGCCGGACCCAGACTTTGGAATCCGGCCAACCGAAGGGCTGCCTGAGGCAAGACAACCCATATGTAAGGGCTGCAGATGCATCCTTGAAGGACATCACCTTCAGAAGCCGATGCCTGCTGAGCGGCTCCGGACCCATCTGAGGGAATAGTTTCCGTAGGCCCAATACCTTGAGTTTCCACAGGCCTTGGTGTCTCCACGTGGCTGTCGGTTATGGCCTGTGGCTCTGAGGTAGCAGGTGTCAGGGGCTGCGAAAGCGCCTCACTGAGAACCGGCGACTGGCCTAGAAGAGGCTTCGTCGGTTTTGGACCTCGGATGCCTGTCCTTTTCTTTGTCTTTGCATTTTTTATAAATTCTGGTCGGTTGTTCCAACGGCATTATGTAATTAAACCTTCGGCCAAAATAATGTAAAGCAAAATCAAACAGATGTGTAATGGTGCGTTTATTGAACCTAGCACAAAACCGACAATTGGTAACGTCGTGGTCAGGGCCTAGGCAAGGAATACAGTAAGAGTGAAAGTCTTTATGAGGTATTTGCTTCCCACAAGAAATACAATTATTAACTTTTACTGACATTGGTCTGGAGCAAGAAAATTTTCTCAACGGGGTACTTAGCATTACTGAAGACTTCGGTTCTGAAACTCAATTTTGAAAATCTCAGGAGTTGGCCGACCGGCACTTGTGAACTGCTTTTGCTTCGGGCACTGTGCGGCAAGGAAAACTGAAGAAAATGGCATCGGTTGCAACTTTTAAACCCCTGGCGCACTGATGTCAGGAAAGAGGCGACAGCAACCGACGCCGGACCAAGACTTTGGAACTCGGGCCGACTGCGGGTCATCTGCCAGCAGGATAACCCCAGGTGTAATGACTGCAACAGTGAAACACGATGAACAAGCTGTGCTTTAATGCAGAAATTCAGTAAAAATCCAGTAAGAGCTTTCGTCTTTTCATACACAAGACTTCTTCAGAGAGAACAGTTGCTGTTTTTGGGACACATTCTGACTTTTCCAAGGAAGTGTCCAAATGCTTGGACTTTACATGCTTTGGGAGGTCTTGGTCTCTTAGCCATACGTGCCACCTAATGACAGGCCCAGTGGCTGTGGCCCTGCTGGCAGCCTGTAAAGCACCAAACCCACGGAGCAAGGAATGATCAATCACTTGTGAAGTAGAACTGCAAATGGTCATTAATTCTTGGGATAAGGCCTTATTTTCAATGGTCAAAGGTTTTTGCTTCATCTGATCCAGCAGTGACTTATTTTGTGGAACTGGCAGTTCAATGCCCTCACAGATACTGTGGCAGAAGTGTATACTTTCTTACCAAATTTTTCAAGGGCTCTACCTTGCACATCTTTGGGTAGGGGATTGTTAGGCATGCTGGTTGTGGAACCCTGGAGTCCAGGAATAGATATCTGCAAGTCTGCTGAAGGATTATTGAAAATGTGCTTATGTGAAGCCATAACCCTTCAGAAAGTGCCAGATTTTCTAGGAGCAGAAGGGAGGAAATCTGATCTCAAAGAGGATTCTAGAAAGACATCACCTACCTCCAAAATTGGGGGTACCACCAGGGGTTTCAGCTCTGGTAGGTGGAGGAATTCCCTGACTCTATTCTTTTGTAGGGGATAAACTTGATGTCCTTCAAGGATGCATCTGCAGTCATAACATATGGGTTGTCCTGCCTCAGGCAGCCCTTCGGTCGGCCGGATTCCAAAGTCTGGGTCTGGCCTCGGCTGATGTCGCACTTTCCCCAACGTCAGAGCGTCTGGGGTATAAAAGCATCAGCCGACGCCATTTTCCTTAGTCTTTCTTGCCGCGCGGTGCCCGAAGCAGAAGCTGTTCGCAAGTGCCGGTCGGTCAGATCCAGTGAATTCAGCTACCGAAGACTTCGAAAAAGCTAAGTACCCCGTTGGGGACTCTCTCTTGCCTCAGCCGATGTCAGACAAAGTAAATAATTGTTTAACTTGTGGGAAACAAATACCTCATAAGGATTTCCATTCCTACTGCCTTCCTTGCGTAGGCCCAGACCACGACGTATCGGCCTGTTCCGCCTGTGCTTCCTTCAACCGACGAACTCTTAGACGTCGGTCGGAGTTTGCAGAGGAATTTTTTGGGACCAATTTTGCATATAAAATGCCATCGGAGACTCCGACTTCGCATTTGGTGAAAAAATGGAAGGACAAGGACCGACACTCGCGGCCCCTGGTTTCGGCTGAAACCACGGTAAAGCCTACCGCGAGTGTCTTGGTTTCGGCCGAAACCAAGTCCTCGGAGATTCCTTCTTCCAAATCCAGTCAATCGACCACCGCGGCCCGGGAGGCCCCGGCTGAGTCGGCTACCGAGCTACCTACCGAAACCAGTGTCCAGGAAATGTCCGACACCATACCTTTGGACATTTCTACTCCTGCACATTGGGCAGCTAGGCCCCCTGCTTCCATGTCCACTAAGGCCTTTTCTAGGGCTAAAGCTACTAAACTTTCTAAAGCTTTGCCTCCCAAGACTACCTTCCACAGGCCTGCATCTAGTTCTCAGATCCTCAGCCTTGCAGAGGACCTTATTTCTTTAATTAGGGGTTTACAACCTCACCCAGACAGGGCCTCTCACCCTCCACCAGACAAAAGGCCCAGGACTGACCCCTCTGACCCACACTCTTCAGATGAGTCCACGGATGGCTCTGAGTTGTCAGACCACCAGGAGGAGGCCTATTCGCCCTATGAGGATTCTGCTGCTGAAGAATCTATCCCTTCGGCCTCCCCTCCTGAAGAGTTTTCCTTTGGTGAGACTCTACACTCCATGAGAGAGCATTTTCAATGGCAAGGTCAGGAATTCTCTGATTCTAGAAAAAGATTAAGGACCTTTTTACATCTGCCTCAACATAGGCCCTTAGCTATACCTCCTGTTTTGAATGTAATTGATGATGTGTACAATGATGTCAGTACAGCCCCTGATACTCTCCCTCCGGCCCCTGCCAAGCCTGATAGATACTACAGGGTCCCGGATTCACATTTCCATCTGTATAAAGCACATTCTGCAGATCCAGAAACTATTTCTCAGGGCCCTAAAGGGGTTGCAGCCGCCACAGCCAAAAATCCTCTACCCTCTGAAAGAGAGTCTAGAGCTTTAGAGAGATGGGGAAAGAAGGTATATACTTCTGCAACTCTTTCTGTCAGGGCATTAAATTGTCAATTTCATTTGATGCAGTACCAAGAGTATTTGTTAGATGAACTGAATAAGAAACTTTCTTCTCCTGAACCCCTTGACCGCAAATCCCTGCAGGATTTGGTACACAACTCGCAGCAGGTTAGTAATCATTTCTTAAAATGTGGCTATGATGCATTGGAGGCTTCATTTAGATCAGCTATGACTGGGGCAGTCATTCGTAGGCATGCCTGGCTGAAGGAACAATCTTTGCCAGACCATGTTAAAGCTAAACTCCTGGATGCTCCAATGGAGAAACAAAATTTATTTGGCTCCTCTGCTCAGGAGGTCTTAAAGTTTGAAGAAAAGGCAAAATCTGTGAAACAGTTAAGGATTTCCTGCAAGTACAACCACCGAGATTCAGCAGAAACTGGCCTACTAAGAATTGGTCCTTTCCAGACTCTGACAGAGCCCAGAGAGGCAGGAACAGATGCCCTAGAGGCAGAGGCCAATCGAAGGGCTCCTACAGAGGTCGTCAGTGGCAGCCTGCCAACCAGAGGAGTAGTGCAACAGCAGCAACAACAACTACTACACCAGGACAGGCTCAATGACTTTACTCTGATTCCGCCTACCAGGGATCAACTGGAAGCACCCTTGGACGGAAAGCTGGCTTTATTCTCAAAAAACTGGCATTATATTACAAGGGACACATGGACACTGCAAATAATAGACAAAGGATACAGGTTCCACTTCCACACTTTGCCAAAAAGAAACTGAATGCCAAACCTACCACCAAATCAGAGGCCAGAGGCTTTAAGGCAGATCAACAACTTGCTTCAAATGAAAGCTATAGAAAAGGTACCACTTTCAGAACAAGGCCAAGGATTTTACTCAAGACTATTCCTTGTACCAAGAAAAGAAAATCAGTGGAGGCCTATTCTCGACCTGTCCGCACTGAATACTTACCTCATTGTCCCAAAATTCAAGATGCTGACCCTACAGCAACGTCTTCCCATGTTGGGCAAGGAGTCTTGGCTGGTGACTCTAGATCTCAAGGAGGCATACCTGCACATCCCTATTCGACCAAGTTGCAGAAGACACCTCAGATTTCTTGCAGGATCAGAGCATTATCAATTCTCAGCATTGCCTTTTGGCTTATCTACTGCGCCCAGAGTATTCACGAAATTCCTGGCATCAGTAATTGCACACTGCAGACTTCAGGGGATTCAGATCTACCCATATCTGGACGACTGCCTTATACAAGCGGACAACAAGGAAAATTTGATAAAGGACTTGGCCTATGTCATCCACCTGCTACAGGCCTTGGGATACACAGTCAACATCCAAAAGTCAAGACTTGTGCCATCCCAAAGAATAACCTTTTTGGGTGCAGATCTGGACACAACCACCCAAATGGCTTTTCTCACAGAAGAAAAACAAAAACAACTTCCAGATTACTTCATGATTCTGACAAGACAAACTCGGCTTACTGCAAGGAAAATCCTGCAGGCCCTGGGTTACATGGCATCCTGCATAATTCTGATACCACAGGCCAGGCTGCATATGAGGAAATTACAATGGTACCTAAGGAGTGTATGGTCTCAACACAGTCACAATCTAGAAGCTTTGATACCAATCATTCCTTGCCTTCAAAAGGAATTTCTGTGGTGGGCTCAGGCCTGCCAGTCCAAAAGAGGGTTGCCTTTCAACAAACCAAAAACAAAACAAACCATCACCACGGATGCTTCAGACCGAGGATGGGGAGCACACATAGAGGGCAAATGTATCCAAGGCCTATGGTCTCAAGGTCAGCTACGCATGCACATAAACCAAAAGGAAATGCTGGCAGTGATGCATGCAATCGAGGCTTTCAAACCCTTTCTCCATCAAGGCCACCTGCTAATAAGAACAGACAACACCACGGTCATGTGGTACATAAACAAGCAGGGGGGCACACACTCCTACCCTCTCTGCCAGCTGGCTATGAATCTATGGGAACTATGCCTGAACCTCAATATCCAACTACAGTCCCAGTTTGTGCCAGGAAAAGTGAATACACTGGCAGACAGCTTAAGCAGAACTACCATGGATGCACACGAATGGATGCAGCACCCAGACATCTTCCAACTCGTAGCAAAGGCATGGGGAATGCCGGAGATAGATCTGTTCGTCTCCCCTCTCAACCATCAACTGAAGACATTCTGCTCAAGGACATACCACCGACAAGCTTGGAGGGTGAACTCTCTCTCTTTCAGCTGGAAAGCTCTAAAAGTATATGCCTTCCCACCTCTCCCATTAATGTACAAGGTTCTACTGAAGATCAGGGAGGAGCAGCCAAGAGTGATTCTGATAGCTCCAGACTGGCCAAGTCAACACTGGTATCCATTATTGAGAAGCCTGTCACAGGCAAAGCCATGTCCTCTCCCCCTATGGCCTCTTCTTCTGACGCAGAACAATTTCAAGATCATGCATCGCAACTTGAAAACATTGCAGCTAACTGCCTGGAAAATTCCTTAAATCCCAAACAGAATGCCTTATCACAGAGAGTGAAGGACATCATCTTGGAAGCTCGCCGGCCTTCCACAAGGAAGACATACTCAGCTAAATGGAAAAGATTTCTCATTTGGAGCCCATCTAAAGGCTCAGATGTGACAGGGGCAAACATGACACATATTCTGGAATACTTAGCAGAATTGTTCCACAATGGCCTGTCCTATTCTTCCATTAAGATTCATGCCTCAGCAATTTCAGCAGAATACAATGTGGATCCACCTATCTTCTCACACCCTCTCCTCAGGCAATTTCTGAGAGGGATCAAAAATATTAAACCTCCAAGAAAACCCCCTCTACCCACTTGGGATCTCAACTTTGTGTTGGAGAAACTAACACTTCCTCCATTTGAACCAGCAGCATCAGCGGGTCTACAGTTTCTGTCTTGGAAAACTGCATTCCTTCTGGCAATAACTTCAGCAAGAAGAGTATCTGAGTTACAAGCATTAATGGCAGTACAGCCATTTCTTATCTTCGATCAGGACAGAGTTTTCACTAAGAACCAATCCTACTTTTATGCCAAAGGTGGTATCTAGGGTATCCTTGAACCAAGCTATTCATTTGCCTACATTCTTCCCAAATCCACAGAATAGAGGGGAAAAACTTCTGCACACCCTGGATGTACACAGACAACTACGCTACTACTTGGACAGAACTAAAACTAGCAGAAAGACTGACCAACTATTTGTAGCATATGCTACTGGGGTGCAAGGAAAAGCAATTTCTAAACAGACAATTTCAAAATGGATAGGAAATTGCATTCGATTTTGTTACTCCTTTCATGGAAAGACAGTTCCTGAAAACATCAGGCCTCATTCCACAAGGGCCACGGCCACCACTACAGCCTTCCTACGAGGGGTGGCTACCAAGGACATTTTAGAAGCTGCTACTTGAAGCTCCGTGCATACATTTGCCAGACATTACAATATACCTTTATACTCCAGATCCAGAGCAGGTTTTGCTACTGCAGTCCTGCAGGGGATATTAACTACACCATCCTTTTCTTAGTACCTCCTCCCCCAGATTGGCTATGGTATTCTACCCATATGTTATGACTGCAGATGCATCCTTGAAGGACATAGTACAGTTTTGTACCTACCATAAATGTAGATGTCCGATAGGTATGCATCTGCAGTCAGGTTTACCCTCCCTCCTACCCCTCAGTGGTATTCCTAGGGTACTTACCCCTCTTTTAGCTAGCTGGGGGAATCTATTATGGTGTATTTGTTTGTATATACATGTATATAATTACATAAGTTTGCAAATGTTTGGAATCTTTTTGCATTTATCCAAATTTAGCCTTCCTAGAGGGCACCTGGCATCTGGGGCAAGAGCAACTGAGGAAAATGGTGTCGGCTGATGCTTTTATACCCCAGACGCTCTGACGTCGGGGAAAGTGCGACATCAACTGAGGCCAGACCCAGACTTTGGAATCCGGCCGACCAAAGGGCTGTCTGAGGCAGGACAACCCATATGTTATGACTGCAGATGCATACCTATCAGACATCTACATTTATGGTAGGTACAAAACTGTACTTTCTTTCCAATGTACAAGTTCCTCAAGAGTGTGTAAAGCTTCCCCAAAGGATATGTCCTCCGGGGTGAGGCCAAAGGTAAATTTCCTGAGTCAGACTCTGGAGAGGGAGACAAGGATGGGTCATATGCGGAGACAAGGATGGGTCATATGCAAAGGTTGAGTCTTTCTGCAAAGGTTGATCTCTCTTGGTATGCATGGTCTCAAATGTGTCAGAATGAACCCCAGGTATAGTGTCTTTTCTCCCTTTCCTAAAGTAGATTGGGGGGGGGGGGTTCTGTTCCTCTGCCAAATTAACTAAATTATTTTCAGGTTGAGAGCAAGAAGGGCTGGAAAGATGAGAATTCCTAGTTGTAGGTTTTTGTTTTGTCCTGGGGAGCATCAGAAACATGGACTTCTGAATATTTCTGAAGTATAATAGTAGAGCTGTGTTCGCTGGAAGCAGAGGACTACTCAGCAGTGGCATTCAGCGACTGGTGATGGTAAACGGGGTTCTGATGGCATACAGACCTCTAAAAGGGTCATGGTAGGGGCCTTATCCATTACCTCGACTGCAGGAGGGTGTTGGGAAGGTGCCTCACTTACTTCCGCGATAAGTTGTGGAGGGCTATCTGATGGTGAATGACTATATGGAAGGCCTACACTTGGGCCATTTGGGTTTAGTCAGATTGACATCGGGATGCAGAACGGACACCATCCCATGTGGAGATACAGGGGACTTGCTAAGAAATCTTGCTAAAATGTCTGCCCTACACCTATAGTTCTGGAGATGAATCAGGCACAGAAATGACCATTTAAAACGTCATGTGAAGGGCCTAAACAAGTTAACACAGATGGTATGAAAATCCCAGTGTGGAATTTGATTACCACAACAGAGGCAGTTAAGTTTCTCTGACATTGACTTAGAAAATGGAAAAAGTTCATCAACGGGGTACTTCACTTTGGAAGTTTTCAGTGTGGCGTGGACTAACCAACACATGTACAGCCTTGTCTGCTTCAGGCTCTGACAAAAAGAAATGAGGTAATGGCATAGGCGGAGTACACTTATACCCCAGCGTACTGACATCAGTCAAGTGCATCTGCCAGTCATAAGAGGGAAGACTTACTCTGGTAGTCAGGCAAGCCAAGTGCTTCCACGGCAGGAAATCCCATAAGTCAGGACTGCAGCAGTGAAACACGAAGAACATCACAATAAAACTCCACTCCCCTGAACCTACCACCACCATATACAAGCTCTCATGCACTGCCTTCCTCAATGAGCTCATCTACCTACAACACAAACATACCACCCCTCTCCCCTTTACATTCCACTATTCTGCTTCAAAAGGATTAGAATCTAAGAAACTGAAGCACAACAGGACACATAACCTAGCTTCTTGGTTCATTCACCTTTGCAAAGAATTTGCCTTCCAGCATCTCACTCACATATACAATCTCTACTTAACTAATAAGATTATGGCTCACATATGGAAAATAGCAATAGTCACTCCTAATCCAAAACTACCCAAGCCAACTACTGCTTCACAATTCTGTCCTCTCAATACTTCCCACTTCAGGTAAAATACTAGAAATTTATCTACAACCAAATTACTGCTTACTTAGAACACTACTATCTTTTATGCAGGAAACAGACTCCGGCCTGGATGCAGCACCATAACAGCTTCTCTACTCCCTCATAGATGACAGTCTATCTAGTATGGATAAAGGCAACCTGACATGAGCCATCTTTATTGACTTCACAAAAGCTTTTGATCTAACAGACCATAACTTACTATTTGATAAATTAAATGAAACGAGCATTAGTCACAATGCCAAACCTTGGTTGGAGACTTCCTAACAGATAGATCCTTCAAAGTGAAAGGAGGCATCAGTACCTCTGAAGCAGCTCCTCTTATGAAAGTAGTCAGGCTTCTTTAGCCCCTCTGCTCTTTTCCATATTTATCAACAAACTCTCAACTGATCATCTGCAGAAACCTCTAATTCTTTATGCAGATGACATGGTCATCTACTGGTCAGACAAATCCCACTCGGTTACACAAACTCAGCTCCAAGATGACCTCCAAACCCTCAACCAGTGGCTAATATGCCATAAACTTGTACTCCCCCTCAGAAACAAAAGCAATGCTACTAAGAACCACCCAAAACAGTAAAAGCAACCAGCTTCATTAACAGCAAAGATGCTAACACCACCACATATTTTAAATATCTTGGCATTTGCTAGTCCGATCTCTTAACTTTCAACTACACATTCAAAACACATACAAAAAGAGCAAACACTACTGTTCTGGGTGAACAAGCTATGGTCTCTTCTGTCCAGGCCAGCCAAAGCTGACTTAGACAAAGGCATACTCTTAGCTCAAACACAGAATTCCTATTATAGCTGCAGCCTCAAAGAAAAATGCCACCACCTTACACACCACTTCCAATACAATCGACTGGTTCATTAACTCCCCCAGTAATTGAACACCAATGTCTAGCTCTCACCAAAGCTAAAGGACTCCCAGTACATTTGACAGTCAACCTCCTACTAGGATCTTTAATTTCAAAAAGTAAACACTATTGCACTTACCATGCTTTCGCCATCCTAGCACCTAAACTCTGGGACTCAAGGTGTCCAAAAGTACTCAAGACTTCAGACAGCAGCTCAAGGAACACCTCTTCCCCCAAGTAAAGTACAGCTGCACTCACTCATGTTACATGAACCTGCAGCCCCCCTTTTTTCCTAGTTCGTTCTTCCTTATCTCATCTTGTCATCCCTTTTATTTACTCCATCTCATTCATCCTACTTCCCTCTTCTCTTTGCACCTTTCCCACAATTCTTCTTTTCTAGTCTTCTTACATCTGTGGATGTTCCAAATTGTAGGATAAGTACATACCAAAGTGGGCATTGTACTCAATGACAGGAGTGCCAATGATCTCTTTGGACCTAGGTACTTTAACCTTTGTTTATAAGATGCACAACACAGAATGATTTCCTCACTAATGTCTACATGATGGTCAAAGGCTAAATTACTGACTACATGTGTCCCCAAGTCTTGACTACTCCGACAACTCTTAGGGGTGTGTTGTCAATATGGTAGTTGCAAGGGGTGGCAGACTTTTTGAAGGATACTATTATGTATTTGACATTTAGTTTTAGTCCATGACTGACGCCAGTTAGTTGTCAGTGTCAACTCCTTGGAGAACATTAGTGCGGGTGGATGATGCCACGACTTGCTCCTAATTTGCAATCATCTGCATTATTTGGTCAGCCAGAGGACCTTGACAGCAGAATAGATGCCGAAAAACAACATTCCCAGGACCGATCAACTGATGTAGAGGTGGACTCCCCAATATTGTTTCCAAATTGTGGCTGTGTTGAGACCATAGGTTTTTTTAGGTACCATTGAAGTTTTCTCATATGCAACTTTGCACATGGGATTAAAAGAATGCAAGATGCCATGAAGCCCAGAGCCTGCAGGATTTTCCTTGCAGTAAGCCTGGTACAATTTGCTAGTATTTTGAAATATTGAGTTAGTTGCCCTTGTTTTTCTGGCGTAAGGTAGGCCATCTGGGTGTTTGTGTCCAAGTTGGCACCCAGGAAAGTTATTTTCTGAGATGGTGTTAGCCTGGATTTCTCTTCGTTGATTGTGTATCCCAGAGAATTCAGTAACCGTGTTGCATAAGCCAGATGTTCCAGAAGTATGTGCTTGCTGTCCGCTTGGATCAGGCAGTCGTCCAAATAAGGGTAAATTTGTATCCCTTGAAGTCTGCAGTAGGCGATTACTGATGCCAGGCATTTCGTGAATACTCTGGGCGCAGTAGATAAGCCAAAGGGCAATGCAGAGAATTGATAGTGGATTGAACCTGCAAGAAATCTGAGGTATCTTCTGCAGCTTTGTCTGATTGGGAAGAAGCTGCTGTAATGTGAGCATCTTGAATTTTGGTACGAGTAGAAATGTATTTAGGATGGATAAGTCCAAAATAGGTCTCCAGTCGGTTCCTTTCCTTGGTACCAGAAATAGTCTGGAATTAAAACCTTGACCTTGTTCGTGAGTAGGTACCTCTTGAATAGCTTTCATGTCCATGAGTTTTGAAATTTGTATTTGTGCCTCTGCCCTTTGTTTATGTGGCAGGTTTGGCATGCCTCTCATTTTTGGAAGAGTGTGAAAATGAAATCTGTAGCCTCTGTTTATAATGTCCAGGATCCATTTGTCTGTTGTGATAATATGCCAATTTCTTGTAAATAATGCCAGCTTTCCTCCCAAGGAAGCTGCCAGCTGAGACTTGCTTGGCATGAAAATAGGAAGTCATTGGGTTTGTTTTCTGTATTGTTGTGCACTGTCTTCGCCACCTCTTGGTGTTGGAGTTTGCCATTGTCTGCCTCTATATGATCCTTGAGATTGTCCTCTGCCCCTTGAGCGCCTGTATCTACCTCTTTGGGGCTTGTCCGTGGCTGGAAAGGACCAGTTTTTAGAAGGCCAATTTCTGCTAAAACGAGGTGGTTGTACCTGTAGAAAAGCCTTGACAGTTTGCATAGATTTAGCTTTTTCTTCCATTTTCCGTAGTATCTCCTCAGCATTAGTACCAAACAGTACATCCTTTTGTAAAGGAGCATCTAGTAGTTTAGCTTTAACATGATCAGACAAGCTTTGTTCCCTAAGCCAGGCATGTCTACGAATGACTGATCCTGTAACAGCAGCTCTACTTGAGGCCTCTAAGGCATCATAGCCACATTGTAAGGTGTGTTTACCCATTTGTTCTGCACTATGCATCATATCCTGCAATTCCTTCAAATCTGGTTGTTCAGGTTGAGACATTTTATTTCTTAATTGTGATAACAGAAACTGCTGATATTTAAGCATATGAAACTGACAATTTAAGGCCCTCATGGCTAGGGTGGCCGAGGTGTATACCTTTTTTCCCCACCTTTCTAAGGATCTAGCTTCTCTTTCGGAAGGTAGTGGATTCTTGGCTGTAGAGGCCTTCATTCCCTTGGGGCCTTGAGAAATGGTTTCAGGGTCAGCATTATGGCTTTTGCAAAGAAATTGGTGAGAGTTAGGAACTCTATAGTACCTATCAGGTTTGACTGGGGCAGGAGGCAGGGAATCCGGATTGAGACAAGCCTCCGAGTAAACATCATCAAGTATGTCCAAGACAGGAGGTATAGCCAGAGGTCTGTGTTGAGGTAACAAAAGAAATTCCCTAAGCCTTTTCTTGGAATCAGAAAAGTCTTGGCCTTCCCAATGGAAGTGTTCCCTCAAGGTGTGCAAGGTTTCCCCAAAAGAAAAATCCTCTGGGGGAGATACAGAAGGAATGGACTGTTCTGCATCGGAATCTTCATAAGGAGAGTACGAGTGTTCCTCTACATCAGAATGTTCTGAGAAAATGGAGCCCTGTTCAGAAGAGGGAGAATGTTCCTCCACTCTGGGTCTCTTGTCTGGAGGGGGTTGGGAACCCCTGATGAGAGTAATTAAATCCTCAGCCATTTTAAGCATCTGCTTTTTAGGCATGGGGCCTGGGGATGGGCCCTGAACAACAGGCCTCTTGGGATGCATGGCTGATTTGGACTTAGTAAAGGCCTTAATGGAAAAGGAAGATGAGGGCCTAAAGACACCCTGGGTGGAAGTGGACCTGTCCACATTAGGAGGCTCAACACTCGCAGTGGCTTCGGTGTTTGTAGTCTGAGTAAGGGCCGAGGTACCTGCGGTCTCGGTTACAGAAGACACCACCAAGGAAGTGTCGTCGATAGTCAGGGACTGCATAGGCATCTCACTGAGAACCGGACCACGTGCAGCCGGTTTTGGCGTGGTGTCGGTGGAGACCGCGGGCCTCGCGTGTCGGTCCTTGTCCTTGCATTTTTTGGACAAAACGGTAGTCGGAGTCTCCGACATTTTATAATCAAAGGCTTTACCAAAATAATGTTGGGCGAACTCCGCCCGACGCTTAATAGTGCGTTTATTGAAAGTCGCGCAAAAGCGACAGCCTGAGACGTCGTGGTCTGGGCCTAAACAAGGTATGCAGAGGGAATGGAAATCCTTATGCGGTATTTGCTTCCCACAAGAAATACAATTGTTAACTTTGTCTGACATCGGTCTGAGGCAAGAAAAGTTTCCCCAACGGGGTACTTAGCTTTAAAGAAGACTTCGGTTTCCAATTTTTCGTAAATTCATGAGCTGGCCGACCGGCACTTGCGAACTGCTTCTGCTTCGGGCACCGCGCGGCAAAAAAGACTGAAGAATATGGAGTCGGCCGTGTCTTATATACCCCTGTCGCACTGACGTCAGGAAAGAAGGGACAACAACCAACACCGGACCTAGACTTTGGAATTCGGCCGACCGAGGGACCGCCTGACGGCAGAGAACCCATATGTGATTACTGCAGCTGTATGCACGATGAACATCTGGCAATTTAAAGCCCTGATGGGAAGAGTTGCAGAGGGATATACCTTCTTCCCCATCTGTCTAAAGCCCTAGAATCCCTGTCTGAATGGGTAGGGTTTTTGGCTGTAGTAGCCTTAATACTTTTAGGTCCCTGGGAAATGGTCTTTGGGTCCACAGTGGGATTTTTGAAAAGAAAATTGTGAGAGTCAGGTACTCTGTAGTACCTTGTCAGGCATTCTAGGGGAGAATGAGAGCGAAAGAATTTAGCGACAAAGATAGTTTAATGAATTATTCGGGTGTTGAACAGGGCTCAAAACCGACACCAAGGAACATCGTGGTTTGGGCCTAAACAGGTGATGCAGTAAGAATGAAAATCTCTGTGAGGTATTTGCTTTCCACAGGCAAGACAATTAACTTTTTCTGACATCGGTTAGAGCAAGAAAAAAGGATTCCCAATGGGGTACTTAGCTTTAGAAGACTTCAGGTTTGAAACTCGACTAATGAAAATTTCAGGTAGTGGCCGACCGGCACATGCAAACTGCTTCTGCTTCGGGCTCCGCTCGGCAAGAAAAGCTGATGTAATGGTGTTGGCTGCATGTTTTATACCCCTGACATCATGGAAGAGGCAACAGCATCTGATGCAGATATCCCAAGACTCTGGTATTCGGGTCGACTGAGGGCTACCTTCAGCCAGATAACCCAGGAATGAGGACTGCAACAGTGAAACATGAAGAACATCTCTTGGCAAGCAGAATCCTCTCTAAACTGCCAACTGAAATGCTCCCACATGATTAAGGATCTCCAAATGACATGTCTGGTAGACAGTGGCCATATGTCGTCACTGTAGAAGTGTGTGGAGAAAAGTTGTGATGTGGTCATGTTCCTCCTCCTCAGAATCGGAGGAGTCCAAGTCTCTTACTGGAGAGGCCTCCCTTTCCCTCTTGGGTGGAGGGGCTTCAGACAGAGGGCCATTCAGAATCTGGATGCAAATTACACAAGGAGTAAAAAAAACCCTGAACCAGCCTAGTATAATCTTGCAAGGGAGGTCAGCTGGGGTTAAAGGCAAAAGACTCGCTAGGCTGTAGCTGTTTAGTCATGCCAGACAGTTAGTCTCAGGCTCCAGGTTCCTGAGAAAGTGGGCGCCCATTGCAGATTTGTGAACCTAAAAGAGGACATCAGAGTTCCAGTGAAGCCAAGCCTTCTTTCAGTATTATGGGCATTCTCCCCTTTTTAGTATTTAAAACATGTTTCAGAAAGTACAGTTGTGTACACTTATTTTTGAGTGTATTCACTGTTGCAGTCCTAACCAATGGGTTATCCAGTTCCTGGTAGCCTTAGATCGGCCAGAATACCAAAGGTAAGTAAATATGACATCGGCTGTCGTCAGTTGTAAAGGACATCCGATACAAAAGGAGGCAGCCGACGTCACATCCTCAGTCTTTCTTGCCATAACAGTCAGGAGCCCCCAGAAAACAAGGCTTAAGCCAAAAGTAACTTTGGCAAATAAAAGCAGATTCAGCCTGTACAGCAGGAAAGGAGAGCAGGAGAGGACCAAAAAAGGGGGGAAGGAGGGAGGGAAACCAGGACTGCAACAATGAATACACTCAAACATCTACATTTATGGTAAGTGTACACAACTGTTGATAGTGTTTCACTGTTGCAGTCCTAACCAATTGGTTGATTACCAAAGCCCAGAGGAAAAGGGATGAGGTACCAACAGAATCAAGGATTGGAGAGAATACCCTGCAGAACACCAGTGGCAAACCCTGCCCTGGCTTTAGAAAACAAAGGCAAGTTATAATGCTTTGTGAAAGTGTGAAGACCATGTAGCAGCCTCTAAAATATCTTTAGTAGGGACACCCCTTAAAAAAGGCTGCAGAAGTGGAAGCTGCTCTTGTGGAGTGGGTCCTAACCCCTTGAGCAGGAACTTTGCCATGAAAGGAATAAAGTAATACAATGTGCAATCCACTTAGAAATGGTTTGTTTAGAGATAGCTGTGCCTTGAGCTCCAGGGGCAAAACTGACCAATAACTGTGCCGATTTCTGAAGGTCTTTAGTCCTGTCCAGGTAAAAAGTACAGTTTTGTACCTACCATAAATGTAGATGTCCGATAGGTATGCAACTGCAGTCCTGACAAATGGGTTGTCCTGCCTCAGGCAGCCCTTCGGTCGGCCGGATTCCAAAGTCTGGGTCCGGCATCGGCTGATGTCGCCCTTTCCCCGACGTCAGAGCGCCTGGGGTATAAAAGCGTCAGTCGACGCCATCTTCTTCAGTGTTTCTTGCCCCAGATGCCAGGTGCCCTCTAAGGAAGGCTAAATTTTGAAAAAAGAGAAAAAATTCCAGACAAGTACAACAACATAAAAACAAATACACCATAAAAGATTACCCCAGGTAGCTAAAATGAGGGGTAGAAACCCAAAAGAATACCACAGAGGGGTAGGTGGGAGGGAAAACCTGACTGCAGTTGCATACCTATCGGACATCTACATTTATGGTAGGTACAAAACTGTACTATGTCTATGTACTATGAAAAAAACAAATTCCCAGACTTTGTCAATAGCTCAAAGTGTAGAGAGGATTATTTATTTATTATATAGTTATTTATTTTTGGAAAACCTCTTTAAAACTGTTAAATTGATTACACACCCAGAAACACAGAAAAGTTATTGTGATTATGTAAACCACAGACTGCTGCAAGAAATCAAAGTCACATTAGCACTCTTTGCTTATGTCTGAACAGATGAATCGTACCTGTCAATTCCAAAAGAAGTAAAGTAGCTTAATAAGGTTATTTGCAAGGTTACATGGCAGTTTATATTAGAAATAAGCAGAGATATTAAAAAGGCTCTGTTTTTCATAATTATGCCGAAAAGTCTTCCAAGGTAAATACAACTTCTGATTTAGTATGGAACCATACCTCTCAACCTTAGAGCAGGAAATCTGGACAAAGCGAAAAATAAAAGTGGGACACAGGCCCAAAAATAGTTATGCATCACAGACACCATTGAAACAACTGTAGCTGCAAACATTATACATCACTTATAATCTTTCTATCCCATTATTATATATGGCTCATTCAGTTCTGCCTTCTTTTGCATCAAAGAAAACCATGCTTTGAAATGACAAATGCATTAAAAATAATAAATAAAACACATTGCATCAACATCCTGCAACTTCCTACCTGAAAGCAACCACAGAGCTTTCACTGAAACTAGGGCTGCTTGTTTCCCCAGAATGACAGCTCTCTAATTAAGTCTAATGGTATACAATCTACCAGTATCTGGACTACCTGAAATAAATTAAATTATGGCCTGTAAATTGAAAGTACACTTTGTTTAATTAAACTATATTTCTAAGCCCACTTACTATATTTTTTCAGTAACATCCCAATATCTATTTCCAAGTCACTTTACAAGACATTGGCAGTGGTAGACTTGGCATCCTTCAGAACCCCACAGGCCCACGCTAATACATTGTCCATTAAATGTAAATGTCCATCCACTGTAAATGGCAAGAAGCTATGTCTTAAAAAATCTACTTCTGGCATGCGTACCCAAGTATTAGGTTTTGAAACAAAGAAACATATTCTCCACAGTCTATAAGTCTCTGTCACTAATAATCATCTACTGTTGCAGCACTCCCAACACATAAGCACACACATACACACTAAAATCCCCAACATTTAAAAAATGACATTGTGCCCACTTGATTTGCCAGTATTGATGATCTGCCAAAGCTATGCTTACTGTTGTCCAGTCTACCACTGCTTAGAACCCATCAATGAAAAAACAGTACTAGGTGCTTTTTTGTTTGTCTGAAAAAACAATACAACTTTATATGCTACAGTGCCACATAGTCAGTCCACTACTGACCCATTAACCCTAGGCTGCTGTCTCATTCTTACTCCCTGGGACTGCATTACCTTGGATGACTACTTTTATTTCCTAAGCAAAAGACACAAATTGGAAGATGAGGCAAAAATCCAGACATTCTTTGAAAATCCATTCAGTTAAGAGGTATGAGTTCATGTTCAATACAATACTCTCCCTGTCAGGAAAGCCGCAACTTAATGAAAGTGTACTCTTAATGTATGATATATTTGTGCGCTAACTTGTTTGAGTTCAGTAGGTAGACTGATCATTGTTAGCCTCTTTGTGCATGCGTCTCTCTCAGTCATGCACACATATACACACACACACTCTTCTACTTTCATGCACACAATTCTGCTTTCATGCATGCACTCACTCACTCCATACTTACCTATTAGCACAGGTAATTGCTGTCCCTTTCAAAGGCAACAGCGGCAAATCCATACACGAGTCCCTCTTCAGCGAGAACACACACACACTGATTGTTCGGCGCAAAATAATGGCATAAACACACTGACCCTTTTTTGGCTCAAAAACAAAACTAGAAGGGTGCTTTGGCACATGCACACACCGACATTAGCATTATAGGTCATGGGAGCGAAAAACACAAAACAAAAAAAGTGTTTTGGGACATGCGTACATCGATGTTGCAGTTAGAGGTTGAGGGCTGCATGGAAGAGCTCTGAGGGCCGCATGCGCCCCGCGGGCCGCAGGTTGGACACGTCTATTATAGAGGATGTGTACTCTCAGTCTAGTACTTCCCCTGACTCCCTTCCTCCGGCCCCTCTCAAACCTGACAGGTACTACAGGGTCCCGGACTCACATCTATACCTTTACAAGGGCCACTCTGCTGACCCAGAAACCATTTCCCAGGGCCCTAAAGGGGTTACAACTACCACTGCCAAGAACCCACTTCCTTCTGAAAGGGAATCCAGGGCTTTAGAGAGATTGGGTAAAAAAGTGTATACTTCTTCCACTCTTTCTATGAGAGCATTAAATTGTCAATTCCATACGATACAGTATCAAGAGTATCTGTTAGATGAATTGCATAAAAAACTATCCTCTCCTGAACCCCTTGACCTCAAGGCCCTTCAGGATCTGGTGCATAACTCTCAACAGGTTAGCAACCATTTCTTACAGTGTGGTTATGATGCATTGGAAGCTTCATGTAGGTCAGCAATGACAGGTGCAGTTATACTTAGACATGCTTGGCTGAAGGAACAAACACTGCCAGATCATGTTAAAGCAAAGCTTCTGGATGCACCACTGGAAAAACAAAAGTTATTTGGTTCCACGGCTCAAGAGGTCTTAAAGAAATTTGAAGAAAAGGCTAAATCAGTTCAAACAGTCAAAGATTTTCTCCAGGTCCAACCACCTAGATTCGGCAGAAATTGGCCTTCTAAGAGTTGGTCTTTTCCGGACACAGACAGATTTCAAAGAGGGAAAAACAGACGTGGCAGAGGTAGAGGGCAAGCTCGAGGCTCCTACAGAGGACATCAGTGGCAGCCTCCTTCCCAGAGAGGTAGTGCAGGACCTACATCTACTGCACAAGGACAAACTTAATGACTTGGCTTTGACTCCGCCAACCAGGGCTCAATTGGAAGCACCTTTGGGCGGAAAGCTATCTTTATTCTCAGAAAATTGGCACAGTATTACAAAGGACAGATGGATACTGCAAATAATAGCCAAAGGATACAGATTCCATTTTCATACATTACCAAGAAGACAAGGCATGCCAAACCTGCCACCAAATCAAAGGGCAGAGGCTTTCAAGCAGATTTCCAAACTACTACAAATGAAGGCAATAGAAAAGGTTCCTTTCACAGAGCAAGGCCAAGGATTTTATTCCAGACTATTCCTTGTTCCAAGAAAAGAAAAGCAATGGAGGCCTATTCTAGACTTGTCCGCACTGAATACTTATCTCATCGTGCCAAAATTCAAAATGCTGACCTTATAGCAGCTCCTTCCCATGCTGGGCAAGGGGTCCTGGCTGGTAACTCTAGACCTCAAGGAGGCATGCCTGCATGTCCCTATCAGACAAAGTTGCAGAAGACACCTCAGATTTCTTGCAGGTTCAGAGCATTATCAATTCTCAGCATTGCCCTTTGGCTTATCTACTGAGCCCAGAGTATTCACGAAATGCCTGGCATCAGTAATTGCACATTGCAGACTTCAGGGGATTCAAATATACCCATACCTGGACGACTGCCTTGTACAAGCGGACAGCCAACAAATATTGTTAAACCACTTGAGCTATGCCATCCGCCTACTACAGGCCTTGGGATACACAGTCAACTATCAGAAATCAAGACTTGTTCCATCCCAAAGAATAATTTTTCTGGGTGCAAAGCTGGATACAAACACCCAAATGGCTTTTCTCACAGAAGAAAAACAAGAACAACTACCGGATTATTTCAAAAATCTGACAACACAAAGCCAGCTGACTGCAAGGAAAATCCTGCAGGCCCTGGGTTTCGTGGCATCTTGCATTCTGTTGATTCCACAGGCAAGACTGCATATGAGGAAACTGCAGTGGTACCTAAGGAGTCTATGGTCTCAACACAGTCACAGCCTAGAAGCCTTGATCCCCCTAATTCCATGCCTTCAAAAGGAATTTCTGTGGTGGGCACAAGCAAGTCAGTCAAACATGGGCCTACCTTTCAGCAAGCCTCATATCAGCCAAACCATCACAACGGACGCCTCAGACCATGGTTGGGGAGCGCACATGAAGGACAGATGTATTCAGGGGCAGTGGACTCAAAAGGAATTGTGCCTGCACATCAACCAAAAGGAAATGCTGGCAGTGATACATTCAATCGAGGCCTTCAAACATTTCCTGCATCAAGGTCACCTGTTAATAAAGACAGACAATACCACAGTTATGTGGTACATAAACAAGCAAGGAGGTACCCATTCCTACCCTCTTTGCAGGCTGGCAATGAATCTTTGGGAACTTTCCCTAAAACGCAATATACAACTGCATTCCCAGTTCGTACCAGGAAAGGAAAATGTACTGGCGGACAGCCTAAGCAGAAACATCATGGATCCACACGAATGGATGTTGCATCCAGACATTTTTCTTCAGATAACACAATCTTGGGGAAGGCCGGACATAGATCTTTTTGCCTTCCCCCAAAACCATCACCTGAAGAAATTCTTCACAAGGACATACCATCCCCAAGCATGGAAGGGTGGACGCCCTATCCTTCAGCTGGAATGCTCTAACAGTATATGCATTCCCACCTCTTCCGTTAATGAACAAGGTCTTACTGAAGATCAGGACAGAACAACCAAAAGTGATTCTGATAGCTCCGGACTGGCCAAGACAACACTGGTACCCATTGTTAAAAAGCATGGCACGCACGAACCCGTGGCCCCTACCACAATGGCCACTTCTGACACAGCACAACTACAAAACTCTGCACTCCAGCCTGAAAACCTTGCAACTGACAGCCTGGAAAATACCTTGACTCCTCCCCAGGATAAACTATCCAAGAGGGTAAAGGATATCATCATGGAAGCTCGGCGGCCTTCCACAAGAAAGGCATATTCAGCAAAATGGCAAAGATTTCGAACCTGGAGCACCGCACAGGGTCAGGATCCGACAGTGATGAGCATCCCACATATCCTTGAATACTTGGCTGAAATGCTCTATAATGGCCTTTCTTACTCATCCATAAAAATCCATGCTTCAGCTATTTCAGCAGAGTACAGCACTGATCCACCTGTATTTTCTTATCCTCTGCTAAGGCAGTTTCTAAGAGGGATAAAAAACATCAACCCTCCAAGGACACCACCAGTGCCTACATGGGACCTTAACTTCATGTTGGAAAAATTAACGCTACCCCCATTTGAACCAGCAGCACCTGCAGAACTACAACTCCTGTCTTGGAAGACTGCCTTCCTTCTGGCCATAACCTCAGCAAGAAGAGTATCTGTGTTGCAGGCCCTTATGGCAGTACAACCATTTCTCATTTTCCATAAGGACAGAGTCTCTTTGAGAACCAGTCCCTCATTCATGCCAAAGGTGGTATCCAGGGTCTCACTGAACCAAGCTATCCACCTGCCTACTTTCTTTCCAAATCCACAAAATAAAGGAGAGAAGCTTCTGCATACCCTGGACATTCACAGACAGTTGCGCTACTACTTGGACAGAACTAAGGCTTACAGAAAAACTGACCAACTGTGTTTGTAGCATACGCTGCTGGTGTACAAGGAAGAGCCATTTCCAAACAAACAGTTTCAAAATGGGTAGGAAATTGCATTCGATTCTGTTACTCTTTTCATGGAAAAGCTGTGCCAGCTACCATCAGACCTCATTCCACCAGAGCAACAGCCACCTCCACAGCCTTCTTAAGAGGGGTGGCTACAAAGGGCATTTTAGAAGCTGCTACATGGAGCTCTGTGCATACATTTTCCAAGCATTACAACCTGCCTTTATATTCCAGATCCAGAGCAGGCTTTGCTACTGCAGTCCTGCAGGGCATGTTAGCTACACCATCCTTTTCTTAGGTCCTACCACTCCCAGCTTGGCTATGGTATTCTACTCATATGTAAGGACTGCAGATGCATCCTTGAAGGACATAGTACAGTTTTGTACCTACCATAAATGTAGATGTCCGATAGGTATGCAACTGCAGTCAGGTTTTCCCTCCCTCCTACCCCCCTGTGGTATTCTTTGGGTACCTACCCCTCCTTTTAGCTAGCTTGGGTTATCTTTTATGGTGTATTTGTTATTTATTGGTTTGCATGATTGGAATTTAATCATTTTTCCAAAAGTTAGCCTTCTTTAGAGGGCACCTGGCATCTGGGGCAAGAAAAACTGAGGAATATGGCGTCGACTGACGCTTTTATACCCCGAGCGCTGTGACACCGGGAAAAGGGCGACATCAGCCGACGCCGGACCCAGACTTTGGAATCCAGTCGACAGAAGGGCTGCCTGAGGCACGACAACCCATATGTAAGGACTGCAGATGCATACCTATCGGACATCTACATTTATGGTAGGTACAAAACTGTACTTTTTCAGACCTTCACAGCTTACAATTAAGCCCACTACAGCAGCAAAGGCAAAGTCAAAAACGCCATTAAAGACAAGGAAACAAGTACAGCATTCTCCAGAACAGTCATCCATGCCAAAGAAACAGATGCTTAAAATGGCCGAAGACCTAATTACTTTAATCAGGGGTTCCCATCCCCCTCCTGACAAAAGGCCTAGGCAAGACACTGACTATGATTCCTTTGACCAGGTTTCCATTTCCTCTGATTCTTCTGATCAGGGATATTCTCTTCAGCCTCTCCTCCTGAGGATTATTCTTTTGGGGAAACCTTGCACACCATGAGGGAGCATTTCCATTGGGAGAGCCAGGATTATTCAGAATCCAAGAAAAGGCTCAGACTTCCTTTTATTGCCTCAGCACAGGCCCCTGGCTATTCCCCCTGTGCTTGATATTGTTGATGATGTTTTTTCTGAATCCAGTCTGTCTCCTGATTCTTTACTCCCTGCACCAGTCAAGCCAGACAGGTACTACAGGGTCCCTGACTCTCATAAATTTCTTTACAAAAACCCCGCTGCAGACCCTGAAACAATTTCTCAGGGTCCTAAAGGGGTTAAGGCTTCCACTTCTAAAAATCCTGTCCCCTCTGATAGGGATTCCAGAGCTCTCGACAGATGGGGGAAAACAGTTTACACTTCTGCTACTTTAGCTGTAAGGGCTTTAAACTGCCAATTTCACATGCTTAAATATCAACAGTATCTCATGTCATTGTTAAAACAGAAAATGGTTTCAAATTCAGAAAGTCCTGACAGTAAGGAAATGCAGGATTTATTGCATGCAGTTGAACAAGTGGGAAAGCATACTCTGCAATGTGGTTTTGATTCATTAGAGGATTCTTGTAGAGCCGCAGATGTTCATCGTGTTACCCTGCTGCAGTCATCACACTTGGGTTATCCTGTTGTCAGGCGGTCCCGCAGTCGGCCTGAATTCCAAAGTCTTAGTCTGGCGTCGGTTGCTGTCGCTTCTTCCCTGACGTCAGTGCGCCAGGGGTATATAAGAGGCAGCCGACGCCGTTTTCTCCAGTCTTTCTTGCCGTGTGGTGCCCAAAGCAGAAGCAGTTCACAAGTGCCGGTCAGCCGACACCTGAGTTTTTCGAATCGAATTTCAGTCCGAAGTCTTCAAAGCTAAGTACCCCGTTGGGGAACCTTTTCTTGCCTCAGTCCGATGTCAGAAAAAGTTAACAATTGCATTTCTTGTGGGAAGCAAATACCTCATAAGGACTTTCATTCTTATTGTATACCTTGCCTAGGCCCAGACCACAACGTCACTGGTTGTCTGTTTTGTGCTAGGTTCAATAAGCGAATTATAAAGTGACGCTTTGATTTCGCACGACACTACTTCGGTCGGAAATTTAATTACACTATGCCGTCTGAGCAACTGACTACCGGCGTGCATAAAAAACGCAAAGATAAAGACAGGCAGCCTAGATCCAAGCCAGACTCCGAGGCCTCGGCTGGCCTGGTCGCCAGTTCTCCGGTTTTCAGTGAGGCGCCTACGCAGCTCCTGGCAACTGCAGCATTGGAACCCCAGACCGCTTCGGATTCTTAAGCAGAGAGTTCTAGGCCAACGCAGCCATTTTCTTTAGGCCCTACCGACAACATTGCAGAAGGAGAAGCCGGTGCTGCGGAAACACCTTCGGTTACAGAAGGTGTCTTCAGACTGACTACTCTCACCATAAAATCTTATGCTAAGCTTAAGACTCCTCTAAAACCAAAAAAGACTGCACTTCAGTCTCCAGTTCAAGGCCCCATGCCTAAGAATCAGATGCTTAAAATGGCTGAAGATTTGATTTCTTTAATCAGGGGTTCCCAACCCCCCCAGACAAAAGACCTAGACAGGAGGAGGAGGATTATGCCTCCACTGATCGTGTCTATTTCCTCAGGCTCCTCTGAGGAACAGGATTACTCCTTTCCCCCTTATGAAGATTCTGATGCTGAAGATTCCATTCCCTCAGCTTCTCCCCCTGAAGACTATTCCTTTGGGGAAAATCTTACATACCATGAGGGAATATTTCCACTGGGAAGGTCAGGACACTACTACAACTAAAAGAAAAGGCTCCGAGAGATGTTCATCGTGCATACAGCTGCAGTCATAACAGATGGGTTCTCCTGCCATCAGGCAGGTCCTTGGTTGGCCGAATTCCAAAGTCTAGGTCCGGCGTCAGTTGTCGTCGCTTCTTCCCTGACGTCAGAGCGCCAGGGGTATAAAATAACCAGCCGACACCATTTTCTTCAGTCTTTCTTGCCGCGCGGTGCCCAAAGCAGAAGCAGTTTGCAAGTGCCGGTCGGCCAGCTCCTGAAATTATGAAAATTTTGCAACCGAAGTCTTCTTGAAAGCTAAGTACCCCGTTGGGGAAACTTTTCTTGCCTCAGACCGATGTCAGACAAAGTTAATAATTGTATTTCATGTGGGAAGCAAATACCACATAAGGATTTCCATTCCCTCTGTATTCCTTGTTTAGGCCCAGACCACGACGTCTCGGTCTGTCGCTTTTGTGCTACTTTCAATAAACGCACCATTAAGCATCGGGCGGAGTTCGCCAAGCATTATTTTGGCCAAAAATTTAACTATATTATGTCGTTGGATACTCCGACTCCAGTTTTGTCTAAAAAATGCAAAGACAAGGACCGACACACGAGGTCCGCGGCCTCTACCGACACCATGCCAAAGCCGACTACATGTGGTCCGGTTCTCAGCGAGGCGCCTACGCAGCCCCTGACTACCGACGACACTACATTGGCAGTATCTCCTGTGCCCGAGGTCGCAGGCTCCTCGGCCCATACCCCGACTATAGATACCGAAGCCACTCTTGGCGGTGAATCTCAAAATGTGGACAGGTCTACCTCCTCTCAAGGTGTCTTCAGACCTTCCTCTTCTTTTTCCATCAAGGCTTACACTAAGTCTAAAGCAGCCATGCATTCTAAGAGACCAGCTACACAAGGCCCAATGCCTAAAAAACAGATGCTTAAAATGGCTGAGGATTTGATTACTCTTATCAGGGGTTCACAATCCCCCCCGGACAAAAGGCCCAGAGTGGAGGAAGAATCCCCCTCCTCTGATCAGGGCTCCATTATTTCAGAGCACTCTGATGAACAGGAACATTCTTACTCCCCTTTTGAAGATTCTGTTGCTGAGGAGTCTATCCCTTCTGTCTCCCCCCCACAGGATTACTCATTTGGGGAAACTTTGCATACCTTAAAGGAACACTTCCACTGGGAAGGCCAAGATTATTCAGATTCCAAGAAAAGGCTTAGGGAATTTCTCTTGCTACCTCAGCACAGGCCTCTAGCTATACCTCCTGTCTTGGACATACTAGATGATGTGTACTCGGAGGCCTGCCTTAACCCGGATTCTCTTCCTCCAGCTCCAGTCAAGCCTGACAGGTACTACAGGGTTCTTGACTCACACCAATTTCTATACAAAAGCCATGCAGATGACCCAGAAACTATCTCACAGGGCCCCAAGGGAATTAAGGCCTCCACTGCTCAAAATCCATTGCCTTCCGAGAGAGATTCCAGATCCTTAGAAAGGTGGGGAAAAAAGGTATATACCTCGGCCACCTTAACCATGAGGGCATTA
Source organism: Protopterus annectens (assembly GCF_019279795.1). Taxonomy (NCBI): domain Eukaryota; kingdom Metazoa; phylum Chordata; order Ceratodontiformes; family Protopteridae; genus Protopterus; species Protopterus annectens. The sequence goes on from NC_056737.1 coordinate 42,138,177, forward strand.
AACTGTCAGATGTTAAGTTGTCAATCTCGCCTTCATTCTTGCTTGATGGGTTCGGAGCCGATCCCTCGGCTCCGACTCGGCACTTGCTAAGCTCGAGAGTCTCTTTTACCAGCTCGAGGCAGCCCCATATCCCATGATGCAAGGCGGTAAGTACCCAGATCTCGTTTGCGCCGCTTAGGAGGTCTTCCTTTTGCCAGGTCCTTGTTAGTTGTTCCCTTTTGTGATATTTTAGCCCCTTTTTAGTCAAAAACCTTTTATTGATAGTTTTTAAGTTTAATTTGACCTTTTCTGACAGAAATTCCCTGTCTCCTTTAATTTTTTGTTAGTCAATCTTTTCCCTATCCCATCCCCCCCCCTGTTAGGGTGTGTGTGTTGGTTTATAGAATACCTTTTGGTATTTTATTTAACTTAATTTTGACTGGTGTGTGTGTGTGTGTTTTTCAGCACCATGTCAAAGGAGAGGGTCTCAGGTTTTAAGAAGTGTGACTCGTGCTGTCAGAAGATGTCTCTGACAGACGGTCACACTTCTTGCCTGTATTGTCTGGGCCCTCTTCACCTGCAGGACTCCTGTGCTATTTGTCACTCCTTCAGCCAGAGAGTCCTGCAGGAGAGACGGAATAAACTGATTCTTAGGGGCCTTCTTAAGCCGGAGGGCTCTCCGCTAAGTCGGCTCCACCAAAATCAGTAAAATCTTCCAAGGCCCAGGCTTCTGTATCTAAGCCTGCGGCCTCGGCTCCGACTGCTGAGTCGAGATCGGCTCGGCTGGAGCCGATTCTAGCTTGACAGCCTTCGCACCGATGGCTATCGGTGCCAAATCTGTATTGACCACTTCGGTGTCGGCCCCGATCGGCTCCGACACCCATGTGGCACAGGCATCGGTGTCGGCTCCGATCGGCTCCGACACCGTTACTTTGGTGGCTGTATCGGCTCCGGCTGGAGCCGATACATCGAGGCTTCCTGTCGGCTCCGAGAGGTCGGCTCCGACAGGATCTATTGTATCGGCTCGATGGCTCATTCCAGGAAGAGGTCGAGGTCTCCTTCCTTGGAGCCGATACTTTCGGCTCCTGCTTCACCTCTTCTATCGGAACGGAGCCATCGGAGCCGATCTTCAAGGTCATCCAGGTTGTCAGATCATGACCTAGAGAGAGTGGTCAGTAGATTACTCAAGTCACAGGTACTGGCCCAAATGTTACACAGTCCGTCTCAACAGACGACTGTTGGTCCACACCCCGTTACAGTTCCTCCTTCAACTCTACCCCAGAGCTTGGAGTTGGAGTCTTCGGGAATGGTTACTGCTACGGCTGGAGGACGGATACCCCTTCTGTTCCTTCAGCCTCTACTCTTATCTCCTCTTGAGACCTTCCTTAGAGGGATTCGTGGTCGGGCTTCCATGGTCTCCTCCGAGGGGTGAGTGGCATCGGACCCTTGTCCGAGCCCGCTCTTCCCTTGGAGCCTCGGCCTTGGTGAGCTCGGCTCCGACATCTGCCTCAGAGACTTCCCTTCGGTGGTCCCTGGAGTTCCTAGCTCTTGAGCGGGTTCTCTCGGACCTGCCTGGGAGGGGAGCATTCGAGGTGATGAAGAGTGTACTGGCCACTGGTATCAGTCAGCAGTCTGTTCCCGTAGCTCCTCCCGCTATAGTACCTGTTGACATCTCTGCCACTTCTCTTGCTACAGGACCCAGAGATCCTCCGCCTCAGGTTTCCCATTGGGAATTTCCCCTCTTCCGAGGATTCTCCTGATGTTTCGGGAGATCCTCCTAGGAAGAGGACTTGTAAGAGGAAGCATGTAGACTCCCCGAGTCTGTCACGGATACTGACTTTGATGAGTCAGAGGGATCCCCTAGATCCCCTCTGAGGATGTCTCCTTCTCAGACATCCTAGAACTTCTGAAACAGAGGGAAACTGGCCCACCAACAATCCCTCTGAGGATGAGTCAGTATACCTAGAGGCGTTTGGATCTCGGCCCTCCACCTCCTGGGTATCTCCGCCTTCGACCCCTTATGCAGGTGATTGCACGAAGGCGTGGGCAGCTCCTGACTCTGTAGAGCCAGTCCCTAGGAGGCCTTCAAAATTTATCACTGCCCGCGACAAACAATTCCTTACTAAGGGTGTCCCCGCTGATGCCATGGTGGTGGCTGCGGCCACCAAAAGGAACTTGCAGATCCTTCCGTGCCGTCCATCCTCCTAATAAGGACTCTAGGACCATGGATAGGTATGTAAGCGGATGTTTTCCTCAGCGACCTTTGCTATCGTTCGCTGAATTACCTATGTCACTTCACCAGACTCCAAAGGGATATCCTGAAGGAGCTGGGAGAAGTAGTTCAGGATCCTACAGCTGCAGGGGCTCAAGAAAAATTGCTTCTCAGCTAGGAACCCTCAATTCCATTGCAAACTCCTCCATGCGGCTAATATCTTATGCTGCGGATGGAGAGTAGAGCCGCAGGCACAGGTGTGGCTCTTAGACGCCAAGCCTGGATGCGGCTATGTGATTTTATGGATCCTTTAAGGCGTCCTTCACAAATTCTCCCTTTGATGGGTCAGCTTTGTTTGGCCCTCAGGTGAAGGAGACCTTGACCAGGTGCGAGCAGGACGGCAAGACTCTTTCTGCTGTTGGAGTCCGTTTTCCACCCCTTCTAGGCCTTATCCCAAAGGACAGAAGGGTGGGAAGATGTGGTTCCGTAAATCCCAAGGAGTCACGCCGGATTCACGTGGTCAGTTTACCCCTAGAGGCAGAGGGGTAACAATAACAGACGCCGCTCTAGAGGCAGAGGGGTCCAAGAACCAGGGAAACAGGGAGTCTCTCTCTATCAAGCCCTTTCAGCATCCCTGAGGTGTTGCCCGGCTGTCCCTCCTTGGAGGCAGTCGGTGGAAGATTATCACTGTACCCAGAAGCCTGGCATTCCCTCACTCAAGACAGATGGGTACAGTCGATCATATCCAAGGGTTACATAATTCCTTTCGAGGAAAGTCCTTTCCCCTCAAATTTCCTTCCAGATGTACCACCCGGTCTAAGGGACATTGCAGAGTTAGAAATCGCAAAACTACTGCAAAAAGAGCCATTCAGCCAGTTACAATAGACCATTCAGAGCCGGAATCTACTCAAGGTTCTTTTGGTCCCCAAAAGACGGGAGACTGGAGACCAATATTGGATCTCAGCAGACTCAACAAGTCTGTCAGGAAGACAAGATTCGAATGGTCACTCTTCAATCAATTCTGCCCTTCTTACAGAAGGACAACTGGATGTGCTCAATAGATCTTCAGGATGCACTATCACATCAAAATTCACAGACGCTCAGGAGATTTCTCCGCTTCGGCTGGGGTCCAGTCATTTCCAGTTCAGAGCCCTGCCCTTTGGTCTCACTACAGCCCCAGAGTGTTCACCAAATGCATGGCAGTGGTCACGGCTCACCTGAGACGCCAAGGATTCCAGGTGTTTCCGTATCTCGACGACTGGCTCCTGTCAGCCACCACCAGGCATCAGCTTATACAAGCCAGGGATTACACAATAGACCTTTGTTCTCATTTGGGCATCTCAATCAACTTGAAAAGTCATCCTTATCGCCCTGCCAGTCTATTACCTTCATAGGCGCAAACTTAAACACTGTTCGGATGTCAGCTACCCTTACAGAACAAAGAGTTTCAGACATTCAGACTCATGTCAGGATCATTCTGGCCAGCAAGAAAATACAGGCCAGAATGGTTCTGAAGGTATTAGGTCTCATGGCTGCGGCCATTACTCTTCTTCCCCTGGCTCGATTCTACATGCCTTCTTCAGTGGATGCTGTTCACACAGTGGTCATACCAGCAACTTCCAATGCGTCACCAGATTCTGGTGACACAGACATGCAAACATCTTGCTTGGTGGATCACATCGTCTCAGGTTCACCAAGGCAGGTGCTTTGTACCTCCGTCCCCGATAGCCACTGTCACCACGGATGCCTCCCTGATCGGGTGGGGGGGTCATTATCAGGGCAGGATGGTTCATGGGACGTGGCAACCGTTCGAGTACCATCTGCACATAAATGTCCTGGAGATGAGAGCAGTGCTTTTAACGTTGCAAGCCCTCAACGACTTTCTTCCCGTAGGGACAATTGCAGTCCACACAGACAACATGTCTGTAGTTTGGTATATCAACAAACAGGGCGGAACCAAGTCCTACCCCTTGTGTCGAGCGCTCAGACTTTGGCAATGGGCGATCTCCTCTCATCGGTTTCTGGTAGCAACGCATATCCCTGGGAAAACCAACATTATAGCGGACAGATTGAGCAGAGCTATCCTCATGCCTCACGAAAGTGGTCTCTCAAGCAATCTATAGCGGAAGAGATTTTTCTGGAATGGGGTCGTCCATGTTGCGATCTTTTGCTACTCCCCAAAACAGCAAATGTCCAGACTTCTTCAGCCTCTTCCCTCTATCAGGCCATCCCCAGAGACGCTCTGACCCAGGATTGGCCCCAGGGACTTCTTTATGCCTTCCCTCCATTTCCTCTGATCCCTCAGGTGATCCAGAAAGCTACCGTTTGAGAGCCAAATTGATTCTCATTGCCCCTTACTGGCCTCGACAAGTTTGGTTCCCGTTCCTCCATCATCACCTTTTGGTGCAGCCGTGGCATCTGGACCCAGTGCCAGATCTACTGATTCACCAATCCGGTCAGCTGCACCGGTCAATCCCTTCTCTCAACCTCACAGCATGGTTGCTCCACTTCCTTCCTTAGCCAGGCTTCCTTTGATCTCTAACCAAGTTAGAGACATCATAGTAGCTTCACTAAAATCCTCTACCAGGAGGATTTACACAAGCAAATGGAAACGTTTCTCTTATTGGGCTAAGGCCCAAAATATTGATCCTTTTACTGCCCCTGTTCAGGCAGTTCTGGACTTCTTAGCAGAGATTTTTCATGCAGGCTCCTCTTCTTCCACAATCAGGGTTCAATTGGCTGCTATTTCCAATTTTCATGTCGGGATAGCAGATCATAATATTATGTCCCATAGGCTCTGCAGGGCCTTCTTGAAGGGAATTTTCCTACTAAAACCTCCAATCAGGAATCCTCCTCCTCAGTGGGATCTAAATTTAGTGCTGACATCCTTGATTCTTCCCCTTCGAGCCAGCTGTTTCTTGTTCCCTGAAATATCTTTCTTGGAAAACGTTATTTCTAGTGACTATTACATCTGCCAGGAGGGTGTCTGAACTTCATGCTCTTTCGGTTCGACCCCTATTTGGTTTTCACAAAGACAGAGTATCTTTGAGAATTAACCCAACCTTTTACCTAAGGTCGCTTCAAAGAACAATTTGAGTCAATGGATTGATCTCCTGGTATTTTTCCGTAACTATCCAGACAGAGCTGAACAAAAGCTACATTATCTTGATGTCCATCGTCAACTTAGATATTATTTGGACAGAACAAAAATTTAGAAAATCTGATCAACTTTTTGTTTCCTATGCGGATAATAAAAAAGGCCTTCCTGTTTCTAAAGTGACTTTGTCCAGATGGCTTTCTTCGGTCATCACTGAAATTTATACGCTCAGGGGAAAACAGCTGTGCTCAAAACCTAAAGAACATTCAACTAGGAGTTTAGCTACTTCTACAGCTTTTCAAGCTAGACTTCCTTTGGACACTATTTGTGCAGCGGCCACTTGGGCTACTCCTCACACTTTTGTTTCCCATTACAAATTGGACTTGGCCTCCAGGGACAGAGCCAGTTTTGGCTCTACAGTCCTCAAGAGTTTGTTCCATTGAGCCACCCAGGATAGAGGTGCTAGGGACGTGGTCCCATCAAGCAAGAATGAAGGCGAGATTGACAACTTAACATTAAGAAGTTATGTACCTACCATAACGTTCCATGTTAGTTGTCTTCTCTGCCTTCTTTCTTGACCTCCCTCCTTCCCCTGGCCTGGACAGACCTTGTATAAGAAACTATTATGCTAAAGACCATTCAGACCTGGTCCTTTTTCCATCTGTAAGTTTCTTCTTCCTTTGGGAAGTATTTTATGCTTGGTGTTATTGCCCTTTGTCAACAAACGAGATCTGGGTACTTACCGCCTTGCATCATGGGATATGGGGCTGCCTCGAGCTGGTAAAAGAGACTCTCGAGCTTAGCAAGTGCCGAGTCGGAGCCGAGGGATCGGCTCCGAACCCATCAAGCAAGAAAGAAGGCGAGAGAAGACAACTAACATGGAACGTTATGGTAGGTACATAACTTCTTATTCCATATGCTAAAGTACCAACAGTTCTTGTTATCACAATTGAGAAGTAAAATGTCACAACCTGAACAACCAGACTTGAAGGAGTTGCAGGATTTGATGCATAGTGCAGAACAAGTGGGTAAACATACCTTACAATGTGGTTTTGATGCTCTAGAGGCCACATGTAGAGCTGCTGTTACAGGATCAGTCATACGTAGGCATGCCTGGCTCAAGGAACAAACCTTACTAGATCATGTCAAAGCCAAATTACTAAATGCCCCTCTACAAAAGGATGTATTATTTGGTGCTAATGCTGAGGAGGTATTAAGGAAAATGGAGGAAAAGGCTAAATCAATGCAAACAGTGAAAGACTTTCTACAGGTACAACCCCCACATTTCAGTAGAAATTGGCCTTCCAAAAATTGGTCCTTTCCAGCCACGGACAGACCCCAAAGAGGTAGATACAGGCGCCCGAGGGGCAGAGGGCAATCCCAAGGATCGTTTAGAGGCAGACAATGGCAAGCTCCTACAAAAAGAGGTGGTGAGGATAACTCGCAACCATTCAGAAAGCAAGCCCAATGACTTTCCCCTTTGCATGCTAAGCAAGACTCAAATGGCAGCACCATTAGGCGGAAAACTGGCATTATTTTCAAAAATTGGCATATTGTCACAAAAGACAAATGGATCCTGGACATTATAAAGAGAGGCTACAAATTCCATTTTCACACCCTTCCAAAAATGAGAGGCATGCCAAACCTGCCACACAATCAAAGGGCAGAGGCACATAGACTAATTTCAGATCTCATAGACATGAAAGCTATTCAAGAGGTACCTATGCACGAACAAGGTCAAGGTTTTTATTCCAGACTATTCCTGGTACCAAGGAAGGGAAAAGATTGGAGACCTATTTTGGACCTATCCATCCTAAACACATTTCTACTCGTACCAAAATTCAAGATGCTCACTCTACAGCAGCTTCTTCCCATGCTGGGCAAGGAGTCTTGGCTGGTAACATTGGACCTCAAGGAGGCATACTTGCATGTCCCAGTCAGACAAAATTGCAGAAGATACCTCAGATTTCTTGCAGGTTCAACCCATTATCAATTCTCTGCGTTGCCCTTTGGCTTATCTACTGTGCCCAGAGTATTCATGAAATGCCTGGCATCGGTAATTGCCTACTGCAGACTTCAAGGGATACAAATATACCCCTATTTGGACGACTGCCTGATCCAAGCAGACAGCAAGCACATTCTTCTGAAACATCTGGCTTATGTAATAATGTTGTTGAATTCTCTGGGATACACAGTCAACAAAAAGAAATCAAGGCTAATACCCTCTCGGAAAATAATATTCCTGGGTGCCAACTTGAACACAAACACCCAGATGGCCTACCTCACGCCAGAGAAGTAGGGGCAACTAACTCAGTACTTCAGAACACTAGCAAATTGCACCAGGCTGATTGCAAGGAACATCCTGCAGGCTCTGGGATTCATGGCATCTTGCATCTTACTAATCCCATGTGCAAAGCTGCATATGAGGAAACTTCAATGGTACCAGAAAAACCCATGGTCTCAACACAGCCACAGCCTGGAAACAGTAATACCACTAATTCCATGTCTTCAAAAGGAATTTCTGTGGTGGGCTCAAGCATGCCAAGCAAACACAGGTTTCCCATTCAGCAAGCCTCAAGCAAAGCAAGTCATCACAACAGACGCATCGGACTACGCTTGGGGGGCGCACATGACAGATCGGTGCATTCAGGGCAAATGGTCCCAAAAAGAAAAGCACCTACACATCAATCAAAAGGAAATGCTAGCAGTAATAAATGCTATTATAGCTTTCAAAGACCTCCTGCAACCAGGTCAACTATTGATAAGGACCGACAACACCACAGTAATGTGATACATAAACAAACAGGGAGGAACCCATTCATACCCCTAATGCAGACTGGCCATGTCACTTTGGAACATGGTCCTGGACTTACAAATCGAACTACAAGCACAGTACTTGCCAGGCAAGGAAAACACGCTGGCAGACAACCTAAGCAGAAATATGACAGATCCACACGAATGGAAGTTGCATCCTCAAGTTTTTAGAGAGATAATTCAAGCATGGGGAAGGCCAGACATAGATCTCTTTGCCTCCCACGAAAATCACCAATTGACAAGATTTTGCTCAAGGATTTTTCATCCAAAGGCCTGGAGAGTGGACGCTCTCTCTCTCAGTTGGACATCAATGACAGTTTATGCCTTCCCACCTCTTCCTCTGCTGCCCAAAGTTCTATTAAAAACCAGAGCAGACAGACCAAAGATGATTCTCATTGCTCCAGACTGGCCAAGACCACACTGGTACCCACTCCTGAGGAGCCTGATGCATTCCCTACCATGGACCCTGCCTCTAATGCCTCCTCTTCTAACTCAGCACAGCTTCAAAACTCTTCACAGTCAGCTAAAAACACTCAATTTAGCCGCATGGAAGATTCCTTAGCATCACAACAGACCCTACTCTCCAAGGAGGTGCAGGATGTCATTTTGGAGGCCAGAAGGCCGTCTACCAGAAAAGCTTACTCCGCAAAATGGAAACGGTTTTGTGTCTGGAATGAGAAAAAGGGCCGAGATCCTGGAAAACTGAATTTACCTCAAATATTATAGTATCTAGCTGAGCTGCTAAGCAGTGAACTTTCTTTCTCCTCCATCAAAATCCATGCCTCAGCCATTTCTGCAGAATACAACACTGATCCACCCTTATTCTCTCACCCCCTCTTAAGACAGTTCCTCAGAGGGGCTAAGAATCTAAAACCACCAAGGAAACAACCAATACCTGCTTGGGATCTCAATTTTATTCTAGAAGAACTGACCTTGCCTCCTTTTGAGCCAGCTGCCTCATCAGATTTGCAATATTTGTCCTGGAAAACAGCTTTCCTTCTGGTTATTACCTCAGCTCATAGGGTATCGGAACTACAAGCTCTCATGGCTGTGCAGCCTTTCATCATCTTCCATCAGGACAGAGTTTCCTTACGAACCAACCCGTCCTTTATGCCAAAAGTGGTATCCAGGGTAGCTTTGAATCAGGCTATACACTTACCTACCTTTTATCCTAATCCTCAAAACAAAGGGGAGAGATTGCTACATTCCTTGGACATCCACAGACAACTGCGTTACTATTTGGACAGAACAAAGCCTTTCTGGAAATCAGATCAGCTCTTTGTGTCCTATGCTATAGGAGCTCAAGGAAAGCCAATTTCCAAACAGACTATCTCAAAATGGATAGCCCACTGCATACGCTTTTGCGATTCTTTTCATGGCAAAACTGTACCTACAGGCATCAGATCTCACTCCACGAGGGCCACGGCTACCTCTGCAGCTTTTCTCAGAGGAGTTCCTACCAAAGATATTTTGGAAGCAGCCACTTGGAGTTCTGTGCATACCTTCTCCAAGCACTACCACCTTCCATTATACTCCAAATCTAGAGCGGGCTTTGCCATTGCAGTCTTGCAGGGCATTCTGGCTCCTCCTAGTTCCACCTAGTGCCTACCACCCCTTTCTTAGCTTTGGGATTCTATCCATCTCTTATGACTGCAGCTGTATGCACGATGAACATAGTACAGTTTTGTACCTACTATAAATGTAGATGTTAGAGTGCTAATACAGCTGCAGTCCAGGTTTCCCTCCCTCCTTCCCCTCTTGGGACAGGCCTATTGGCTAACACCTCCTCATGCTACCTGATTGGGGTATTCATTCTTGATGTATTTGCTTGCACTACTATATTTTGATTATATTGCATTGCTTTATCACACAAATTTATGTATTGCCTGACATCTGGGGCAAGAAAAACTGAAGAAAATGGCGTCAGCTGGTTATTTTATACCCCGGGCGCTCTGACGTCAGGGAAGAAGCAATGACAACCGACGCCAGACATAGACTTTGAAATTCGGCCGACCGAGGACCCGCCTAACGGCAGGAGAACCCATCTGTTATGACTGCAGCTGTATTAGCACTCGAACATCTACATTTATGGTAGGTACAAAACTGTACTTTTCTTTTACTCCCCCAGCACAGACCACTTGCTGTCCCTCCAGTTTTAGACATTGTGGATGATGTTTACTTAGAATCTAGTCTAAATCCAGATTCTCTGCCTCCTGCTCCAGTCAAACCAGATAGATTATACAGAGTGCCTGACTCACACAAATTCCTTTACAAAAGCCCAGTTGCTGACCCAGAGACAATCTCCCAGGGTCCCAAAGGGGCTAAGGCTTCTATGGCTAAAAATCCTGTACCCTCTGAAAGGGACTCCAGAGCACTAGATAGGTGGGGGAAGAAGGCTATGAGAGCACTAAATTGTCAATTTCACATGCTGAAATACCAACAATTCCTAATGTCTCAAATAAAACAAAAGATGAGCACGCACCCTCAACAGTCTGAATTCAAGGAAATGCAGGATCTGTTGCATGCAGCTGAACAGATGGGCAAACATACTTTACATTGTAGATTTGATGCCTTGGAAGCTTCCTGTAGAGCAGCTGTTACTGGGTCTGTTATACGTAGGCATGCTTGTTAAAGGAACAAACTCTGCCTGATCATGTTAAAGCAAAGTTACTAGATGCACCCTTACAGCAGGATGTCTTATTTGGGGTTAAAGCAGAAGAGGTTTTAAAGAAAATGGAGGATAAGGCAAAATCTATGCAGACGGTCAAAGATTTCTTACAGGTACAACCCCCACGCTTCAGCAGAAATTGGCCAGCAAAAAATTGGTCCTTTCCAGCTTCTGACAGACCACAGCGGGGTAAATACAGACGCCGAAGGGGCAGAGGACAAGCACAAATCCCTTACAAACCGCGCCAATGGGGCACTGCAACACAGAAGGGAGGAGAAGACCGGTCCCAAACTACTAGAAGACAAACACAATGACTTACACCTCAAACTGCCATGCAAAAATCTCTTGGCAGCTCCCTTGGGAGGAAAATTAGCATTTTTTTATAGACAACTGGTGCATCGTCACAAAGGACAAATGGGTCCTAGACATTTATCTCACAAGGATTCAGATTCCATTTCCACACCTTGCCAAGGATAAAAGGAATGCCAAACTTGCCACAAAATCAATGGGCAGATGCACAAAAACAAATTACAGCTCTCATGGACATGAGAGCCATTCAACTGGTACCTACACAGGAGCAAGGCCAAGGATTTTACTCAAGGCTCTTTCTAGTCCCCAGAAAGGACAATGCTTGGAGACCCATTCTGGACCTTTCATTTCTAAACACCTTCTTGCAAGTACCCAAATTCAAGATGCTAACACTACAGCAGCTTCTTCCCATGTTGGGCAAGAATGCTTGCCTAGTAATGTTGGACCTCAAGGAGGCATACCTGCATGTCCCTATCAGACAAAATTGCAGAAGATACCTCCGTTTCATTGCAGGTTCAACCCATTACCAAATGTTCATCGTGCATACAGCTGCAGTAATCACAGATGGGTTTTCTGCCATCAGGCGGGTCCCCGGTCGGCCGAATTCCAAAGTCTAAGTCCGGCTTCGGTTGTTGTCGCTTTCCTTCCTGACGTCAGTGAGGCAGGGGTATATAAGACACAGCCGACGCCATTTTCTTCAGTCTTTTTGCCGTGCGGTGCCCGAAGCAGAAGCAGTTCGCAAGTGCTGGTCGGCCAGCTCCTGAATTTACGAAAAATTGGAAACCGAAGTCTTCATTAAAGCTAAGTACCCCGTTGGAGAAACTTTTCTTGCCTCAGACCGATGTCAGAAAAAGTTAACAATTGTATTTCTTGTGGGAAGCAAATACCGCATAAGGATTTCCATTCCCTCTGCATGCCTTGTTTAGGCCCAGACCACGACGTCTCGGGCTGTCGCTTTTGCGCTACTTTCAATAAACGCACTATTAAGCATTGGGCGGAGTTCGCCCAACACTTTTTTGGTAAAGCCTTTGATTATAAAATGTCGTTGGAGACTCCGACTACTGTTTTGTCCAAAAAACGCAAGGATAAGGTCCGCGGTCCCCACCCACACCACACCAAAACCGGCTACACGTGGTCCGGTTCTCAAAGAGACGCCTATGCAGTCCCTGACTACCGACGACACTTCTTTGGCAGTGTCTTCTGTAACCGAGACCGCAGGTACCTCGGCCCATACCCAGACTACAACCACCGAAGCCACTGTGAGCGTTGAGCCTCCTAATGTGGACAGGTCCACTTCCACCCATGGTGTCTTTAGACCCTCATCTTCCTTTTCCATTAAGGCCTTTACTAAGTCCAAATCAGCCAGGCATCCCAAGAGGCCTGTTGCACAGGGCCCATCCCCAGGCCCCATGCCTAAAAAGCAGATGCTTAAAATGGCTGAGGATTTAATTACTCTTATCAGGGGTTCCCAACCCCCTCCAGACAAGAGACCCAGAGTGGAGGAAGATTCTCCTCTTCTGATCAGGGCTCCATTTTTTCAGAACATTCTGATGTAGAGGAACACTCTTACTCCCCTTTTGAAGATTCTGATGCAGAGCAGTCCATTCCTTCTGTATCTCCTCCTAAGGATTTTTCTTTTGGGGAAACCTTGCACACCTTGAGGGAACACTTCCATTGGGAAGGCCAAGACTTTTCTGATTCCAAGAAAAGACTTAGGGAATTTCTTTTGTTACCTCAACACAGACCTCTGGCGATACCTCCTGTCTTGGACGTACTTGATGATGTTTATTCGGAGGCTTGCCTTAGTCCAGATTCCCTGCCTCCTGCCCCAGTCAAGCCTGATAGGTACTACAGAGTTCCTAACTCTCACCATTTTCTTTACAAAAGCCATAATGCTGAGCCTGAAACCATTTCTCAAGGCCTCAAGGGAATGAAGGCCTCTACTGCTAAGAATCCACTACCTTCCGAAAGAGAGTCAAGATCCTTAGAAAGGTGGGGAAAAAAGGTATATACCTCAGCCACCCTAGCCATGAGGGCCTTAAATTGTCAGTTTCATATGCTTAAATATCAGCGGTTTCTGTTATCACAATTAAGAAATAAAATGTCTCAACCTGAACAGCCAGATTTGAAGGAGTTGCAGGATATGATGCATAGTGCAGAACAAGTGGGTAAACACACCTTACAATGTGGCTATGATGCCCTAGAGGCCTCAAGTAGAGCTGCTGTTACAGGATCAGTCATTCCTAGACATGCATGGCTTAGGGAACAAATCTTGCCTGATCATGTGAAAGCTAAACTACTAGATGCTCCTTTACAAAAGGATGTGCTATTTGGTACTAATGCTGAGGAGATACTACGGAAAATGGAAGAAAAAGCCAAATCTATGCAAACTGTCAAAGCTTTTCTACAGGTTCAACCACCACGTTTTAGCAGAAATTGGCCTTCTAAAAACTGGTTCTTTCCAGCCACGGACAAGCCCTAAAGAGGTAGATACAGGCGCACAAGGGGCAGAGGGTAATCACAAGGATCATATAGAGGCAGGCAATGGCAAACCCCAGCACCAAGAGGTGGCAAAGACAGTGCACAACAATATAGGAAACAAACCCAATGACTTCCTCCTTTCCATGCCAAGCAAGTCTCAGCTGGCAGCACCCTTGGGAGGAAAGTTGGCATTATTTACAAGAAATTGGCATATTGTCATAACAGACAAATGGATCCTGGACATTATAAACAGAGGCTACAGATTTCATTTTCACACTCTCCCAAAAATGAGAGGCATGCCAAACCTGCCACGCAATCAAAGGGCAGAGGCACAACTACAAATTTCAAAGCTCATAGACATGAAAGCTATTCAAGAGGTACCTACTCACGAACAAGGTCAAGGTTTTTATTCCAGGCTATTTCGGGTACCAAGGAAAGGAACCGACTGGAGACCCATTTTGGACTTGTCCATCCTAAACACATTCTTACTCGTACCAAAATTCAAGATGTTCACATTACAGCAGCTTCTTCCCATGCTGGGCAAGGAGTTTTGGCTGGTAACATTGGACCTCAAGGAGGCATACCTGCATGTCCCATTCAGACAAAGCTGCAGAAGATACCTCAGATTTCTTGCAGGTTCAATCCACTATCAATTCTCTGCATTGCCCTTTGGCTTATCTACTGCCCAGAGTATTCACGAAATGCCTGGCATCAGTAATTGCCTACCGCAGACTTCAAGGGATACAAATTTACCCTTATTTGGACGACTGCCTGATCCAAGCGGACAGCAAGCACATACTTCTGGAACATCTGGCTTATGTAACACGGTTACTGAATTCCCTGGGATACACAGTCAACAAAGAGAAATCCAGGCTAACACCATCTCAGAAAATAACTTTCCTGGGTGCCAACTTGGACACAAACACCCAGATGGCCTATCTTACGCCAGAAAAACAGGGGCAACTAACTCAGTACTTCAAAATACTAGCAAATTGTACCAGGCTTACTGCAAGGAAAATCCAGCAGGCTCTGGGCTTCATGGCATCTTGCATTCTTTTAATCCCATGTGCAAAGTTGCATATGAGGAAACTTCAATGGTACCTAAAAAACCTATGGTCTCAACACAGCCACAGTTTGGAAACAATAATACCAATAATTCCATGTTTGCAAAAGGAATTTCTATGGTGGGCCCAAGCATGTCAAACAAACACAGGTCTCCCATTCTGCAAGCCTCAAGCAAATCAAGTCATCACAACAGACGCCTCAGATTACGCCTGGGCGCACATGACAGACAGGTGCATTCAGGGCAAATGGTCCCAAAAGGAAAAGCACCTTCACATCAATCAGAAAGAAATGCTAGCAGTGATAAATGCAATTACAGCTTTCAAGGACCTCCTGCATCCAGGACAATTATTGATAAGAACAGACAACACCACAGTAATGTGGTACATAAACAAACAAGGAGGAACACATTCATACCCCTGTGCAGACTAGCCATGACACTTTGGAACTTGGCTCTGGAATGGCAAATCAAACTTCAGGCACAGTACTTGCCAGGTTTGGAAAACACGCTGGCAGACAATCTAAGCAGAAATATGACAGATCCACACGAATGGAAGTTGCATCCTCAAGTGTTTACAAAGATAATCCAGCGTGGGGAGGCCAGACATAGATCTCTTCGCCTCCCACAGGAATCATCAATTGGAAAAGTTCTGTTCAAGGACCTTTCATCCAAAGGCCTGGAGAGTGGACGCCTTTCATTCAGTTGGACAGCATGGACAGTTTACGCTTCCCACCTCTGCCTCTTCTGCCCAAGGTGCTCTTGAAAGCAAGAGCAGACAGACCGAAGATGATACTGATTGCTCCAGACTGGCCAAGACAACACTGGTACCCACTCCTGAGGAGCCTAACACATACTCCTCCCTGGTCCCTACCTCTAATGCCTCTTCTGCTGACTCAGCACAGCTACAAAACTCTTCACAGCCAGCTGAAAACACTCAATCTCGCTGCATGGAAAATTCCTTAAAACCACAACAGACCCTACTCCCCAAAGAGGTGCAGGATGTCATTTTGGAGGCCAGAAGGCCATCTACTAGAAAAGCTTACTCCGCAAAATGGAAACGTTTTTGCTCTTGGAATGAGAAAAAAGGCCAGGACCCTAGAAAACTGAATTTGCCTCAGGTATTACAGTATCTAGCTGAGCTGCTGAACAGTGGACTTTCATTTTCCTCCATAAAAATCCATGCTTCAGCCATTTCTGCAGAATACAACACTGATCCACCCTTATTCTCTCACCCACTCTTAAGACAGTTCCTCAGAGGGGCTAAGAATATAAGACCACCAAGGAAACAACCAATGCCAGCCTGGGTTCTTAATTTCATTCTAGAAAAATTAAAATTGCCTCCCTTCGAACCAGCTGCCTCAACAGATTTGCAATATTTGTCCTGGAAAACAGCCTTCCTTCTGGCCATTACCTCAGCTCGTAGGGTTTCGGAACTACAAGCCCTCATGGCTGTGCAGCCCTTTCTCATCTTCCATCAGGACAGGGTTTCCCTTCGAACCAACCCGTCATTTATGCCTAAAGTGGTATCCAGGGTAGCTTTAAATCAAGCCATACACTTACCTACCTTTTACCCCAATCCTCAAAACAAAGGGGAAAGGCTTCTACATTCCTTAGACATCCATAGACAGCTACGTTATTATTTAGACAGAACAAAGCCTTTCAGGAAATCAGAACAACTTTTTGTGTCCTATGCTGTAGGAGCTCAAGGGAAGCCAGTTACCAAACAGACAATTTCAAAATGGATAGGCCACTGCATACGGTTTTGTTACTCCTATCATGGAAAATCTGTCCCTACAGGCATCAGATCCCACTCCACCAGGGCCACAGCTACCTGTACAGCCTTCCTCAGAGGAGTTCCTACCAAAGATATTTTGGAGGCAGCCACTTGGAGTTCTGTGCATACCTTCACAAAACACTACCACCTGCCTTTATATTCCAAAACTAGACCAGGCTTTGCCACTGCTGTGTTGCAGGGCATTCTGGCTCATCCCAGTTCCACCTAGTGCCTACCACCCTGTGCGTAGCTTTGGGATTCTACCCATCTGTGATTACTGCAGCTGTATGCACGATGAACATAGTACAGTTTTGTACCTACCATAAATGTAGATGTTCGAGTGCTAATACAGCTGCAGTACAGTTTTCCCTCCCTCCTTCCCCTCTTGGTAAAGGCCTAGGTTCTAACCCTTCTTCATACAACCTGATCGGGTTATCCTTCTATGGTATATTTGCTTGCAACTACTGATTTCTGATTATATTGCATTGAATGTATATAAATATAATTTATATATTGCCTTCCTTCTGGGGGCACCTGACATCTGGGGCAAGAAAGACTGAAAAAATGGCGTCGGCTGTGTCTTATATACCCCTGCCTCACTGACGTCAGGAAGGAAAGCGACAACAACCGACGCCGGACCTAGACTTTGGAATTCGGCCGACCGGGGACCCGCCTGACGGCAGAAAACCCATCTGTGATTACTGCAGCTGTATTAGCACTCGAACATCTACATTTATGGTAGGTACAAAACTGTACTTTCTCTGCACTGCCCTTTGGCTTATCTACTGCACCCAGGGTCTTCACAAAATGCCTGGCACCAGTAATTGCATACTGCAGACAAAGAGGAATTCAGATATACCCATACCTGGACGACTGCCTCATCCAAGCAGAAAGCAAGGACATTCTCTTACATCTGGCTTTTGTAAAACACCTTCTAAGTTGCCTAGGGTACACAGTAAACAAAAAGAAATCAAAACTAGTGCCCTCACAAAATATGACATTCCTGGGTGCCAGCTTGAATACAACGGTCCAGATGGCTTATCTCACGCCAGACAAACTACAACTAACTCAGTACTTCAAAATAATGGCAACAAAGACCCAACTCCCTGCAAGAAAGATTCTGCAGGGCTTGGGCTTCATGGCATCTTGCTTACTACTAATACCATTTGCAAAACTGCATATGAGGAAATTACAATGGTACCTGAAAAGCGTATGGACTCAACACAGCCACAGCTTGTAAACAATGATACCTCTCATTCCCGGCCTTCAACAGGAGTTTCTATGGTGGTCACAGGCATGTCACCAAAACAAGGGTCAGCCTTTCACCTTACCCCCAGCCAGGCAAACTATGACAACAGATGCATTGGACTATGCCGGGGGGGAACACATGGCAGGTCGGTGCGTTCAAGGCATATGGACTGCAGATCAAAGGAATCTGCACATCAATCAAAAAGAAATGCTAGCTGTACAGAATGCTCTGACAGCCTTCAAGGACCTCTTACATTCAGGACAGCTTATCATAAGGACAGACAACACCACAGTAATGTGGTACATAAACAAGGGGGTACACACTCCTACCCTCTATGCAGGCAAGCAATGACCTTGTGGAACACAGCACTGGCTTACCAAGTTCAATTACAAGCTCAATTCCTGCCAGGAAAAAAGAACACATTGGCAGATGACCTAAGCAGAAACATCAGGATCCCCACGAGTGGAAACTGGATCCACAAGTATTTGCAATGATAACTCAAAAATGGGGGCGCCCAGACATAGTTTTGGGGGTTGGCAAACAGGTCTATCAGCTATCAAAATTTTGCACAAGGACATTTCACCATTAAGCTTGGAAAGTGGACGCACTCTCATTCAGTTGGAAAATGCTGACAGTATATGCCTTTCCTCCATTGCCCCTTCTCACAAAGGAGCTGCTGAAAGTCAGGATGGAGAGACCTCGAATGATACTCATTGCCCCGGACTGGCCATGCCAGCACTGGTCCCCACTACTAAGTAACATGGCCCAGGGCCCACCATGGATTTTACCATAAATTCCTCATCTACTCAAACAGCAAGGCAGTCAGATTCTACACAGCCAGCTCAAAACCTTAAATTTGGCTGCATGGCAAATCACCTAAGCAACCAGCCAGCCCCTCTTTCACAAGCTGTTATGGATGTCATTCTGGAGGCCAGGAGGCCCAGCACCAGGAAAGCCTACTCAGACAAATGGAAAAGATTTTGCGCCTGGAACCAAGCTAATGGCCAAAATACCCTTCAGCCGGACATGCCTCAGATTCTACAATATTTAACTGAGATGTTACACAAAAGACTTTCTTTTTCATCTATTAAAATCCACGCTTCAGCTATTTCAGCTCACTACAACACAGATCCTCCCTTATTTTCACATCTACTTCTAAGGCAGTATCTCAGAGGGGCAAAAAACATTAGGCCTCCCAGGAGAGTGCCAACACCAACTTGGGACCTAAATTTTGTTCTGGAAAAACTTACGCTGCCACCTTTTGAGACAGCTTTCTCAGCTGACTTAATTTATATCATGGAAGACTGCCCTGCTGCTAGCAATTACTTCAGCCAGAAGAGTCTCAGAGCTACAGGCACTAATGGCAGTAGAGCCTTTCCTCATTTTTCATCAAGACAGAGTTTCTCTATGAACTAACCCCTCCTTTATGCCAAAGGTGGTATCCAGTGTGGCTCTAAATCAAACCATCCACTTACCCACCTTCTTTCCAAATCCACAGAACAAAGGAGAGACTCCTGCATTCCTTGGACATTCACAGGCAACTACGTTACTACTTGGATAAAACTAAGGCTTTCAGAAGATCTGACCAACCTTTTGTATCCTATGCTACAGCATCACAAGGAAAAGCTATCTCAAAACAGACCATTTCCAAATGGATAGGGCATTGCATACGTTTTTGCTACACCCATCATGGAAAACCAGTTCCTGCTAGCATAAGGCCCCACTCCACCAGGGCAGCAGCTACATCTACAGCCTTCCTCAGGGGGGTGCCAACCAAGGATATTCTGGAAGCTGCAACTTGGAGTTCAGTACACACCTTCACCAAACACGATCACTTACCACTTTATTCTAAGACTAGAGCTGGCTTCGCCACTGCAGTTTTGCAGGGCCTTCTAGCCTCCTCTAACCCTGTTTGACTCCACCTCCCATCCTTAGCTTTGGGAATTCTACCCAAGTGTGATGACTGCAGCAGGGTAACATGATGAACATAGTACAGATGCTCATCGTGCATACAGCTGCAGTCATAACAGATGGGTTTTCCTGCCGTCAGGCGGGTCCTCGGTCGGCCGAATTCCAAAGTCTAGGTCCGGCGTCAGATGTCATCGCTTCTTCCCTGACGTCAGTGCAACAGGGGTATAAAAGAACCAGCCGACGCCATTTTCTTCAGTCTTTCTTGCCGCGCGGTGCCCGAAGCAGAAGCAGTTCGCAAGTGCCGGTCAGCCAGCTCCTGAGATTACGAATATTTTTCAACCGAAGTCTTCTTGAAAGCTAAGTACCCCGTTGGGGAAACTTTTCTTGCCTCAGACCGATGTCAGACAAAGTTAATAATTGCATTTCATGTGGGAAGCAAATACCGCATAAGGATTTCCATTCCCTCTGCATTCCTTGCTTAGGCCCAGACCACGACGTCTCGGCCTGTCGTTTTTGTGTTACATTCAATAGACGCACTATTAAGCGTCGGGCGGAGTTTGCCCAACACTATTTTGGCAAAAAGTTTAATTACATTATGTCGTCGGATACTCCGACTCCAGTTTTGAGCAAAAGACGCAAAGATAAGGACCGACATACGAGGTCCGCGACTTCTATCGACACCATGCTAAAGCCGACTACAGGTGCTCCAGTTCTCAGCGAGGCGCCTACGCAGCCCCTGACTACCGATGACACTTCATTAGCGGTGTCTTCGGCCCTCACTCCGACTACAGATACCGAAGCCACTCTTGGCGGGGAAACTCAGAGTTTAGACAGGCCTGCCACCTCTCAAGGTGTCTTCAGGCCTTCTTCTTTTTCCTTTAAGGCTTTCACTAAATCTAAAGCAGCCATGCATACTAAAAGACAAGCTCCACAGGGACCCTCTCAAGGCCCCATGCCTAAAAAGCAGATGCTCAAAATGGCTGAGGATTTGATTACTCTTATCAGGGGTTCTCAACCCCCCTCGGACAAAAAGCCCAGAGTGGAGGAAGGATACCCTTCCTCGGACCAGGCCTCCATTACTTCAGAACATTCTGAAGACCAGGAACAATCTTACTCCCCTTTTGAATATTCTGATGCAGAGGAGTCCATTCCCTCTGTCTTCCCCCCTGAGGACTACTCTTTTGGGGAAACCTTGCATACCTTGAGGGAACACTTCCACTGGGAAGGCCAAGATTACTCAGACTCCAAGAAAAGGCCCAGGGATTTCCTCTTGCTCCCTCAGCACAGGCCTCTGGCTATCCCTCCTGTCTTAGACATACTAGATGATGTGTATTCAGAGGCCAGCCTTAACCCAGATTCCTTACCTCCAGCTCCAGTCAAGCCTGACATACCTTCAGAGAGAGATTCCAGAGCTTTAGAAAGGTGGGGGTAAAAGGTATACACCTCGTCCTCTTTAACCATGAGGGCATTAAACTGTCAGTTCCATATGTTAAAGTATCAACAGTTTTTGTTATCTCAGTTGAAAAGCAAAATGTCACAACCTGAACAACCAGATTTGAAAGAGTTGCAGGATTTGTTGCATAGTGCAGAGCAAGTGGGTAAACATACCTTGCAATGTGGTTTTGATGCTTTAGAGGCCTCATGTAGAGCTGCTGTTACAGGATCAGTCATACATAGACATGCTTGGCTCAAAGAGCAAACCTTACCAGATCATGTCAAAGCTAAATTACTAGATGCACCTCTTCAGAAAGATGTATTGTTTGGTGTTAAAGCTGAGGAGGTATTAAAGAAAATGGAGGAAAAGGCAAAATCAATGCAAACAGTGAAAGATTTCCTAGAGGTACAACCTCCACGTTTCAGTAGAAATTGGCCTTCAAAAAATTGGTCCTTTCCAGCCACGGACAGATCTCAAAGAGGTAGATACAGGCGCCCGAGGGGTAGAGGGCAATCTCAAGGATAATTTAGAGGCAGACAATGGCAAGCACCTACACCAAGAGGTGGTGAGGATAGTTCACAGCCATTCAGAAAGCAGAACCAATGACTTTCCCCTTTGCATGCCAAGCAAGGCTCAATTGGCAGCACCTTTAGGTGGAAAACTGGTGTAATTTTCGAAAAATTGGCATATTGTCACAAAAGACAAATGGATCCTGGACATTATAGACAGAGGCTACAGATTCCACTTTCACACCCTTCCAAAAATGAGAGCCATGCCAAACCTGCCACACAATCAAAGGGCAGATGCACAAAAACAAATTTCAGATCTCATGGACATGAAAGCTATTCAAGAGGTACCTGCACAAGAACAGGGTCAAGGTTTTTATTCCAGACTATTCCTGGTACCAAGGAAGGGCAAAGATTGGAGACCTATTTTGGACCTATCCATCCTAAACACATATTTACTCGTACCAAAATTCAAGATGCTCACATTACAGCAGCTTCTTCCCATGCTGAGCAAGGAGTCTTGGCTGGTAACATTGGACCTCAAGGAGGCATACCTGCATGTCCCAATCAGACAAGATTGCAGAAGATACCTCAGATTTCTTGCAGGTTCAACCCATTATCAATTCTCTGCATTGCCCTTTGGCTTATCTACTGCGCCCAGAGTGTTCACGAAATGCCTGGCATCAGTAATTGCCTTCTGCAGACTTCAAGGGATACAAATATACCCATGTTTGGACGACTGCCTGATCCAAGCGGACAGCAAACACATGCTTCTGAAACACCTGGCATTTGTAATAATGTTGTTGAATTCTCTGGGATACACAGTCAACAAAAAGAAATCAAAACTAATACCCTCTCAAAATAATTTTCCTGGGTGCCAGCTTGAATACAAACACCCAGATGGCCTACCTCATGCCAGAGAAACAAGGGCAACTAACTCAATACTTCAGAAAACTGGCAACCTTCACCAGGCTGACTGCAAGGAAAATCCTGCAGGCTCTGGGATTCATGGCATCTTGCATCCTGCTAATCCCATGTGCAAAGCTGCATATGAGGAAACTTCAATGGTACCTAAAAAACATATGGTCTCAACACAGACACAGTTTGGAAACGATTATACCACTGATTCCATGTCTTCAAAAGGAATTTCTGTGGTGGGCTCAAGCATGCCAAGGAAACATAGGTCTCCCATTCTGCAAGCCTCAAGCAAATCAAGTCATCACAACAGACGCCTCGGACTACGTCTGGGGGGCGCACATGACAGATCGGTGCATTCAGGGCAAATGGTCCCAAAAGGAAAAGCACCTACACATCAATCAAAAGGAAATGCTAGCAGTAATAAATGCTAATATGGCTTTCAAAGACCTACTGCATCCAGGCCAACTATTGATAAGGACAGACAACACCACAGTGATGTAGTACATAAACAGGGAGGAACCCATTCATATCCCCTATGCAGGCTAGCCATGTCTCTTTGGAACATGGCTCTGGAATTACAAATCCAACTTCAAGCACAGTTCCTGCCAGGCAAGGAAAACACGCTGGCAGACAACCTAAGCAGAAATATGACAGATCCACATGAATGGAAGTTGCATCTTCAAGTTTTTACAAAAATAATTCAAGCATGAGGAAGGCCAGACATAGATTTTTTTTTATTTTTTTTAAAAATAAAAATAAAAATAAAAAAATCTTCAAGTTTTTACAAAAATAATTCAAGCATGAGGAAGGCCAGACATAGATCTCTTTGCCACCCACAGAAATTACCAATTGACAAAATTCTGCTCAAGGACCTTTCATCCACAGGCAACAATGACAGTTTATGCCTTTCCACCTCTTCCTCTGCTGCCCAAAGTTCTATTAAAAGCCAGAGCAGACAGACCAAAGATGATTCTCATTGCTCCAGACTGGCCAAGACAACACTGGTACCCACTCCTGAGGAGCCTGACGCATTCCCCACCATGGATCCTGCCTCTAATGCCTCTTCTACTGACTCAGCACAACTTCAAAACTCTTCACAGTCAGCTGAAAACACTCAATCTAGCCACATGGAGGATTCCTTAAATTCACAACAGACCCTACTCTCCAAGGAGGTGCAGGATGCCATTTTGGAGGCCAGAAGGCCTTCTACTAGAAAAGCCTACTCCGCAAAATGGAAACGGTTTTGTGCCTGGAATCAGAAAAAGGGTCAGAATCCTGGAATACTGAATCTACCTCAAATCAACCCACTCCTTCTCCCACAAAACACAAATACATGTGAGCGATGCAACTATATAGCCAAACTGGAGGCTGAGCTCTCTCAACTCAGGACTGGCAAGACCAGACAGGAGGAGAAGGAAACCACGCACACCACAAACCCAGTTTCACATAGAACTATCACAACTGCAAAACAAACACATAAACACACAAAGACATACTCGGAGGCACTGATCAAAAATCTACCAAAACTACAGAGGTCTCCAAAGCAGACACCCAAGCAACTGCCACCTCAAGATATAAGACATGCAACACATAGTTCTCAAAGTCAGTGTGCTAAACAGTCACAGCCCTTAAGGCCAAACACAATGCCAGACACACTTGTTATAGGTGACTCCATAGTCAGACACACTGACGTCCCACTCACCAGACTGAACAAGGAAAAGATCACAGTAAGCTGCCTGTCATGCGCTAGAATCCGCCACATAACACAAGCACTCAGGTCACTCCACAGCAAGTACAAGTATGACTCAGTCATTGTCCATGCCGGTGTGAGTGACCTGAGACGCACTCTCCCTGGACTACATGAAAAGAGACATAGAGGAGCTCTCAGATTATGTAGCCCAGGCCGGTATGACCCTGACCCTGAGCAGTATCCTACCCTCACCAAGAATGATGCCACAATACAGAGACAAAATGATCAGCTTTAATAATTGGCTTAATTACTGGTGTCATTCTAAGGGGATCCAATGTCTGTCTGCCTGGGATGACATGCTTGACAAGCCACGCTGCCAAGGGACGGCTTGCACCTGTCACCCTGGGCTTTCGGATATTGGCAAAGGCTCTTGCCACCCCATAGTGCCTTTTTAGGCAAGGCTCAAATGATAAACCTACCCTAGAAAACAAAAATGGAGAAAAACTAAGGGTAATACTGCTCAATGCCAGAAGTCTAAACCTCAAGATGCATGCCCTCAAGCCCTCCTCAGTATGGAGAACATCGATGTCTGTGCTGTGACTGAAACCTGGTTCAAGGCTCCTGAGAGCACCCCAGCACTATCAGGTTATACCTCATATCATGCGTTCCGCCCCAAAATCCGGACCGAACCACAAAGGAGGGGAGTATCCATATTCATAAAGGATACCCACACCTCCAGGTTAGTGGCAACGCACAAAGCATCGGAGACCATCCAGGTGCAATTAACCATAGGTAAACTGCCCTACAGTTTGTAACATGCTACAGACCACCTTCTCAAACTCAGGAAAC
This sequence comes from Protopterus annectens, assembly GCF_019279795.1. Classification (NCBI taxonomy): domain Eukaryota; kingdom Metazoa; phylum Chordata; order Ceratodontiformes; family Protopteridae; genus Protopterus; species Protopterus annectens. Next base: position 42,163,132 of record NC_056737.1, read on the forward strand.
CCACACAGCCTTCCTGAAGACACTGGAGAGTATGAATGTCTCTCCAAACACCATCATATTGGGTGACTTCAACTACCCAAACATAGACTGGGAACATTACTCAAGCCCCAACACCCTAGCCCAAAGGTTCCTTGAGTTCATAAACTCAAATGCTATGGAACAACTAGTCACCATTCCCACAAGAGGAGAAAATATACTAGACCTGATCATCACAAACATGGGGACAAAATGCTCCACACCAGAAGTATATCCCTCATTGGTGAGATCAGACCATAAATTAATCTCACTGGAGATCCACATCCCGCCCAGCAAAAAAGACCACAGTGAAGAACTTCTCAAAAGCAAACTTCACACTTCTTAAGACTGGAGTGGTATCCTTCAAGGCCCCCGAGCCAGTGGAAACCACAACCCACGCTGCTGAAACCCTTACAAATGCCTTCTACGAGCACCTCCAGGAATGTATGGATCAAGCAATCCCTAATAAAATCAAGACCCTTTCCACCAAAGGCAGGCCGGTCTGGTGGACTCCAGCCATAAACAAACTCTACAACAAGAGGAGAAAGCTACTACATGACAGAGCAAAATCCCTAAATGGGAAGGCATCTCTGATCAGTACTAGCAAAAAACTACGATCACTCATAAAATCATCCAAGGCCAACTTTGTGAGAAAAATCGCTAATGACACAAAAGACAATCATAAAGCCTTCTTTAGCTATGTTAGAAACCTGGGTGGAAACTCCCAGATATGCTCAGAATTAGTCCAAAATGATAAAAAAATCACTGAACCCACAGACATTGCCAACATACTGGCAGACAGGATCAGTGCAAATTTCTCCCCTCCCTCCCCCCCAAAAGGAGAAATATCTATCCCACCAGAGTCTAGCCTCCCAAACATCTCAGATGCCCAGGTGAGAGCTGCTCTCTAAAGCAAAAACACAGCATCAATGGGACTGGACGGTGTCCCGGCTGTGTGCTACACGAACTCAATGAGGAACTAAACCCACACATAAGGCTGCTGTTTAATCTTAGCCTTACTACAGGATACGCACTCCAGAGAATGGCGATGGCAACTGTGGTTCCACTCCACAAAGGCGGTGCTTCTACGGACCCTGGAAATTACCCCATAAGCTTGACGAGCCTTGTCTGCAAAGCTATGGAGAGGATCATAATGGAACTCATAAATAAAGACATTGGGGACCTACAGACACTGGATCCTACCCAATTTGGCTTTGTCAAGGGCAGATCCTGCCTCTTGAACTTGGTCGACTTCTTCGAAACAGTCACTAAGGCCATTGATGAGGGTAAGGCAGTTCACACAGCCTACCTTGACCTAGCAAAGCGTTGACACAATACCCCACTCGGGCATCATAGAAAAGCTCACCAGCTTAGATGTAAACCCATATGTCACAAGATGGGTTGCAAACTGGCTGAAGGACAGAACACACAGGGTTAGAGTTGCTGGTGCCATGTCAGACTCTAAGCCGGTCACGAGCGGTGTCCCACAGGGCTCAGTCCTGGGCCCCCTCTTGTTAGGCATTTATTTTTCTGAAGTGCAGGCAAACATAGGGGGATTGTGGCTGACAAAATTTGCAGATGACTGCAAACTGGGCACCATAATTGACACTCCATCAGACACAGGACATCCTCCAGAAAGGTCTCATAGAAATGGATAACTGGTGCCAGAGCCATGGCCTTAAGCTAAATGCCAAAAAATGTATAGTCATACCGTTTGGGAAAAACAAAGTAACCCCTAATTACCACATAGGTGGTAATCCATTAAACACGGAAGAAGTTATCAGGGACCTGGGGACCCAAGTTGACAGTAACCTCTTTTTTGACACTCACATTGCCAAAGTGGTTAGGAAGACCTTCTACATTGCCCACCTGATCATGAAGGGATTCACATCCAGATCAGGAGAGGTCGTTGTACCCCTGTACTCTTCACTTATCAGACCAATGATTGAGTACAACGCCCCATTCGGAATGTACCTTACCCGACACCTGCAGCAGTTGGAAAGACCCCCAAAGTTCCTCACCAAAAGGATAAAGGGGCTCAAACATATGTCATACGATGCCCGACTGAAGAAACTCCAGCTCTATTCAGTCACATACCGCCTGCTCAGAGGTGATCTGTGCCTGCCATACAAGGCCATGTCCAACCCGGAATTAATGGCCATGCTCCACCTCAAAAGATCCAAATCCACCAGAGCCACAAGAGCAAGAGACTTAAACCTCAACACGGATATAAATAGGACGTGCTGGAGGGACAGATTCATCACCCATAGACTCCCTACACTATGGAACAGAATCCCAGTCCATGTGAGGCAGAGCCCCTCACTGACTCTGTTCAAGAGAAATCTTGACGAGTGGATGGGAGATCGTAGGTTTACCCCGGGAATCATCTCTGTATCACTGCTGGACAGAGGCACAGCAAACTAATGGGTATAGTATTCTCATCCTAAGGGGTGGTGAAAGCCACACACACTCTGGCTCGGCTTATAAATGCCCTAGGGCAGATAGCCTAGTATGAACCTATGAACCTATAAATATTACAGTACCTAGCTGAGATGCTAAGCAGTGGACTTTCATTCTCCTCCATCAAAATCCATGCCTCAGCCATTTCTGCAGAATACAACACTGATCCTCCTTTATCCTCTCACCCTCTCTTAAGACAGTTCCTCAGAGGGGCTAAGAATATAAAACCCCCAAGGAAGCAACCAGTACCTGCTTGGGACCTCAATTTCTTCCTGGAAAAATTGACCCTGCCTCCCTTTGAGCCTGCTGCTTCAACAGAACTGCAATATTTGTCATGGAAAACAGCCTTCCTTCTGGCTATCACCTCAGCACGCAGGGTATCAGAACTACAAGCCCTCATGGCTGTGCAGCCTTTCATCATTTTCCATCAGGACAGAGTTTCCTTACGAACCAACCCTTCATTTATGCCAAAGGTAGTATCCAGGGTAGCCTTGAATCAGGCTATCCACCTACCTACCTTTTACCCTAATCCACAAAACAAAGGGGAGAGACTACTACATGCCTTGGACATTCACAGACAGCTTCGTTATTATTTGGACAGAACAAAGCCTTTCAGAAAATCAGAGCAACGTTTTGTGTCCTATGCTACAGGTGCTCAAGGGAAGCCTATTTCCAAACAGACAATCTCAAGATGGATAGCCCACTGCATACGCTTTTGTTACTCTTTTCATGGTAAGACTGTACCTACAGGCATCAGATCTCACTCCACAAGGGCCACAGCTACCTCTACAGCTTTCCTCAGGGGGGTTCCTACCAAAGATATTTTGGAAGCAGCCACTTGGAGTTCTGTACATACTTTCTCCAAGCACTATCACCTACCATTATACTCCAAATCTAGAGCGGGCTTTGCCACTGCAGTCTTGCAAGGCATCCTGGCTCCTTCTAGTTCCTCTTGATACCTACCACCCCTTTTTTAGCTTTGGGATTCAACCCATCTGTTATGACTGCGGCTGTATGCACGATAAACATAGTACAGCTTTGTACCTACCATAAATGTAGATGTTCGAGTGCTAATACAGCCGCAGTCCAGGTTTCCCTCCCTCCTTCCCCTCTTGGGACAGGCCTAATGGCTAACACCTCCTCATACATCCTGTTTGGGGTATTCTTTTATGGTGTATTTGCTTGCAACTACTGTTTTTTGATTATATTGCATTGCATTATTACATAAATTTATGTTTTGCCCCCCTTCTGAGGGCACCTGACATCTGGGGCAAGAAAAACTGAAGAAAATGGCGTCTGCTGGTTCTTTTATACCCCTGTCGCACTGCCGTCAGGAAAGAAGTGACGACATCCGATGCCAGACCTAGACTTTGGAATTCGGCCGACCGAGGACCTGCCTGACGGCAGGAAAACCCATCTGTTATGACTGCAGCTGTATTAGCACTCGAACATCTACATTTATGGTAGGTACAAAACTGTACTTTTTGTACCTACCATAAATGTAGATGTTCGAGTGTATACCTTGCTGCAGTCCAGGTTACCCACCCTCCATCCCCTCTGACCTAACTAAAACCTTTCATTACCCTAAAATCTGATACAACCTTTGTGGTGTATTTGCTTATAGCTGGAGGGATGTTTTGTTTGTGCTAAGCTTTTATTATTGGTACTATCTACTGACCATCATTTGGGGGGGCACCTGACATCTGGGGCAAGAAAAACTGAAGAAAATGGCGTCGGATACCTCTTATATACCCCTGGCGCACTGACATCAGGGAAGAAGCAACAGCAACCGACGCCGGACCAAGACTTTGGAATTTAGACAGACTGCGGGACCGCCTGACGACAGGATAACCCAAGTGTGATGACTGCAGCAGGGTATACACTCGAACATCTACATTTATGGTAGGTACAAAACTGTACTTTACAGGCTCTGTTATTCAAAGGCATGCTTGGTTGAAAGAACAAAGTTTACCTGACCTTGTTAAAGTAAAATTATTGGATGCTCCACTACAGCATGATACTTTGGTGTTGAGGCAGAAGAGGTGTTAAAGAAAATGGAGGATAAAGCAAAATCAATGCAGACAGTGAAAGATTTCTTACAGGTTCAACCACCTAGATTTAGCAGAAACTGGCCTTCAAAAAATTGGTCCTTTCCAGTGTCAGGCAGGCCACAAAGAGGCAGATACAAACGCCCAACAGGCAGATCTCAGCCCCAAAACTCCTACAAACCTAAACAATGGGGTGCTTCAACCCCCAAAGCAGGGGAAGACAAATTACAACCTTATAGGAAACAGTCCCAATGACTTCCCTCTACAAATGCCAAGCACTTACCTTTTGACAGTACCCCTAGGGGGAAAGCTAGCACTTTTCTCAAAAAATTGGCACATGATCACCCCGGACCAATGGGTGCTTAATATTGTTTCTCAGGGTTACAGGTTCCACTTCCACACGCTTCCAAAATCAAAAGGTATGCCAGACCTGCCACAAAACCAATGGGCAGAGGCACAAAAACAGATTGCTGCTCTTATGGACATGGGAGCTATTCAAAAAGTTCCACAGCAAGAACAGGGACAAGGATTTTACTCAAGACTTTTCTTAGTACCCAGAAAGGACAAATACTGGACCTGTCAATCCTAAATACTTTCCTGGATGTTCCAAAATTCAAAATGTTAACACTACAGCAACTTCTGCCCAAGCTAGGCAAGAAGGCTTGGCTAGTTACTTTGGACCTCAAAGAGGCATACCTGCATGTCCCAATCGGACAATCTTGCAGAAGATACCTCAGATTCATAGCAGGCTCAGTGCATTACCAATTCTCTGCACTGCCCTTTGGCTTATCTACTGCACCCAGGGTCTTCACAAAATGCCTGGCACCAGTAATTGCATTTTGCAGACAAAAAGGAATTCAAATATATCCCTACTTGGACGACTGTCTTATTCAAGCAGAGAGCAAGGCCATTCTTCTAAAACATCTGGCGTTTGTAAAAGGATTACTAATTTGCCTAGGGTACACAGTAAACGAAAAGAAATCAAAACTAGTGCCCTCTCTAGAGATAATATTCCTGGGTGCAAGCTTAAATACAACTGCCCAGATGGCTTATCTCATGCCAGGCAAAGGCAACTGACTCATTACTTTCAAATGATGGCAGCAAAAACCCAGCTCCCTGCAAGAAAAATTCTGCAGGCCCTGGGCTTCATGGCATCCTGCATACTAGTAATTCCATATGCAGAACTGCATATGAGGAAACTACAATGGTATCTAAAAAGTGTTTGGACTCCGCATTGTCACAGCCTGGAGACAATCATAACTTTAATTCCCTGCTTACAACAGGAGTTTCGATGGTGGTCCCAGGCCTGTCACCACAACAAGGGACAGCCTTTCACCTTACCCACAACCAGGCAGACAATAACAATGGATGCATCAGATTATGCCTGGGGGGGGGGCACATATGGCAGGAAAGTATATTCAGAGCACGTGGCCCAAGGAACAAATGCATCTTCACATCATTCAAAAAGAGATGCTAGCTGTACAGAATGCCCTGACAGCTTTCAAGGACCTACTATATCCAGGACAACTATTAATAAAGACGGACAAAACCACAGTTATGTGGTACATAAACAAGCAAGGGGCACACATTCCTACCCCCTATGCAGGCAAGCCATGACTTTGTGGAACACAGCACTGACCTATCAAGTACATCTGCAAGCACAATTCCTGCCAGGAACAAAAAAATACACTGGCAGACGAACTAAGCAGAAATCTCATGGATCCTCACGAATGGAAGCTAAATCCACAGGTGTTCAGCATGATAACTAGGAAATGGGGATGCCCAGACATAGATCTTTTTGCCTTCCCTCACAGTTACCAAATTCAGAAATTTTGCACAAGAACTTATCACTCTCAAGCATGGAAAGTGGATGCTCTATCATTCAGCTGGAAAGGTCTGACAGTCTATGCCTTCCTTCCGATGCCTCTTCTTACCAAGGTGCTACTAAAAGTCAGACAAGAAAGGCCAAAAATTATACTGATTGCCCCAGACTGGCCACGCCAGCACTGGTACCCAATCCTAAAGAGTTTGTCTCAAGGCAAAGCTTGGCTTCTACCTCAAATTCCTCATCTTCTGACACAACAAAACAATCAGATTCTGTACAGTCAACTCAGAACCTTAAACCTGGCAGCATGGCAGATAATGTAGCCACTCAGACTGCACCTGTCTCTAAAGCTGTTATGGATGTCATTTTAGAAGCCAGGAGGCCCAGCGCTAGGAAATCTTATGCAGAAAAATGGAAGAGATTCTGTGCTTGGAACCAGGCACAAGGGCTCGAACCACTTGTCCCTAGTATACCTCAGATTTTACAATACCTAACTGAGATGCTGGACAAAGGCTTATCTCATCTATTAAAATCCACGCCTCTGCCATTTCAGCTCATTACAATATGGAACCTCCTATTTTTTCACATCATCTACTATGACAGTACCTCCAGAGGGGCAAAAAATGTAAGACCCCCAAGGAGAGCACCAGTACCAACTTGGGACCTCAATTTTGTTTTAGAAAAACTCATACTGCCTCCTTTTGAACCAGCCAGCACAGCTGATCTAAAATTCTTATCATGGAAAACTGCTCTGCTCCTAGCAATAACTTCAGCAAGAAGAGTCTCAGAGTTACAGGCATTAATGGCAGTGGAACCTTTCCTCATGTTTCATCAGGACAGGGTTTCTCCAAGGACAAACTCAACATTCATGTCAAAAGTGGTCTCCAATGTGGCCTTAAACCAAATCATTAATTTACCTACATTCTACCCAAATCCCCAGAATAAAGGGGAGAGACTTCTGCACGCTTTGGATATACAAAGACGGCTACTATTCTACTTGGACAAAACAAAAGCTTCCAGAAAAACTGAGCAACTGTTTGTAGCCTATGCTGCAGGATCACAAGGAAAGCCTATTACAAAGCAAACAATCTCAAAATGGATAGGACACTACATCCACTTCTGTTATGCACAACATGGCAAATCAGTGCTTAAGGGCATTAGGCCTCATTCTACCAGAGCAGCAGCCACTTCAGCAGCTTTCCTCAGAGGAGTACCAACCAAAGACATTTTAGAAGCTGCAACATGGAGCTCAGTGCACACTTTCACCAAGCACTACCACTTACCTGTACTCTAAATCCAGAGCAGGCTTTGCCACTGCAGTTCTGTAGGGCCTGGTAGCCTCTCCAAATCCAATTTAGACCCAGCCACCCAACCTCAGCTTTGGATTCTACCCAAGTGTAATGACTGCAACAGTGAAACACTATGAACATAGTACAGTTGTGTACCTACCATAAATGTAGATGTTCAAGTGTATTCACTGTTGCAGTCCACGTTACCCACCCACCATCCCCCTTTTCTTTGCTGGGACTTTTCTGTACTTCTCTTCTCTATACAATCTATGTGGTGTATTTGCTTGTAGATGAAGGAAATGTTTATAGTAATATATGCATGTTTTTTGGCATAATTTTATATCATTCCAGCCTTCCTATCTGGGGGCACCTGACATCTGGAGCAAGAAAAACTGAAGAAAATGGCGTCTGTTGCAACTTTTATACCCCTGGAGCACTGACGTCAGGGAAGAGGCGACAGCAACCAACGCCGGATGAAGACTTTGGAACTCGGTCTGACTGCGGGTCACCTGCCAGCAGGATAACCTCAGGTGTAATGACTGCAACAGTGAATACACTCGAACATCTACATTTATGGTAGGTACACAACTGTAGTGTTTATCACAGAGTTTATTCTTTTTAACTATTCTCAGAGAGTTTGAGGACAGAGCTAAGTCAAGGCAGACAACCAAATCCCTTGTGCAGGTGCAGTCCCACGTTTCAGCAGAAACTACCCCACCAAGCTTTGCACTTTTACTTCCCAAACCACTACAGACCAAAGGAAGGCCCACAGGGTAAGGGGCCGCACTCAGTGCCAGGGACTCTGCCAAGACTACTCATCTACCCATCACCAGGGGCTTCCTCTACCTGGATCCCTGGGAGGGAGCAGTTGTGATCCTTTCATAGCATGTACCCTTCTCCTTTTCTACACCCCTCCCAAAAGAGAGAGCTTGTCACTTTTCAAGCAATCTGGTCCTTTCCCTTTTTCAGTCTTAGGACTTCTCTGTTCTTTGCAGGGATTTCAGCCTTCACTTCTCTGCAACCATGTCCTACACTAAGGGTTTCTTAGGGAACCCTGTCCTCTTAGCACACTTCTTGCTTGTTCCCAGTAGGGGATCTAGCTGAGGATTACTGGGCCTTTATTTAACTCCAAATTTTGACTATTTTGACTATTTGCCCCTGGCCCTTTTTTGACTACTTCAGTGACCCTCTGGGTAGTAATGTAGTACTTAGCCAGTAGCAAGGCACTACTCAGCTCAGACTTGGTTACAAGCAGACCTTAGTTGCTTCACAGCACCCCTAAGATTGGGAGTTGGTATTTTGGTTAAGGTTTTGAGTCACTGACACAAGGTGCAAAGTTTCATTCTCACCTTAGGAAATGGAATTGGTGAAGACTTTGATTGGCCTACTACTAATCAGCTAGGCACCCAGAATCTGAAGCTCACCCTTAAACAGAATTCAATTCTAAGGTGGGAACCCTTTGGACCCTAACTGTCCTACCCCAAGCAAGGTGGCCCTCCCAACCAACAGTTCAATGCATAGCAGACAGGCTGGGCATGTGACATAAATCCTTGCAGCTTGGGAGGCAGAAATGATGGATACAAGGTGCTCATGAGAAGATCATACTTCCCGGATAAGGGGAAAAAGATGTGACCCCAAAAGGAAGGAGTTTGTGCACTAAAGCCAGTGTAGAGCATGCTTTGTGTTATGGACTCGGGGAGATGTATCCTCATCTTCTACAAATTTAAATCTTCCTGCAGATAGGAACTTTCTTAATTCAACTTTTGAGCACTTTCATCTCCTTGCTCCACAAGTTGGGATGCACATAGAGATCTCTGTGACACCTTCACAAGGTAGTGGGCCAACTGCCAAAACTTCCTTCAGTCAGAAAAGGCTTGTATGTGGCCTAAAAGGGCATTCATGTGTGGTACACCTAGGACTTTCCTCTAACGTCAAGCCTTCCACCTAACAGCGATCTCAAACTTTAAACCTCCAAGGACTGCTTCAGGTACTTTCTAATGACTGTTACCAGCATAAAGGATGTGAATAAGATCTTGAACAATAGGACCTTCTATCAGCTCAGAATGCTTCTCTTGCACCAGAAATGAAACCCAGGGGTGCCATTTATGCTCACAGAAAATTACACACCCACATATGGCACAAATATCTAAGGGAGAAAACCATCCGTACCCTCACCATCTAGCTATGGGGATAAATTTACAGTCGTCCCCCTCCCCCCCAGCCAGCCCTAGGGGTTGGCACTGGTGAATTCGATTCATAAAAAGGGAGCTCTACCAGCAATCAGGCAAATCAGAAGCCCTTAGGCACCCTCAAGTAGCAGTTGCTTGGGAGATTCCGCTCATCTTGGCTGAGGGATGGGGGACCCCACAGATGGAACTCACCATTAAGGAAAGTACACAGTGAGGCTAGGCTTTCATAACAATGCCGTCTTTCCCAAGAATACCCAGAAATCACCAAACAGCTGGACTTGCGTATAGCACCAGTTTGATCTATCCTGCTCTGGTACGTACTTCTCCTTAGCCTTCCTGCTAACTCTCTCCCAATAAGTTTAAACCATTACCGTCTTACTGTATTGGCTGGAAGGTTGCTCTTTCTAGTAAAGAGTGGCATCTGTCTCTGTGGCTTAAGGTGCTACTACACTGACGTTGGAGACATAACTCAGGGGACCCAGGTATGATCCTGATAACACTTCCCCTCCTTCCCCACTTCTATGCATTAACTTGTGCAGGACATCTTAGGGAAAGCCAGGTGGCCTAGCTCCAGAAAATTTTGGGCAACATAATAAGAAGGCTTTTGTACTGGGGTGCACAGTTCTATCAGGACTCCAGCAAGGCCAAAATCCTTTGGTCCTGCCAGTTCTACTCTTAAATCCTCATTCTGTAGGCTTTTTTCACTCATACTGCAAGGCTCAGGTTTCATCTATTTCAGCCTTCAGTCTCGCACTCGCCTACCTTCTCCCACTGTCTGGTAGGGCCTTCCACTCCTGGCGCCCCAGGTGAACTTGTACACCATCTTGATACTTAACCCTTGTCTTGGAAATAATTTAATCTTCTGCCTGTGAACTTTGCCTGCTTGTTTCCAGTCTCTCCAGTTGGGAAATATCTGACCCTAGGCTCTCTGTCGTAATCCTACCATCAACCCAAGCTAGGGACTGAAGCTTCCCCTTTTTTTAGCCAGGCACCTAACCCTCTCCAAATCCCCAGTATGGATGGAAGGGTACCCTACTACATGGGTACTATAAAACTTGTTAGATTTTTCGGGCCATTGAAATTTTACCAATGCTTCCCTCAGTGGGGAGGAATTTGTGCATCTTACAGACCATTTCCAAAGGGGCTTCTTTCTCCCTCTCTCTTATCCGGTGCACCCTTTTTCTATCAGGGAAGGATATCTCCTGTGTCTGGAAGGGCTGTTTCCATTGGGACAGCTGGGTCCTCTACTACCTCCATGAAGGGTGCACCATCCAAGAGAAAGAAGAGCGTGCCATCTGATCTTCTGTACCCTTTAACATCAGACACAACTCCCAGTTCAGTTTTTAGCACCATTTCCCTTCTAAACTCCCTTTCTCATCCTACTTCACCACCTCCCCTCTTTTAAGCTTTGGGAATCATCCTACAAGTCAGGACTGCCACAGTGAAACACAAAGAACATAGTACAGTTGTGTACACCTACCATAACTGTATATGTTTAAATGTATTCACTGCTGCAGTCAGCCTTCCCTCCATAGCCTTCAGGGAGGATATTTCTTTTTTTCCATGTACAGAGGATTTCCTCCTCTATACTCTTGCCTATGGATTCTTGCCCTATCCATCAGGTCTTGACCTGCTGTTCCATGTGCCGTGGACCCCTATTCTCCACTCCCTTCTGACTAGGGATCCCTTCACTTTCTATCTGGGCTTGACCTGCTGCTCCTGTTGGGGTTGGGGGGGTTCTGAACTACAAGGGTAAGAAAACAACTGAGGTAATATAGGCAGACTCCATTTATACCCCAGCGTACTGATATCAGTCAAGTGCATCTGCCAGTCATAGGAGGGATGACTTTTTTACTATGGTAGTCTGGACAGCCAAGGGCTTCCATGGCAGAAAATCCCACAAGTCAGGACTGCAACAATGAATACACTCAAACATCTACATTTATTGTAAGGCTACACAACTGTACTTTTTTGACCAGTCAACAGGTTGATTTCTCTCCAGAATTTTTTAGTTTTGGCTAAAAGTGAGATTTGTTTGTTTTGGTAGTGGTTGTTTTTGTGTCTGTGGATGGAGTGCTTGGTGAGGTTGCATAGTGAGGTATATTTAGCTTGGGAATCTGTGGAGGGTTTGCATTTCCAATTGTGCCCTGCTTCACTGTGTAATTTGAGGAAATGTTTGAGTCCATTAGAGACCCAGAGGTCGAAGTAGGCTTAGTGCTAAGAGGAAAAAAATGATCTGATGTTGTTAATCTTCTTTCCATCCATCACTGATGGGTTCTCGGAACCGAGTTGGCCTATTACCAAGCTCGCGCTAACCAAAAGAACTCTCGATCTAAGCTTCTACCCAGAATTCTCTTCTCCCTGTTACCTCAGATCTCATTTGCCACATAGCTGTAAAGCTGCGTTTCAGCCGAGCTCTCAGCTAAGTGAAAACTTTGATTTTTTTTTTTTGTCTGAAAAACTCATTGAGGTTTCTTCCTTTAGTGAGCGTTAGTCTTTCCTGTGTCAAATTAGTTAGATCTTGTTCCTTCTTCCTTTTTCTTACCCGTTGGTAAACTTTCAGATGTTCTTCGTGTTTCACTGTTGCAGTCATTACATTTGGGTAATCCTGCTGGCAGGTTGCCCTCAGCCGGCCTGAATTCCAAAGTCTTGGGTCCTGCGTCGGCCCCTTCCCTGACGTCAGGTCATCAGGGGTATAAAAGAAGGAGCCGCCATTTTCTTCAGTCTTTCTTGCCGCGCGGTGCCCGAAGCAGAAGCAGTTCGCAAGTGCCGGTCGTCTGACTCCTGAGATTTTCATGTTTGAGTTTCAGATCCGAAGTCTTCAATAAAGCTAAGTACCCCGTTGGGGAAACTTTTTTCTTGCTCCAAACCGATGTCAGAAAAAGTTAATTGTATTTCTTGTGGAAAGCAAATGCCTCATAAGGACTTTCGTTCTTACTGTATTCCTTACCTAGGCCCTGATCACAACGTTACTGGTTGTCGGTTTTGTGCTAGATTTAACCAGCGCACTATTAAGCGTTGGTATGATTTCGCTTTAAACTTTTTTGGACGCCGGTTTAATTATCCTGAAATGTCGGATAGCCATCCGACTACCGGAGTTTACAAAAAATGCAAAGAAAAGGATAGAAACAAGCAAGGCTCAAAATCGACGACGAAGCTTCTCCTAAGCCATTCGCCAGTTCTCAGTGAGGCGTTTTCGCAGCCCCTGATGCCCTCTACTTTAGTCGCAGGCCACTACCGATTCCCACGTGGAGTCTGCCATGCCGCTGGATACTCAAGGTATTGGAGCCTCGGACGCTAATCCCTCAGATGGGTCCGGAGCCGCTGAGCAGGTACCGGCTTCTGAGGGTGTATTCAGACCTAAACATCTTTACATTAAAACAACTTCTTCAAAGGCAAAGACTAAAGCACCTTCTAAAGCAAGGAAACAAACTCAAGAACCACGTGGACAGGCCTTTGTGCCCAAAAAACAGATGCTCAAAATGGCCGAAGACTTGATTACCTTGATCAGGGGTTCCATCCCCCTCCTGATAAGAGGCCTAGGCAAGACACTGACTATGAATCTTCAGATCAGATTTCTATTTCTTCTGATTCCTCTTCTGATCAGGTATATTCTCTTCCCCTCTATGAGGATTCTGATGCTGAAGAATCTATACCTTCAGCATCTCCTCCTGAGAAGTGTTCCTTTAGGGAAACCTTGCATACCATGAGGGAGCATTTCCACTGGGAGAGCCAAGATTTTTCAGAATCTAAAAAGAGGTTCGGATTTTCTTTTACTACCTCAGCACAGGCCTCTAGCCATTCCACCTGTGTTGGGACATTGTAGATGATGTGTTTTCGGAGTCTAGTCTGACCCCTGACTCCTTACCCCCAGCCCCTCTTAAGCCTGACAGATATTACAGGTTTCCTGACTCTCACAAATTTCTTTTTAAAAACCCTGCTGCTGACCCAGAAACTATTTCACAGGGTCCAAAGGGAGTTAAGGCTTCCACTGCAAAAAACCCAACCCCCTCTGACAGAGATTCAAGGGCACTGGATAGATGGGGGGAAAAAGGTTTACACATCTGCAACTTTGGCTATAAGGGCCTTAAACTGTCAATTTCATATGCTTAAGTATCAGCAACATGTCATGGGATTGCTTAAACAGAAAATGTTAAATTCTGAATGTGCAGAAAACAAGGAAATGCAGGATTTATTGTATGCAGCAGAACAAGTTGGAAAACATACTTTGCAATGTGGTTTTGATTCTTTGGAGGCCTCCTGCAGGGCCGCAGTTACGGGTTCTGTAATTAAGAGGCATGCTTGGTTAAAGGAACAAAATCTGCCTGATCATGTTAAAGTTAAATTACTAGATGCACCTTTACAGCATGATACTTTGTTTAGTGTTAAGGAAAATAGAGGACAAAGCTAAATCTATGCAAACTGTCAAATATTTTTTTACAAGTACAGCCACCTAGGTTTAGTAGACACTGGCCTACAAAAAATTGGTCCTTTCCTGTGTCAGACCTCAAAGGGGCAGATCCAGATGCCCTAGGGGCAGATCCCAGGCACAAGGTTTTTATAGGCCCAAGCAATGGGGTGCTTCTACCTCCAAAGCTGGAGAAGATAGATCACAAACATACCGAAAATAGTCCCAATGACTACCCCCTGCCTGCACCAAGCACTTATATTCTGGCAGCACCCTTAGGGGGAAAATTAGCACTTTTTGTTCAAAATTGGCACGTAACCCAGGACAAGTGGGTTCTAAACATAGTGTCACAAGGCTACAAGTTCCATTTCCATACTCTGCCAAAGGCAAACGGCTGGCCAGATCTGCCAAAAAATCAATGGGCAGAGGCACAAAAACAAGTCTCATCCCTCATGTACATAGGGGCCATTCAAGAAGTACCAGAGCAAGAGCAGGGACAAGGATTTTACTCGACTGTTCTTGGTACCCAGAAAGGACAAGGCATGGAGGCCAATACTGTACCTATCTATTCCAAACACTTTCCTGGATATTCCAAAATTCAGAATGTTGACTTTGCAGCAGCTTCTGCCCATGCTGGGCAAGAATGCTTGGCTTGTGACTTTAGACCTAAAAGAGGCATACCTGCATGTTCCAGTCGGACAATCATGCAGAAGATACCCAAGATTCAAGGCTGGTTCAATGCATTACCAGTTCTCTGCACTGCCCTTTGGCTTATCTACTGCGCCCAGGGTCTTTACAGAGTGCCTGGCACCAGTAATTGCATTCTGCAGACAGAAGAATACAAATATATCCTTACTTGGACGACTCCCTCATTCAAGCAGAGAACAAGGACATTCTTCAACATCTGGCATTTGTGAAAAGACTTCTAACATGCCTAGGGCACACATTCAACAAAAAGAAATCAAAACTAGTACCCTCACAAGAGATAACATTCCTGGGTGCAAACTTGAATACAACTGCCCAGATGGCTTATCTCACGCCAGACAAAGGCAACTGACTACCTATTTCAAAATGTTGGCAACAAAGGCCCAGTTATCTGCAAGAAAAATTCTGCAGGCTTTGGGCTTCATAGCATCCTGCATCCTACTAATTCCATATGCAAGACTGCATATGAGGAAACTTCAATGGTACCTAAAAAGTGTTTGGACTCAACATTGCCACAGCCTGGAAACAGTCATTACTCTCATTCCCTGCCTGCAGCAGGAGTTTTGATGGTGGGCAAAGGCTTGTCACCAGAACAAGGGACAGCCATTCACATTACCTCCAGCCAGGCAGACACTAACAACGGATGCATCAGACTATGCCTGGGGAGCCCACATGGCAGGAAGATGCATTCATGGCACATGGTCCTCAAACCAAATGCATCTGCATATCGATCAAAAAGAGATGTCAGCTGTTCAAAATGCCCTGACAGCCTTAAAGGACCTACTTCATCCAGGACAACTACTGATAGACAACACCACGTTCATGTGGTATATAAACAAGCAGGGGGGCACACATTCTTACCCCCTTTGCAGACTAGCCATGACCTTGTGAGACACAGCTTTGACTTACCAAGTACATCTGCAGGCACAATTCCTGCCAGGAAAGGAAAATACTCTGGCAGACAAACTAAGCAGAAACCTCATGGATCCCCACGAGTGGAAGCTGGATCCACAAGTCTTCAGCATGATAACAAGGAAATGGGGATGCCCGGACATAGATCTATCTGCCTCCCCTCTCAATTCTGCACAAGGACTTATCGGAGACAAGCATGGAAAGTGGACACCCTATCTTTCAGCTGGAAAAACGTATCAGTATATGCTTTTCCTCCCCAAGGTGCTCCAAAAGGTCAGACAGGAGAAGCCAAAGATGATACTGATTGCCCCAGACTGGCCACGCCAGTACTGGTATCCAATACTAAGAAACTTATCTCTATACCCAGCTTGGACCATACCTCAAATACCTCGACTACTGTCCCAGCAAAACAATCAGATCATGAACAGCCAACTCAGGACATTAAACTTGGCAGCATGGCGGATAATGTAGTCATACAAAAAACACCTCTCAGTAAAGCTGTGATGGATGTCATTCTGGAAGCCAGAAGGCCTAGTACTAGAAAGTTTTATGCTGGAAAATGGATGAGATTACAGCAGTACCAAATATTCCTCAGATTTTGCAATACTTAACTGAGAAGCTGGACAAAGGCCTATCTTTTTCATCAATTAAAATTCATGCCTCTGCCATTTCGGCTCATTGAAATACAGAGCCACCACTTTTTTTCTCACCCTTTATTAAGGCAGTACCTCAGAGGAGCCAAAAATTTAAGGCCCCCAAGGAGACTACCAGTACCTGCATGGGATCTCAACTATGTCTTGGAAAAGCTCACCCTGCCTCCATTTGAGCCAGCTGCTACTGCTGATATGAAGTTTCCATCTTGGAAAACAGCTCTGCTCTTAGCAATTACTTCTACAAGATGAGTTTCAGAGCTACAGGCGCTCATGGCTGTGGAACCTTTCATCATTTTTCATCCAGACAGGGTCTCCCTGAGGACAAACCCAACATTTATGCCTAAAGTAGTGTCCAGTGTGGCTCTTAACCAAGCCATCCATCTGCCAACCTTTTACCCACATCCACAGAATAAGGGGGAGAGAATTCTGCATTATTTGGATGTACACAGACAACTTAAATTCTACTTGGACAGAACCAAAGCTTTCAGGAAGACAGAGCAATTACTACAGGCATATGCTGCAGGATCACAAGGAAAGCCTATCTCAAAGCAGACTATTTCTAAGTGGTTAGGCCACTGCATTCATTTCTGCTACTTACACCATGACAAGCCAGTGCCTGAGGGCATTAGGCCTCATTCCACCAGAGCTGCAGCCACCTCATTAGCCTTTCTCAGGGGAGTACCAACCAGAGACATTTTAGAGGCTGCTACTTGGAGTTCAGTGCACACCTTTACAAAGCATTATCATTATCTGCCACTCTACTCTAAATCCAGGGCAGGCTTTGCCACTGCAGTTGTGCAGGGCCTCATAGCCACTCCTACTGCTGTCTAGTTCCACCCTCCCAACCATAGCTTTGGGACTCTACCCAAATGTAATGACTGCAGCAGTGAAACACGAAGAACATAGTACAGTTGTGTACACTTACCATAAATGTAAATGTTCGAGTGTATTCACTGTTGCAGTCCAGGTTACCCACCCGCCTTCCCCCTTTTTGCTTTTGGATCTCATTTTTCCTTCTCTGATTTATACTATCTATGTGGTGTATTTGCTTATAGATGAAGGTAAAATTTATATTGGTGTATTTCTGAATATATATATATATATATATATATATATATATATATATATATATATATATATATATATATATATATATATCTTTGGCTACCCTTTTTGGGGGCACCTGACATCTGGGCAAGAAAAACTGAAGAAAATGGCGTTGGCTGCTTTTATACCCCTGATGACCTGACGTCAGAGAAGGGGCGACAGCAGCCGATGCAGGACCCAAGACTTTGGAATTCAGGCTGGCTGAGGGCAACCTGCCAGCAGGATTACCCAAATGTAATGACTGCAGCAGTGAATACACTCTAACATCTACATTTTATGGTAAGTGTACACAACTGTACTTTACCATTGTTGGTACGGCCCTCTCACCTTACCCTTGTGGTATTCCTCCAATACCATTGTTGGTATTCCTACTTTCTTTCCTATCCTGTTAGTGCCTTTTCAATAGTAGTTTTGTTTATGTATGTCTGTAACACTGTGTCATTTTGAACTTTGTCTGAATTGCTAAAACACTCGTTTTCGATTTTGTTGAAGTGCTAGCCTATTGTGTGTCTCTTTCAAGATGTCTAAGAAGGGTACTTCATGTAATGGCATGTTACCTAATAGTGACTCACATGATGAATGTGTGTATTGCTTGGGGGTGCCCCATCTTTCAGTGCAACCTCCCTGTGGCATTTGTCAGAGCTTCAGTCAACGCACTGAGCGCAAGAATAAATTGATCCTGAAAGGGTTAAGTCTCCCTTTTCACTGGCCATTTCTGCAATGGAGGTGTCAGCCCCTCCTACTAAAGGCAAAAAGAGGTCTCACTCAGATGTTCATTGTGTTTCAATGTTGCAGTCATTACACTTGGGTTATCCTGCTGGCAGGCTACCCGCAGTCAGCCTGAATTCCAAAGTCCTGGTCTGGCGTCTGTTACTGTCGCCTCTTCCCTGACGTCAGTGCGCCAGGGGTATATAAGATGCAGCCGAAGCCATTTTCTTCTGTCTTTCTTGCCGCGCGGAGCCCGAAGCAAAAGCAGTTTGCAAGTGCCAGTCAGCCGACTCCTGAGATTTTCGAAATTGAATTTCAGATCCGAAGTCTTCAATAAAGCTAAGTACCCCATTGGGGAAACTTTTTTCTTGCTCCAGACCGATGTCAGAAAAAGTTAACAATTGTATTTCTTGTGGGAAGCAAATAGCTCATAAGGATTTTCATTCTTACTGTATTCCTTGCCTAGGCCCTGACCACGACGTTGCTAGTTTTGTGCTAAATTTAACCAATGCACTATTAAGCGTCGGTACAATTTCGCATTTCATTACTTTGGCTGAAGGTTTAACTATATAATGCCGTCAGAACAGCCAACGACCGGAGTTCATAAAAAGCGCAAGGAAAAAGAAAAGGACAGGCATCTGAGGTCCAAAACAGACGAAGCCTCTTCTAGGCCAGTCGCCGGTTCTCGGGCGCTTTCGCAGCCACTGACACCTGCTACCTCAGAGCCACAGGCCGCCTCTGACTCCCACGTGGAGACAACTAGGCCTCTGGATACTCAAGGTATTGGGCCTTCGGAAACTAATCCCTCAGATGGCTCCGGAGGCATCGGCTTCTGAGGGCGTTTTCAGACCTAGACAGCTTTATATCAAGCCAACTTCAGCATCCAAGACAAAGACTAAAACAGCTTTAAAGACTAGGAAACAAGTACAGCATTCTCCAGGACAGACTTCCATGCCTAAGAAACAGATGCTCAAAATGGCCGAAGACCTAATTACTTTGATCAGGGATTCCCATCCCCCTCCTGATAGGTGGCCTTGGCAAGACACTGAATATGATTCCCCTGATCAGGTTTCCATTTCCTCTGACTCCTCTTCAGAACAGGGATACTCTGTTCCTCCCTATGAGGATTCTGATGCTGAAGAATCTATTCCTTCAGCTTCTCCTCCTGAGGATTATTCCTTTGGGGAAACCCTGCATACCATGAGGGAGCATTTCCACTGGGAGAGCCAAGATGACTCAGAATCTAAGAAAAGGCTCAGAGACTTTCTTCTGCTACCTCAGCACAGACCTCTTGCTATTCCATCTGTTCTAGACATTGTAGATGTATTTTCAGAGTCCGGACTGTCTCCTGACTCTCTACCTCCTGCACCTGTTAAGCCAGACAGATACTACATGGTTCCAGATTCTCATAAATGTCTATATAAAAACCCTGCTGCAGACCCAGAAACTATATCTCAGGGTCCCAAAGGGGCCAAGGCCTCCACTGCAAAAAACCCTGTCCCCTCAGAGATTCTATGGCACCGGACAGATGGGGAAAAAAAGTTTACATTTCTGCTACCTTGGCTGTAAGGGCTTTAAATTGTCAGTTTTATATGCTCAAATATCAGCAATACTTAATGTTACTGCTAAAACAGAAAATGTTGACAAATTCTGAATGTTCTGAGAACAAGGAAATGCAGGATTTATTGCATGCAGCTGAACAAGTGGGAAAACATACTTTGCAATGTGGTTTTAATTCACTGGAGGCCTCTTGCAGGGCCGCTGTTACAGGTTCTGTCATTAGAAGGCATGCTTGGTTAAAGGAACAGAATCTGCCTGATCATGTTAAAGCAAAATTATTGGATGCTCTGTTACAGCATGATACTTTGGTGTTAAGGCAGAAGAGGTATTGAAGAAAATGGAGGATAAAGCTAAATCTATGCAGACAGTAAAGGATTTCTTACAGGTACGGACACCCAGATTTAGCAGGAACTGGCCTTCTAAGAATTGGTCCTTTCCAGTGTCACAGGCCACAAAGAGGCAGATACAGATGCCCTAGAGGCAGACAACAGCCTCAGGGCTCATACAGGCATAAACAATAGGGTGCTTCTACCTCCAAAAGCGGAGAAGACAAATCGCAGCCATATAGGAAACAGTCCCAATGACTTCCCTCTGCCAGTGCCAAGCTCTTATCTTTTGGCAGCACCCGTAGGGGGAAAGCTAGCACTTTTTTCACAAAATTGGGACGTGATCACCCAGGACAAATGGGTCTTAAATAGTCTCTCAGGGCTACAGGTTCCACTTTCACACCCTTCCAAAGGCAAAAGGTATGCCAGACCTGCCACACAAATCAGTGGGCAGAGGCACAAAAACAAGTTTCATCTCTCATGGACATGAGGGCTATTCAGCCAGTGCCACAAGAGCAGGGACAAGGATTTTACTCAAGACTTTTCTTAGTACCAAGAAAGGACAAAGCCTGGAGACCAATTCTGGACCTGTCAATTCTAAATACTTTTCTGGACATTCCAAAATTCAAAATGTTGACTCTGCAGCAGCTTCTGCCTATGCTGGGCAAGAAGGCTTGGCTTGTAACTTTGGACCTCAAAGAGGCATACCTGCATGTCCCAATCAGACAATCTTGCAGAAGATACCTCAGATTCATAGCTGGCTCGATGCACTACCAATTCTCTGCACTGCCCTTTGGCTTATCTACTGTGCCCAGGGTCTTCACAGAATGCCTGGCACCAGTAATTGCAGTTTGCAGACAGAGGAATTCAAATATATCCCTACTTGGACGACTGCCTTATTCAAGCAGAGACCAAAGACATTCTACTAAAGCATCTGGCGTTTGTAAAAAGATTACTAATTTGCCTTTGCCTAGGGTACACAGTAAACGAAAAGAAATCAAAACTAGTACCCTCTCAAGAGATAATATTCCTGGGTGCAAACTTAAATACAACTGCCCAGATGGCTTATCTCACGCCAGACAAAGAAAGACAACTGACTTCTTACTTTGAAAGCATGGCAACAAAGACCCAGTTATCTGCAAGAAAAATTCTGCAGGCTCTGGGCTACATGGCATCCTGCATTCTGCTAATTCCATATGCAAGACTGCATATGAGGAAGCTACAATGGTATCTAAAAAGTGTTTGGACTCAACATTGCCACAGCCTGGAATCATTCATTTCACTCATTCCGTCTGCAACAGGAGTTTCGATGGTGGGCACAGGCCTGTCACAAGAACAAGGGACAGCTATTCACTTTACCCACAGCCAGGCAAACACTAACAACAGATGCATCAGATTATGCCTGGGGGGTCCACATGGCAGGCAAATGTATTCAGGGCACATGGCCCGCAAGCCAAAGGCATCTTAACATCAATCAAAAAGAAATGCTAGCTGTACAAAATGCCCTGACAACCTTCAAGGGCCTATTTCATCCAGGACAGCTGCTGATAAAGATGGACAATACTACAATCATGTGGTACATAAACAAGCAGAGAGGCACACATTCTTAACCCCTCTGCAGACAAGCCATGATTTTGTGGAACACATAATTGACTTACCAAGTACACCTGCAAGCACAATTCCTGCCAGGAAAAACAAATGCTCTGGCAGACGAACTAAGCAGAAACCTCATGGATCATCACGAGTGGAAACTAGATCCACAAATCTTTAATATAACAATAAAATGGGGATGCCCAGACATAGATCTATTTGCCTCCCCTTGCAACTGCCAACTACAGAGATTCTGCACAAGGACTTATCACAAACAAGCATGGAAAGTAGATGCTTTGTCATTCAGCTGGAACAACCTTACAGTATATGCCTTTCCGCCACTGCTGCTCCTCCCCAAGCTACTCCTAAAGGTCAGAAAAGATAAGCCACAAATGATACTGATTGCCCCGGATTGGCCATGCCAGCACTGGTACCCAGTCCTAAAGAGCTTGTCTCAAGGCCCAGCCTGGACATTGCCTCACATTCCTCATTTACTGACCCAACAAAACAATCGGATCCTGCACAGCCAACTCAGAACCCTAAATCTAGCTGCATGGCGGATAGGGTAACCATTCAGTATACACCTCTCTCTAAAGCAGTTAGGGATGTTATTTTGGAGGCCAGGAGGCCCAGCACCAGAAAATCTTATGCAGAAAAATGGAAGAGATTCTGTGCTTTGTACCAGGGACAAGGAATTGACACGCTTGTACCAAATATTCCTCAGATTTTACAATAACTAACTGAGATGCTGGACAAAGGCCTATCCTCATCAATTAAGATCCATGCCTCTGCCATTTCAGCTCATTACAATATGGACCCACCTATTTTTTCCCATCTGTTGCTTAGGTAGTGCCTCAGAGGGGCCAAAAACATAAGACCTCCAAGGTGAGCACCAATACCTGCATGGGACCTCAATTTTGTCTTGGAAAAACTCACACTGCCTCCTTTTGAGCCAGCCAATACAGCCGAGATAAAATTCTTATGGAAAACAGCTCTGCTCCTAGCAATAACTTCAACAAGAAGAGTCTCAGAGTTACAGGCATTAATGGCTGTGGAACCTTTTATTATCTTCCATCCGGACAGGGTTTCTCTAAGGACAAACCCAACATTTATGCCTAAGGTAGTGTCCAGTGTGGCTCTTAACCAAACCATTCATTTGCCTACTTTTTACCCAAACCCACAGAATAAAGGGGAGAGACTTCTGCATTCTTTGGACATGCATAGGCAGCTATGCTTCTACTTGGACAAAACTAAAGCTTTCAGAAAGACTGAGCAACTTTTAGTGGCATATGCTGCAGGATCACAAGGAAAGGCCATCTCAAAGCAGACCATCTCAAAATGGATTGGATAGGACACTGCATTTGTTTCTGCTATTCACAACATGGCAAATCAGTGCCTAAGGGCATTAGACCACATTCGACCAGGGCAGCAGCCACCTCAGCAGCCTTCCTCAGAGGAGTACCAACCAAGGATATTTTGGAGGCTGCAACATGGACTTCAGTGCACACTTTTACTAAGCACTACCACTTACCTCTTTACTGTAAATCCAGAGCAGGCTTTGCCACTGCAGTTCTGCAGGGCCTCATAGCCACTCCTAATTCTATTTAGACCCAGCCGCCCAACCTCAGCTTTGGGATTCAACCCAAGTGTAATGACTGCAACAGTGAAACACGAACATAGTACAGTTGTGTACCTACCATAAATGTAGATGTTCGTGTTTCACTGTTGCAGTCCAGGTTACCCACCCACCATCCCCCTTTCTTTGCTGGGACTTATCTGTACTTCTCTATTCTATACAACCTATGTGGTGTATTTGCTTGTAGATGAAGGTAATGTTTATTTTAGTGCATGCTTTTTATAAGCAATGTTTTTAGCCTACCCTTTTGGGGGCACCTGACATCTGGGGCAAGAAAAACTGAAGAAAATGGCGTCGGCTGCATCTTATATACACCTGGCACACTGACGTCAGGGAAGAGGTGACAGCAACCGACGCCAGACCAGGACTTTGGAATTCAGGCCGACTGCGGGTAGCCTACCAGCAGGATAACCCAAGTGTAATGACTGTAACAGTGAATACACTCTAACATCTACATTTATGGTAGGTACACAGTTGTACTTTTCCTCTTCACCCTCAGGTGATTTAAGGTAAGCCCGTGAAACCAAAAGTTCCAAAGTTGTCCCCTGAGCATAAATTGGCTTCATCGGCACAGTCCTTGTCTGTTCTGAGCACTACTAAACTTACAATATTGGTGCCTGCTTCAGCTCAGATTCTTCCTCCAGCTTTGGCAACTATGACCACTCCAGCTCAGTGCACGCCTTTGGTGCCTACCTCTGATATGACATTGGAACCCCATTGCATCGGCTCAGTGCCCCTTCTGCACTGACCATTGTTTCCACTAAACTGGACTTGACCCCTTTGATTTCGGTCTCGAAACTTGAGACATCTGTGCCAGCAGACCTTGCACCATGGATCTGATACTGTCCTCCTGTAGATCCGTTCCTGGGTCAAACATTTAGCCCGTTCACTGATCAACCTAGCTCCCTGTCCAGAGTATCCACTAGATCCACCAGGAGCCTCCAGAGTATCCAGAAGATCCACCAGGAGCCTATCAGAAGTCTTTGTGGTGAGTCTTGTGGACCAGCTGTTGGCAGCCTGGGGGATACCAACACCTTTTAAGACCCATCCGCCTTCAGGACTTGGGTTGGTTTCTCCACGGACTCCATCTTACTCTCCTCCTTTGATTCCGGTTCTGAAGCTTTCTGCTGAGATGTCGTCCTCGGTACCCACCACTTCGGTACCTATAGTGGACCTCACTCAGGCTCTGGGTTTGCCCCTTTGGTCCTCAGTTCCCGCGGAACCTATCCTTCCTCAATTTTGGGACTGGGGCGGGCTCCTCGCACAGGGCACGGTTCCGGGTGTGCCTTCGGATGTTCATCGTGTTTCACTGTTGCAGTCATGACTGTAGGGTTCTCCCCTGCCAGCAGGCAGTGCTCGGTCGGCCAGAATCCCAAAGTCTGGGTCCGGTGTCGGCTGCTCAGCCATGCTCCCTGACGTCAGAGCGCCAGGAGTACAAAGCTGACAGCCGACGCCATGTTCTCTAGTCTTTCTTGCCGTGCGGTGATAGCAGTTCGCAAGTGCCGGTCGGCTGACTCCTTTCTAAATGTACTTCAGTCCGAAGACTTTCTTCTCCTACTCAAAGCTAAGTACCTCGTTGGGGAAACTTTTTTCTTGCTCCAGTCCGATGTCAAAAAAAGTTAATTGTATTTCATGTGGGAAGCAAATACTTCATAAGGATTTTCATTCTTACTGCATTCCTTGCTTAGGCCCTGACCACGACGTAGCTAGTTGTCGGTATTGCGCTAGATTTAATCAACGTACGATTAAACGAAGGTACGATTTTGCATTTCATTACTTCGGTAGGCGTTTCAATTACAAAATGTCATCGGACACGGTTCTGGCTACCGGAGTTCACAAACGACGCAAGGATAAAGACAGGCCTCCGAGGTCCAAATCAGACGATATTGTACAAGCAGAGCCAGCTTCAGGTTCGGCCGTCGTCAGTGAGGCACTTTTCCAGCCCCTGTCGTCGGCCATTTCGGAACCGATGGCCGAAACGGACTCCCAGGAGGAGCCAACTAGGCCTTTGAATATTTCTGTTGCAGGACCTTCAGACAATGCTCCTTCGGATGGGTCCGGAGCCGCTGTGCAGGTACCGGCTTCCGAAGGGGTTTTCAGACCTACTCAGCTTCTAATAAAGGCAAAGACAAAGGCAAAGACTCCTTCAAAATCAAAGACTACAGCCCAGGCCTCTTCTGATCTGGGACCCAAGTCTCAGAAACAGTTACTTAAGATGGCGGAGGACTTACTATTATTAGGGGTTCACATTCCCCTCCAGATAAAAGGCCAAGGCAGGAAGTGTATTCTGACTCCTCTGATCAGGCTTCTGTTTCTTCAGTTTCTTCTTCTGACCAGAAATATTCTTTCCCTCCTTATGAGGATTCTGATGCTGAGGAATCCATTCCTTCAGCTTCTCCCCCTGAGGATTTCTCTTTTGGGGAAACTTTACATGAAATGAGGGAACATTTTCACTGGGAAGGACAGGAGTACTCGGAATCTAAGAAAAGACTTAGGGATTTTCTTCTTCTTCCTCAACATAGACCCCTGGCTATCCCTCCTATTTTGGATATTGTGGATGATGCTTTTTCGGAGGCTAACTTAATTCCTGACTCTCTTCCTCCAGCTCCTGTTAAGCCAGACAGATGATATAGGGTTCCTGATTCCCACCAGTTTTTATACAAGAATCCTACTGCTGATCCTGAAACCATTTCTCAGGGCCCTAAGGGGGGTTAAGGCCGCTACTGCTAAAACCCCATTCCCACTGAGAAGGATTCCAGATCTTTAGAAAGATGGGGCAAAAAAGTGTACACTTCAGCTACTTTATCTATTAGGGCTTTAAACTGTCAATTTCATATGCTGAAATACCAGCAATTCCTTCTGTCTGTTTTGAAACAAAAGCTAACTTCCATTTCCGCCTGTGCAGATGATAAGTAATTACATGACTTAATGCATGCCACTGAACAAGTTGGGAAGCATGGTTTACACTGTGGATTTGATGCCTTGGAGGCTTCTTGTAGGGCTGCTGCCTCTGGTACAGTCATTAGAAGGCATGCTTGGTTAAAGGAA
The DNA here is from genome assembly GCF_019279795.1 of Protopterus annectens. Lineage (NCBI taxonomy): Eukaryota > Metazoa > Chordata > Ceratodontiformes > Protopteridae > Protopterus > Protopterus annectens. The sequence continues at coordinate 42,189,611 of NC_056737.1, forward strand.
CAAAACTTGCCAGATCAAGTCAAAGCTAAGTTATTGGATGCTCCTGTTCAGCATAATGTTTTGTTTGGATCTAAGGCTGAAGAGGTGATAAAGAAGATGGAGGACAAGGCAAAATCCATGCAAACGGTTAAAGATTTCTTACAAGTACAGCCACCCAGATTTAGTAGGAATTTGCCTACAAAAAATTGGTCCTTTCCCAATTCAGACAGGCCTCAGAGGGGTAGATACAGACGCTCCCGAGGAAGGCCTCAAACACAAGCCTCTTATAGACCAAGACAGTGGACTGCTTCGACCCCCAGGGGAGGAGAGGACAGGTCGCAAGCTCATAGAAAACAGGCTCAATGACTCCCTCTGTTGGGCTGCAGGAACTTCTTGCCTAGAAGCCCCTCTCAGAGAAAAACTTTCTCTTTTTCACCTAAACTGGACTCGTATAACCCAAGACAAGTGGGTTCTGGATGTGGTTTCAAAAGGTTACAAATTCCATTTTCATACCCTGCCAAGACCAAGCGGATGGCCAGATCTTCCAAAACATCAATGGTTAGAGTCCTTAAACCAGGTGGAAGCTCTCTTGGCTATGAAAGCCATAGAACTGGTTTCACTTTCGGAAATGGGACAAGGTTTTTACTCAAGGCTCTTTCTAGTCCCCAGAAAGCAAAATTCATGGAGACCCATTCTGGATCTGTCAGTCTTGAACTCTTTTCTCGAGATACCAAAATTCAAGATGCTTACTCTACAGCAGCTACTTCCAATGCTGACCAAAAATGCATGGATGGTAACTTTGGATTTAAAGGAGGCATATTTACACATTCCCATCAGGCAGGAATGCAGAAAATACCTCAGGTTCAAGGCCAGATTGAGGCACTATCAATTCCCTGCGCTGCCCTTTGGATTGTCTACTGCGCCCAGGGTCTTCACCAAATGCCTGGCTCCAGTAGTAGCTTATTGCAGACTCAAGGGAATTTAAATTTACCCATATCTGGACGACTGTCTTATTCAGGCAGACAGCAAGGATGTCTTACTCCAGCATCTAGAATTTGTTCAGAATCTTCTCAAGTTCCTGGGATTCACTGTAAACATAAAAAAGTCAAATTTGACACCCTCACAACAGATAACTTTTCTGGGTGCTCTTCTAAACACAACAACCCAGATGGCATTTCTGACATAAGAAAAACAATTACAGCTGGCTTTAACTTTCAAAACTTTGGCAACATTAACTCAGCTATCTGCAAGGAAATTCTTGCAGGCTTTGGGTTACATGGCCTCCTGCATCCTTCTTGTACCATATGCAAGACTACATATGAGGAAAATACAGTGGTACCTAAAAAGTGTATGGTCTCAGCATTGCCACAGTTTAGACATACAGATCACCGTCCTGCCTTGTCTTCAAAAGGAATTCCTTTGGTGGTCCAAGGCATGTACTCTAAACAAAGGAAAACCCTTCAGTCTGCCTCCAGCCAGTCAGATACTAACCACGGACGCCTCAGATTATGCATGGGGAGCCCATTTGCAGGGCAACTGTCTGCAGGGCCTTTGGACAAAGGATCAGAAGCACCTGCATATCAATTTAAAAGAAATGTTAGCCATTCAGAACGCTCTATTGGCCTTCAGGAATCTTCTACAACCAGGACAACTACTGATACGGACAGACAACACCACAGTTATGTGGTACATAAACAAGCAAGGGGGATCACATTCCTATCCCCTTTGCAGACTAGCCATCAATCTATGGAACACAGCTCTAGCTTGCAATCTGGACCTTCAAGCTCAGTTCCTACCAGGGAAGCAAAACTTCCTGGCAGACAGTCTGAGCAGAAACCTGTCGGACCCACACGAATGGATGCTGGACACCGAAATATTCAAGATGATTACAGCAGTCTGGGGATGTCCTCACATAGACCTCTTTGCATCCCACCTCAATCATCAACTACAGATTTTTTGCACCAGGACATTCCACAAACTAGCTTGGAAACTGGATGCACTATCATTCAGTTGGAGAAACCTCTCGGGGTATGTCTTCCCGCCTCTACCTCTTCTTCCACGGGTGTTATTAAAGATCAAACAGGACAAGCCCAAGATGATAATTTTGCTGGCCCCAAATTGGCCTCAACAGTTCTGGTACCCAACACTGAAAAACCTTTCTCGGGAGCCCCCTTGGGTTTTACCACAGACTCCGAACCTTTTGTCCTAACACCAGGGTCAGGTTCTGCACTCCCATGTCAAAACTCTCAGCCTGGCGGCCTGGTTAATCCAGGGTCTATGATTCATTCTCTCCTACCCAAGCTGGTTATGGATGTCATTTTAGAAGCCAGACGTCCTAGCACTAGAAAATCTTATGCAGGAAAATGGAAAAGATTTTGCTCCTGGATGCAGGCTCAGGATTTGGATCCTCTTATTCCTAACATTCCTCTGATTTTACTTTACCTGACAGACCTCTTACATAAGGGTCTCTCTTTTTCTTCCATAAAGATACATGCCTCTGCTATTTCTGCTCATTATAATACAGACCCTCTAATCTTTTCCCACCAGCTCATGAGACAGTTTCTCAGAGGAGCTAAGAACTTAAGGCCCCCTAGATCTCCACCCATTCCTGCTTGGGATCTCAACTATGTTTTGGAAAAACTCACCTTACCTCCTTTTGAGCCTGCTGCCACATTTGACATCAAGTTTTTATCTTGGAAGATGGCCATCCTGTTAGCTCTGACCACTACCAGGAGAGTTTCGGAGTTGCAAGCTCTCATGGCTGTGGAACCTTATATTATTTTTCATCAAGACAGGGTGTCTTTAAGGACTAATCCTACTTTCATGCCTAAGGTGGTTTCCAAAGTGGCTTTAAATCAAACTATTCACTTGCCAACTTTTTTCCCTAGTCCTCAAAATAAGGGGGAAAGGATCTTGCATTCCTTGGATGTACACAGACAACTACGTTTTTACCTGGACAGAACCAAGGACATCAGGAAATCAGAGCAATTGTTTGTTTCTTATGCTTCAAGTTCCCAAGGTAAAGCCATTTCAAAACAGACAATTTCTAAATGGATTGCTCATGAAATTAGATTCTGTTATTCACACCATGGAAAGCAAATCCCAGGGAGTATAAGGACTCACTCTACCAGAGCTGCTGCCACTTCAGCTGCCTTCCTCAGGGGAGTTCCTACCAAAGACATTTTGGAAGCTGCAACTTGGAGTTCAGTGCATACTTTTTCTAAGCACTACAATCTACCTCTCTACTCTACGTCTAGGGCAGGCTTTGCTTCTGCAGTCTTGCAGGGCCTTTTAGCTGCCCCCTCTACTTTATGACCACCTCCCTTTTATTCTGCTTTGGGATTCAACCCTACAGTCATGACTGGAACAGTGAAACACGATGAACATAGTACAATTGTGTACACTTACCATAAATGTAGATGTTCGAGTGTCTTCACTGTTGCAGTCTGGGTTACCCTCCCTCCTGTCCCCTCCTATTTTTTCTTTTGTGTGGTTCCCTTCTTCACCTTTCTTCTGAGGTGTATTTGCAAAGGGTATGGGATCTTACTCATTTTGGAACACCTGACATCTGGGGCAAGAAAAACTGGGGAACATGGCGTCGGCTGTCAGCTTTGTACTCCTGGTGCTCTGACGTCAGGGAGCATGGCTGAGCAGCCAACGCCGGACCCAGACTTTGGGATTCTGGCCGACCGAGGACTGCCTGCTGGCAGGGGAGAACCCAACAGTCATGACTGCAACAGTGAAGACACTCGAACATCTACATTTATGGTAAGTGTACACAACTGTACTTTCCGTCCTCTGTGCCAGTTCTCATCTGCACCGATCCTGCTTGAGGTTCCGTTCATGGTGGCAAGTTTGGAGCGGGGTGTGACCCCAGTCCCGAGGTTGTTTTCTCTGTTTCGAGCTCCCATCACTCTTCGGGTGGATCTGCTTCTCTGTTCAGACTATTACTACTGTATCGGCACCGACCGCTCAGTCGGCGCAGACCTTGACCATGTTGGCACCGACATCTTGGAACCGACGCCTTTATTGTTGACTCCAGTTTTGTCAGTTCCAGCTTTGGTACCGGCAACCACTTCGGCAGCGATCCCTGTGTCGGTGCAGACCGTGACCTCACCACCAATGACTTCTTCGGTGCAGACACCCATAGCCCAGTCTCTCTCAGCACCGTTGTTCTCGGTGAGGACTGGTGAGATGGGCACAGAGTTTGCCTCTTCTGTGGACAGGCCTGTTTCTCCCTCAGTCTCTGTGAGGTCCACTAGAAGCCTTTCCGAACACGGTATTGCATCTTGTGGATCAGGTGCTCTTGGCCAGAGGTATCCCACCCCCCAGGAACTATCCTTCCTTGGGAGGTGATCACCCATCTCCAAAAACCCCTTCTTATTCTCCTCCTTCATTGATGAGGGGGAAGGATCCCCTTGGTCACCCTCTGAGGTATCCTTTAGTGATCTCCTTGAAAGCCTAAAACAGAGAGGTGACTGACAGTCCTCTAATCTGACCTCTGAGGAATCTGTGTTCCTGCAGGCTTTTCGCGCCCGGCCCCCTACCTCCTGGGTTACTCCACCTGCCGATGAACTTGTCCGGCTTATTGTGCAGCGTGCTTGCAAGGCTCCTGACACCGTTGAAGCTATTCCCCAGAGGCCATATAAGATTTTGTCCCCTCCTGCTACTGATCCCCATTGGTCAAAAGGTCTTCCTGTGGATGCTTTGGTGGTGGCGGCCGCAACAAAAAAGGGTCTGGCAGAAGAAGAAAGCCAGACTGTCCATCTGCCTAACAGAGTCCCGGGCCCTGGACAGGATAGGGAAGCACACCTTTGCATCAGCGACCTTTACTGTCCGGTCCCTGAATTATATGGCACACTTTACCAGGCTTCAAAGGGATCTAATTTCTGAGCTCTCTGAAACCTTGGCTGGTGTCGTGTCTGATGAGGTCCATGACAAAGTGGACTCTCAACTGGCCACCATTGAGTCAATATCTAACTCCTCTATGCACCTGATATCTCGCGCATCAGAAGGAGCAGCTAGAGCAGCGGGTTCAGCTGCTGTCTTGAGACAACACGCCTGGATGCGCTTGTGCAATTTCGCAGAGCCCTTTAAGGCTTCCTTTCTTAACGCTCCCTTTGAGGCCTCTGGAGGTGGTTGGGGGTCGTTTCACCTTGTACTCTTCTGCCTGGCTAACCATTATCACTGATTCTTGGGTACAAAGGATTATAACCAGAGGTTATCGTATCCCCTTCGATATTTCTCCTGTCCCTTCAAAAAACCTTCCCGATATTCCACCCAGTCAAAGGGAATAAGCAGTACTAGAGAGAGCAAAGCTGCTAAGAGTCATCCGTATAGTCCCTCCAGACCAGATAGGATTCGGATTCTACTCAAGACTATTTTTGGTGCCAAAGAAAACTGGGGACTGGAGACCGATTTTGGATCTCAGTGTATTGAACAAGATGTCCTTCAAGGATGCAAAATGGGTTGTCCTGTCGTCAGGCAGCCCTTCGGTCGGCCGGATTCCAAAGTCTGGGTCTGGCCTCGGCTGATGTCGCACTTCACCCGACGTCATAGCTGCAGTTCTTCGGGTATAAAGGTATCAGCCGACGCCATTTTCCTCAGTCTTTCTTGCCGCGTGGTGCCCGAAGCAGAAGCTGTTCGCAAGTGCCGGTCGGTCAGAACCAGAGATTACTACTACCGAAGACTTCTAAAAAGCTAAGTACCCCGTTGGGGACTCTTTCTTGCCTCAGCCGATGTCAGAAAAGTGAATAACTGTTTAACTTGTGGGAAACAAATACCTCATAAAGATTTCCACTCTTACTGCCTACCTTGTTTAGGCCCAGACCACGACGTAGCAGCTTGTCTAGCCTGTGCTTCTTTCAACCGACGGACGCTTAGACATCGGTCGGAATTTGCTGAGGAGTTTTTCGGCTCCGCTTTTGCTTACAATATGCCGTCGGAAACTCCGACTTCGCAATTAACTAAAAAGCGCAAGGAAAAGGACCGACACTCGCGATCCGCGGTTTCAGCCGAAACCGCGGTTAGGTCAACCGCGAGTGTCTCGGTTTCGGCTGAAACCGAGTCCACGGTTCTTCCTTCGGCCGAAAGCTTGCCTCCTACCGAGGCCTCATCCAGCATGGCTGAATCTGCTACTGAAATCCCACCTGCTCTTGCAGGTTCACAGGATTCATCTGACACTATACCTTTAGATATATCTACTCCTGCACGTGGAGCTGCTAGGCCCCCTGCATCCATGTCGATTAAGGCTTTTGCCAGGGCTAAAGCAGCAAAATCTACCAAAACTGTACCTGCTAAGACCCCCTCACAGGCCTAGCTCTAGTTCTCAAATGCTTAGTCTAGCAGAGGATCTCATTTCTTTGATCCGGGGATCCCAACCTCACCCTGACAGGGCCTCTCACCCACCCCCAGAGAAGAGGCCTAGAGCAGAGCCCCCTGAGCCAGTTTCTTCAGATTACTCCTCTGATGATTCAGATAATACAAACCCTCCAGAGGGCCCTTATTCTCCTTATGAGGACTCTGATGCAGAAGACTCCATTCCTTCTGCCTCTCCGTCTGAGGAATTTTCTTTTGGGGAAACCTTGCATGCTATGAGGGAACAATTTCAATGGCAGGGCCAGGATTTTTCAGACTCTAGGAAAAGGCTTAGGACCTTTTGCATTTGCCACAGCATAGGCCTTTAGCCATTCCTCCAGTACTTACTGTTGTGGATGATGCATTTAATGATGCTTGTACTGCTCCTGATTCTCTTCCTCCGGCCCCTGCTAAGCCCGACAGGTACTACAGGGTTCCGGACACACATTATCATTTGTATAAGGCTCCTTTTGCAGATCCTGAAACTATCTCCCAGGGACCCAAGGCTGTAGCAGCTACCTCTGCCAAAAATCCCCTCCCCTGTGAAAGGGAATCTAGGGCCTTAGAGAGATGGGGTAAAAAAGTTTACACTTCTGCTACTCTTTCGGCTAGGGCCTTAAACTGTCAATTCCACATGATTCAGTATCAGGAATTTATGTTAGATCAGTTAACTAAAAACTGTCCTCGTCTGAACCATTAGACAAAAAATCTGTTCAGGAAATGGTACATAACATTCAGCAGGTCAGTAATCATTCCTTAAAATGCGGCTATGATACACTGGAGGCTTCCTTTAGATCAGCTATGACTGGTACAGTGATCAGAAGACATGCATGGTTAAAAGAGCAGTCCTTACCAGACCATGTTAAATCAAAGCTCCTAGATGCTCCCATGGATAAGCTCAATTTGTTTGGCTGCCCTGCACAGCAGGTGCTGAAGAAGGTGGAAGAGAAAGCAAAATCTGTCCAGACAGTCAAGGATTTCTTACAGGTCCAGCCTCCAAGGTTTAGTAGGAACTGGCCTTCCAAGAATTGGTCCTTTCCAGACACCTCCAGAGCTCAGAGAGGCAGGAATAGGCGCCCAAGAGGCAGGGGTCAATCCAGAGGTGCCTACAGGGGACGTCACTGGCAGCCTAACAACCAGCGAAGTACTGCCACAGATCCAGCCACCACCACTTCCACAGGACAATCACAGTGACTTGGCTCTGAGACCGCCTACCAGGGAACAACTAGAAGCACCCTTAGGCGGAAAGCTAGCCTTATTTTCAGTAAACTGGCATCACATCACAGGAGACAAATGGATTTTACAAACAATAGACCAAGGTTACAGGTTTCACTTCCATACTCTACCAAGGAAGAGAGGAATGCCAAACCTACCTCCAAATCAGAAGACAAAAGCTCTAGAACAAATACACCACTTACTAAGGATGAGAGCTATAGAAAGGGTACCGTCTATGGAACAAGGGCAAGGATTTTACTCCAGACTTTTCCTGGTGCCAAGAAAAGAAAACCAATGGAGACCTATTCTCGACCTGTCCGCTCTAAACACATACCTCATTGTTCCAAAATTCAAAATGCTGACCCTACAGCAGCTTCTTCCCATGCTGGGCAAGGAGTCTTGGCTGGTAACTCTAGATCTCAAGGAGGCATACCTGCACGTCCCCATACGACCAAATTGCAGAAGATACCTCAGATTTCTTGCAGGATCAGAGCATTATCAATTCTCAGCATTGCCCTTTGGCTTATCTACTGTGCCCAGAGTATTCACGAAATGCCTGGCATCAGTAATTGCTCATTGCAGGCTTCAGGGAATTCAAATTTACCCTTACCTGGACCGACTGCCTGTTACAAGCGGACAACAAAAACAAATTAGCAAAAGATTTGAAAAAGGTCATTCATCTACTGCAAGCCCTGGGATACACAGTCAATATAAAAAAGTCAAGGCTGATACCATCCCAAAGGATAACTTTCTTGGGTGCAGAGCTGGACACATCAAATCAAATGGCATCCCTCACAGCAGAAAAACAGAAGCACCTTCCTCTGTATTTCATGGCATTAACAAAGCAGAACCAGCTAACAGCAAGGAAAGTCCTGCAAGCCCTGGGTTACATGGCATCATGCATAATATTGATTCCACATGCCAGACTACATATGGTTACAATGGTACCTAAGGAATTTATGGTCTCAGCACAAGCACAGCCTAGAAACCCAAATTCCAATAATTCCATGCCTGAAGCAAGAATTCCAATGGTGGGCTCAGGCCTGTCAATCGAACAAAGGGCTGCCCTTCCACAGCACTCAACCAAGCCAGACTATCACAACGGACGCCTTAGACCTCGGTTGGGGGGCACACATGCTGGACAAGTGCATACAAGGCTTATGGACTCAAGACCAGCTGAACCTACACATAAATCAAAAGGAGATGCTGGCAGTAAAACTGGCAATTCAGACATTCAGACCATTTCTTCGACAGGGTCAATTGCTGATAAGGACGGACAACACCACAGTTATGTGGTACATCAACAAACAGGGAGGCACACATTCATACCCTCTATGTCGGATGGCAATGGACCTCTGGAATGTGGCCCTGAGCTTCAACATTCAGTTACAAGCAATATTTGTACCAGGAAAAGAAAATATACTAGCAGACATCCTAAGCAGAACTACCACGGATGCCCACGAATGGATGCTGCATCCAGACATCTTCAAATCCATTACAGGGAAATGGGGACTACCAGAAATAGACTTATTCGCATCCCCACACAACCACCAATTGAAAAAATTCTGCACGAGGGCATACCACCCACTTGCTTGGAAGGTGGACTCCCCATCTTTCAGCTGGAAAAACCTGACAGCATATGCATTCCCACCTCTTCCTTTGATGTACAAGGTGCTATTGAAGATCAAAGAAGACCGTCCAAGGATCATCCTGATAGCTCCAGACTGGCCGAGGCAGCATTGGTACCCATTACTGAGGAGCATGTCTCGGGAACAAATATGGCCTCTGCCTTTAGTTCCCTTACTGTTAACACAGAACAACTTCAAAACCCTGCATCCAAACCTAAAAACACTGCAGCTGGCTGCCTGGAACATTGCATAAGACAAAATAACCCAGATTTATCTCAAAGGGTTAAAGACATTATCTTGGAGGCTCGCAGACCCTCAACAAGGAAAACTTATTCAGCAAAATGGAAAAGATATCTCATTTGGAGTGCAGCAAAAGGAGAAAATGTGTCACTGGTAAACATAGCTAACATCCTGGAATACTTGGCAGAGCTTTTCCACAATGGCCTGTCCTATTCTTCCATTAAGATTCATGCATCAGCTATTTCAGCAGAATACAACATGGACCCTCCAGTCTTCTCACATCCTCTACTCAGGCAGTTTCTAAGAGGAATTAAAAATGTAAAACCACCAAGGAAGCCTCCATTGCCCGCATGGGACTTGAACTTTGTGCTAGAAAAGTTGACACTCCCTCCTTTCGAGCCAGCAGCAACAGCAGAATTACAGTACTTATCATGGAAAACTGCTTTCCTGCTTGCAATCACTTCAGCAAGAAGGGTTTCTGAACTACAGGCACTAATGGCAGTACAACCCTTCCTTATCTTCCATTAAGATAGAGTGTCCATGAGAACTAATCCTACTTTTATGCCAAAGGTGGTCTCCAGGGTATCTTTAAACCAAGCTATCCACCTGCCTACATTCTTCCCCAACCCGCAGAACAGGGGAGAAAGACTATTACATACCTTGGATGTACATAGGCAATTGCGCTACTACCTGGACAGGACCAAGAGCAATAGAAAAACTGACCAGCTACTGGTAGCATATGCAACAGGAATGGAAGGAAAAGCAATTTCAAAACAGACAATCTCTAAGTGGATAGGAAATTGCATTAGATTTTGTTACTCTTACCATGGAAAGACAACTCCAGAGAACATCAGACCTCACTCCACAAGGGCTACAGCCACTACTACAGCTTTTTACGGAGTGGCTACCAAAGACATTTTAGAGGCTGCTACTTGGAGCTCCGTGCATACATTTGCCAAGCATTATAATCTACCCTTATACTCCAGATCCCGAGCAGGTTTTGCCACTGCTGTTTTGCAAGGGATCTTAACTACACCATAATCTTATTATTCCCCCCCCCCCCCAGTTTGGCTATGGTATTCTACCCATTTGTTAGGGCTGTAGATGCATCCTTGAAGGACATAGTACAGTTTTGTACCTACCATAAATGTAGATGTCCGAGAGGTATGCATCTGCAGTCAGGATTACCCTCCCTCCTTCCCCTCTGTGGTACTCCTAGGGTATTTGCCCATCTTCTAGCTAGCTGGGGGAATCTATTATGGTGTATTTGTTTGTATATATGTATATACATGTTTATTTTTATTTGCTCTCTCTTATTTGGAAACTTTTACATTTATCCAAATTTAGCCTTCCTAGAGGGCACCTGGCATCTGGGGCAAGAAACACTGAGGAAAATGGCGTCGGCTGATACCTTTATACCCGAAGAACTGCAGCTATGACGTCGGGTGAAGTGCGACATCAGCCGAGGCCAGACCCAGACTTTGGAATCCGGCCGACCGAAGGGCTGCCTGACGACAGGACAACCCATTTGTTAGGACTGCAGATGTATACCTCTCGGACATCTACATTTATGGTAGGTACAAAACTGTACTTTTGTGAGAGTACAAAAATTCTGGATGGTCACTATACAGTCTATCCTCCTGCTTTTAGAAAAAGACGATTGGATGTGCTCTATCTTCAAGATGCGTACTACCACATAAAAGTGGACAGGCCATCAAGAAGATTTCTGCACTTCTGTATGGGAGTCGGTCACTACCAGTTCAGGGTACTGCCCTTCGGACTCTCTACACCCCCAGAGTGTTCACAAAGTGCATGGCAGTCATCACAGCTCACTTGCGACTTCAAGGATTCCAGGTGTTTCCATACCTAGATGACTGGCTCATTTCTGCTCCCACCAGACATCTACTGGAAGAAGCCCTGGCATACTCTCTCCTTGCTGCACAAAGGCTAGGCTTAACCATAAGCTGGCAAAAATCCAGTCTCACCCCATCTCAGTCGACAGAATTCATACGGGTTATCTTGGACACACAGAACTGCAGAGCTGTCATTCCAGAGCACAAAATTTTAAGGATAAAGTAACAACTGATTCCAATCCTTTCAAGGGAGAAATCCATGGCTCACTCGGTTCTACAGCTGTTTGGTTCCATGGCAGCCTCCATCACCATTGTTCCCCTGGCCAGGTTTCACATGAGGCTTCTACAATGGCTACTGCTCACCTAATGGTATCCCTTTCAGCATCCTCTTTCAGCCATGATTCGAGTAACCCACAGGTGCAAACAGGATTTAAATTGGTGGATGACACACAGTCTGTCACAATGGTCTTGCCCGTTCTTCCCCCAGCAACCCAAGGCCACAGTAACCACAGACGCCTTCCTGATGGGGTGGAGGGGCTATGTCAGGGACAAGACAGTCCAAGGCACTTGGTCTGAACTGGAGGCCCATCTGCATATAAATGTTTTAGAGATGAGGGCGGTGCTTCTGGCGTTGCAAGCATTCCATCCCCTGCTGCCGTCTGGGACAATTGCAATTCAATCAGACAACATGGCGGTGGTCTGATACATCAACAAGCAAGGTGGAACCAAATCTTACCCCCTTTGTTGAGAGGATATGGCATATGGGTGATGGCTACCAACCATTTTCTTCTAGCAATACACATTCCCGGGAGTTCCAACGTGATAACAGATAGACTCAGCAGGTGCATTCTTCAACCTCACAAGTGGTCCCTGAATCCTTTGATACCTTGATATCTTCCACCGCTGGGGCCGTCCTTTCTGCGACCTCTTTGCATCCCCGACCAGCTACAAATGCAGCAACTACTTCGCCCTGATTCCCCCTCCGGGACAGTCACCCAGGGATGCTCTAGTCCATGATTGGTCCTCGGGTCTTCTTCACGCATTCCCACCCTTTTCCCCAGTTTCTGAAGAAAGCCCGTCTGTTGAAGAGCAAGGTGATCCTCATAGCACCATATTGGCCTCTACAGATTTGGTTCCCCTTCCTTTTGGCCCCACCTACTAGATCAACCATGGTTTCTCCATCCAACCCCGAAGTTGATCTCACATCCACAGAACCTGATTCATCCCAACTTGAACAGCCTGAAGCTCACAGCTTGGCTACTCCAATTCCCTTGATTGCCAGGCAGAATGACCTTTCCTTACCAGTATTTGACTTTCTCATTGCATCTCAAAAGTCTTCCACTAGAATTACTTATCTGAGCAAGTGGAAAAGATTTACCTGTTGGCTGAAAGATAAACAAGTAGATCCCGTCTCAGCACCAGTGTCGATAATACTAGACTATCTGGCTGACCTTTTCCAATCGGGTCTATCAGCCTCTACCATTAGAGTTCACTTGGCTGCAATTTCTAATTTCCATGAAGGTGTCCAAGATTCCTCTCTTATGTCACAAATTGTGCAAGACCTTCATAAAAGGTGTGAATCATCTGAAGCCACTTTTTAGAGAACCTATTCAACCATGGGATTTATCATTAGTTCTACAAGCTCTGACTGCCACCCTTCGAACCAGCTTCATCTTGCGACCTCAAGCATTTGTCATGGAAAACCTTGTTTTTGGTCACCATTACTTCTGCCAGAAGTATTTCTGAGCTTCAAGCTTTATATATCAAGAGTCCACACTTGATTTTTCATAGGGATAGAGCGTCTCTGAGAACTAATCCATAATTTCTGCCAAAAGTGATCTCTGAAATGTCCATTAATCAAACCATTGAATTGCCAGTTTTTTTCCCAATCATTCAAACAGAGGAGAGTATTGCCTACATACCCTAGATATCCACAAGCAAATCCATTTTTACTTAAACAGGACTAGGTCCTTTCATAAATCTGACCAGTTATTTTTGGCCATTTCTGGACTTAGATTAGGATCTGCTGTTGCTAAGGTCACATTAGCTAGATGGTTGAAGGACTGTGTGACCTTCATTTATACACAACGTAATATCTCGTTGCCTACTACCATAAAAGCTCATTCAACAAGGTCAGTGGCAACTTCTGCCTTCCATGCCAGAGCTTCTTTACATGACATCTGTGCAGCTGCAACTTGGGCTATGCCTCATACCTTCATCAGTCATTACAAATTGGATTTGGCCTCCAGGGGAAGAGCATCTTTCGGTTCTTTGGTGCTCAGGAATGTCCTTCCATGAGAGCCTCCCAGGAATAGAGGTAGCTGGGGACTCTGTCCCATGCATAAGGAATGTACGGGGATTAACAATCAGATAAGTTATGTCTTACCATAACGTTCCATCTGTATTGTTGATCCTCGTTCAGTCAGTACAACCCCTCCTATCCCCTCCTGTGGCTTCTAGTGGATCTCACCATCCGGTTCTCTCAGGTTATTTGACCAGAGGTAGCCTCTACCTTCTTTTGACTTGCAAACTCAGTCTGAGGTAACAGGGAGAGGGGGGTTATGGGTAAGAATTTAGCTCGAGAGTTTGAAGCTGACACGAGCTTGGAAAATGGCCGGCACTGTTCCGAGGTCGGAACCGATACCCATGCGTGTAATGACTGAACGAGGATCAACAATACAGATGGAACGTTATGGTAAGACATAACTTCTTTTTCTCACCCACTGGGCTACAGCTGCCACAGGCCACCTCCCTGGGGCACTGGGCGGAGATGCCACAGGCCACCCCAGTTCAGGGTACCCACTCTTCTGAGTCCTCCTCAGAGGCCCCTGCTGAGGAGTCCCCTCAGAAGAGATCATGCAAGAGGAAGCACGTAGACTCGCCCAAGGAGTCTCTAATGGAAGACATGGATTACGATGATGGTGAAGGGTCCCCATGGTCACCTCTTGATGTCTTTGGAGACATCCTTGAAATGCTGAAACAGAGAGGTGACTGGAAGCCCTCCAACCATTTGTCTGAGGAGTCCGTGTTCCTCCAGGCTTGGCTTTTCGTGCCCGGCCATCTACCTCTTGGGTGACCTTGCCTGCTGACGAGCTCTTCCAGCTCGTTGTGCAGCATGTTTGGAAGAACCCTGATTCCATTGATGGGATCCCTCAGAGACTTGATAAAATTCTTTCTCTGCCCGAGGAGAACTTGCATTGGTGCAGAGGGTTACCAGTCAACGCTATGGTGGTGGCGGCAGCCACAAAATAGACTTGGCTGAGGGGAGTCCTGCTGTCCTCCCACCCAACAGTGTGTCCTGGGCAATGGACTGACTTGTGCATCAGCGACGTTTGTCATATGGTCTCTGAACTACTTGACACATTTCATGAGGCTCCAGAGGGACTTGATCTCCGAACTCTGTGGAATACCCTGAGGACAGGTGTTTGACGAGGTAAGGGATAAAGTTGCCTTGCAGCTCGCAACCCTGGAATCTATCTCCAACTCGTCCATGAGGCTATCACATGCAACTGAAGGGGTGGCTAGAGCGGCGGGTTCAGGCATTGTTCTGAGACGTCATGCCTGGATGCACATTTGTGACCTCATCGATCCCTTCAAGTCTTCCTTTCTGAATGCTCCCATAGAAGCATCATCCCTCTTTGGCTCCAAGATGGACACACTAGCCAGGTGTGAGCAATATGGCAAGACCCTGTCTGCCATAGGCCTATGGTTTTCCAACCCTCAACGTTCCTTTTACAGGAATCAGAAGAGTGGGAAAATGTGGCACAAAAAATCTCGGGGTCCTTTCCATGCCACATATGGTGGTGATACCCCCAGGGATAGAGGGGGTAAAAACTCTGGAAGATGCCCCTACAGGGGGGTCCTCACAACCAGGGCTCCAGGGGTTCTTTCTGTGGACAGCCTTACCAGCACTCCTGAAGAGCAGTCCGATTGCTTACCTCTGGAAGCAGTCAGGGGTCATTTTTCTCTGCGCCAAAGTTGCCTGGCACTCTATTACCACCGATCATTGTGTGCAGAGTGTAATCACCGGAGGTTACACCATTTCCCTTCTTTGTCAACCAACACTTCCAAAAAAGCTTTTCGACATTCCACTCAGTCAAAGGGAAGATGCGGCTTCAGAAGTAATAAAAAAAAAAAAAGCTGTCTCAAAAAAATCATCCAACCAGTCCCACCAGACAAATGCAGATCTGGATTCTACTCAAGATTTTTTGCTGCCAAAAAAGACAGGGGACTGGAGACCCATTCTAGATCTCAGCAGCTTGAACAAGTCTGTCACCCAAACCAAATTTCGGATGGTCATGGTTCAGTCCATTCTCCCTTTTTTAAGGGACAGCGATTGGATGTGCTCGATAGATCTCTGGGATGTGTATTACCACATCAAATGGGAAAAATGCTCCAGGAGTCTGTTTCGCTTCTGGCTGGGAGCCAGTCACTATCGGTTTCGTGCCCTGCCATTCGGTCTCTCTCCAACCCCAGAGTGTTCACGAAGTGTATGGCAGTGGTCACAGCTCATTTGGGACTACAAGGATTCAGAGTGTTTCCATATTTGGACGACTGACTCCTCACTGCCCCCACCAAGCGTTTACTGGTAACAGCCCTGCATTACACTCTCGCTCTGGCAAAAACTCTGGGAGAACTCAAACCTTGCTCCTACGCCAGAAATAAATTCATTGGAGCAGTGTTCAACACCTGGTCCTGTCTAGTGTCGCTTCCAACCCGCATACTCCAGCGACTGAGGCTCCAGCTCCAGGTGATACTCTGTCAAACAAAAGTTTCAGCAAGGGAGGTTCTTCAGGCCCTAGGTTCCATGGCAGCTTCAATCCCGATAGTACCACTCACAAAGCTGCACATGCGAATTCTGCAATGGCTGCTACTTTTGCAGTGGTTCCCAAACTACCATCCTCTCAGTTTCCAGATTTATATAACCAACTCCTGCAAGCAGGACCTTCTTTGGTGGATGAGGCCAGGTGCAGAACTATGAAGTCGCTCATTCCAGTCTCCTCCGCCCAAGGCCATTGTGACCACGGATGCTTCCCTGATCAGGTGGGGGAGGCATTTCAAGGGAAAGATGGTCCAAGGCACATGGTCCACCCTAGAGGCCAACCTGCATATCAACGTTCTAGAACTGAGAGCGGTGGTGTTAGCATTGCAGGCATTTCACCTGGTTCTCCCTTCTGGGACGATTGCAATTCAGTCAGACAATATGTCAGTGGTCTGGTATATCAACAAGCAAGGCAGAACCAAGTCTTATCCCCCCGTGTCGAGAGGCCATGAAAATCTGGCAGTGGGTGATAGCTTCTGACCTTTTTCTGATAACAATGCATATCCCGGGGAGCTCCAACGTAATTGTGGACAAACTGAGCAGATGCATCCTCCTGCCTCATGGGTGGCCCCTCAATCCAGAGGTGGCGACAAAACTCTTCAGCCATTGGGGCCAGCCTTGCTGCGACCTTTTTTCCTCCGCAGCGAACAAGTGCAGCAGCTACTTCGCCCTGTCCCCCCCTCTGTAGGGGGAGTCCCTGAGGGATGCTCTGATTCACGATTGGCTCACAGGACTTTATGCTTATCCCCCCATCCCACTTATCCCTCCATCCCACTTATCCCACAGTTCTTAAAGAAAGCTCTTCGGTTGAGATGCAAGGTGATCCTCTTAGCCCCATTCTGGCCTCGACAACTTTGGTTCCCCTTCCTTCGGCCTCACCTAGTATACTCTCCATGGATTCTGGACCCTCTTCCAGATCTGATTACTCACCCCCATTGAGCCACCCGAATCTGTCTGTCTCGAGCTAACTGCTTGGTTTCTCCACTTCTGTTAGTTGCCAGGCAAGCTGATCTCACCTCACCTGTTTGGAACATTATTCTGGCCTCTCATAAACCATCCACCAGAAGGCTATAGCAGGATAAATGGAAGAGGTTCTCCATCTGGTCTAAAGATAACATGCTAGACCCATATTCGGCAGTGCTGCAATACCTGGCTAAGTTTTTTGATGATAAAGCCTCTGCCTCTATCACACGAGTACACCTGGCAGCGATTTCTAATTTCCACAATAGTCTAGATGGCACCACTCTCATCTTACGTCTATGCAAAGCCTTTTTCAAGGGGAACCTCTCACATCAGGCCTCCTGTCAGACAGCCTGTAGAACCATGGAACCTCACTTTAGTCCTTCAGTCTTTGACTCAAACCCCCTTTGAACCCGCAGCAAAGTGTGACCTAAAGTTCTTGTCCTGAAAATCTTTGTTCTTAGTAGCCATCACATCAGTCAGATGTGTCTTTGAGCTGCAGACATTATGTATCAAGAGGCCCTATCTGGTCTTCCATAAAGACAGAGTATCACTCCTGACTAACCCATCCTTCCCCCTCAAAGTTGTTTGATTTTTCCATTAACCAGACCATTGACCTACCAGTGTTCTTTCTGAAATTTTCCAATAAACTAGAGTACTCCCTACATTCCTTGGCCTTGGCTGTACATAGGCAACTGAGATTCTACCTACAGAGGACCAAGCCTATCTGCAAGTCTGAACAGTTTTTCATCTCCTTTGCTGGGCCTAGAATGGGAAACTGTTTCCAAGGTTACATTATCAAAATTGCTAAGGGGCTGCATATGTTTTATCTATTCCTTCACAAAACCTATGCCAAAGGTTAAACTCACTCCACTAGATCTATGGCAACATCTGTAGCTTTCCATTCCAGGGCTTCCATGGATGACATTTGTGCAGCAGCCACTTGGGCTAAACCTCATACCTTTATTAAGCATTAAAAATTGGACTTGGTCTCTGGCGGGAGAGCTGCCTTTGGCTCAGTGGTACTCAGGAATGTCCTTCCATAAGGGCCACCCATGGACCTCAAGGTAGCTTGGTATTCTGTCCCATCAGTGATGAATGGAAAGAAGATGAACAACATCAGATAAAGAAGTTATGTCTTACCGTAATGTTCCATCTGTGTTCATCTTCTTTCATTCATCACATCCCACCCCCTGCCCCCACCAAAGGCTCTTGGGGGATGCTTTGAGTCCATGTGGTGCAATAGGGCATTTACGCAGAAGTGGCCTTTGCTTTACTTCTCTATCTTCAACAAACTCGATCTGAGGTAACAGGGAGAATGGCATTCTGGGTAGAAGCTTAGCTCGAGAGATTTTTTTGGCTGGTGTGAGCTTGGCAATAGGCCGACTCTGTTCCGAAGGCTCGGAACCGAACCCATCAGTGATAAATGGAAGAAGATGAACAACACAGATGGAATGTTATTGTAAGACATAACTTCTTTTTCTGCAAGTGCAGTTGGGTATTACTGAAAGAGGGTGCATGTATGGTAAGGTTGATGTTCATTGTGTTACCCTGCTGCAGTCATCACACTTGGGTTATCCTGCCGTCAGGCGGTCCCGCAGTCGGCCCGAATTCCAAAGTCTTGGTCCGGCGTTGGTTGCTGTCGCTTCCTCCCTGACGTCAGTGCGCCAGGGGTATTTAAGAGGCATCCGACGCCATTTTCTTCAGTCTTTCTTGCCGCGCGGTACCCGAAGCAGAAGCAGTTCGCAAGTGCCGGTCGGCCGACACCTGAGATTTTCGATTTGAATTTCAGTCTGAAGTCTTCGTTACAGCTAAGTACCCAGTTGGGGAACATTTTCTTGCCTCAGTCCGATGTCAGAAAAAGTTAACAACTGCATTTCTTGTGGGAAGCAAATACCTCATAAGGACTTCCATTCCTATTGTATTGCTTGCCTAGGCCCAGACCACGACATCACAGGTGGTGGGTTTTGCGCTAGGTTTAATAAACTATCAAACGCCGTTTTGATTTCGCACGGCATTACTTTGGTAGGAAATTTAATTATATCATGCCGTCGGAGCAGCCGATGACCACCACTCATAAAAAACGCAAGGATAAGGACAGACAGCCTAGGAATAAGCCAGACACCGAGGCCTCAGTTGGGCCTGTCGCCAGATGTCCTTCATGGATGCATCAGAAGTCATAACAAATGGGTTGTCCTGTCGTCAGGCAGCCCTTCGGTCGGCCGGATTCCAAAGTCTGGGTCCGGTTTCGGCTGATGTCGCACTTCACCCGACGTCATCTCTGCTGGTCTTCGGGTATAAAGGCATCAGCCAACGCCATTTTCCTCAGTCTTTCTTGCGGTGGCCAAGCAGAAGCTGTTCGCAAGTGCCGGTCAGTCAGATCCAGAGATTACTACTACTGAATACTACTTAAGACTTCTAAAAGCTAAGTACCCGTTGGGGACTCTTTCTTGCCTCAGCCGATGTCAGAAAAAGTCAATAACTGTTTAACTTGTGGGAAACAAATACCTCATAAAGATTTCCACTCTTACTGTCTGCCTTGCTTAGGCCCAGACCACGGCGTAGCAGCCTGTTCGCCTGTGCTTCCTTCAACCGACAACGCTTAGGCCGGTCTGAGTTTGCTGAACAGTTTTTCGCTCAGATTTTGCGTACATTATGCCGCCGGATCCTCCGACTACCCAAATTGTTAAAACGCAAAGAAAAGACCGACACTCGCGGTCCGCGGTTTCGCCGAAACCACGTTAAGCAAGCCATTTAGTGTCTCGGTTTCGCCGAAACCGAAAACCGGTCAATCTTCAGCCGAATCCATGACTACTACTGAGGCTCCTGCTACCTTAGTCGAATCGGCCTCAGAAATTTTGCCTACAACTGTGGTTCCTAGTGATTTACCAGACACCATCCCTTTGGATGTCTCTACCCCAGCACGTGGTGCTGCTAGGCCTCCTGCAGCCATGTCTATTAAGGCCTTTGCCAGGGCTAAAGCAGCCAAATCTGTTAAATCAGCGCCTGTTAAGCCCCCCTCACACAGGCCCACTTCAAGTTCACAAATGCTTACTCTGGCAGAAGATTTAATATCCTTAATTAGGGGATCCCAATCTTACCCAGACAGGGCCTCTCAGCCCCCAGAAAAGAGACCTAGAGCAGAGCCCCCCGAGCCAGTGTCCTCTGATGATTCTGCGGATGACTCAGACATTACAGACCAGCCAGAGGCTCCTTTTTCTACTTATGAAGATTCCGATGCTGAAGAATCCATTCCAGCTGCCACTCCACCAGAGGAATTTTCCTTTGGGGAAACCTTACATGCCATGAGAGAACAATTCCAATGGCAGGGACAAGATTTCTCAGAGTCAAGAAAAAGGCTTAGGACTTTTCTGCACTTACCACAACATAGGCCCTTAGCTATACCTCCTGTACTGCCTGTTGTGGATGATGCATTTAATGATAATGTCCTTCATGGATGCATCTGCAGTCATAACAAATGGGTTGTCCTGTCGTCAGGCAGCCCTTCGGTCGGCCGGATTCCAAAGTCTGGGTCCGGCTTCGGCTGATGTCGCACTCCACCCGACGTCATCTCTGCTGGTCTTCGGGTATAAAGGCATCAGCCGACGCCATTTTCCTCAGTCTTTCTTGCCGTGGCCAAGCATAAGCTGTTCGCAAGTGCCGGTCGGTCAGATCCAGAGATTACTACTACCAAATACTACTTCGAAGACTTCTAAAAAGCTAAGTACCCCGTTGGGGACCCTTTCTTGCCTCAGCCGATGTCAGAAAAAGTCAACAACTGTTTAACTTGTGGGAAACAAATACCTCATAAAGATTTCCACTCTTACTGTCTGCCTTGCTTAGGCCCAGACCACGACGTAGCAGCCTGTTCGGCCTGTGCTTCCTTCAACCGACGAACGCTTAGGCATCGGTCGGAGTTTGCTGAACAGTTTTTCGGTTCAGATTTTGCGTACATTATGCCGTCGGATCCTCCGACTACCCAAATTGTTAAAAACGCAAAGAAAAGACCGACACTCGGTCCGTGGTTTCGGCCGAAACCACGGTTAAGCAAGCGAGTGTCTCGGTTTCGCCGAAACCGAAAACTGGTCAATCTTCAGCCGAATCCATGACTACTACTGAGGCTCCTGCTACCTTATCTGAATCAGCCTCAGAAATTTTGCCTACAACTGTGGTTCCTACTGATCTATCAGACACCATCCCTTGGATATCTCTACCCCAGCACGTGGTGCTGCTAGGCCTCCTGCAGCCATGTCTATTAAGGCCTTTGCCAGGGCTAAAGCAGCCAAATCAGCTAAATCAGTGCCTGTTAAACCACCCTCACTCAGGCCCACTTCTAGTTCACAAATGCTTACTCTGGCAGAAGATTTAATATCCTTAATTAGGGGATCCCAATCTCACCCAGACAGGGCCTCTCAGCCCCCAGAAAAGATACCTAGAGCAGAGCCCCCCGAGCCTGTGTCCTCTGATGATTCTCATGGATGACTCAGACATTACAGACCAGCCAGAGGCTCCTTTTTCCAATTATGAAGATTCAGATGCTGAAGAATCCATTCCAGCTGCCTCTCCACCAGAGGAATTCTCCTTTGGGGAAACCTTACATGCCATGAGAGAACAATTCCAATGGCAGGGACAAGATTTCTCAGATTCAAGAAAAGGCTTAGGACTTTTCTGCACTTACCACAACATAGGCCCTTAGCTATACCTCCTGTCCTATCTGTTGTGGACGATGCATTTAATGAGGTCTGCACTGCACCTGATTCCTTACCTCCAGCCCCTGCCAAACCAGATAGATTTTACAGGGTGCCAGACACTCATCACCACCTATACAAGGCCCCACTTGCAGACCCCGAAACTATATCCCAGGGGCCTAAGGCAGTAGCCTCGACCACAGCAAAACCCTATTCCCTCTGAAAGGGAATCCAGGTCCTTAGAGAGATGGGGAAAAAGTCTACACCTCTGCTACTCTCTCAGCTAGAGCTTTAAACTGTCAGTTTCACATGATCCAATACCAAGAGTTTATGCTTGATCAGTTAATTAAAAGCTGTCCTCTGATGAATCTTTAGATAAGAAATATGTATTAGAAATGGTGAATAACATTCAACAGGTTAGTAACCATTTTTAAAATGTGGCTATGATGCACTGGAGGCTTCATTTAGATCAGCCATGACTGGCACAGTGATAAGAAGGCATGCATGGTTGAAAGAACAGGTCTTGCCGGATCATGTTAAAGCTAAGCTATTGGATGCTCCTATGGATAAGGCCAGTCTATTTGGGGAACCTGCCCAGCAGGTAATGAAGAAAATGGAAGAAAAGGCAAAATCTGTACAAACAGTTAAATATTTCCTACAGGTTCAGCCCCCAAGGTTTAGCAGGAACTGGCCTGCCAAAAATTGGTCCTTTCCTGACTCCACAAGATCCCAAAGGGGCAGGAACAGACGCTCTAGGGGCAGAAATCAATCCAGAGGAGGTGCCAACAGAGGACGACAGTGGCAAGGCAATAACCGAGGCACAGACGCAACCACTGCCACTGCAACAGGACAATCACAGTGACTTGGCTCTGACTCCGCCTACCAGGGAGCAAATAGCAGCACCATTAGGCGGAAAGTTAGCCTTATTCTCGAAAAATTGGCACTATATTACAAAAGACAAGTGGATTTTGCAAACCATAGACCAAGGCTACCGGTTCCACTTCCACACTTTACCAGTAAAAGAGGAATGCCAAACCAGCCCCAAATCAAAAAATAGAAGCCCTGCACCAGACAGCAGAATTAATAAAGATAAGAGCTGTGGAAAGGGTACCAATAACAGAACAGGGCAAAGGATTCTACTCCAGACTCTTCCTAGTACCAAGAAAAGAAAAACTGGAGACCTATTCTCGACCTGTCCATCTTAAACACATACATCATTGTCCCAAAATTCAAAATGCTGACCCTACAGCAACTTCTTCCCATGCTGGGCAAGGAGTGTTGGCTGGTAACTCTAGATCTCAAGGAGGCCTACCTGCATGTCCCCATTCGACCAAATTGCAGAAGATACCTCAGATTTCTTGCAGGATCAGAGCATTATCAATTCTCAGCATTGCCCTTTGGCTTATCTACTGCGCCCAGAGTATTCACAAAATGCCTGGCATCAGTAATCGCCACTGCAGAGTACAGGGAATCCAAATTTATCCATACCTGGACGACTGCCTGTTACAAGCGGACAACAAAAGCAAGCTGACAACAGATTTACAAAGGGTCATTTACTTGCTACAAGCCCTGGGATACACAGTCAATTTTCAAAAGTCAAGACTGATACCATCCCAGACAAGAACTTTCTTGGGCTGAATTGGACACAGTAAAACAGATGGCATTCCTAACTGCAGAAAAACAAAAAGAACTCCCTCTTTACTTCTTGGCATTAACAAAGCAGAACAAACTAACAGCAAGAAAAGTTCTGCAGGCCTTGGGCTTCATGGTATCATGCATAATCTTGGTCCCACATGCCAGACTGCATATGAGAAAGTTACAGTGGTACCTAAAGAATTTATGGTCTCAACACAGGCACAGCTTAGAAACAGAAATCCCACTAATCCCATGCTTAAAACAGGAGTTCCTATGGTGGGCTCGGGCATGCCAGTCAAACCCAGGCTTACCCTTCCACAACTTTCGAGCAACCCAAACCATCACAACGGATGCCTCAGACCTAGGATGGGGGCACACATGCTGGACAAATGCGTACAAGGACTGTGGACTCAGGACCAGCTGCACCTGCACATAAACCAAAAGAAATGCTGGCAGTAAAACTGGCAATCCTAAAATTCAGACCATTCCTCAAAGAAGGCCATTTGATGATAAGGACAGACAACACCACAGTCATGTGGTACATCAACAAACAGGGAGGCACTCATTCTTACCCCTATGCAGAATGACTTTGGACCTTTGGAATCTGGCTCTCAGCTACAACATCCAGTTACAGGCAATATTTGTACCGGGAAGAGAACACCCTAGCAGACATTTTAAGCAGAACCACCTCGGATGCTCACGAATGGATGCTACACCCGGACATCTTCAAGGCCATCACAAAGAAATGGGGAATGCCACAAATAGATCTATTCGCTTCCCCACAAATCACCAGCTCAAAAAATTCTGCACAAGGACATTCCACCCACTTGCATGGAAGGTGGACTCTCTATCCTTCAGCTGGAAAGGCCTGACAGCATATGCATTCCCACCTCTTCCCTTGATGCACAAGGTACTACTGAAAATCAAAGAGGAACGTCCAAGGATAATTCTGATAGCTCCGAAATTGGCCAAGACAACACTGGTACCCATTGCTGAGGAGCATGTCTCAGGAGAAAATGTGGTCAATACCTCTGATGCCTCTGATGTTAACTCAGAACAACTACAACATCATACAGCCAAACCTAAAAACCTTGCAACTGACTGCCTGGAACATCACATAGCAGTAACTAACCCAGACCTTTCACAAAGGGTTAAAGACATTATCCTTGAAGCCCGCAGACCTTCAACAAGAAGGAACTATGCAGGAAAATGGAAAAGGTTTGTCATTTGGAGTACTGAAAGAGGAAAAAATGTGTCGAACATAGATATTGCTAACATTCTGGAGTACTTGGCAGAGCTTCTACATACAGGCCTGTCCTATTCCTCCATCAAGATACATGCATCAGCTATTTCAGCAGAATACAGCTTTGATCCTCCTGTCTTTTCACATCCTCTACTCAGGCAGTTTCTCAGAGGGATCAAGAATGTAAAACCTCCTAGGAAACCACCATTACCAGCATGGGACTTGAATTTTGTACTAGAAAAGTTGACACTCCCTCCGTTTGAACCAGCAGCAACAGCAGATCTACAACACCTGTCATGGAAAACTGCTTTCCTACTGGCTATTACTTCAGCAAGGAGGGTTTCGAACTACAGGCCTTAATGGCAGTGCAACCCTTCCTAATCTTCCATCAAGATAGGGTGTCCATGAGAACTAATCCTACATTTATGCCTAAGGTGGTATCCAGAGTGTCTTTAAACCAGGCAATCCACCTACCTACCTTCTTTCCCAATCCACAAAACAGAGGTGAAAGAATAATGCATACCTTGGATGTACACAGACAGTTACGCTACTACCTGGACAGAACCAAAGGTAACAGAAAAACTGACCAGCTCTTTGTAGCCTATGCAACAGGAAGGGAAGGAAAAGCAATTTCCAAACAGACAATCTCCAAATGGATAGGAAATTGCATAAGATTCTGTTACTCCTACCATGGAAAACCAATTCCACAGAACATAAGACCTCATTCTACAAGGGCTACAGCCACAGCTTTCTTAAGAGGAGTGGCAACCAAGGACATTATTGAGGCGGCTACTTGGACCTCCGTGCATACATTTGCCAAGCATTATAATTTACCTCTATATTCTAGATCCCGAGCAGGGTTTGCCACTGCTGTACTGCAAGGGATCCTGACTACACCATAATTATTATTCCTCCTCCCCTAGTTTGGCTATGGTATTCTACCCATTTGTTATGACTGCAGATGCATCCATGAAGGACATAGTACAGTTTTGTACCTACCATAAATGTAGATGTCCGAACTGGATAGCATCTGCAGTCAGGATTACCCTCCCTCCTTCCCCTCTGCGGTACTCCTAGGGTATTTACCCTCCTGATAGCTAGCTGGGGGGGGGGGGGAGTCTCTTATGGTGTATTTGTTTGTATATATGTACATACATGTTCATTTTTTGTGTTTGCCTTCTACTATTTTGGAAACATTGGCATTTATCCAAAATTTAGCTTTCCAAAAGGGCAATTGGCATCTGGGGCAAGAAACACTGAGGAAAATGGCGTTGGCTGATGCCTTTATACCCGAAGACCAGCAGAGATGACATCGGGTGGAGTGCGACATCAGCCAAAGCCGGACCCAGACTTTGGAATCCGGCCGACCGAAGGGCTGCCTGACGACAGGACAACCCATTTGTTATGACTGCAGATGCTATCCAGTTCGGACATCTACATTTATGGTAGGTACAAAACTGTACTTTTGCACTGCTCCTGATACTTTACCTCCAGCCCCTGCTAAACCAGATAGATTTTACAGGGTGCCAGACACTCATCACCACCTATACAAGGCCCCACTTGCAGATCCCGAAACTATATCCCAGGGGCCTAAGGCAGTAGCCTCGACCACAGCAAAAATCCCTATTCCTTCTGAAAGGGAATCCAGGTCTTTAGAGAGATGGGGGAAAAAAGTTTACACCTCTGCTACTCTCTCAGCTAGAGCTTTAAACTGTCAGTTTCATATGATCCAATACCAAGAGTTTATGCTTGATCAGTTAACTAAAAAACTGTCCTCTGATGAATCCTTAGATAAGAAATATGTATTAGAAATGGTGAATAACATCCAACAGGTTAGTAACCATAACTTAAAATGTGGCTATGATGCACTGGAGGCTTCATTTAGATCAGCCATGACTGGCACAGTGATAAGAAGGCATGCATGGTTGAAAGAACAGGTCTTACCGGATCATGTTAAAGCAAAGCTGTTAGATGCTCCTATGGATAAGGCCAATCTATTTGGTACACCTGCCCAGCAAGTAATGAAGAAAATGGAAGAAAAGGCAAAATCTGTACAAACAGTTAAAGATTTCTTACAGGTTCAGCCCCCAAGGTTTAGCAGGAACTGGCCTGCCAAAAATTGGTCCTTTCCAGACTCCACAAAATCCCAAAGGGGCAGGAATAGACGCTCTAGAGGCAGAAATCAATCCAGAGGAGGTGCCTACAGAGGACGACAGTGGCAAAGCAATAACCGAGGCACAGACACAACCACTGCAACAGGACAATCACAGTGACTTGGCTCTGACACCGCCTACCAGGGAGCAAATAGCAGTACCTTTAGGCGGAAAGTTAGCCTTATTTTCGAAAAATTGGCACTATATCACAAAAGACAAGTGGATTTTGCAAACCATAGACCAAGGCTACCGGTTCCACTTCCACACCTTACCAGTAAAAGAGGAATGCCAAACCTACCTCCAAATCAAAAATAGAAGCTCTACAGCAGATAGCGAAATTAACAAGGATGAGAGCTGTGGAAAGAGTACCAATAACAGAACAGGGCAAAGGATTCTACTCCAGACTCTTCCTAGTACCAAGAAAAGAGAAAAGTTGGAGACCTATTCTCGACCTGTCCGTCTTAAACACATACATCATTGTCCCAAAATTCAAAATGCTGACCCTACAGCAACTTCTTCCCATGCTGGGCAAGGAGTGTTGGCTGGTAACTCTAGATCTCAAGGAGGCATACCTGCACGTCCCCATACGACCAAATTGCAGAAGATACCTCAGATTTCTTGCAGGATCAGAGCATTATCAATTCTCAGCATTGCCCTTTGGCTTATCTACTGCGCCCAGAGTATTCACAAAATGCCTGGCATCAGTAATCGCTCACTGCAGACTACAGGGAATCCAAATTTATCCATACCTGGATGACTGCCTGTTACAAGCGGGCAACAAAAGCAAGCTGACAACAGATTTACAAAGGGTCATTTACTTGCTACAAGCCCTGGGATACACAGTCAATTTACAAAAGTCAAGGCTGATACCATCCCAAACAAGAACATTCTTGGGCGCGGAATTGGACACAGTAAAACAAATGGCATTCCTAACTGCAGAAAAACAAAAAGAACTCCCTCTTTACTTCTTGGCATTAACAAAGCAGAACAAACTAACAGCAAGAAAAGTTCTGCAGGCCTTGGGCTTCATGGCATCATGCATAATCTTGGTCCCACATGCCAGACTGCATATGAGAAAGCTACAGTGGTACCTAAAGAATTTATGGTCTCAGCACAGGCACAGTTTAGAAACAGAAATCCCACTAATCCCATGCCTAAAACAGGAGTTCCTATGGTGGGCTCAAGCATGCCAGTCAAACCCAGGCTTACCCTTCCACAACTTTCGAGCAAGCCAAACCATCACAACGGACGCCTCAGACCTAGGATGGGGGGCGCACATGCTGGACAAATGCATACAAGGATTGTGGACTCAAGACCAGCTGCACCTGCACATAAACCAAAAAGAAATGCTGGCAGTAACACTGGCAATCCAAAAATTCAGACCATTCCTCAAAGAAGGACATTTGATGATAAGGACAGACAACACCACAGTCATGTGGTACATCAACAAACAGGGAGGCACTCATTCATACCCCCTATGCAGAATGACTTTGGACCTTTGGAATCTGGCTCTCAGCTACAACATCCAGTTACAGGCAATATTTGTGCCGGGAAAAGAGAACACCCTAGCAGACATGTTAAGCAGAACCACCTCGGATGCTCACGAATGGATGCTACACCCGGACATCTTCAAGGCCATCACAAAGAAATGGGGAATGCCACAAATAGATCTATTCGCATCCCCACTCAATCACCAGCTCAGAAAATTCTGCACAAGGACATTCCACCCACTTGCATGGAAGGTGGACTCTCTATCCTTCAGCTGGAAAGGCCTGACAGCATATGCATTTCCACCTCTTCCCTTGATGCACAAGGTACTACTGAAAATCAAAGAGGAACGTCCAAGGATAATCCTGATAGCTCGAATTGGCCAAGACAACACTGGTACCCATTGCTGAGGAGCATGTCTCGAGAGAATGCGGTCAATACCCTGATGCCTTTGATGTTAACTCAGAACAACTACAACATCATGCATCCAAACCTAAAAACCTTGCAACTGACTGCCTGGAACATCACATAGCAGCATCTAACCCAGACCTTTCCCAAAGGGTTAAAGACATTATCCTTGAAGCCCGCAGACCTTCAACAAGAAGGAACTATGCAGGAAAATGGAAAAGGTTTGTCATTTGGAGTACTGAAAGAGGAAAAGATGTGTCGAACATAGATATTGCTAACATTCTGGAGTACTTGGCAGAGCTTCTACATACAGGCCTGTCCTATTCCTCCATCAAGATACATGCATCAGCTATTTCAGCAGAATACAGCTTGATCCACCTGTCTTTTCGCATCCTCTACTCAGGCAGTTCCTCAGAGGGATCAAGAATGTAAAACCTCCTAGGAAACCACCATTACCAGCATGGGACTTGAACTTTGTGCTAGAAAAGTTGACACTCCCTCCGTTTGAACCAGCAGCAACAGCAGATCTGCAACACCTGTCATGGAAAACTGCTTTCCTACTGGCAATTACCTCAGCAAGGAGGGTTTCGGAACTGCAGGCCTTAATGGCAGTGCAACCCTTCCTAATCTTCCATCAAGATAGGGTGTCCATGAGAACTAATCCTACATTTATGCCTAAGGTGGTATCCAGAGTGTCTTTAAACCAGGCAATCCACCTACCTACCTTCTTTCCCAATCCACAGAACAGGGGGGAAAGACTGCTGCATACCTTGGATGTACATAGGCAGTTATGCTACTACCTGGACAGAACCAAAAGTAACAGAAAAACTGACCAGCTTTTAGTAGCCTATGCAACAGGAAGGGAAGGAAAAGCAATTTCCAAACAGACAATCTCCAAATGGATAGGAAATTGCATAAGATTCTGTTACTCCTACCATGGAAACCAATTCCACAGAACATAAGACCTCATTCTACAAGGGCTACAGCCACTACCACAGCTTTCTTACGAGGAGTGGCAACCAAGGACATTATTGAGGCGGCTACTTGGACCTCCGTGCATACATTTGCCAAGCATTATAATTTACCTCTATACTCTAGATCCCGAGCAGGGTTTGCCACTGCTGTACTGCAAGGGATCCTAACTACACCATAATTTTTCTTCCTCCACCCCTAGTTTGGCTATGGTATTCTACCCATTTGTTATGACTGCAGATGCATCCATGAAGGACATAGTACAGTTTTGTACCTACCATAAATGTAGATGTCCGAACTGGATAGCATCTGCAGTCAGGATTACCCACCCTCCTTCCCCTCTGTGGTACTCCTAGGTATTTACCCTCCTAATAGCTAGCGGGGAGTCTCTTATGGTGTATTTGTTTGTATATATGTACATACATGCTTATTTTTTGTGTTTGCCTTCTACTTTTTTGGAAACCTTGGCATTTATCCAAAATTTAGCCTTCCAAGAGGGCAACAGGCATCTGGGGCAAGAAACACTGAGGAAAATGGCGTCGGCTGATGCCTTTATACCCGAAGACCAGCAGAGATGACGTCGGGTGAAGTGCGACATCAGCCGAAGCTGGACCCAGACTTTGGAATCCGGCCGACCGAAGGGCTGCCTGACGACAGGACAACCCATTTGTTATGACTGCAGATGCTATCCAGTTCGGACATCTACATTTATGGTAGGTACAAAACTGTACTTTCTCCGGTTTTCAGTGAGGCGCCTACGTAGCCCCTGATGACTGCAGAACTGGAACCCCAGACAGCTGTGGATTCCCAAGCGGAGTCCACTAGGCCGACGCAACCTTCTACTGACACTGGAGCAGAACTAGACACCGGTGCCACGGAAACACCTTCGGTTGCAGAAGGTGTCTTCAGACCGACTACACTCACCATTAAATCTTATGCTAAACTTAAAACTCCTTTAAAACCAAAGAAAACTGTACATCAGGCTACAGTTCAAGGCCCCATGCCTAAGAAACAGATGATTAAGATGGCTGAAGATTTAATTACCCTTATCAGGGGTTCCCACCCCCCCCCCCGATAAAAGACCAAGACAAGAGGAAGATTATGCATCCTCTGACCAGGTTTCTCTCTCCTCAGATTCTTCTGAGGAACTGGATTACACTTTTCCACCTTATGAGGATTCTGAGGCTGAAGATTCCATTCCCTCGGCTTCTACCCCTGAAGACTACTCCTTTGGGGAAACTTTGCATACCATGAGGGAACATTTCCACTGGGAAGGCCAGAATTACTCAGATTCTAAGAAAAGGCTCAGAGAGTTCCTTTTACTACCCCAGCACAGACCTCTTGCTATCCCTCCTGTTTCAGATATTGTGGATGATGTTTACTTGGAGTCTAGTTTAAATCCAGACTCTCTACCTCCTGCTCCAGCCAAACCAGACAGATACTACAGAGTACCTGACTCACGCAAATTTTTTTATAAAAGCCCTGTAGCCGACCCAGAAACAATTTCCCAGGGTCCTAAGGGAGCAAAAGCTTCTATGGCTAAAAATCCTGTGCCCTCTGAAAGGGATTCCAGAGCCCTAGATAGATGGGGAAAGAAAATTTACACCTCAGCTACTCTGGCTATGAGAGCATTAAATTGCCAGTTTCACATGCTGAAATATCAACAATTCCTGATGTCTCAGTTAAAACAAAAAATGAGCACACATTCAGAACAGCCTGAATTCAAGGAAATGCAGGATCTGTTGCATGCAGCTGAACAGGTGGGCAAACATACCTTGCAATGTGGATTTGATTCATTGGAAGTTTCCTGTAGAGCAGCTGTTACTGGCTCTGTCATACATAGACATGCTTGGTTAAAAGAACAAACCCTCCCTGACAACGTTAAATCAAAATTATTGGATGCACCTTTACAACAGGATGTATTTTTTGTTGTCAAAGCAGAAGAGGTTTTAAAGAAAATGGAGGATAAGGCAAAGTCTATGCAAACGGTCAAGGATTTTTTGCAGGTACAACCCCCTCATTTCAGCAGAAACTGTCCAACAAAAAACTGGTCCTTTCCAGCTTCAGACAGATCACAAAGGGCAAATACAGATGCCCAAGGGGCAGAGGCCAGTCACAGGGCCCTTACAAACCTTGTCAATGGGGTTCTCTACCCAGAAAGATGGAGAAGACAGGCCCCAGGCTAGCAGAAGACAAACACAATAACTCTATCCTCAAACTACCAAGCAAATCTCTCCTGGCAGCTCCCTTGGGGGAAAAACTAGCATTTTTGCAGACAACTGGCATATCATCACAAAAGACAAATGGGTTCTAAACATTGTCTCCCAAGGATACAGATTCCACTTTCATACCTTACCAAGGATCAAAGGAATGCCTAACCTTCCACCAAATCAATGGGCAGAGGCACAAAAACAAATTACAGCTCTCATGAACATGAAAGCCATTCAACAGGTACCTGCACAGGAGCAAGGGCAAGGATTTTACTCAAGACTCTTCCTAGTTCCAAGAAAGGACAAAACATGGAGACTCATTCTGGATCTTTCAATTCTGAACACCTATCTGCAAGTACCAAAATTCAAGATGCTAACACTACAGCATCTTCTTCCCATGCTGGGCAAGAATGCTTGGCTAGTCACTTTGGACCTCAAGGAAGCATACCTGCATGTCCCTATCAGACAAAATTGCAGAAGATACCTCCACTTCATTGCAGGTTCAACGCATTATCAATTCTCTGCACTGCCCTTTGGCTTATCTACTGTGCCCAGGGTCTTCACAAAATGCCTGGCACCAGTAATTGCATACTGCAGACAAAGAGGAATTCAAATATACCCATACCTGGACGACTGCCTTATTCAAGCAGAAAGCAAGGACATTCTTTTAAAGCATCTGGCATTTGTCAAACACCTTCTAAGTTGCCTAGGGTACACAGTAAATGAAAAGAAATCAAAACTAGTACCCTCACAAAACATAATATTCCTGGGTGCCAGCTTGAATACAATGGCCCAGATGGCTTTCCTCATGCCAGACAAGCAACGACAGCTGTTTCAATATTTCAAAATAATGGCAACAAAGACCCAACTCCCTGCAAGAAAAATTCTGCAGGTCTTGGGATTCATGGCATCTTGCATTCTTCTAATACCATTTGCAAAACTGCATATGAGGAAATTACAATGGTACCTGAAAAGTGTATGGACTCAGCACAGCCACAACTTGGAAACAATGATTCCATTCATTCCCTGCCGTCAACAGGAATTTCTATGGTGGGCACAGGCATGTCACCTCAACAAGGGTCAGCCTTTCACCTTACCCACAGCCAGGCAAACTATGACAACAGATGCATCGGACTATGCCTGGGGAGCACACATGGCAGGGCAGTGCATTCAGGGCAAATGGACTACAGATCAGAGACACCTGCATATCAATCAAAAAGAAATGCTAGCAGTGCAGAATGCCCTAACAGCTTTCAAGGACCTTCTACACCCAGGACAGCTACTAATAAAGACGGACAATACCACAGTTATGTGGTACATAAACAAGCAAGGGGGCACACATTCCTACCCTCTATGCAGGCAAGCAATGACCTTGTGGAACACTGCACACTCTTACCAGGTTCAATTACAAGCACAATTCCTGCCAGGAAAGAAAAACACATTGGCAGACGATCTAAGCAGAAACATGGATCCACACGAATGGAAACTAGATCCACAGGTATTTGCAATGATAGTTCAAAAATGTGGACGCCCAGACATGGATCTGTTTGCAAGCCCCCACAACCACCAACTTCAAAAATTTTACACAAGGACCTTCCATCCACTAGCTTGGAAAGTGGACGCCCTTTCATTCAGTTGGAAAACATTTAACAGTTTATGCCTTCCCTCCACTGCCTCTTCTAGCAAAGGTACTGCTGAAAGTCAGATTAGAGAGGCCACAAATGATACTTGTTGCACCAGACTGGCCACGCCAACATTGGTATCCAATTTTAAGGAATATGGCCCACGGCCTACCATGGATTTTGCCACAAATTCCTCACCTGCTCACCCAGCGAGACCATCAGATTCTGCACAGCCAGCTCAAGGCTTTAAACCTGGCTGCATGGCAAATTACCTAAACAACCAACCAAAACGTTTATCCAAAGCTGTTATGGATGTCATTCAGGAGGCCCAGCACCAGGAAAACCTATTCAGACAAATGGAAAAGATTTTGCGCCTGGAACCATGCTAAAGGCCTAAACCCCCTTGATCCAAACATCCCTCAGATTCTACAATATTTGACTGAGATGTTACACAAAGGACTTTCCTTTTCATCTATTAAAATCCATGCTTCAGCAATTTCAGCGCATTATAGCACGGATCCTCCTTTATTTTCACATCCACTTCTAAGACAGTTCCTCAGAGGGGCTAAGAATTTAAGACCACCAAGGAGAGCTCCAACACCTACTTGGGATCTCAACTTTGTTCTGAAAAAGCATACACTGCCGCCCTTTGAACCAGCTTTTTCAGCTGATTTAAAATGTCTTTCATGGAAAACTGCCCTACAACTAGCAATAACCTCAGCTAGAAGAGTCTCAGAGCTACAGGCACTAATGGCAGTGGAACCTTTCATCATTTTTCATCAAGACAGAGTCTCTCTATGAACTAATCCTTCCTTTATGCCAAAGTTGGTATCCAGTGTAGCCCTAAACCAAACCATTCACTTGCCCACCTTCTTCCCAAATCCCCAGAAGAAAGGAGAAAGACTCCTGCACTCTTTGGACATTCACAGGCAATTACATTACTACTTGGATAAAACTAAGGCTTTCAGAAAAACTGACCAGCTTTTTGTAGCCTATGCTACAGGATCACAAGGAAAAGCTATCTCAAAACAGACCATTTCAAAATGGATAGGACATTGCATACGTTTCTGCTACACACATCATGGGAAACCAGTACCTGCTAACATTAGGTCCCACTCCACCAGGGCTACAGCTACATCAGCAGCCTTTCTCAGGGGAGTGCCAACCAAGGACATTCTGGAAGCTGCTACTTGGAGTTCAGTGCACACCTTCACCAAACACTATCATTTACAGCTATACTCTAAGACTAGAGCTGGTTTTGCCACTGCAGTTTTGCAGGGCCTACTAGCTTCTTCTAACCCTGTTTGACTCCACCTCCCATCCTTAGCTTTGGGATTCGACCCAAGTGTGATGACTGCAGCAGGGTAACACGATGAACATAGTACAGTTTTGTACCTACCATAAATGTAGATGTTCGAGTGTTCACCCTGCTGCATTCCAGGTTACCCTCCCTCCATCCCCTCTGAACTAGCTGAACTTATCTCTACTACTTTTTCCAAACTACCTCTGTGGTGTATTTGCTTGTGCCTCCCAAGGGTTTTGTTTGATTTTTATATAACCATATATATATTTTGCCTACCTATTGGGGGCACCTGACATCTGGGGCAAGAAAAACTGAAGAAAATGTCATTGGATGCCTCTTAAATACCCCTGGCGCACTGATGTCAGGGAAGAAGTGACAGCAACCGACGCCGGACCAAGACTTTGGAATTCGGACCAACTGCGGGACCACCTGATGGCAGGATAAACCAAGTGTGATGACTGCAGCAGGGTGAACACTCGAACATCTACATTTATGGTAGGTACAAAACTGTACTTTAGCTGCTTCATTTTATGGCAAGTAAATGAGACCAATCAAGAGGGGCAAGGTGTTTTTTTAATATTAGTGCTATTCTGAATGGTTTGGGGTCTGAAGATAACTTCGGGTTTGTATTTTAATGTTAGATTGTGTACTGAGAAAGTTATGAGGCAGTGATCGCTGAAGGAGGGTGTATGTATGGTGAGGTTAGATAAATTGTAGTATTGTTAGTTATTACAAGATCTGGTAAGGTGTGCCTAGGAGTGAGGGTTTGTTCTAGTGGCTTCAGAATTGATTTGGGCAAGACTTAGTTGGCCAGGAGTTCAGGCATATCAGTGGATTTTGGTCCTAAGTAATTAAGGGTGAAGTTTCCAAGAATGATTAGGTTACAGTTTTGAGGAGTTTTGGCATATATTTGTTGGATGAGGATACTGATGATAGTGATGTTGGTAGAGGTGGGTTGTTGGAAATTTTAAAAGGATCTAGTTAAGATCCGATTCTGAGTTGCTGTTAGCTTTTGCAGTGAATGTGGGGTTAAGGTTGTCTTTGAAGAGAATTAATGCTTCTCCCTAGGTTTTTTGTCTAGTCTGTAATCTTTTAGGTATGAATAGTTTGGTATGAGTTGGTGAAGACTAGGGGTGTCAGGTTTCAGCCATATTTCTGTAGTAGCCATAATGTTGAGATTGTTGTACAGACCTAGCAACTATACCAAATTCTTTGGTTTTTACTGGTTTTGAGGTCACAATAATGGGGTGCCACAAATTCCCGAGTGGCCTCTTTAATTTCCGAATTTCCCGTGTTTTTTTTGTTTTTTCAAAGATTTTTTGGGGCAAATTTTTTGCTGATGTTATCACATGCAGGGGGCATGCATGATTACGTCAGCCGTGAGTGTACTACTGTCTGACTGTGTTTCCATGCAGCAACATGTAAGGGTGAAAGGACCGGCAAAACTTTCACTTAAAATCCACTCTGTTCTTCTTCCTGTCTGCAGTATGCTTAATTTGCTGAGCAACTGCTGTCCGCAGTAAGTGTTCTTATTGCTTAATTTGTTGCAGTATGCTTAATTCACCAAGGATTTGTTTGCAACTGTCCATGCTTAATTTGCTGATGGTTCCATTCTGAAGTGCTGTTTGCAATGCTGCTGCTGCTGCTTATTTAATAAGTGTTCTTATTGCTATTTAGGGAATATGTGTGTTCCTGCTCATTCAGGGAGAGGTTTGCAATGCCGCTTAGGGAGTGTGTGTCCGCGTTCTTATTGCTTATCCTTTCTGACAGTGCATGTCATTTAGGGAGAGGTTTACAGTGCTGCTGCTGCTTCTTCAGTGTTCTTATTGCTGTAAGGTGTGTGCGCCAGGGTAAAATGCCCCAGTTAGGTATAACTGATGGTTTGTTACTCAGACTCAAAAATACAACAAAAAAGTCCCAAAAGTATGAAAATATGACAAAACGGCCAGTAAAAAAATATAAAAATCACCAGCTTGCACTTTAACAAGAACGTCTCAAGTCTCTAGTGCTTCGGCAAGAAATGCCTTCTAGGACATCAGTAAGGAAAAACAGTGCCAATGTTCTTCGTGTTTCACAGTTGCAGTCATTACATTCGGGTTATCCTGCTGGCAGGTTGCCCTCAGTCTGCCTGAATTCCAAAGTCTTGGGTCCTGCTTCGGTTGCTGTCGCCTCTTCCCTGACATCAGGTCGTCATTAACTATCAATTATAAAATACAACTAATTAATTATCTAAAACATTAAATACTGTATTTCTATTGTACTTAGAAAACAATTATATCAAAAGTTTCCATCAACATTCAGTATTAAGTCCACAAGGGCTTAAAGTATTGTATTTTAAAATATAAATGCTTTCTTTATATAACAAATTATGTTTATTCTTAAACTCAGAGTTGCCAACACCCCAATTAACTTGTTCTAGGATGCTGGCTTGCAGAGAGTCTGGATGCTATTGTGAAACAACTTAAAATTCATGGCAACAGGACTAACAACTTTTACCATTTTTATGGCTCTAATGTGCTCCTGCAGTCTCAATTTAAAACTTCTTAGTTTCACCTCTATTAGAGAGACTGCAAAAACATTTGAGAACATAAATAACATTAGATGTTACACAAGTAAAATGCCCTTTAAGACTAAAGGGGACACCATTGATATATCTAAAAAAAATAACATATTTGCATGCTGAGCATCTAGTACAACCACTAGTGCCCAGAATACTTAAAGTGCTGCATAACTTATCCACTGGCTTAACAAATGTACCGTGGTACCGTGTACAATAATATCCTGTATGATCCTACCTCTTGTGTGCGAAAATATAGAAAATCTACATAATGTATTACAAAATATTATGAATTTAAATAAAAATGACCAAAAATGCTTGATTATCTTAACTTGTTAATTTGAAAAAACATTGTAAGAAATAACTCTATACATTTGCCTGACTTCTGACTTATCCTGTGTAGTATTACTGCCAGCATATCTTCTGTAGTGTTTCATAACAGAGATACTGGCTGCTGACAAATTATTTTGTACCAATGAATTATTTTTTTAGTTTAACCAGTGCCTTGTGGATATCTTTCATGAAATAACCCCTTCTTAAGTACATATTAATAGAAGTACACACTTCCTTGTACAATTCCTTTTCATCAGTACAGTCTGTAGACTCTCAGTAACTCTCCATAGGGTAAAGAATCTAGCAGATGAGATGGATGGCAACTGGTTCTATGTAAGAAATGATTACTGTTAAACTTTCGATGCATTTTAGTTTTAATGTTTTCCCCACTACACCTGTTAAATCAATATCCAGAAAACTTAGTTTGGTCATGTTGAAGTCTACCAAATTTTATGTGAAACCTATTTACATCCAAATCCTTAACATAGGGATCCCACCCTTACACAAAAATACTAGCTCATCTATAAATATATAATAGGAAGCAACGCAAGTTCTAAAAAAATTATGTCCATATAAATATTCCACCTCATAGAGGCCCATAAAAAGTTTAGCATAGACAGGTGCAAATGATGCAGCCATGGCAGTGCCTATTTTCTGAACATAAATATCTTCACAAAAATTATTAGTAAGACAAAATTCTATCAGTTCTAATACATAATTACTTAGTGGACTGTCTCCAAAGAAAAAACGTAGTAGCTTCTAAACCATGTTGGTGTTGTATAGAAGTGTATAGACTTTTAACATCAACAGACACCCAATAAATATCTTTAATCCACTCAATGGCTTTAATTTTATCTAAAACATCTTTTATAAATGATGGTAGCTTCATTATGTAGGATAATAAATAACTATGCAGAAATACACCTGTATTTCGTTAAAAAAAAAAAAAAAAAGTAGCAGAAATAATGGGCCTTCCTGGGGGGTGTTGCATGCTTTTATGAAGCTTGGGTAAACAGTAAAAATATACTATAGAATTATTTTCATTATATAGCTTTTTATTTACGTCTTGTTTAGAAAAATACCCAAGTCTGTAACCTTTAAAAAGTCAATGCTGAAATTATTTGTGCATTTTGATAATCACCCACTGTCACCTTAACATATACTTCAGTATTACTAAGATGTTTCATGCACATTTCTGTATACTGATTAGCATGCATTACTACTAAACTATTCCCCTTGTCAGAGGGTTTAAAGACTAATCCATGTTGTTCCCTCATATTTTTAAGAATTTTCCATTCATCTTTTGACAAATTGTAAGAAATAATTCCCTGTTTGCATAAATTCCTTATGTGCATGCTCTAAAGAAAAGTTGACTATAGCTGAAAACTGATGTTCTTCGTGTTTCACTGTTGCAGTCATTAAATTTGGGTTATCTGATTGCAGTAGCCCTCAGCCTGATTAACAAAGTCTTGGGTCCTGTGTCGGTTGCTGTCTCCTCTTCCGTGAGGTCAGGTCATCAGGGGTATAAAACATGCAGCCGACGCCATTACATTAGTCTTTCATGCCGTGCGGTGCCCGAAGCAGTTCGCAAGTGCCGGTCGGCAGACTCCTGAAATTTTCATTTTCGAGGTTCAAAACCGAAGTCTTAAACTAAAAGCTAAGTACCCTGTTGGGGAAACTTTTTCTTGCTCTTAACCGATGTCAGTAAAAGTAAATAATTGCATTACTTGTGGAAAGCAAATACCTCAAAGATTTTCATTTGTACTGTATTCCTTGACTAGGCCCTGACCACGACGTACCTCACTGTAAGTTTTGTGGCTTATTTAAACCATGAACTATCCATTGCCGGTATATTTACGCTTCTTTGGTACTCTGTTCAGTTATCCTGATATGTCTTCGGTCAGCCATCCGACTACTGACATTCCGAAAAAACGCAAAAATAAAGACAGGCCGCCTAGGTCCAAAGCTGCCGACAACACTTCTCCTAAACCAGTCGCCAGTTCACCGGTACGCGGTGAGGTGCTTTCGCAGTCCCTGATACCTGCTACTTCTGATTTGCAGGCCTCTACTGAGACCAATTCGAAGTCCAGTATACCGTGAGATGCTTCAACTGTGGAACTTGTGGATGTCTCCACGTTGGATGGGTCCGGAGCCGCTGTGCAGGCACCGGCTTCTGAGGGTATTCAGGCCTATTGACTTGCGTATTAAACCAACGCCATCTTCTTCAAGGCCTAAATCTCGAACCAGTAACAAGTTCACCACCATAACAGGAACAGGCAAGCAGAAACTGAGGGTAATGCTACTCAATGCTAGAAGTCTAAATTTCAAAATGCACTCACTCGAGGCACTCCTTAAAATGGAGAACATCGATATCTGTGCAGTGACTGAGACCTGGTTCAAGGCTCCAGAGAGCACCCCTGCAGTACCAGGCTATAACTCATACCACACTTTTCGGCCATGTAACCTGGACCGAAACACCAAAGGTGGGGGTATGTCCATATTCATTAAGAATATCCACACCTCCAGGCTAGTTGCTCAGCATAATGCATCCGAGGTTATCCAAGTGCAACTAACTCTTGGCAAAACTGCAATCCAAATTGTAGCTTGCTACAGATTCCCCACCATGCCCCAGGATTCCCACTACTCTTTTCTTGATGTACTGGAAAATGTTAGGGTTCAACTTCAACTACCCCACCATTAACTGGGAAAACTACTCATGTACTAACTCCTTAGCGCAACGCTTTCTGGAATTCATAAACTCCAGTGCCCTAGATCAACTTATCCACACCCTCACCAGGGGCAACAATATCCTAGTCCTAGTCATTACCAACATGAGTGACCGGTGTTCCACACCTGAAGTCAACTCCTCATTGGTCCGATCCGACCATAAGCTAATCACCCTTGATATCCACATCCCACCCCCCACCCCCCATTAAGAAAACCACAGTAAGAAATTTCTCCAAAGCCAACTTCATGCTTCTTAAGACAGAAGTAGTGAACTTCATGACACCTATGCAGATGGACAATACAGTTACAACTGCTGAATCCTACACAAATGCGCTGTATAAGCACCTGCATGAGTGCATGGATCGTGCTATCCTCCAAAAAAAGGAAGCCAATCTGGTGGTCCCCTGTCATAAACAAACTGTACAACAGAAGGAAGAAACTGTTGCAAAAGAGAGTAAATTCCCATGAGTGGAGGAGCTCCCTGGTCAGCCTCAGTAAAATGCTGAGATCCCTTATAAGATCCTCCAAAGCTAGCTACGAAAATAAAATTGCCACTAATTCCACGGACAACCGCAAAGCATTCTATAGCTATGTCAAGAATCTCAGTGGCAACACCCAGATCTGCTCTGAGTTGCAGCACAAAGGCATGAAAATTACAGAACCAACTGATATTGCCAACATCCTGGCAGATAGGTTCAGTGCTAACTTTACCCCCCCCCCACACCTCCTAAAGGGCCCATATCTATAGAGGAAGAATGCAGAGTCCCTGTAATCACAACTACGCAGGTGAAAGCTGCACTCTCTAAATCCAAAAACACAGCATCTATGGGACCGGACAACATCCCAGGCTGCGTTTTACACTAACTTCAGAATGAACTGGCTCCCCACCTAAGCACCATGTTCAATAATAGCCTCGCATCAGGCTTTGTGCCCACTGAATGGCGCACAGCAACAGTTATCCCACTCCACAAAGGGGGAGCCACTACTGATCCTGGGAACTATAGACCTATTAACCTGACGAGCCTGGTCTGCAAAGCCATGGAACGTATCATCATGGAACTCATAAACAAAGATATTGGTAACCTCCAAACTCTGGATTCCACCCAGTTCGGGTTTGTGAATGGCAGATCATGCCTCCTGAACCTGATTGACTTCTTTGAGGCAGTCACCAAAGCCGTAGATGAGGGTAAAGTGGATCACACAGCCTATCTTGACCTCGCCAAGGCTTTCGACACCATCCCCCATTCTGGAATTATAGCTAAACTCAAACTAGGCATAAATCCCTACGTCACAAGATGGGTTGCCAACTGGCTCACTGACAGAACCCACACTGTAAAAGTTGCAGACTCCAAATCTGACCGCAAACCAGTGACAAGTGGAGTACCACAGGGTTCCGTCCTGGGACAGCTCCTGTTTGGTATCTACTTCTCTGAAGTACAGGCTAACACATAAGGCCTCTGGCTAACGAAGTTTGCAGATGACTGCAAACTAGGAGCCATAGTCAAGTCCCCAAATTATGTGAACATCTTACAGAAGGGGCTCTCTGAGACAGATGCCTGGTGTTAGAGCTATGGCCTCAAGCTCAATGCCAAAAAGTGCAGGGTCATCCCTTTTGGTAAAAACTCTGTACCCATGAACTACCACATAGGCAGCAATCTACTTAACACCGAATGCATGACGAGACCGTGGGACCCAGGTGGACAGTAGTCTCTCCTTTGATAGTCACATCACCACAGTAGTCAGGAAGTCCTATGTGGCACACCTCATCATAAAAGGGTTCTCATCCAGGAAAAAAGAGGTCATCGTTACCCTCTACTCATCACTCATTAGACCCATTATAGAGTACAACACCCCTTTTGGAATGTACCTCACAAGACATTTGCAGCAGCTGGAAAGGCCACAGAAGTACCTCACAAAGAGGATTACCGGACTCAAACAAATGCCCTACACTGACCACCTCAAAAAACTCCAGCTTTACTCCATAGCATATCGCCTACTCAGAGGTGATCTCTGCCTAACATATAAAGCTATGTCAAACCCAGAGCTGTTGGACATGCTACACCTAAAGAAATCCCAATCCCTCAGCTACACGCTCTAGGGACCTAAACCTTGTCACCACAATAAACAGGACATGCTGGAGGGATAGATTCCTATCCCAGTGACTTCCCATACTCTGGAACAGGCTACCCATCTATGTCAAGCAAAGTTCTTCATTAGC
Source organism: Protopterus annectens (assembly GCF_019279795.1). Classification (NCBI taxonomy): domain Eukaryota; kingdom Metazoa; phylum Chordata; order Ceratodontiformes; family Protopteridae; genus Protopterus; species Protopterus annectens. Next base: position 42,232,222 of record NC_056737.1, read on the forward strand.
ACTCTTCAAGAAAAATCTTGATGAGTGGATGGGAAATAGGAAATACACCCCGGGGATCACTTCTGTGTGTCTGCTCGTCAGTGACACAGGAAAATAACTTTCTTGGGTGGCATAAGCCAGGGAACCTTGTTGGCTAGGCTTGCGTAGGCCCTTGGGCCGATAGCCTAGTACCTGCCTAGAAAACTGACGCTCAGACTGCATGGTTAGGCCTCTATGCCTAAAAATCAGATAAGAATGGCTGAAGACCTTATTGCTTTAATCAGGGGAAGCCAGCCTTCCACCTCTAAGAGACCTAGGGCGACTGAGTTTGTTTGATACTTCCGGCCAGGATTCTGAAATTTCTGTTTCCTCTGATGACCAGGATTTACCCTTATCTACCTATGAGGATTCTGATGCTGAGGACTCTATTCCCTCTGCTTTCCCCCCTCAGAGGATTTGTCATTTGGTGAAACCTTGCATACTCTTGGAGCATTTTCGTTGGGAAAGTCAGGATTTCTCTGATTCTAAAAAGCGGCTTTGGGATTTCTTACTCCTGCCCCAGCAGAGGCCTTTAGCCATACCTCCTGTACTGGACATTGTTGATGATGCATTTGCAGAATCTAGCTTGGCTCCTGACTATTTACCTCCTCCTCCAAGGAAACCTGATAGATATTACAGGGCTCTCACGAGTTCCTTTTTAAAAATCCTACTGCGGATCCTGAGACCATTTCACAGGGGCCCAAGGGCATTAAAGCTGCTACTGCCAAAAATCCTGCCCCCTCTGATAGAGACTCCAGGGTGCTGGATAGATGGGGTAAGAAGGTATACACTTTTGCAACTTTGACCGTTAAGGCCTTAAGCTGCCAGTTTTATATGTTGAAGTATCAGCAGCATATTATTGGGTTGCTTAAACAGAAAATGATGATTCCTGATTGTGCTGAAAATAAGGATTTACAGGATTTATTGCATTCAGTTGTACAGGTTGGAAAGCATACTTTGCAATGTGGTTTTGATTCTCTAGAGGCATCTTGCAGGGCTGCTGTAACTGGATCTTTACTTAGAAGGCATGCTTGGCTTAAGGAGCAATCCCTACCAGATCATGTTAAAGCAAAATTACTGGATGCTCCCCTAAACCAGGACCTCCTGTTTGGCAACAAGGCAGAAGACGTTCTTAAAAAGATGGAAGAAAAAGCTAAATCTATGCAAACTGTTAAAGATTTGTTACAAGTACAACCTCCAAGATTTAGTAGTCCTTTCCTTCCTCTTCCAGACTTTCTCAGTCCAAACTCAGATCCAGCAGAGCTCCCAGGCTGCAGTCCCAGGGTACACACAGAACTAAGCAGTGGGGGGCCTCCACTTTCAAATCTGGGAATAATAAGACTCCCCCCTATGGTAAGCTGTCTCAATAACTTTCTTTTAAAATTTCCAAGCACTTGTCAACTGATTGCCCCTTTTGGGGGGAAAGATTGCTTTTCATGCAAAGAACTGGGATCTCATTACCCAGGACAAATGGGTTTTAAATATAGTGTCCCAGGGATACAGATTTCACTTCCACACATTGCCAACACCAAGCGGGTGGCCAGATCTACCCCCAAATCAGTGGGCAGAGGCCCAAAAGCAAGTACCTCTCTTAAGCATGAGGGCTATTCAGTTGGTACCAGAAGCATAAAAGGGACAAGGTTTTTAATCAAGACTTTTCTTGGTACCCAGAAAAGACAATTCATGGCTTCCTATCCTGGACCTGTCTACTCTAACACCTTTTTGGAGATTCCGAAATTCAAGATGCTGACTCTTTACCAGTTACTTCCTATGCTAGGAAAAGATGCCTGGTTGGCAACACTAGATTTAAAAGAAGCATACCTGCACATCCCAATCAGGGAATCTTGCAGAAGATACCTACGCTTCGAAGCAGATTACACGCACTATCAGATGTTCATCATGTTTCACTGTTGCAGTCATTACTCTTGGGTTATGGCTACCCTCAGTCGGCCAGAATTCCAGAGTCTAGGTCCGGGGTCGGTTGCTGTCGCCTCTTCCCTGACATCAGTGCACCAGGGGTATAAAAGATGCAGCTGATGCCATTTTCTTCAGTCTTTCTTGCCGAGCAGTGCCCGAAGCAAAAGCAGTTCGCAAGTGCCAGTCGGCCGACATCTGAGATTTTCAAATCCGAATTTCAGAACAGAAGTCTTCATTAAAGCTAAGTACCCCATTGCGGAAACTTTTTTCTTGCTCCAAACCGATGTCAGAAAAAGTTAACAATTGTATTTCTTTGGGAAGCAAATACCTCATAAGGATTTTCACTCTTACTGTATTCCTTGCCTAGGCCCTGATCACAACATTGCTAGCTGTCGGTTTTGTACTAGATTTAACCAATGCACTATTAAACGTCTGTTCAGTTTTGCATTTAATTACTTTGTCCAACGATTTAATTATATAATGCCATCGGAACAGCCGACAACCGGAGTTTACAAAAACTCAAGGACAAGGAAAAGGATAGGCATCTGAGGTCCAAAACAGACGACAAGGCCTCTGCTAGGCCAGTTGCCGGTTCGCCGGTTCACCGGCTCCCAGTCAGGCGCTTTTGCAGCCCCTGGCACCCACTACCTCAGAGCCACAGGCCGCTTCCATCTCCCACGTGGAGCCGACTGGGCCTCTGGATACTCAAGGTATTGGACACTCAGAAATCATTCCCTCGATGGGTCCAGAGCCGCTGAGCAGGCATCGGCTTCTTAGGGTGTCTTCAGACCTACACAACTATATATTAAGTCAGCTTCAAAGACTAAAGCAGCTCTAAAGACAGAGAAACAAGTGCAGCATTCTCCTACTCTGTCTTCCATGCCTAAAAAACAGATGCTCAAAATGGCCGAAGACTTAATTACTTTGATCAGGGGCTCCCATCCCCCTCCTGATAAGAGGCCTAGGCAAGAGACCAAGTATGATTCTTCTGATCAGGTTTCTATTTCCTCTGATTCCTCTTCTGAACAGGATTACTCCATGCTTCCCTATGAGGATTCTGATGCTGAAGAATCCATTCCTTCAGCCTCTCCTCCTGAGGATTATTCTTTTGTGGAAACCCTGCATATCATGAAGGAGCCTTTCCACTGGGAGAGCCAAGATTATTCTGAATTTAAGAAAAGGCTCAGAGACTTCTTGCTACTTCCTCAGCACAGACCCCTTGCTATTCCACCTGTTCTAGACATTGTAGATGTATTTTCAGAGTCCGGCCTGTCTCCTGACTCTTTACCCCTTGCACCTGCTAAGCCAGACAGATACTACAGGGTCCCGGATTCTCATAAATTCCTATATAAAAACCCCGCCGCTGACCCAGAAAATATATCTCAGGGTCCCAAATGGGTTAAAACTTCCACTGCAACAAACCCTGTCCCCTATGATAGGGATTCCGGGGCTCAAGACAGATGGGGGAAGAAAGTATACACTTCTGCTACCTTGGCTGTAAGGGCTTTAAATTGTCAGTTTCATATGCTTAAATATCAGTAATATTTAATGTCACTGCTTAAACAGAAATTGTTGACATACTGAATGTTCAGAGAACAAGGAATTGCAGGATTTATTGCATGCAGCTGAACAAGTGGGAAAGCATACTTTGCAATGTGGTTATGATACACTGGAGGCCTCTTGCAGGGCCGCTGTTACAGGTTCTGTTATTAGAAGGCATGCTTGGCTAAAGGAACAGAATCTACCTGATCATGTTAAAGCAAAATTATTAGATGCACCATTACAGCATGATACTTTGTTTGGTACTAAAGCAGAAGAGGTGTTGAAAAAAATGGAGGATAAAGCAAAATCCATGCAGACAGTCAAGGATTTCTTACAGGTACAGCCTCCCAGGTTTAGCAGGAACTGGCCTTCTAAAATTGGTCCTTTCCAGTGTCAGACAGACTACAGAGAGGCAGATACAGGTGTCCCAGAGGCAAATCTCAGCCCCAAGGCTCATACAGGCCTAAACAATGAGGTGCTCCTACCTCCAAAAGCAGAGAAGACAAATCACAACCTTACAGGAAACAGTCCCAATGACTTTCCTCTGCCAGATTCAAGCGCTTTTCTTTTGACAGCCCCCTTAGGGGGAAAACTAGCACTTTGTTCATCAAATTGGCAAATGGTTACCAAAGACAAATGGGTCCTGAACATAGTGTCCCAAGGCTACATGTTCCATTTTCACACTCTACCAAGGTCAAAAGGTATGCCAGACCTGCCACACAGTCAATGGGCAGAGGCACAAAAACAAATTACAGCCCTCATGGACATGAGGGCCATTCAGCAAGTACCACAACAAGAGCAGGGGCAAGGATTTTACTCCAGACTTTTCCTAGTACCCAGAAAGGACAAAGCCTGGAGACCAATACTGGACCTGTCTATAATAAATAAGTTTCTGGAAGTTCCAAAATTCAAGATGTTGACTCTACAGCAGCTACTGCTCATGCTGGGCAAGAAGGCTTGGCTCATAACTGTGGACCTAAAAGAGGCATACCTGCATGTCCCAATCAGACAAGCTTGCAGAAGATACCTCAGATTCATAGCTGGCTCAATGCATTACCAATTCTCTGCACTGCCCTTTGGCGTATCTACTGCACCCAGAGTCTTCACAAAATGCCTGGCACCAGTAATTGCGTTTTGCAGACAGAGGAATTCAGATATATCCCTACTTGGATGACTGCCTAATTCAAGCAGAGAACAAAGACATTCTTCTAAAGCATCTGGCATTTGTAAAAAGATTACTAATTGGCCTGGGCTACACAGTAAATGAAAAGAAATCAAAACTAGTGCCCTCTCAAGAGATAATATTCCTGGGTGCAAGCTTAAATACAACTGCCCAGATGGCTTATCTCACGCCAGACAAACAAAAGCAACTGACTACTTCAAGAAATTGGCAACAAAGACCCACTTACCTGCAAGGAAAATCCTGCAGGCCTTGGGTTTCATGGCATCCTGCATTCTACTAATTCCATATGCCAGACTGCATATGAGGAAACTACAATGGTATCTAAAAAGTGTTTGGACTCCGCATTGCCACAGCCTGGAGATAGTAATTGCACTCATTCCCTGCCTGCAACAGGAGTTTCGATGGTGGGCCGAAGCCTGTCACCACAAAAAGGGTCTGCCATTCAGTTTACCCACAGCCAGACAGACACTGACAACGGATGCATCAGCTTATGCCTGGGGGGCCCATATGGCAGGAAAATGTATTCAGGGCACATGGCCTGCAAACCAGATGCATCTTCACATCAATCAAAAAGAGATGCTGGCTGTTCAAAATGCCCTGACAGCTTTCAAGGACCTGCTTCATCCAGGACATATACTGATAGACAGACAACACTACGGTTATGTGGCACATAAACAAGCAGGAAGGTACACATTCCTACCCCCTCTGCAGACCAGCAATGACCTTATGGGACACAGCATTGGCTTTTCAAGTTCATCTGCAAGCACAATTCCTGCCAGGCAAAACAAATACTCTGGCAGACGAACTAAGCAGAAACCTCATGCATCCCCACCAATGGAAACTGGATCCACAAGTCTTCAGCATGATAATAAGGAAATGGGGATGCCCAGACATAGATCTATTTGCCTCCCCTCACAACTGCCAATTGCAGAGATTTTGCACAAAGATTTATCACAAGCAAGCATGGAAAGTGGACGCCCTATCCTTCAGCTGGAAAAATCTAACCGTATATGCCTTTCCTCCACTGCCTCTACTTCCCAGGTTACTCCTAAAGGTCAGACAAGAGAAGCCAAAAATGATACTGATTGCACCAGACTGGCCCATGCCAGCACTGGTACCCAATCCTAAAGAGCTTGTCTCAAGGTCCAGCATGGATATTTGCCTCAAACTTCTCATTTGCTGACCCAACAAAACAATCAGATCCTGCACAGCCAACTCAGGACCTTAAATCTGGCAGTATGGCAGATAATGTAGCCATTTAGAACACTCCTCTTTCAAAAGCTGTTATGGATGTTATCTTGGAGGCCAGGAGGCGCAGTACTAGAAAATTGGAGGCCTGGAGGCCCAGTACTAGAAAATCTTATGCAGAAAAATGGAAGAGATTCTGTGCTTGGAACCACGAACAAGGCATCGACACGTGTGTACCAAATATCCCTTAGATTTTACAATACCTAACTGAGATGCTGAACAAAGGCCTTTCTTTCTCATCAATAGATTCATGCCTCTGCCATTTCAGCCCATTACAATACGGAGCCACCTATCTTTTCTCATCCTCTAATAAGGCAGTACCTCAGAGGGACCAAAAACATTAGGCCTCCAAGGAGAGCACCACTTCCGGCCTGGGACCTCAATTATGTTTTGGAAAAACTCACACTGCCTCCTTTCGAGCCAGCATCAACAGCAGATATCCTGGAAAACAGCTCTGCTCCTAGCAATAATCTCTGCAAGGCAGGTCTCGGAGTTACAAGCACTCATGGCTGTGGAACCTTTTATCATTTTTAATCCAGACAGGGTTTCTCTGAGGACAAACCCTACATTTATGCCTAAGGTGGTGTCCAGTGTGGCCCTCAACCAAACCATTCACTTGCCTACCTTTTATCCAAATCCACAGAACAAGGGTGAAAAAATTCTGCATTCTTTGGACATACACGGGCAGTTGCTTCTACTTGGACAGAACTAAAGCTTTCAGAAAGACTGAGCAACTTTTAGTGTCATATGCTGCAGGATCACAAGAAAAGACTATCTCAAAACAGACTATTTCTAAATGGAGAGGCCATTGCATCCGTTTCTGCTATTTTCAACATGGCAAATCAGTGCCTAAGGGCATTAGGCCTCATTCCACCAGAGCAGCAGCCACTTCTGCAGCCTTCCTCAGAGGAGTACCAACCAAGGATATCTTAGAGGCTGCAACCTGGAGTTCAGTGCACACTTTCACAAAGCACTACCACTTACCTCTTTACTCTAAGTCCAGAGCAGGCTTTGCCACTGCAGTTCTGCAGGACCTCATAGCCTCTCCTAATCCTATTTAGCTCAGCCACCCATCCTCAGCTTTGGGATTCAACCCAAGAGTAATGACTGCAACAGTGAATACACTCGAACATCTACATGTATGTTAGGTACACAACTGTACTTTCTCTGCATTGCCCTTTGGCTTATCTACTGCACCCAGGGTATTCACAAAGTGCCTAGCTCCAGTTATTACATTTTGCAGGCAAAGAAATATTCAAATATACCCATACCTGGACGATTGTCTAATTCAGGCAGAAAGCCAGGACATACGTTTGAATCATCTGGCCTTGTACAAAGGGTTCTAACTTGTCTGGGGTACACCATAAACGAAAAGAAATCGCATCTGGTACCCTGTCAACAAATTATATTCCTGCGAGCAAGCTTGAATACAACTTCCCAGATGGCTTTCCTCACGCCAGAGAAACAAATTAATTTGACAACCTACTTCAAACAAGTGGCCACAAAAACCCTGCTATCTGCAAGACAAATACTGCAAGCCTTTGGGTTCATGGCCTCCTGCATTCTTCTAATTCCATATGCAAGACTGCATGTGAGGAAACTACAATGGTACCTAAAAAGCCTATGGTGTCAACATTCTCGGGATCTAGAAGCAATGATTCCTATCATACCTTGCCTACGCCTAGAGTTCCTTTGGTGGACAGAGGCCTGCCACCAAAACAAGGGACTGCCTTTCACACTACCCCCTGCCGTCCAAACCCTAACAGATGCATCAGACTATGCATGGGGGGGCCTGACCTGGCAGGGAAGTGCATTCAGGGCAAATGGAACCCAAGTCAAATGCACCTGCATATCAATCAAAAGAAATGTTAGCTGTACAGAATGCTCTGACAGCCTTCAAGGACCATATTCTTCCAGGACAACTAATGGTAAAGACGGACAACACCACTGTTATGTGGTACATAAGTAGGGGGGTACACATTCTTACCCCTTCCATAGACTAGCCATGGCATTGTGGAACTCTGCCTTGAGCTACCAAGTGCACCTACAAGCTCAGTTCCTGCCAGGAAAATTAAATACACTGGCAGATGGATTAAGCAGAAACCTCATGGACCCACACGAGTGGAAACTGGAACCAAGGATTTTCAACATGTTGACAAGCAAATGGAGGATCCCAGATATAGACCTGTTTGCCTCTCCCCAGAACTACCAATTGGACAAATTTTGCACAAGGACTCCCTACAAACAATCCTGGAAAGTGGATGCTCTGTCCTTCAGCTGGAAAAACCTATCAGTCTATGCCCCCCCCCCCCCCCGGTCCCCCATCTGCCTCTGATCTTCAAAGTACTACTAAAAATCAAACAGGACAAACCAAGGATGATTTTTAATTGCACCAGACTGGCCACACCAACACTGGTACCCCCTCGTGCGCAGTGTGTCACGGTTAGCCCCATGGCACCTGCCTCAGACTCCTTCTCTGTTGTCTCAGCAGGAGAACCAGATTCTGCACCCTCAGCTTCTAACACTGAACCTAGTAGCCTAGCTAATTACCTAATCTCGCCTTTACCATCCCACAGTAAACCAGTGATGGATATCATTTTAGAGGCAAGGAGGCCTAGTATTAAAAAAATTTATGCTGAAAAATGGAAAAGATTCTGTGCCTGGAACCAATCTTAAGGGATGAGCACAACAGCACCCAATTTACCTCAGATTTTACAATACTTAACTAAGATGCTTCACAAGGGCCTGTCTTTTTCCTCCAAAATTCACGCCTCAGCCATTTCCGCTCATTATAACACAGAACCTCTCCTCTTCTCTCATCCACTGCCCAAGCAGTTCCTTAGAGGGGCCAGAAATTTAAGCCCACCCAGGAGAGCTCCAACACCAGCCTGGGACCTTAACTTTGTTTTGGAGAAACTCACCTTTCCTCCTTTCGAGCCAGCTGCTACTGTAGACTTAAAATTTCTTTCTCTGAAAACAGCTTTCCTTTTAGCAATCACTTCAGCAAGAGGGGTATCTGAATTACAGGCTGTTATGGCAGTGGAGTCTTTCATCATCTTTCATTTCATACGGACAGGGTGTCCCTCAGAACCAATCCATCCTTCATGCCCAGGGTGGTATCCAGTGTGGCTCTTAATCAGTCCATTCATTTGCCAACCTTCTTTCTTAATCCACAGAACAAAGGGTAATGGATACTGCACTGACAACTTAGATTCTACTTGGACAAGACTAAACCTCAAAGGAAATCTGAACCAACTGCTGGTGGCATTTGCTGCAGGAGTAGATGGGGAGGTTATTTCAAAGCAAACCATTTCTAAATGGATAGGCCATTGCATTAATTTCTGCTATAAGCACCATGGAAAACCTATCCCACAGGGGATCAGACCAAACTCTACCAGGGCTGCATCTACCTCTACAGCCTTTGTCAGAGGCATCCCTACCAGGGACATCCTAGAAGCTGCTACCTGGAGTTCTGTACGTACTTTCACCAAGCGTTATCATTTTCCAATTTTCTCTAAATCCAGAGCTGGCTTTGCCATGTTCCTCCTCCCTACCATAGCTTTGGGAATCTACCCAAATGTAATGACTGCAACAGTGAAACACGAAGAACATAGTACAGTTGTGTACACTTACCATAAATGTAGATGTTAGAGTGTATTCACTGTTGCAGTCCTGGTTATCCTCCCTCCAGCCCCCTAACAACTTTTGGGTATACCTCTACTTTGCTTTACTATGCTTAAAAGCTTTTTGGTGTATTTGCTTTTTTGTTGGCGGTATATCATTGTATTGTTACATTTAATTGCAACCCGTTAGGGGGGCACCTGACATCTGGGGCAAGAATAACTGATGTAATGGCATCTGCTGCATGTTTTATACCCCTGATGACACGGAAGAGGAGACAGCAACCGACGCAGGACCCAAGACTTTGTTAATCGGGCTGACTGAGGGTTACTGCAAGCAAATAACCTAAATGCAATGACTGCAACAGTGAATACACTCTAACATCTACATTTATGGTAAGTGTACACCACTGTACTTTGCATACCCTCATGCAGAAAAGGTGGGGCAAAATCACGAACATTTTACAGATGTAGTGTCAAGATAGCAGTAACCATTTAACTCATATCGGAAGAACATGAGTAAAAACTGTCATCTGTATCTGAAATGTCTTCAGTATAAATTAAAGTATTATTAATGCCAGCATCTGAGTTATTTCTAGAAAAATAGTTAAGCAAATGTAATTTTCTACACATTCTATATACTTCAAGTTTAAACATGTAGGGTCTAGGCATCACAGTAGGTACAAATTTAAGACCCTTATTTAAAATATACATTTGTATTTCACTTAATTCCACTTGTGATAACAGTGTTATTCTCAGTTTACGTCAGAATCACAATACATAAATTCAGTTCCATCTAGTCCTTTTGTAATGCTATTGATAAACTCCTATATTACTAAAAGTTTGTTGGTGGTGAAAACCATCCCCAATGTTTCTTTCCGAATCTGCTGTTCTCTTACCATTCCGAAAATTATTATTCAAATATTGAGGCTTTTGAGCATGAGGCAAAGGTAGATATTGCTGGTCATCCATATCCCAGTCTGTAGAGCCTCTAGAAGTGTCTGAAAACACTTGATGTGAACTGCCTGCACCATTATAACCCCTTTTGGCACTATTAACAAGCTGTTGACATGGTTTGGTCTTGTTTGTTTTCCAAATGAAAGCCTTATGGTGGCCCCTTGAATCTTTGTAGTTTTTTTTTTTTTTTCTTTTTCATGAGATCCTGTTCAAGATCTATCAGTTTGTCATTAATGTCAACCAGCTGGGTCTGTAAGCGAACGTGACTAATTTTGGCTGCCAAAGAATCGTACAAAGTAGAAATTTCTTCCTGCAATAGGTCCTGTTCTATAGAGATATTTACCCACTCAGCAGCAATCCATCTTTCCTTAAGCCATTTTTCTGCTTCATCTGAAACATCAAAAGGTTTAGATGGATTTTTAAAGGCACGCAGCCTCCTCGGTGTAATGTCAAGCTGAATATAATGTTGCTGGCTGAAAATGTTGAGATAAACTGCAGTTTTTCATCATAAGCTGTTCTAGCTTGTAAATGATATCCGACACATCTGTGGAAAAAGAAACCGAGTGGTTCTTACCCACACAGTCAAAAGGATTAGCTGTACATTGTTTATGACCATCTTCAGTAAGATGTTCCCAGTTGATAAAATTCTGCTCACCTCAAACCAGTTCCTGAAGATGTCTCTCGGTTAGACAGCACATACTGATCCATGCTTTTTTGAGTAGCATCCATACTCTCATCTCTCAGAATCCTTGGTAGTTATTAGGATCACTGGCCATATAGCAACAACAAAAATACAACAAAAAAGTCCCAAAAGTATTAAAATACGACAAAAAGGCCAGTAAAAAATATAAAAATCACCAGCTTGCACTTTATTAACAAGAACGTCTCAAGTCTCTAGCACGCCGGCAAGAAATGCCTTCTAGGAGTAAATCAGTAAGGAAAAAACAGTGCCATTTTATACAAACATGAACTATCAATTATAAAGCACTTAACTAATATCTAAAACATTAAATACTGTATTTCTGTTGTACTTGGAGAACAATTATATCAAAAGTTTCCATGAACATTCAGTATTAAGTTCACAAGGGCTTAAAGTATTGTATTTTAAAATATAAATGCTTTCTTTATATAACAAATTATCATATTCTTTCGGCTGTTCTCGCTAGGGGTCGTCACAATGGATCATCAGTTTCCATTTCTTCCTGTCCTCTGCATCTTGCTCTGCCACACCAACCACCTGCATGTCCTCTCGCCACATCCATAAACCTTATCTTAGGCCTTCCTCTTTTCTTGTTACCTGGTAGCTTCATCCTTAGCATCTTTTTCCCAATATACTCAGCATCCCTCCTGAGCACGTTCAAACCAACGTAATTTTCACTTTCTGGCTTTGTCTCCAAACTGGGCTGAACCTCTAATATACTTACTCCTAATCCTGTCCACCCTCGTCACACCCAGTGCAAATCTTAACATCTTTAACTCTGCCACATCCAGCTCAGACTCCTGCCTTTTTGTCAGTGCCACTGTCTCCAACCCATATAACATAGCTGGTCTCACTACCCTCTTGTAGACCTTCCCTTTCACTTAATGGTACTAGTCTGTCATAAATCACTCCTGACACTCTTCTCCACCCACTCCATCCTGCCTGTACTCTCTTCTTCACCTCTCTTCCACACTCACCATTACTCTGAACTATTGATCCCAAGTATTTTAGCTCATCCACCTTCACCACCTCCACTCCTTGCATCCTCACCATTCCTCTGTCCTCTGTCTCATTCACACGCATATATTCTGACTTAGTCCTGCTGACCTTCATTCCTCTTCTCTCTAGAGCATATCTCCATCTCTCCAGGGTCTCCTCCACCTGTTCCTTACTCTCACAGCTGATGATAATGTCATCTGCAAACATCATAGTCCATGGGGACTCCTGTCTGATCTCGTCTGTCAACCTGTCTATCACCATTGCAAATAAGAAAAGGCTCAGAGCTGATCCTTGATGTAATCCCACCTCGACCTTAAACGCATCCGTAACTCCCACCGCAGAGTTCACTGCTGTCACACTACCCTTGTACATATCCTTTACCACTCTTGCATACTTGTCTGACACTCCCGACTTCCTCATACAATACCACAACTCCTCTCTAGGCACCCTGTCATATGCTTTCTCTAAGTCTACAAAAACACAATGCAACTCCTCCTGACCTTCTCTGTACTTCTCCATCAACACTCTCAGAGCAAACATTGCATCTGTAGTGCTCTTTCCTGGCATAAAACCATACTGCTGATCACTAATCATCATGTCCCTTCTTAACCTAGCTTCCACTACTCTTTCCCATAACTTCATGCTGTGACTGATCAATTTAATCCCACTGTAGTTACTACAGCTCTGCACATCACCCTTATTCTTAAAAATCGGTACCAAAACACTTCTCCATTCCTCAGGCATCCTCTCTCTTTCAAAGATTTCATTAAACAATCTGGTTGAAAACTCCACTGCCATTTCACCTAAACACCTCCATGCTTCCACACAGGTATGTCATCTAGACCATCAGCCTTTCCATTCTTCATCCTCTTCATAGCCATCCTTACTTCCTCCTTGCTAATCCATTGTACTTCCTCCTTGCTAATCCATTGTACTTCATGATTCACTATCCCCACATCATCCAAACTTCTCTCCCTCTCATTCTCTTCATTCATCAACTCCTCAAAGTACTCTTTCCATCTCCTCAACACACTCTCCTAGCTTGTGAGTATGTTTCCCTCATTATCCTTTATCACCTTTACCTGCTGCACATCTTTTCTAGCTCGGTCCCTCTGTCTAGCCAATCGGTACAGGTCCTTTTCTCCCTCTAGTGTCCAGCCTTTCATACAACTCTTCATATGCCTTATCCTTAGCCTTTGCCACCTCTCTTTGCCATGCACCTCATCTCCTTATACTCTTGTCTACTTTCTTCATCTCTCTGACAATCCCACTTCTTCTTTGCCAGCCTCTTTCTCTGTATACTCTCCTGTACTTTCTCATTCCACCACCATGTCTCCTTGTTGTCCTTCCTCTGTCCAGATGTCATACCAAGCACCTTTCTAGCCGTCTCCCTTACTAGCTCTGCTGTAGTTACCCAGCTATTTGGTATCTCTTCACTGCCACCCAGTGCCTGTCTTAACTCATCCCTGAACTCCACGTCACAATTACCCTTTTTCAATTTCCACCATTTAATCCTTGGTGCTGCCTTCACACTCCTCCTCCTCCTCCTCCTCCTCCTCTTGAACACCAACGTCATCCTACAAACCACCATCCTATGCTGCCTAACTACACTTTCCCTGGTCACCACTTTACTGTCTCCAATCTCCTTCAAACTGGTCCTCCTACATAAGATATAATCCACCTGTGTGCATCTTCCTGTTGTATATCACCCTATGCTCCTGCCTCTTGTTAAAATACGTATTCACCACAGCCATGTCTATCCTTTTCGCAAAATCCACTACCATCTGACGACCTGCGTTCCTTTAACACCATACCTACCCATCACTTCCTCATCTCCTCTGTTCCCTTCACCAACAAGCCCATTGAAATCTGCTCCAATCACCACTATCTCACCCTTGGGTGCAGTCATCGCCACTTCATCCAACTCACTCCAAAATTTTTCTTTCTCATCCATCGCACACCCAACTTGTGTAGCATATGCTCTAACAACATTCATCATTACACCATCAATTTCCAGCTTCATAAACATCACTTTATCAGACACTCTTTTTTTCACCTCCAAAACGCTCTTCGCATACTGTTCCTTCAGGATAACTCTTACGCCATTTCTCCTCCCATCCACACCATGATAAAACAATTTGAACCCACCTCCGATACACCTAGCCTTACTCCCCTTCCATCTGGTCTCTTGCACACACAATATACCAACCTTCCTTCTGTCCATCATATCGGCTAGCTCTCTCCCTATACCAGTCATACTGCCAACATTCAAACTTCCGACCCTTACTACCACAGTCCTAGCCTTTCTCCTCTCTTCCTGCCTTCGGCCATGCCTTCCGCCTCTTATCTCCTTCGGCCAACAGTAGCCCAATTTCCGCCAGCACCCTGTTGGCTAACAGTATTGGTAGTGGTCGTTGTTTACCTGGGCCTCGACCGATCCGGTATGTAAATATTTACTGGTCTCCGCATGAATTATTTGGCAAAGTTTTATGCCGGATGCCCTTCCTGACGCAACCCTCCCCATTTATCCGGGTTTGGGACTGGCACAGTGAAATGCACTGGCTTGTGCATCTCCAGTAGCTGGGTTTATATAACAAATTATGTTTATTCTTAAACTCGGAGTTGCCAACACCCCAATTAACTTATTCTAGGATGCTGGCTTGCAGAGACTCTGGATTGCTATTGTGAAACAACTTAAAATGCATGGCAACAGGACTAACAACTTTTTCCATTTTTATGTCTCTAATGTGCTCCTACAGTCTCAATTTAAAACTTTTAGTTTCACCTATATAAAAGAGACTGCAGGAGCATCTGAGAACATAAATAACATTAGATGTTACACAAGTAAAATGTCCTTTAGGACTAAAGGGAACACCACTGATATAACTAAAAAAATTAACAACATATGTGAAGTTGTTCTATCTCATCGTTCATTCTTACAGATGGGTTCGGAGCCGATCCTTTGCTCAGAGTCAGCCTACTACAAAGCTTGAGGTCTTCAGATAGCTCAAGGCCAAGTCCCTATCCCATGATGCATCTAGTTACCCCAGATCTAGTTTGCCGCTGCAGTAGATCGGAGGTTCTCGCTAACTTGGGCCAGTAAAAACCTTATTTTCTCAAATTTTTCATATTATTGATAAATCTTTCTTAAATTAGTATTTAGCTCTTTTGGCCTCATTTTCCTTAGGCCTAGTTATATTTTTATTAGTACTTTAGATTATAGTGTGTGCTTAGAGACCTTTCTGTCACAGTTTTTTACATTTAACCTTTAAAGTTTGAATAGTGCCCTTTTTTTGTTACAGCTTTAAAATTAGTGTTAGAGCTTAGATTTAAGTGTGTATTAGTAGTATATAGTATTGTTGTGTGCCTTTAGGTAGTGACTTTCTGTCACAACTTTGATATATTTATCTATCTACAGTTTAGATAGGGGTGTGTGTTAGACTACTATTTAGTCCATAGTTTTTAAAGGGCTTATGTGATTATTGTTTGGGTGTGCCTAGTTTTACAGCACCTTTTTTTGATAATGTGCGTTTTAGTATGGCTGACAAAGACAAACACCTTAAATCAAGGTTTAAAAAATGTCCTAAATGTGGGCAGAAAATGTCCATCACTAGCAGTCATGTAAACTGTGTTTATTGTTTGGGAGCATTGTATCTCCAGGAAAACTGCTCCATCTGTCATTCTTTCTCTTCTGGAGTTCTCCAGGCGAGAAAGAGAAAGTTGATTGACAGAGGTTTACTTAAACCTTCATTCCAAGAAGCTTTGAGCGATCAAGATGGATCCAGTAAGTTCTCAAAGGCTTCCAAGACTTCTGAGAGTAAGAAATCTAAAAAGTCTTTGATGCTGGTTTCACAGACCTTGGAGCCCACCGTCTTATTCTTCAGGAGCCGGTCCCCGGTTTTGGAGCCGATATCCGAAGTGCCCAAGTCTCCACTCCTGCAGTCTGTACCTCCTTCTGTCCACTCATCTCGGTCTTTTATTAGCCTTTCCGATTTGGATGTGGATCGTGTGGTGCAGAAGCTTTTACAGGCACCAGCCTTTGCTAAATTCTTATCGGTTCCAACCCAAGCGGCTTCGGAACCGAAGACCTTTTTACCAGCTACTACTCTTCCTCCTCCTCCGAGCCATACCGGTCCTTCGGAGCCGGAGGAGTTGGACTTGTTGATCGTGGAGCCTGCTTTTGGAGCCAATGCCTGATGCAGTGTATTCGGCTCCGTTTACTCTGACGTCCTCTGCACTGATCGAGGAGTCTAGGAGCTGACACTCTCTGGTCGGGGAGGGTAGTCAGACTGACTTGGTTCCAACTCTGCCTCTTGGAGCTTCGGCTTGGATGAGCGCTGAGCCCACTGTCCCAGGGGTTATCGACAGTTTCCTCGGACCTGTTGGTCCCTTCTCATCGGAACAGAGGTGTCTTTGAAGCCATGAGGAGAGAGATATCTCCCTAAGACATCTTTGACTTCAGATCTGGCTACCTCCTCCCCCAAAGCGCCTGTGTCTACTTCTGCTTCACAGATCCTTGCCAAGCGTAGAGACCCAGAGCCTCAGGAAGCCCCACTGGGTGGCCCCTGCTCTTCTGAGACCTCACCAGAAGCCTCCACTGATGAGGTTCCCAGGAAGAGAATCTGTAAGAGGAAGTCTTTAGACTCCCCACAGGAGTCCCTGACCTTTGATACCGACTTGTATGAATCAGAAGGGTCCCCACGGTCCCCCTCTGAGGATATCTCATTTGCTGAGATATTAGAAATCCTTGGGCAGAGGGGTGACTGACAGTCCACCAACCCTACTGAAGACGAGTCTGTTCTCCTGAAGGTTTTTGGGTCTCAACCGTCCACCTTTTGCATGTTTCTGCCCTTCGATGAACTTATGCAGCTGGTCTCACGAAGTGCGTGGGAGTCTCCGGACACCATGGAGCCTGTCCCGAAGAGGCCTAACAGATTTATTTCTGCACCCCAGGACAAATCTTTTCTTACCAAGTGTGTGCCAGTTGATGCTATGGTGGTGGCCGCAGCCACCAAAAAGGAAATTTCAGAAACTTCCTCTTCTATCCATCCTCCTAACAGAGATTCTAGGATCATGGATAGCTATGGGAAGCGCATTTGCAGTTCAGCGACTTTTGCACTGCGTTCGCTCAACTATCTAACCTATTTTACTAGACTGCAAAGAGATCTCCTTAAAGAGCTGGGAGATGCTCTTCAGGGTATAGTAGCTGCAGGAGCTTCAGATAAAGTTTCCTCCCAGCTTGCTACCCTCAACTCCATAGTGAACTCGTCCATGCACCTCATTTCGTATGCAGCTGATGAAACGAGCATGGCAGCGGATACAGGAATTGCTCTTGGGAGACGCTCCTGGATGCGTTTGTGTTCCTTCACGGAGCCTTTCAAGTCATCCTTTGTTAAATACCCCTTTTGATGGCACACCCCTTTTCGGGCCCAAAGTTGAGGAAACTTTGACCAGGTATGAGCAGGAAGGAAAGAGTCTGTCTGCCATCTGAGTCTGTTTTTCCACTCCTACCAGACCCACCCAAGGGTCAAAGGCGAGTAATGTTGTGGTTCCAAAAAGCCCAAGGAGCCAGGACACATGTGGTGAACCCCCCCTCCAGGGGCAGAGGAGGGGGCAATAATGGAAGATGCCTCCCTTGCAGCAGAGAGGGTCCACAAAACCAGGGCGACATAGATCACTTCTTTGGGAAGCCCTACCAGCACTCCTGAAAGGAGGCCTGACTGTCCTACTCTGGAGGCAGTTTGGGTCACTTATCTTTGTATCCAGACACCTGGCTCAAAATAACAAATGACAACTAGGTACAAAGTATCATTTCCAGAGGATATTTCATTCCTTTTGCCACACCCCCTCCACTGACCAGAAAAATCCCAGACATTCCACCCAGTTACAGGGAACAGGCAGCAATAGAGGTCTGATAGTTGCTAACAAAGAGTTATCCAACCAGTCCCAACAAGCCAGATAGGATCCGGAACTTACTCAAGATTCTTTAGTTCCAAAAAAGACAGGGGACTGGAACCTATATTGGACTTCAGCAGACTAAACAGATCTGTCAAGAAAGAGAAGTTTTGGACGGTCATGCTTCAGTCGATACTTCCCTTTTTAGGGAAAGACAATTAGATGTGCTCGATAGATCTCCAGGATGCATACTACCACATAGTGGCCAGACCATCCAGGAATCCTCTGCACTACCGGCTCGGAGCCAATCATTACCAGTTTCAAGCCCTGCCCTTTGGTCTCATTACAGCCCCCAGAGTGTTAACTAAATGCATGGCAGTGGTCAAGGCTCACCTGAGATGTTTAGGATTCCAGGTGTTTCCGTACCTAGACGATTGGCTCCTCACCGCCACCACCAGGCATCATCTCATTCAAGCCAGGGACACCACTCTTTCAATCTGCAGTCAGCTGGGCATTACAATAAACTCAGGCAAATCTGCCTTGTTGCCATTGCAACATACCATTTTTATCAAAGCAGAATTGGACGCCACCATGCTGAGACTTCTAGTACAATGTCTTACTACTCCGTCAGCAGATCTGCAATATGATGTACAAAAACAAGGCTCCAGCATCAGAAGTACTAAAATTGTTAGGCATGATGGCAGCTGCAGTATTAGCCATACCACTGGGTTGCATGCACATGCGGATTCTGCAATGGCTGTTCACTCAGTCGTCTTACCAAGAGCTCCCAATAGCTCATCTTATAATCCTGAAAACATGCAAAAAGGATTTTCAGTGGTGGTTGACCTCTCCATGTCATGATAGGTCATCCTTTTGTTCTACCCCCACCAGCAGCCACAGTGACCACGGACGCTCCACTGATAGGGTGGGGGGGGCATTTTCGGGGAAGAACAGCCCAAAGCACATGGACCAATCAAGAGACACATCTGCATATCAATGTCCTAGAGATAAGAGCAGTACTTTTAGCGTTGCAGTACTTGAAGGACTGTCTCTTCTTCTGGGTACAGTTGTGATTCAGACAGATATGTCAGTGGTCTGGTACTTGAACAAACAAGGAGGAACCAGGTCCTACCCACTTTGTCGCGAGGCCCTAAGAGTATGGCAGTGGGCTATAGCCACCCGGTGCTTTCTGTTAGCAACTTGCATCATGGGGAAATCCAGCATGATTACAGACAAGCTGAGCAGAGCAATTTTGTTGTCCCAGGAGTGGTCCCTCAAGAAAGAAATAACGGACAGGATATTCCGCAGGTGGGGCCAGCCTTGCTGTGACCTTTTCGTCAGCCACATCAACACGAAATGCAGAAGCTACTTTGCCCCGATTCCCCCTCCGAGAAAAGCCCCAAGGGATGCACTCGTACACTATTGGCCTCTGGGTCTCCTCTATGCATTCCCACCAATTCTGTTGATACCCAAGGTACTACAGAAAGCAAAATCCCTGGGAAGGACCATCATTCTAATAGCCCCTCATTGACTTCGTCAGATTTGGTTCCCCTTTCTTCGACTTATCTTTTGGAGGACCCCTGGATTCTGGACCGAGTTCCAGATGATCTGATGCACTTGGGGGAACTTCATTGCTCTTTTCAGTCCCTGAAGCTGACAGCTTGGCTGCTCCAATTCCCATCATAGCCAGGTTCCATAATCTTTCTAATGAGACGAAGGAAATTCTCATATCTTCTTATAAATCCTCTCCGAGGAAGCTATACCTTAGCAAATGGAAAACATTTCTGTATGGGCCTCTCAAAATAACATTGATCCCTACCTAGCCCCTGTGGTCTCTATACTAGACTTCTTGACCATGATCTTCAACAAAGGAGCTGCAGCAGCAACAGTTAGTGTTCAACTTGCTGCTATTTCTAATTTTCACCTTGGATTTGAAGGGTTGACCATTGTCACACAAACTATCCAAAGCCTTTCTGAAAGGGACCTTTCATGTCAGACAACCTGTGAAATCTCCCTATACCCCATGGAATCTAAATGTTATACTTTCTCACATTATTCTCTTTCCATTCGAACCAGCTTCCTCATGTGACCTCAAATTTTTGTCATGGAAGACTTTCTTTTTAGTAGCCATCACTTCTGCCTGCAGAGTGTCAGAGCTTCAAGCATTGTCCATTAAGCCTCGTTATTTGATTTTCCATGCTGACAGAGTCCCACTTCGAACTAACCCCTCCTTTTTGCCTAAAGTTTGTACTGAAGCTAATCTTATTCAAATTTTTGATTTGCCAGTATTTTTTTCCAATCACCCCAATAATTTAGAATATATGGTTCACAAACTTGATTTTCATAGCTCAGATTTTACTTGGATAGAACAAAAGATTTTAGGAAATCTGAACAGCTTTTCGTTTCTTTTTCAGACTCCAGGAAAGGTATGCCAGTGGCTAAAACAACTCTTAAGTGGTTAGCTGATTGTATCACATTTGCTTATTCAGATGCTAACATGCCCTTGCAACATAAAATTAAGGCTTACTCTACCAGAGCAGTGTCTACATCCTCTGCCTTTTCTGCCAGACTTCCTATAGATAACATTTGCGCAGCAGCCACTTGGTCAAGACCTCATACCTTTATCACTCATTACAAATTTGACAGGACCTCCTTTGGGTCTGCTGTCCTGAAAAACATACTCCCTTGAACCACCCAAGATAGATGGTGCTTGGAATGCTACCCATTTGTAAGAATGAACGACGAGCCTAGAACAACTTCAGATAAAGAAGTTATGTACTTTCCATAATGTTCCATGTGAGTTGCTCATCTTGCCTTCATTCTTACCTCCTACCCCCTCCAGGGTATTTCAAAGACTGAGATGCTAGATTTTCCCTGGTTGCTGAACCCTTCTATAACTTTCTCTTATGGAGTGATAGAATGACATATGGTATTACATGCAGCGAATAAGATCGGAGTTAACTCTAGGTACATCATGGGATAGGGACTTGGCCTCCAGCTATCTGAAGACCTCAAGCTTTGTAGTAGGCCGACTCGGAGCCGAGGATTGGCTCCGAACCCATCTGTAAGAATGAAGGCGAGATGAACAACTCACAAGGAATGTTATGGTAAGTACATAACTTCTTTATTTGCATGCTGAGCATCTAGTACACCCACTAGTGCCCAGTATACCTAAAGTGCTGCATAACTTATCCACTGGCTTAACAAAATTACTGTGTACAATAATATCCTGTATGATGTTCTTCGTGTTTCACTGTTGCAGTCATAACTGTAGGGTGTTCCTGCCGGCAGGCAGCCTGAGGTCGGCCAGAATTCCAAAGTCTGGGTCCGGCGTCGGCTGTACCAGCAAGTACCCTGATGTCAGAACGCAGAGATATAAAGCTGACAGCCGACGCCATCTTCTCCAGTCTTCTTGCCGTGCGATGGAAAGCAGCTTGCAAGTCGTTGGTTGGCGCATTCAGGACAACGTTCTTTGATTGTCGTCGGTCCGAAGTTTTCTACTTCTCTTCTCAAGCTAAGTACCCCATTGGGGAAACCTTTTTCTTGCTCCTCCGATGTCAGAAAAAGTTAATAATTGTATATCGTGTGGAAAACAAATACCTCATAAAGATTTCCACTCTTACTGTCTACCTTGCTTAGGCCCTGACCACGACGTTTCTTGCTGTCGGTTCTGTGCCAGGTTTAATTCTCACACTATCAAGCGTAGGTACGATTGGGCCTTGAATTATTTCGGTAGACGATTCAATTATAGGATGTTGTCGGATACTTTACCGACAACCGGAATTCAAAAGAAACGCAAGGACAAGGATAGGCCTCCGAGGTCCAAACAAGATACTTTGCAGCCGGAGCCAGCTTCGGGTTCGGCGGTCGTCAGTGAGGCGCTTTTGCAGCCCCTGTCGTCCGCCACTTCGGAACCGATAGCCGACATGGACTCCCATGGGGAGCCTTCTAGGCCTAGTATTTTATCTGCTGCAGGACCTTCGGACGTCGCTCCTTCAGATGGGTCCGGAACCGCTGTGCAGGTACCGGCTTCTGAGGGGGTTTTCAGGCCTTCTCATATCACTATTTCTACAAAGACAAAGGCAAAGTCAAAGACTCCTATTAAACCAAGGGTTTCTTCTTAAGCTTCTTCGGATACAGCTCCCAAGTCCCAGAAGCAATTACTACAGATGGCTGAAGATTTACTGACAATGATTAGGGGTTCTCACCCTCCTCCAGAAAAAAGGCCTAGACAGGATATTCCTTATGATTCATCTGATCAGGCTTCTGTGTCTTCCGTCTCTTCCTCTGACCAGGATTATTCTTTTCCTCCTTATGAGGATTCTGATGCAGAGGACTGTATTCCCTCTGCTTCTCCCCCTGAAGATTTCTCTTTTGGGGAAACCTTACATGAGATGAGGGAGCATTTTCATTGGGAAGGTCAGGACTATTCTGCTTCCAAGAAGAGACTTAGGGAATTTCTCCTTCTCCCTCAACACAGACCTTTGGCTATTCCTCCTGTACTTGATATTGTGGATGATGCTTTTTCTGAAGCTAACCTGAATCCTGATTCCCTGCCGCCTGCTCCTTCTAAGCCTGATAGATTTTACAGAGCCCCTGACTCCCATCAATTCTTATTTAAGAACCCTTCTGCTGATCCTGAAACCATTTCTCAGGGTTCTAGGGCTGCTAAGGCCGCTTCATCTAAAAATCCTATTCCCTCTGAAAAGGATTCTCGTGCCTTGGACAGGTGGGGCAAAAAGGTTTACACTTCGGCTACTCTTTCTGTTAGAGCTTTAAATTGCCAGTTTCACATGTTCAAGTATCAGCAATTTCTTTTGTCTGTTTTAAAGCAAAGGCTCTCTACCTTTCCTGCATGTGCAGAGGACAAGGAATTACAGGATGTATTGCATGCAACTGAACAAGTTAGCAAACATAGTTTACATTGTGGTTTTGATGCCTTGGAAGCTTCTTGCAGGGCCGCAGCCTCTGGTACTGTTATCAGGAGACATGCTTGGCTTCGTGAGCAGAATTTACCTGAGCAGGTTAAGGCTAAACTGTTAGATGCCCCTGTTCAGCATGATGCTTTATTTGGATCTAAGGCTGAGGAGGTTATTAAAAAGATGGAAGAAAAAGCAAAATCTATGCAGACTGTTAAAGATTTTTTACAAATTCAGCCTCCTAGATTTTCTAGAAATTGGCCCTCCAAAAATTGGTCCTTTCCCACGTCTGACAGGCCTCAAAGGGGAAGATATAGACGCTCCAGAGGTCGGGCGCAGGCTCAGGCCTCTTACAGGTCAAGACAATGGACTGCTTCTTCACCTAGAAGGGGAGAAGACAGTCCTCAATCACAAAAGAAGCAGACCCAATGACTCTCTCCGTTGGGCTACAGGTCCTCCTTGCCTGGAAGCCCCTCTCTGAGGAAAACTTTCTCTTTTCTACCAAAATTGGACTCATATTACCCAGGACAAATGGGTTTTAGATGTAATTTTAAGAGGCTACAATTTCCACTTTCATACTCTGCCAAGGTCTTCGGGTTGGCCAGATCTGCCAAAACATCAATGGTCAGAGGCCTTAAATCAAGTGGACGCTTTATTGGCCATGAGAGAGCCATAGACCCTTTTCCACTTCCAGAGATGGGAAAAGGTTTTTACTCAAGACTATTTCTGGTCCCAAGGAAACAAAACTCATGGAGACCTATTCTGGACCTCTCAGTATTAAATACCTTTCTGGAGATTCCAAAATTCAAGATGCTTACTCTGCAACAACTTCTTCCCATGCTCTCCCAGGATGCTTGGATGGTGACATTGGACTTGAAGGAAGCCTATTTACACATTCCCATCAGACAGGAATGCAGAAAATACCTCAGATTCAAGGCAGGTTCGAGACACTTTCAATTCTCTGTACTGCCCTTTGGCTTATCTACTGCGCCCAGAGTCTTTACCAAGTGTCTGGCTCCAGTAGTAGCTTATTGCAGACTCCAAGGGATTCAAATTTACCCCTATCTGGACGACTGCCTTATTCAGGCGGACAGCAAGGATCTTTTACTTCAACATCTGCAGTTTGTTCAGCGTCTTCTCCTACTTCTGGGATTTTCAGTGAACACAAAAAAGTCACATTTGATCCCCTCTCAACAAATAATCTTTTTGGGAGCTCTTCTAAACACAAGCTTACAAAGGGCCTGCCTTACTCCAGAAAAGCAAGTACAGCTGGCATCAATTTTCAAGACCTTGGCTTACTTTAACTCAGCTCACTGCAAGGAAATTCCTGCAGACATTGGGCTACATGGCTTCTTGCATCCTGTTGATCCCAAATGCAAGGCTTCATATGAGAAAGCTTCAATGGTACCTAAAGAGTGTATGGTCTCAGCATTACCACAGCCTGGAAACAATGATACCTCTAATTCCCTGCCTCCAAAAAGAGTTCCTCTGGTGGTTCAGGGCTTGTGCTTTAACTGAAGGGAATCCCTTTCGTCTACCTCATCCTGCTCAGATCATAACCACAGACGCCTCGGATTATGCTTGGGGAGCTCATTACCTAAACAATTGCCAGCAGGGCTATTGGACAAAGAAGCTTCTTCCCTGGCACATCAACTTGAAGGAAATGTTGGCAGTCCAAAATGCTCTTCTAGCCTTCCAGAATCTTTTGCAACCAGGCCATCTTCTGATTCGCACAGACAATACCACAGTCATTTGGTATATAAACAAGCAGGGGGGGCTATCACTCATACCCCCTTTGCAGACTAGCCATGAGTGTATGGGACACAGCTCTAAATCTGAATCTGCATCTTCAAGCTCAATTCATTCCAGGAAAACAGAATCTCTTAGCAGACAGCCTAAGCAGAAATCTTTTGGATCCTCACGAATGGATGCTGGACCCCAACGTATTCAGCAGAATTACGGCAGTTTGGGGTTGCCCTCGGATAGATCTGTTTGCATCTCATCTCAATCATCAGCTGCCTCTCTTTTGCACCAGGTCCTTCCACAAAACAGCTTGGAAAGTGGATGCCCTGTCTTTCAGCTGGAGGAATCTTTCGGGATATGCCTTCCCTCCTCTTCCTCTTCTGCCTCGGGTGTTACTGAAAATAAAACAGGACAAACCCAAGATTATCATTTTGATAGCTCCAAATTGGCCTCGGCAGTTTTGGTATCCAACTTTAAGACACCTGTTCTTGGAACCTCCATGGATTCTGCCTCTGTTTCCTTCTCTTCTGTCCCAGCATCAGGGTCAGATGCTACACTCTCAAATCAAGACTCTTTGCCTGGCAGCTTGGCTCTACAAGGGCCTTTGATTCCTTCTGCTTTTCCCAAACAAGTTTTGGATGTTCTCTTAGAAGCTAGGCACCCTAGCACTAGAAAATCTTATGCTTCTAAACGGAAAATATTTTGTATTTGGATGCGGGATCGAGGTTCTGATCCTCTTTTACCTGACATTTCTTCCATTTTACTTTACCTCTCAGACCTTTTGCTTAAAGGCCTCTCCTTTTCTTCCATTAAAATCCATGCTTCTGCTATCTCGGCTCATTACAACACTGATCCCCCCCATCTTCTCTCACCAGCTGGTGAGACAATTCTTGAGAGGGGCTAAGAATTTAAGACCTCCCAGAACTCCTCCTGTTCCTGCTTGGGATCTTAATTATGTTTTGGAAAAACTAACTTTACCTCCCTTTGAGCCTGCTGCTGCTTCGGATATCAAGTTCTTATCCTGGAAGACAGCTATTTTATTAGCTTTGACTTCTGCCAGAAGGGTGTCAGAGTTGCAAGCTCTCATGGCTGTGGAACCATACCTTATTTTCCACCAAGACAGAGTTGCCTTGAGGACCAATCCTACATTTATGCCTAAGGTGATTTCTAAAGTGGCTTTAAATCAGACTATTCACCTTCCTACTTTCTTTCCAAATCCTCAAAACAAAGGGGAAAGGATTTTACATTCATTGGACGTACACAGACAACTACAGTTTTACCTGGACAGAACTAAAGATTTCAGAAAATCTGATCAGTTGCTTATCTCTTATGCCTCCAGTTCTCTAGGCAAGGCTATTTCTAAACAAACTATTTCCAAATGGATTGCTCATGGGATAAGGTTTTGTTACTCTCACTTTGGGAAGCAGATTCCAGGTACTGTTAGAAGTCATTCTACTAGAGCAGCTGCCACTTCAGCAGCTTTTCTCAGAGGAGTTCCTACCAAGGACATTTTGGAAGCTGCCACTTGGAGTTCAGTGCATACTTTTTCTAAGCACTATAATCTCCCTTTGTATTCTAAGTCTAGGGCAGGTTTTGCCTCTGCTGTCTTGCAGGGTCTTCTGGCTGCCCCTTCTTCTGCATAACCTCCTCCCTCATCACAGCTTTGGGATTCCACCCTACAGTTATGACTGCAACAGTGAAACACGAAGAACATAGTACAGTTGTGTACACCTACCATAAATGTAGATGTTCGAGTGTCTTCACTGTTGCAGTCATTCCCCACCAATCCCCTCTTATTTTTTGCTTGTTCTATCTTCCTCTTCTTTTGTGGTGTATTTGTGTTTCCTTTTTGGACACCCTTTGGTTACTTTGGGGGACTTCTGACATCTGGGGCAAGAAAGGCTGGAGAAGATGGCGTCAGCTGTCAGCTTTATACCTCTGCGTTCTGACGTCAGGGTACTTGCTGGTACAGCCGACACTGGACCCAGACTTTGGAATTCTGGCCGACCTCGGGCTGCCTGCCGGCAGGAACACCCTACAGTTATGACTGCAACAGTGAAGACACTCGAACATCTACATTTATGGTAGGTGTACACAACTGTACTTTCCTACCTCTTGTGTGCGAAAATATAGGAAACCTACATAATGTATCACAAAATACTTTGACTTTAAATAAAAATGGCCAAAAATGCTTGATTATCTTAACTTGTTCATGTGAAGAAACATTGTAAGAAATGACTATATATATTTGCCTGACTTCTGACTTATCTTGTCTAGTATTACTGCCAGCATGTCTTCTGTAGTGTTTCATAACAGAGGTACTGGCTGCTGACAAATTATTTTATACCAATGAATTATTTTTTAGTTTAACCAGTGCCTTCTGGATATCTTTCATGAAGTAACCCCTTCTTAAGAACATATTTATAGAAGTACACATTTCCTTTTAGAATAGCTGGCCAGGAGTTCAGGCATATCAGTGGCTTTTGGTCCTAAGTAATTAAGGGTGAAGTCTCCAAGAATGATTAGGTTACAGTTTTCAGGAGTTTTGGCATATATTTGTTGGATGAGGATACTGACTGTTAGTAGTGATACTGATGGAGGTGATTGTGGGGTTAAGGTTGTCTTTGAAGAGAATTAATGTTTCATCCTAGGATGTTCTTCATGTTTCACTGTTGCAGTCATCACATTTGGGTTATCTGCTTGCAGTAGCCCTCAGTCAGCCTGATTATCAAAGTCTTGGGTCCTGCATCGGTTGCTGTCTGATCTTCCGTGACGTCAGGTAGTCAGGAGTATAAAGCATGCAGCTGACACCATTACATCAGTTCACAAGTGCTGGTCGGCCGACTCCTGAAATCTTCATTTTTGAGTTTCAGAACTGAAGTCTTCAACTAAAGCTAAATACCCCTTTGGGAAAACGTTTTCTTGCTCTAAACTGATGTCAATAAAAGTCAATAATTGTATTTCTTGTGGAAAGCAAATACCAAGATTTTCATTCGTACTGTATTCCTTGCCTAGGCCTTGACCATGACGTACTTCACTGTCAGCTTTGTGCCTTATTTAAGCAATGAACTATTTGTCAGTATATTTATGCTTCTAAATATTTTGGTACTCTGTTCAGTTATCCAGATGTCTTCAGTAAGCCATCCGACTACCGACATTCCATAAAAACGCAAAGATAAAGACAGAGAGAGGCAGCCTAGGTCCAAAGCTGCCGACGACACTTCTCCTAAGCCAGTTCGCCTGTTCTCAGTGAGGTGCTTTACCAGCCCCTGATACTTGCTACTTCAGATTTGCAGGCCTGTACTGAGACCCATTTGGAATCCGGTATGCCGCGAGATTCTTCAACTTTTGAACCTGTGGATGTCTCTACACCAGCTCCTGAGGGTGTATTCAGGCCTACTGACTTGCATATTACACCAACGCCATCTTATTTTTCAAGGCCTAAAACTTGAACCATGCCTTGAAAACAGACGCCCAGACCGCATGGTCAGGCCTCTATGCCTAAAAAACAAAGAAGAATGGCTGAAGACCTTATTACTTTAATCAGGAGAAGCCAACCTTCCCCCTCTAAGAGACCGAGGACTGAAACTGCTTATGATACTTCTGACCAGGATTCTGAAATTTCTGTTTCCTCTGATGACCAGGATTTACCTTTGTCTACCTGTGAGGATTCTGATGCAGAGGACTCTATTCCCTCTGCTTCCCCCCAGAGGATTTCTCTCTTGGTGAAACCTTGCATACTCTTGGAGAGCATTTTCGCTGGGAAAGCCAGGATTACTCTGATTCTAAAAAGAAGCTTAGGGATTTCTTACTCCTGCCCCAACACAGGCCTTTAGCTATCCCTCCTGTACTAGACATTGTTGATGATGCCTTTTCGGAATCTAGCTTGGCCGCTGACTCTTCACCTCCTGCTCCCAGAAAACCTGATAGATATTGCAGGGTTCCTGACTCTCAAGTTCCTTTTTAAAAATCCTACTGCTGATCCTGAGACCATTTCACAGGGACCCAAGGGCATTAAGGCTACTATTGCCAAAAATCCTTCCCCCTCTGATAGAGACTCCAGGGAACTGTATAGATGGGGTAAGAAGGTATACACTTCTGCTACCTTGGCCATTAGGGCTTTAAACTGCCAGTTTCATATGTTGAAATATCAGCAGCATATTATTGGATTGCTTAAACAGAAAATTATGTTGATTCCTGACTGTGCTGAAAATAAGGCTTTACAGGATTTAATGCATTCTGCTGAACAGGTTGGAAAACATACTTTGCAATGTGGTTTTGATTCACTAGAGGCATCTTGCAGGGCTGCTGTCACTGGGTCTGTACTTAGAAGGCATGCTTGGTTAAAGGAGCAATCTTTGCCAGATCGTGTTAAAGCTAAATTGCTGGATGCTCTCTTAAATTAGTACCACCTGTTTGGCAACAAAGCAGAAGTTCTTAAAAAGATGGAGGAAAAAGCTAAATCTATGCAAACTGTTAGATTTCCTACAAGTACAGCCTCCAAGATTTAGTAGGCATTTGCCCTTTAAGAATTGGTCCTTTCCTGCCTCTTCCAGGCATTCTCAGTCCAAACCCAGAACCAGCAGAACACCCAGGCTTCAGTCCCAGGGTACGCACAGGACTAAGCAGTGGGGGGGCTTCCACTTCCAAATCAGGGAGTAGTAAGACTTACCCCTATGGTAAGCTGTCTCAATGACTCAACTTTAAAACTTCCAGTCCCTTCTCAACTGACTGCTCCTTTAGGGGGAAAGATTGCTCTGCAGCCAAAAAACTGGGAACTCGTTACCCAGGACAAATGGGTTTTAAATAGAGTTTCCCAAGGATACAGATTTCACTTCCACACGTTACCAACCCCAAATGGTTGGCCAGACCTACACCCAAATCAGTGGGCAGAGTCTCAAAAGCAAGTAGTCTCTCTCTTAAGCATAAAGGCTATTCAAACTGTACCAGAAGAGGAAAAGGGACAAGGTTTTGACTCGACTTTTCCTGGTACCCAGAAAAGACAACTCATGGTGTCCTATCCTGGACCTTTCTATCTTAAACACCTTTTTGGTGTTTCCAAAATTCAAGATGCTAATTCTTCAACAGTTGTTTCCTATGCTAGGCAAAGATGCCTGGTTGGCAACACTGGATTTAAAGGACGCCTACCTTTACATCCCAATCAGGGAATCTTGCAGAAGATGCCTACACTTCAAAGCAGGCTGCATGTACTATCAGTTCTCTGCACTGCCGTTTGGTTTATCTACTGCGCCCAGGGTATTCACAAAGTGCCTAGCTCCAGTAATTGCATTTTGCAGGCAAATATTCAAATATACCCATACCTGGACAATTGTCTAATTCAGGCAGAAAGCCAGGACATACTTTTGAATCATCTGGCATTTGTACAAAGGATTCTAACTTGTCTGGGGTACACCATAAACGAAAAGAAATCACATCTGGTACCCTGTCAACAAATTATATTCCTGGGAGCAAGCTTGAACACAACTTCCCAGATGGCTTTCCTCATACCAGAGAAACAAATTCATTTGGCAACTTACTTCAAACTAGTGGCCACAAAAACCCTGCTATATCTGCAAGGCAAATACTGCAAGCCTTGGGGTTCATGGCATTCTGCATTCTAATTCCATATGCAAGACTGCATATAAGGAAACTACAATGGTATCTAAAAAGCCTATGGTGTCACCAATCTCAGGATCTAGAAGCAATGATTCCTATCCTACCTTGCCTACGGTTAGAGTACTTTTGGTGGGCAGAGGCCTGCCACCAAAACAAGGGACTACCATTCACTCTACCCCCTGCCGCCCAAACCCTAACTACAGATGCATCAGACTATGCATGGGGGGGGGGCTCACCTGGTAGGGAAGTGCATTCAGGGCAAATGGAACCCAAATCAAATGCACCTGCATATCAGTCAAAAAGAAATGTTAGCTGTACAGAATGCTCTGACAGCCTTCAAGGACCACATTCTTCCAGGACAACTAATGGTAAAGACGGACAATACCACTGTTATGTGGTACATAAACAAGCATGGGGTACCCACTCTTACCCCCTCTGCAGACCAGCCATGGCTCTGTGAAACACGCCCTTGAGCTACCAAGTGCATCTACAGGCTCAATTCCTGCCAGGAAAACTAAATACACTGGCAGACGAACTAAGCAGAAATCTCATGGACCCACACGAGTGGAAACTGGAACCAAAGACTTTCAACATGTTGATAAACGGATGGGGGAGCCCAGATATAGACCTGTTTGCCTCCCCCCAGAACTACCAATTGGACAAATTCTGCACAAGGCGTCCCCACAAACAAGCTTGGAAAGTGGATGCTCTGTCTTTCAGCTGGAAAAATCTTATCAATTTATGCCTTTCCTCCTCTGCCTCTCCAAAGTACTACTAAAGATCAAACAGGACAAACCAAGGACAATACTGATTCCACTAGACTGGCCACACCAACACTGGTACCCTCTCTTGCGCAGTGTGTCACTGCTGACTCCATGGCACCTGCCTCAGACCCCTACACTGCTGTCACAGCAGGAGAACGAGATTCTGCACCCTCAGCTTCAAACCCTGAACCTGGCAGCCTGGATAATTACCTAATTTATCCATTAACATCCCTCAGTAAACAAGTGTCGGATGTCATTTTGGAGGCAAGGAGGCCTAGTACTAGAAAATCTTATGCTGAAAAATGGAAAATATTCTGTGCCTGGAACCAAACTCAAAGGATGGGCACAACAGTGCCCAATTTACCTCAGATTCTTCAATAATTAACTGAGATGCTTCACAAGGGCCTTTTTTCCTACATCAAAATTCACACCACAGCCATTTCAACTTATTACAACACAGAACCACCCCTCTTCTCTCATCCACTGCTCAAGCAATTCCTCAGAGGGGCCAAAAAAGTAAGACCACCCAGGAGAGCCCCAACTCCAGCCTGGGACCGTAACTTTGTATTGGAAAAAACTCACTCTTCCTCCTTTTGAGCCAGCTGCAAGTGCAGAGTTAAAATTCCTTTCTTGGAAAACCGCCTTCCTTTTAGCAATCACTTCAGCAAGAAGGGTATCTGAATTACAGGCCCTTATGGCAGTGGAGCCTTTCATCATCTTTCATGCGGACCGAGTGTCCCTCAGGACCAATCCCTCCATGCCAAAGGTGGTATCCAGTGTGGCTCTTAATCAGTCCATTCATTTGCCTACCTTCTTTTTTCTAATCCACAGAACAAAGGGGAATGGATACTGCACTTCTTAGATGTGTACAGACAACTTAGATTTTACTTGGACAGGACTAAACCTCAAAGGAAATATGAACAACTACTGGTGGCATTTGCTGCAGGGGCAGAGGAGAAGGCTACTTCAAAGCAAACCATTTCTAAATGGATAGGCCATTGCATTCATTTCTGCTATAAGCACCATGGAAAACCTATCCCACAGGGGATTAGACCCATTCAACCAGGGCTGCATCTACCTCTACAGCCTTTCTCAGAGGTGTCCCCACTAGGGACATCCTAGAAGCTGCTAACTGGAGTTCTGTACATACTTTCACTAAGCATTACCATTTGCCAATTTTCTCTAAATCCAGAGCTGGCTTTGCCACTGCAGCCTTGCAGGGCCTTATAGCTGGTTCTAATGCTGTCTACATTCCTCCTATCATCCTTAGCTTTGGGAATCTACCAAAACGTGATGACTGCAACAGTGAAACACGAAGAACATAGTACAGTTGTGTACACTTACCTTAAATGTAGATGATGTTCGTGTTACACTGCTGCAGTCATTACACTTGGGTTGTCCTGCAGTCGGGCGGTTCCCCAGTCGGCCTGAGTTCCAAAGTCTCGGTCAGGCTTCGGTTGCTGTCACCTCTTCCCTGACGTCAGTGCAACAGGGGTATATAAGATGCAGCCGATTCCATTTTCTTCACACGTGGTGCCCGAAGCAAAAGCAGTTCGCAAGTGCCGGTCGGCCGACTCCTGAGATTTTCGTTCCGAATCCAGAACTGAAATCTTCTACAAAGCTAAGTACCCCGTTGGGGAAACGTTTTCTTGCCTCAGACCGATGTCAGTAAAAGTTAATAACTGTATTTCTTGTGGGAAGCAAATACCTCATAAGGATTTCCATTCCTATTGTATCCCATGCCTAGGCCCAGACCACAATGTCACTGGTTGTCGGTTTTGTGCTAGGTTTAACAAGCGCACTGTTAAATGTCTGTTTGATTTCGCCCGACATTATTTTGGCAGAAAATTTAATTACACCATGCTGTCGGAACTTCCGACGTCCGGAATACATAAAAGCGCAAAGACAAGGACCAGCATCCAAGGCCCAAAACTGACGACAAGGCCTCTTCTAGGCCGGTCGCCGGTTCTACGGTTTTCGCAGCCCCTGACGACCGCTTCTGCAGAACCACAAGCCGCCTCCGACTCCCACATGGAGATGGCTGGGCCTTCAGACGCACAAGTTTTTCAGCCTACCGAGGCTAACCGTTCAGAGGGATCCGGAGTAGCTGAGCAACCCGAAGCTTCAGAGGGTGTTTTCAGACCTACTCAGTTAACCATTAAACCCCCTGTTAAGTCTAAGCCTCCTTTAAAAACAAAGAAATAAATACAGCATTCTCCAGGACAGGCCTCCATGCCTAAGAAACAAATGCTCAAAATGGCCGAAGATCTAATCACTCTGATCAGGGGGTCCCATCCCCCTCCTGATAAAAGGCCCAGACAGGATGCAGACTATGACTCATCTGACCAGGTGTCCATTTCTTCAGATTCATCCTCAGACCTAGGATATTCTTTATCCCCTTTTGATGACTCTGATGCTGAGGAATCAATTCCATCAGCCTCTCCGCCTGAGGACTACTTCTTTGGGGAAACCTTACATACCATGAGAGAGCAGCATTTCCATTGGGAAGGCCAGGATTACTCTGAATCCAAGAAAAGGCTCAGAGACTTCCTGTTATTACCTCAACACAGACCCCTTGCTATTCCGCCAGTGTTAGACATTGTAGATGATATGTATACTGAATCCAGCTTAAATCCTGACTCCTTACCTCTAGCCCCGGTTAAACCTGACAGTTACTACAGAGTCCCTGACTCACACAAATTTCTGTATAAAAGCCCGGTTGCTGACCCTGAAACTATTTCTCAGGGACCCAAAGGGATTAAGGCCTCATCAGCAAAAAATCCAGTCCCCCTTTGACAGAGATTCCAGAGCATTGGACAGATGGGGAAAGAAAGTATATATGTCTGCAACCTTAGCAATGAGAGCCTTAAATTGCCAGTTTCACGTGCTAAAATATCAGCAATTTTTGATGTCTCAGTTCAAACAAAAAATGCTTCCAGATTCAGATCCTCTTAATTTTAAAGAAATGCAGGATTTATTGCATGCAGCTGAGCAAGTGGGAAAGCATACTTTGCAATGTGGTTTTGATTCTTTAGAGGCCTCCTGTAGAGCAGCAGTTACAGGCTCTGTCATTAGAAGGCATGCTTGGTTAAAAGAACATACGTTACCAGATCATGTTAAAGCAAAATTATTGGATGCACCTTTGCAGCAGGATGTGTTAT
The DNA here is from genome assembly GCF_019279795.1 of Protopterus annectens. Lineage (NCBI taxonomy): Eukaryota > Metazoa > Chordata > Ceratodontiformes > Protopteridae > Protopterus > Protopterus annectens. The sequence goes on from NC_056737.1 coordinate 42,266,504, forward strand.
TTGGAGTAAAGGCAGAAGAGGTATTAAAGAAAATGGAGGATAAGGCAAAATCTGTGCAAACGGTAAAGGATTTCTTACAGGTTCAGCCACCAAGATTTAGCAGAAATTGGCCAACAAAGAATTGGTGCTTTCCTTTTACAGACAGACCTCAAAGGGCAGATACAGACGTCCAAGAGGTAGAGGTCAACCATAAGGTCCTTACAGGTCTTGATAATGGGGTGCACAAGGCCAGAAAGAAGGGGAAGACAGGCCCCAACCATATAAAAAACAGCCTCAATGACTTCCCATTACAGCTGCCAAACAACTCTCTCTTGGCAGCCCCCTTGGGAGGAAAACTGGCACTTTTCTATCACAACTGGCATTGGATCACCAAAGACAAATGGGTTCTCAACATTGTATCTCAAGGTTACAGGTTCCACTTTCACACTCTGCCATGATTAAAAGGAATGCCAAATCTGCCACCAAATCAATGGGCAGAGGCTCAAAAACAAATTACAGCACTCATGGAAATGAGAGCTATTCAAGAGGTACCACCGCAAGAGCAAGGACAAGGATTTTATTCAAGACTCTTTCTGGTTCCCAGAAAGGACAAAGCCTGGAGGCCTATTCTGGATCTTTCTTCTCTAAACACTTACCTGGATGTTCCGAAATTCAAAATGTTGACACTACAGCAGCTTCTTCCCATGCTGGGCAAGAAAGCCTGGCTCGTGACCTTGGATCTCAAGGAGGCATACCTGCATGTCCCTATCAGACAAAACTGCAGAAGATACCTCAGATTCATAGCAGGTTCGATGCACTATCAATTCTCTGCACTGCCCTTTGGCTTATCTATTGCGCCCAGGGTCTTCACAAAGTGCCTAGCACCAGTAATTGCATTTTGCAGACAGAAAGGAATTCAAATTTATCCGTACCTGGACGACTGCCAGATTCAAGCAGAGAGCAAGGACATTCTTCTAGAGCATCTGGCGTTTGTAAAAAAGTTGCCTGGGGTACACAGTAAACGAAAAGAAATCAAAACTAGTGCCCTCACAAGAGATAATATTCCTGGGTGCCAGCTTGAACACAATGACCCAGATGGCTTATCTCACGCCAGACAAGCAAAGACAACTGACTCAATACTTTCAATTGATGGCAACAAAAACCCAACTCCCTGCAAGAAAAATTCTGCAGGCCTTGGGTTACATGGCATCCTGCATACTACTAATTCCATATGCCAGACTGCATATGAGGAAACTACAATGGTACCTAAAGAGTGTATGGTCTCAACACTGTCAGTTTGGAAACAGTTATACCACTAATTCCTTGCCTTCAACAGGAGTTTCGATGGTGGGCTCTAGCTTGTCACCTCAACAAGGGACAGCCTTTTACTCAACCCACAGCCAGGCAAACACTGACAACAGATGCATCGGATTACACCTGGGGAGCACACATGGCAGGAAAATGTATTCAGGGCAAGTGGCCTGCAGAACAAAGGCATCTTCATATCAATCAAAAAGAGATGTTATGCCCTTATAGCTTTCAAGGACCTGCTGCATCCAGGACAACTATTACTAAAGACTTATGTGGTACATAAACAAGCAAGGGGGCACTCACTCCTACCCCCTCTGCAGACAAGCCATGACCTTGTGGAACACAGCTCTAAACTATCAAGTTCATCTAAAAGCACAATTCCTGTCAGGAGAGAAGAACACACTGGCAGACGACTTGAGCAGAAACATCATGGACCCCCACGAATGGGAATTGAACCCACAAATATTCAGAATGATAACACAGAAATGGTGGAGCCCGGACATAGATCTGTTTGCATCCCCAATGAACTGCCAGCTACAGAAATTCTGCACAAGGAGTTATCATCCACAAGCATGGAAAGTGGATGCCCTCTCATTCAGCTAGAAAAACCTACAAGTATACGCTTTCCCCTCGACTACCTCTCCTTCCAAAGGTTCTCATAAAAGCCAGGCAAGAAGAGCCAAAGATGATCCTGATTGCTCCAGACTGGCCACGCCAGCACTGGTACCCAATCTTAAAGAATTTAGCACAAGAACCACCCTGGATATTGCCTCAAATCCCACATCTGCTGACTCGGCACAACAATCAGATACTTCAGTCAGCTAAAGATTTTAAACCTAGCTGCATGGAAAATGCCTTAGTCAAGCAAGCAATGCCTCTCTCCAAAGCTGTTATGGACGTCATTCTGGAGGCCAGAAGGCCTAGTACCAGGAAAGCCTTTTCGGATAAATGGAAGAGATTCTGTGCCTGGAACCAGGCTCACAGCCTTGACCCTTTTGTCATAAACATTCCTCAGATTCTACAATATTTAACTGAGATGCTGGACAAAGGTCTCTCTTTTTCATCCATCAAGATCCAAGCCTCTGCCATCTCTGCTCATTACAACACTGATCCACCAATTTTCTCTAATCCTTTGCTAAAACAGTACCTCAGAGGGGCTAAAAACATAAGACCGCCCCGTAGAGCACCTACTCCAACTTGGGGTCCTCAAGTTTGTTTTGGAAAAATTTACTTTACTTCCCTTTGAGCCAGCTAACGCAGTAGAATTAAAATATATTTCCTGGAAAACTGCTCTGCTCCTGGCAATAACATCAGCTCGAAGAGTTTCAGAATTACAGGCACTAATGGCAGTGGAACCTTTCCTCATTTTCACCAGGACAGGGTGTCCTTAAGAACTAACCCTACATTTATTCTAAAGGTGGTTTTAAGTGTGGCTCTAAACCAAACTATTCACTTGCCAACTTTTTATCCAAAACCACAGAATAAAGGGGAGAGACTACTGCATTCTTTGGACATTCACAGGCAGTTACGCTTCTACTTGGACAAAACCAAAGCTTTCAGAAAATCTGAGCAATTACTGGTAGCATATGCTGCAGGAGCACAGAGAAAAGCCATTTCAAAACTGTTTCAAAATGGATAGGACATTGCATACGTTTCTGCTACACATACCATGGGAAACCTATGCCTAGCAGCATTAGATCTCACTCCACCAGGGCAACAGCCACTTCAACTGCCTACCTCAGAGGAGTGCCTACCAAGGATATTTTGGAAGCAGCAACATGGAGTTCTGCGCATACCTTCACCAAACATTACCATCTGCCTTTATACTCTAAATCCAGAGCTGGCTTTGCCACTGCTGTGCTGCAGGGCCTTATAGCCACACCTAATGCCTTATAGAACCAGCCACCCTACCTCAGCTTTGGGATTCTACCCAAGTGTAAGAAGCAGTGTAACACGATGAACATAGTACAGTTTTGTACCTACTATAAATGTAGATGTTTGAGTGTATACACTGCTGCAGTCCAGGTTACCCTCCCTTCTTACTTGCTGGTACGTACCTATATCTTCTACCCTTTACTACCTATGGGGAGTATTTGCTGGTAACTAAAAGTTGTTGTTTGCTTTTCCTATCTATGTTTTATTAGCAATTTGAATTGCCTACCCATTTGGGGGCACCTGACATCTGGGGCAAGAAAAACTGAAGAAAATGGCATCTGCTGCATCTTATATACCCCTGTCACACTGTCGTCAGGGAAGAGGCGACATCAACCGACGCCAGACCGAGATTTTGGAACTCAGGCCGACTGGGAAACTGCCTGACGGCAGGATAACCCAAGTGTAATGACTATAGCAGTGTATACACTCTAACATCTACATTTATGGTAGGTACAAAACTGTACTTTCGAGTGTATTCTCTGTTGCAGTCCAGGTTACCCTCCCTCCAGCCCCCTAACTTCTTTTGGCTATATCTCTACTCTCCTTTTCTATGCTTAAAAGCATCTTTTTGTTGAAGGTATAACCTTGTGTGTATATTTATATTTATTTATATATATATATATATATATATGTCTATATATATATATATATATATATATATATATGTATATATATATGTATATATATATGTGTATATATATATGTATATATATATATATATGTATATATATATATATATGTATATATATATATATATATATATATATATATATATATATATATGTATATATATATATATATATATATATATATATATATATATATATATATGTATGTATATATATATATATATATATATATATATATATATATATATATATATATATATATATATATATATATATATATATGTATATATATATATATATATATGTATATGTATATATATATATATATATGTATATGTATATATATATATATATATATGTATATGTATATATATATATATATATGTATATATATATATATATATATATGTATATATATATATATATATATGTATATATATATATATATGTATATATATATATATATATATATATATGTATATATATATATATATATGTATATGTATATATATATATATATATATATATATATATATATATATATATATATATATATATATATATATATATATATATATATATATATGTATATGTATATATATATATATATGTATATATATATATATGTATATGTATATATATATATGTATATATATATATATATGTATATATATATATATATATATATATATATGTATATATATATGTATATATATATATATATATATGTATATATATATATATATATATATATATGTATATATATATGTATATATATATATATATATATATATGTATATATATATATATATATATGTGTATATATGTATATATATATATATATATATATATATATATATATATATATATATATATATATATAAATTGCTTCCCATTAGGGTGGCACCTGACATCTGGGACAAGAAAAACTGATGTAATGGCGTCGGCTGCATGCTTTATACCCCTGACTACCTGATGTCATGGAAGATGAGACAGCAACCGATGCAGGACCCAAGACTTTAATAATCAGGCCGACCGAGGGCTACTGCATGCAGATAACCCAAATGTGATGACTGCAACAGTGAATACACTCGAGCATCTACATTTATGGTAAGTGTACACAACTGTACTGTTTTGTCTAGTCTGTAATCCTGTAGGTATGACTAGTTTGGTGTGAAGTGGTGAAGACTAGGGGTGTCACATTTCAGCCATGTTTCTCTAATAGCTATAATGTTGAGATTATGTTGTATAGACCTCGCAACCATACCAAATTGGTGTAACAAAAACGGAGGTCTAACCACGATCAGGTAAACACAGTCCAAAAAATATACTAGCAAAACTCCGTAGTAAAAGCAGAAGGTAATTTATTCCAAGGACAAACAGATAAGCGCTTTCGCGTGGGTCACCCCACGCTTCTTCAGATAACAATGTACATCATAAAGTATCTTTAAATATAAAAATGCGCGGGAAAAACCTTTTTAAAAAAAACAATTAATCAATTAAGCAATTAAAACAATATCAATTATGAAAGACACAATGTAAAATTTCTCTAAAACTGCTAAGCATAGCTAATGGAACACTACTACTGTGCCGTTTAGTTCATTAGTTAAATTAAAAATACATTATGCTAGCGTATATATTAAATATTGTAATGTATCCGATCACTTTAAAATTCATGTATATCGTTCTATCTTTGTTGTAACATTCAAAGCTCCCCCTTTTTCTTTTAAAATTAACGGGAAGGATGAGCATTATTAGGTAGAAGTTTGTCTAACTCAAATAATCTACCTAACTATATACGTTTCACTAACAATAAAAATGTCTTAGTGATCAGAGTCCCAAATAAGGCATATGTTTAACATACATGCGAGTAGGAGCGATCGCCACCCCAGACTGTCACTCCAAGTCATAAATAGTCCCACTGTCCTAAAGACATTCTTTCAAAAAACATGTATATGTACAACGCTGCAGATCACTCAATCATCTCACAGGATCCCGTATCCCAAAATTCACTGTTGATCGCTTGGCTACTGACAATAGCATATAGTGTGTTATGGAGAACCATACCAAATTCTTAGGTTTTAACTGGTTTTGAGGCCAAAATAATGGTGTGCCATGAATTCCCGAGTGGCCTCTTTAATTTCCAAATTTCCTGGGGTTTTTGTTTTTCAAAAGATTTTTTGGGGCAAATATTTTGCTGATGTCATCACATGCAGGGGGAGTGCATGATGAGATCAGCCATGAGCGTACTACTGTCTGACTGTGTTTTCGTGCAGCAACATGTATGGGTGAAAGAACCGGCAAACCTTTCACTTAAAATCCACTCTGTACTTTTTCCTGTCTGCAGTATGCTTAATTTGCTGAGCAACTGCTGTCCACCATAAGTGTTCTTAATTTGCTGGAGTATGCTTAATTTGCCAAGGGTTCATTTGAAAGTGTCTATGCTTAATTTGCTGATGGTTCCATTCTGAAGTGCCGTTTGCAACGCCACTGCTGCTGCTGCTTATTTAGTAAGTGTTTTTATTGCTATTTAGGGAGTGTTCCTACTTATTTAGGGAGAGGTTTGCAATGCTGCTGCTGCTCAGTGTTCTTAATGCTTTTCCATTCTGACGTGCAGGTGTGGAGTTTGTTTTCCACTGCAGTAGAGTTTATGGTTTACTCTGCTTTAGGAAGTGTGTTCATATTGCTTATCCATTCTGAATATTTAGGGAGTGTCATTTAGGGAGAGGTTTGCAATGCTGCTGCTTAGTGTTTGTTTTTATTGCTTATCCATTCTGAGGTTTGCAATGCCGCATAGGGAGTGTGTGTCCACGTTCTTATTGCTTATCCATTCTGACAGTGCTTGTCATTTAGGGAGAAGTTTGCAGTGCTGCTGCTTCAGTGTTCTTAAAGGTGTGTGTGTGTCTGTATAAAATACCCCAGTTAGGTATAACTGGTGGTTAGAGTTACTCAGACTCAAACCCTGTGCCTTGGGTACAATGAGCAAGAGCCTAAATTCTCTAGCCATACCGCCACTTGTGATTCAAGGAGTTAAGTCCAAAGTTTTATAGAGTTTGGCTCATACTTGTGGTCTGTTTGTCTTACAATTTGTATTTTTCTGGCAAATCAGTGAGAACTGAATTCATTAAGTAATTATAGCCATTTAATTTTCAGTCTTCCTAACTTTCAAGAAGTGCATAGTAACATAGAAAAGTTGCTAGAATAAATAATGTTATGTAGTCCAATCTCGCCTACATTCTTACTCACGAGTTTGGAGCCGAATATTGGCTCAGACTCGGCCAACTTTTTTTTTCTAGCACAAAGTCTCGTATTGGCTGGGCTAAACAGGTATCCCATGTTGCACTGCTCTATAGCCCCAGATCTCGTTTGCCACTCGTGTAGCTAGGACATGGTCTCGCTTGGCTGTGGCTAAGTACCTCTAAATTTCTATTTTCTCTTCAGAAAATTGTTGCTAGTCTAACAAAAGCTATTTTCATAGCTATTTCTTCTGGTTTACTGTTTAAATTTTGTTGAAGTGTTGTTTGTGTGTGAGTTGGTATCCCTAACTGGTCCGGTGTGCTAGGCCCGTTTAAATTAGAGGACCTAGTCCTCCTTTTTTGTGTAGAGTTTTTACCTTACACTTTCCTGGTTTTAATGAGTAGTTTTCCTGGTTGAGTTGTGTGTTGTAGGGTTTCAAAGAACCGTTTAACTTAGAGGCTTTTTAAGGTTTTGTGTGTAGTGATAGCCGAAAAACAGCAAGGCGGGAAACTAAGTCATCTCCTTGGTCTTGGTGTTGAGTAGTTTAGTTAAGATGTCTAAGGATCAAAAGGAACATAAACCTTCGGGTTTTAAGAAATGTTCCAAATGTAACTACGAGATGTCCATTACGGACGGACATTCCGTATGTATGTATTGCCTAGGAGCAATTCATTTGCAAGAATCCTGTAGCTTCTGCCATGCCTTCAGTCCGAGGGTGCTACAGGAAAGAAAAAATAAACTTATATTGAAGGGACTCCTAAAACCTTTGTTTGAGGAGTCGTTAGACTCTACTTCTAGTACCCAGTTCAAGTCTAAGGCTTCGAAGGCGAAGAAAAGGTCTCCGGCTCAGTCTGTCTCCTCGGAGCCACCGGAGACAACTTCTAAACTGGACTCTACCTCCTTGGCTCCTCTGTCCTCGGGGCCGCAGGAGGTATCTGTTGTGCTGGAATCGACCTCGGCTCCAATTTTATTGGAACCCATTCGGAGCTGGTCTCCCAGTGTTAGACATGGTTCTCCTGATAGGAGATCCCAATCCCCCTCTCTGTCCTCCAAATCCTCCAGGCTTTCCAATTTGTATGTTGATAGGGTGGTTCAGAGGCTCCTGCAGTCGCTGGTGTTGGCTAAATTATTTTTGGCTCCGACCCAGTCAGCTCCGGAGCCCGTCCCGATGCTTGTGTCGATGGTTCCTCCTCTGAGCACTTCCTTGTCTTCGGAGCCGGAGTGCTCCACTCATAGTGATGTTCTTGTGCTGGCTCCAATACCCCTCAAGGGTTTATCGGTGCCGACGTTGGCTCCAACCATGTCGGCTCCGTCCACAGGTTTCAGTTCTCTGGTTTCCTCTGTTGGGCCCGAGGGGGATACTTCGGTACATCTGTCGGTTCCAAGCCTCCCCCTCGGTGCTTCGGCTCGGGGAACCCCGACCCCGGTCATGGCCTCGGAGACCAGTCTGTCCTCGGATTCGGGGGGACCCGCCTTCGAGGACATGAGGAGCGCAGTGGCCAGATCTTCAGTTACATCACCCGGATCGGTCATTCCGTCCCCTTCCACCTCAGCTAGAGCCTCTGATGCCCCCCTATCAGTAGATGGCGGAGCCCAAAGGTCTGGGGATACCCCCATGAGTGGTCCCCAACTTTCTGAGGGTCCCTCAGAGTCCATGCCTGAGGAGCCCCCCAGAAAGAAGTTGTGCAAGAGGAAGCACATAGACTCCCAGGATGAGTCTCTCACTTCTGATTCCGACCTCGAGGAGTCAGAGGGGTCCCCCAAGTCATCCTCTGATGACGTCTCTTTCTCTGACATCCTGGAGATATTGAGACAGAGCGGAGACTGGCCGTCCAAACCCCCCTCTGAGGAGGAGTCGGTATTCCTCAAGGCCTTTGGGGCTCAACCCTCTGCCTCCTGGGTGTCTCCACCCTTCGAACTCCTGGATTTGATTTGTCGAAGGGTGTGGAAGAATCCTGATTCGGTGGAACCTGTGCCCAGAAGGCCCAATAAATTTCTTTCTGCCCCCCAGGGGAAAGAGTTTCTCTCCAAAGGGGTTTCTGTAGATGCCATGGTGGTGGCAGCGGCCACACAGCAGGAAGTAGCAGTCTTCTTCCTCCGTCCATCCTCCTAACAAGGAGTCCAGGAGCATGGACCAGTACGGGAAGTGTACCCTTTCTTCAGCGAACTTCACCCTGCGGTCGCTGAACTATTTTTGTCATTTTGCTCGGCTCCAAAGAGATCTCCTCAAGGAGTTAGGAGATACTCTAGCGGGTAACGTACCTGAGACGTTAGTGCACAAGGTTAACGCCCAGGTGTCTACCCTCAATTCAATTGTCAACTCTTCCATGAGGCTCATTTCGTATGCAGCTGAAGGGGCGAGTAGGGCAGCTAGTTCAGGAGTAGCCCTCAGGAGGAAAGCCTGGATGCGCCTGTGTCACTTTGCGGAGGCCTTCAAGTCTTCCTTCACTGACGCCCCCTTCGATGGGTCCTCACTTTTTGGGACCAAAGTGAAAGACACCCTCACCAGATGCGAGCAAAAGGGAAAAACACTGTCTGCCATAGGGGTCCGTTTTTCCCTTCCCTCTAGGCCTTACCACAAGGCTCAGAGAGGAGGGAAGATGTGGTTCAAGAAATGACAGAAGTCTTTCACTGCTGCGCAAGGTGAGTCCCCCTCCAGAGGTAGAGGAGGGTGAGGTTATTCTGGAAGATGCCGCCCTAGAGGCAGAGGAGGCCCCCACAACTCGGGAGACCATGATTCCTTTCGCGGTTCCTCTTACCATCGCTCCTGATGTGTTGCCTGACTGTGCTATTCTGGAGCCAGTCGGGGGGCTGCATTTCGTTGTACCGGAAGCCTGGGAAAGCATCACCCAGGATCGATGGGTGCTATGAATAGTTTCCGGAGGTTATACCATTCCCTTTTTGTCAGACCCTCCTCCAGTTAGGAGAATCCCGGACGTTCCACCCAGTCAAAGGGATCATGCAGCATTAGAAGTCTCAAAGCTGCTAAAGAAAAGGAGTCATCCAACCTGTCCCCTCAGACCAAATCGGATTAGGGACTTACTCAAGACTCTCTTTGGTTCCGAAAAGAACAGGGGACCTGAGACCCATTCTAGATCTCAGCCGATTAAACCACTTTGTTCTGAAGTCCAAGTTCTGAATGGTCACCCTTCAGTCCATTTTCCCGCTGCTGGGAAAAGAAGCGTTGATGTGCTCCATCGACCTCAAGAATGCTTACTACCATATCAAAATGGACAGGGCATCCAGGAGTCACTTGCACTTCCAGCTGGGAGCCAGTCATTTTCAGTTTCGTGCCCTGCCCTTTGGTCTCACCACAGCCCCCAGGGTGTTCACCAAGTGCTTGGCGGTGGTGACAGCTCACTTGAGATGTCAAGGATTCCAAGTGTTTCCATACCTGGATGACTGGCTCCTCACCGCCCCCACCAGGCATCTTCTCATCCGGGACAGGGACACTACCATTACCCTCTGTCAACAACTAGGAATTACCTTGAACTGGGAAAAAGTTGCCTTGCTGCCCTCACAGCATGTCACATTTATAGGCGCAGAGCTAGGCACTGTCCAAATGCGAGCCTTCCTGCCCCAAGAAAGGATCGTAGGGTTGCAGTATCAGGTTCATGCTTTATTACCCCTCAGGAAAGTACAAGCGAGATGGGTGCTTCAACTTCTGGGATCCATGGCAGCTACCATTATGTTAGTGCCTCTAGCGAGATTACACATGAGGCTTCTTCAGTGGCTCCTCTTTGCCCAATGGTCCTTTCAGAAACTCCTCCTTTCCCACCAGATCCTACTCACGGACCAATGCAAGCAGGATCTCCGTTGGTGGCTATGCTCCACCAATCTGGACGAGGGAAAACCATTTGTCCCTTCGCTACTTGTCGCCATGGTGACCACGGACGCCTCCCAGATGGAGTGGGGGTGGGTATTATCTTGGCAGGACAGTCTAAGGCACGTGGCAAGATCATGAGGTACATCTGCACATCAATGTTTTAGAGATGAGAGCGGTGTTATTGGCGTTGTGGGCACTTCAGAGCTTTCTTCCTCTGGGAATGATTGCAATTCACTCGGACAACGTGTCTGTTGTGTGGTACCTAAGCAAGCAAGGAGGAACCAGATCTTACCCCCTGTGCAGAGAGGCCATGTGAGTGTGGCAGTGGGCAGTGTCTTCCCAATGGTTTCTAGTGGCAATGCACATTCCGGGGAAGGCCAATGTGATAGCAGATAGGCTGAGCAGAGCTATTCTGATGCCTTACAAGTGGTCCCTGAACCTTCTGGTTGCAGAACAGGTTTTCAGCAGGTGGGGTCAGCCATGCTGCGATCTTTTTGCCAGCCCCCTCAATGCCAAATGCAGCAGCTACTTCACCCTGATCCCCCCACAGGGGGAGACACCCAGCGACGCTCTGGTCCACGATTGGCCCTCCGGTCTGCTCTATGCTTTTCCTCCGTTTCCTCCGTTACCAAGAGTGATTCAGAAAGCCATATCCTTGGGAAGCAAGATGATTTAATTTCCCCACACTGGCCTTGCCAAGTCTGGTTCTCCTTTCTTCATCAATTCGCAGTGGACAGTCCTTGGATTCTGGACCCAGTACCAGCCTACTGATGCACATGTCGGGGCAGTTCCATCCCTCCCTGCGGACCCTCAGGTTGACAGCCTGGCTACTCCACTTCCGTCGTTAGTCAGACTTCGTTTTTCACCTGAGGTAGTACACATTCAATCCTCTTGTCATAAGTCTTTCACCAGTAAGATTTATTCCAGCAAATGGAAGAGATTTTCCATTTGGGCTTAGGCCCAAGGACTTGACCCCTACACAGCCCCAATTCCTGCTGTTTTGGATTTTTTGTCCATGCTCTTTCGACAAGGTTCTGCCCCTGCTACCATTAAAGTGCAGCTGGCTGCTATTTCTAACTTTCATACCTCCTACGAGCCTTCCCTTATGGCACATAAACTCTGTAAGGCCTTTCTGAAGGGCACCTTGTTACTCCGGCCTCCTGTCAGAGCCCGTCATGCCCTGGGATCTAAACTTTGTTTTGCAAGCCTCGACTTCCCCACCTTTCGAACCGGCTGCCTCCTGTGAGTTAGTTTCTGTCTTGGAAGACTGCTTTCCTAATAGCCATCACATCAGCTAGACGGGTGTCAGAGATTCAAGCTCTGTCCATCAAACCCCCATATTTAATCTTCCATAAGGATAGGGTTTCTCTTAGACCCAATCCGTCCTTTCTTCCTAAAGTAACATCTACTGTTAATCTCAATCAGTCTTCTTCCCTCAAATTTCGAACAAAGCAGAGTTTAGATTTCATCAATTGGACGTGCACAGGCAATTACGATTCTACTTGCACAGGACAAAACTACGAAAAGCTGATCAATTGTTTGTGTCTTTTTGAGAAAGTAGAGCAGGATCCCCTATTTCAAAGGTTACAATCTCCAGATGGATTTCAAGTTGTATTTGCTTTATTTACTCCTCTGCAGGCAGGAATCTACCGATGTTCATCGTGCATACAGCTGCAGTAATCACATATGGGTTCTCTGCCGTCAGGCGATCCCTCGGTCGGCCGAATTCCAAAGTCTATGTCCGGCGTCGGTTGTTGTCCCTTCTTTCCTGACGTCAGTGCAACAGGGGTATATAAGACACGGCCGACGCCATATTCTTCAGTCTTTTTTGCCGCGCGGTGCCCGAAGCAGAAGCAGTTCGCAAGTGCCGGTCGGCCAGCTCCTGAATTTATGAAAAATTGGAAACCGAAGTCTTCTTTAAAGCTAAGTACCCCGTTGGGGAAACTTTTCTTGCCTCAGACCGATGTCAGACAAAGTTAACAATTGTATTTCTTGTGGGAAACAAGTACCGCATAAGGATTTCCATTCCCTCTGCATACCTTGTTTAGGCCCAGACCACAACGTCTTGGGCTGTCGCTTTTGCGCGACTTTCAATAAACGCACTATTAAGCGTCAGGCGGAGTTCGCCCAACATTATTTTGGTAAAGCCTTTGATTATAAAATTTAGTCGGAGAATCCTACTACCGTTTTGTCCAAAAAACACAAGGACAAGGACCGACACGTGAGGCCCGCGGTCTCCACCGACACCACGCCAAAACCGGCTGCACATGGTCCGGTTCTCAGTGAGACGCCTATGCAGTCCCTGACTACCGACGACACCTCCTTGACGGTGTCTTCTGTAACCGAGACCGCAGGTACCTCGGCCCTTACTCAGACTACAAACACCGAAGCCACTGTGAGTGTTGAGCCTCCTAATGTGGACAGGTCCACTTCCACCCAGGGTGTCTTTAGGCCCTCATCTTCCTTTTCAATTAAGGCCTTTACTAAGTCCAAATCAGCCATGCATCCCAAGAGGCCTGTTGTTCAGGGCCCATCCCCAGGCCCCATGCCTAAAAAGCAGATGCTTAAAATGGCTGAGGATTTAATTACTCTCATCAGGGGTTCCCAACCCCCTCCAGACAAGAGACCCAGAGTGGAGGAAGATTCTCCCTCTTCTGAGCAGGGCTCCATTTTCTCAGAACATTCTGATGTAGAGGAACACTCGTACTCTCCTTATGAAGATTCTGATGCAGAACAGTCCATTCCTTCTGTGTATCCCCCAGAGGATTTTTCTTTTGGGGAAACCTTGCACACCTTGAGGGAACACTTCCATTGGGAAGGCCAAGACTTTTCTGATTCCAAGAAAAGGCTTAGGGAATTTCTTTTGTTACCTCAACACAGACCTCTGGCTATACCTCCTGTCTTGGACATACTTGATGATGTTTACTCGGAGGCTTGTCTCAATCCGGATTCCCTGCCTCCTACCCCAGTCAAACCTGATAGGTACTACAGAGTTCCCAACTCTCACCAATTTCTTTTCAAAAGCCATAATGCTGACCCTGAAACCATTTCTCAAGGCCCCAAGGGAATGAAGGCCTCTACAGCCAAGAATCCACTACCTTCCGAAAGAGAATCTAGATCCTTAGAAAGGTGGGGAAAAAAGGTATACACCTCGGCCACCCTAGCCATGAGGGCCTTAAATTGTCAGTTTCATATGCTTAAATATCAGCAGTTTCTTTTATCACAATTAAGAAATAAAATGTCTCAACCTGAACAACCAGATTTGAAGGAATTGCAGGATATGATGCATAGTGCAGAACAAGTGGGTAAACACACCTTACAATGTGGCTATGATGCCTTAGAGGCCTCAGGTAGAGCTGCTGTTACAGGATCAGTCATTCACAGACATGCCTGGCTTAGGGAACAAAGCTTGCCTGATCATGTTAAAGCTAAACTACTAGATGCTCCTTTACAAAAGGATGTACTGTTTGGTACTAATGCCGAGGAGATACTACGGAAAATGGAAGAAAAAGCTAAATCTATGCAAACTGTCAAGGCTTTTCTACAGGTACAACCACCTCGTTTTAGCAGAAATTGGCCTTCTAAAAACTGGTCCTTTCCAGCCATGGACAAGCCCCAAAGAGGTAGATACAGGCGCTCAAGGGGCAGAGGACAATCTCAAGGATCATATAGAGGCAGACAATGGCAAACTCCAGCACCAAGAGGTGACAAAGACAGTGCACAGCAATACAGAAAACAAACCCAATGACTTCCTCCTTTTCATGCCAAGCAAGTCTCAGCTGGCAGCTCCCTTGGGAGGAAAGCTGGCATTATTTACAAGAAATTGGCATATTATCACAACAGACAAATGGATCCTGGACATTATAAACAGAGGCTACAGATTTCATTTCCACACTCTTCCAAAAATGAGAGGCATGCCAAACCTGCCACACAATCAAAGGGCAGAGGCACAAATACAAATTTCAAAACTCATGGACATGAAAGCTATTCAAGAGGTACCTACTGACGAACAAGGTCAAGGTTTTTATTCCAGACTATTTCTGGTACCAAGGAAAGGAACCGACTGGAGACCCATTTTGGACTTATCCATCCTAAATGCATTTCTACTCGTACCAAAATTCAAGATGCTCACATTACAGCAGCTTCTTCCCATGCTGGGCAAGGGGTTTTGGCTGGTAACATTGGACCTCAAGGAGGCATACCTGCATGTCCCAATCAGACAAAGCTGCAGAAGATACCTCAGATTTCTTGCAGGTTCAATCCACTATCAGTTCTCTGCATTGCCCTTTGGCTTATCTACTGCGCCCAGAGTATTCACGAAATGCCTGGCATCAGTAATCGCCTACTGCAGACTTCAAGGTATACAAATTTACCCTTATTTGGACGACTGCCTGATCCAAGCGGACAGCAAGCACATACTTCTGGAACATCTGGCTTATGCAACACGGTTACTGAATTCTCTGGGATACACAATCAACGAAGAGAAATCCAGGCTAACACCATCTCAGAAAATAACTTTCCTGGGTGCCAACTTGGACACAAACACCCAGATGGCCTACCTTACGCCAGAAAAACAAGGGCAACTAACTCAGTACTTCAAAATACTAGCAAATTGTACCAGGCTTACTGCAAGGAAAATCCTGCAGGCTCTGGGCTTCATGGCATCTTGCATTCTTTTAATCCCATGTGCAAAGTTGCATATGAGAAAACTTCAATGGTACCTAAACAAACTATGGTCTCAACACAGCCACAATTTGGAAACAATAATACCAATAATTCCATGTTTGCAAAAGGAATTTCTATGGTGGGCCCAAGCATGTCAAGCAAACACAGGTCTCCCATTCTGCAAGCCTCAAGCAAATCAAGTCATCACAACAGACGCCTCAGATTATGCCTGGGGGGCGCACATGACAGGCAGGTGCATTCAGGGCAAATGGTCCCAAAAGGAAAAGCACCTTCACATCAATCAAAAAGAAATGCTAGCAGTGATAAATGCAATTACAGCATTCAAGGACCTCCTGCATCCAGAGCAATTATTGATAAGAACAGACAACACCACAGTAATGTGGTACATAAACAAACAAGGAGGAACACATTCATACCCCCTGTGCAGACTAGCCATGACACTTTGGAACTTGGCTCTGGAATGGCAAATCGAACTTCAAGCACAGTACTTGCCAGGTTTGGAAAACACGCTGGCAGACAATCTAAGCAGAAATATGACAGATCCGCACGAATGGAAGTTGCATCCTCAGGTGTTTACAAAGATAATCCAAGCATGGGGGAGGCCAGACATAGATCTCTTCACCTCCCACAGGAATCACCAATTGGAAAAGTTTTGTTCAAGGACCTTTCATCCAAAGGCCTGGAGGGTGGACGGCCTTTCATTCGGTTGGACAGCATGGACCGTGTACGCTTTTCCCCCCTCTGCCTCTTCTGCCGAAGGTGTTCTTGAAAGCAAGAGCAGACAGACTGAAGATGATACTGATTGCTCCAGACTGGCCAAGACAGCACTGGTACCCACTCCTGAGGAGCCTAACACATACTCCTCCCTGGCCTCTACCTCTAATGCCTCTTCTGCTGACTCAGCACAGCTACAAAACTCTTCACAGTCAGCTGAAAACACTCAATCTCGCTGCATGGAAAATTCCTTAGCACCACAACAGACCCTACTCCCCAAAGAGGTGCAGGACGTCATTCTGGAGGCCAGAAGGCCATCTACTAGAAAGGCTTACTCCGCAAAATGGAAACGGGTTTGCTCTTGGAATGAGAAAAAAGGCCAGGGCCCTAGAAAACTGAATTTGCCTCAGGTATTACAGTATCTAGCTGAGCTGCTGAACAGTGGACGTTCATTTTCCTCCATAAAAATCCATGCCTCAACCATTTCTGCAGAATTCAACATGGATCCACCGTTATTCTCTCACCCACTTGTAAGACAGTTCCTCAGAGGGGCTAAGAATATAAGACCACCAAGGAAAGAACCAGTGCCAGCCTGGGATCTTAATTACATTCTGGAAAAATTAACATTGCCTCCCTTTGAACCAGCTGCCTCAACAGATTTGCAATATTTGTCCTGGAAAACAGCTTTCCTTCTGGCCATTACCTCAGCTCATAGGGTTTTGGAACTACAAGCTCTCATGGCTGTGCAGCCCTTTCTCATCTTCCATCAGGACAGGTTTCCCTTTGAACCAACCCGTCATTTATGCCTAAAGTGGTATCCAAGGTAGCTTTAAATTAAGCCATACACTTACCTACCTTTTACCCCAATCCTCAAAACAAAGGGGAAAGGCTGCTACATTCCTTAGACATCCATAGACAGCTACGTTATTATTTGGACAGAACAAAACCTTTCAGGAAATCAGAACAACTTTTTGTGTCCTATGCTGTAGGAGCTCAAGGGAAGTCTGTTACCAAACAGACCATTTCAAAGTGGATAGGCCACTGCATACGATTTTGTTACTCCTATCATGGGAAATCTGTCCCTACAGGCATCAGATCCCACTCCACCAGGGCCACAGCTACCTCTACAGCCTTCCTCAGAGGAGTTCCTAACAAAGATATTTTGGAGGCAGCCACTTGGAGTTCTGTGCATACCTTCACAAAACATTACCACCTGCCCTTATATTTCCAAAACTAGAGCAGGCTTTGCCACTGCTGTGTTGCAGGGCATTCTGGCTCATCCCAGTTCCACCTAGTGCCTACCACCCTGTGCGTAGCTTTGGGATTCCACCCATATGTGATTACTGCAGCTGTATGCACGATGAACATAGTACAGTTTTGTACCTACCATAAATGTAGATGTTCGAGTGCTAATACAGCTGCAGTACAGGTTTCCCTCCCTCCTTCCCCTCTTGGTAAAGGACTAGTGGCTCAAAGCACAAAAACACCACGCTGCACACAAAGTTGTAGATTAGATTAGCGCTTTCGTTTATACAAAATAGATAAACTTCTTCAGATAAAAAACAGAGGAAATTGGATGCTTAAATACAAGTGCAAAATGACATCACATCCTGTCAATAAAATCTTGCAGAACATAAAATTTCTTATTACAAATGTTTTCATCCACATTGATACAAAGAAACATACATACATATAAATAAAAATTTATATCCAATAATATATCTAATGGTTAAATAACCAGAGCATAAACTCCCTATCTAAATAATGCCCTTAATTTTAATAGACTGGTAATGGAGATGGTGTAATTTAATCCAGGAGACACAGAGGAATTAAGTTTCAGCTGCCAAACTAACTCCCTTTCTTCTAACTTCAAGGGGGAAGGACCCCCTCTAATGTTATCTAAGATGTTCTCAATAACTAGGAAGTGAAAACTATGGTGGGGGGACGTTATAACATGTCTTGCTAAGGCATTTTTGGTATTACCCTTAGAAACAGCATAAACATGTTCATAGATCCTATTTTTAAAGGCTCTGTCTGTTTTCCCTACGTAATATGCAGGGCAGTCGCGACACATAGCAAGGTAAACAACCCCTCTTGTGTTACAATTAAATTTATCATTCACATAAAATCTTTTCCCTAAGACTTCAAAAGACTTGGTTACATAAATATGTTTGCACATATTACACACCCCACATTTTGTCATACCAAAATGTGGTCTGTATTTTGCATTTTGCCGTAGTTCTAAGATACTTTTCAAATTTCTCCCTTTCCTAAAAGTTATTTTAGGAGAAATGCCCAAACATTCCCTTAAATGTGTATCTTCTAAAATGAAGGACCAATTTTTGACTAGGACTAGTGGCTAACACCTCCTCATACAACCTAATTTGGGTTATCCTCCTATGGTGTATTTGCTTGCAACTACTGTTTTTTGATTACATTGCATTGCTTGAATATATATTTATATATATATAATTTATGTATTGCCTTCCTTCTGGGGGCACCTGACATCTGGGGCAAGAAAGACTGAAGAATATGGCGTCGGCCGTGTCTTATATACCCCTGTCGCACTGATGTCAGGAAAGAAGGGACAACAACCGACGCCGGACCTAGACTTTGGAATTCGGCCGACCGAGGGACCGCCTGACGACAGAGAACCCATATGTGATTACTGCAGCTGTATTAGCACTCGAACATCTAAATTTATGGTAGGTACAAAACTGTACTTTCCCCGTCAAGGCTCACTCTACTATGGCTGTTTCTGCATCAGTAGCTCACCGTGCTAGACTTTCTTTGGATGATATTTGTGCTGCAGCCACGTGGGCTTCCCCACACACCTTTATTACTCATTACAAACTGGACGTGGCTTCTAGGGGCCGGGCTTCCTTTGGTTCCACAGTCCTCAAGAGTATCTTCCTTTGAGCCTCCCAGGATAGAGGTGCTGGGGACGCTGTCCCATGAGTAAGAATGTAGGCGAGATTGGACTACATAACATCAAGAAGTTATGTACTCACCATAACGTTCGATGTATGTAGTCCATCTCGCCTCACATTCTTGCGTACCCTCCCATCTGCCCCCTTCCTGGAGAATTTGGAGGCTGGTATTGGCATTTGAGTACCCTTCAATGGTAGTTTTTTCTTATTCCCCTTGATAGTGTTCTACTGTAGTGGGTTATTGTTATGCATGAGGTGTGATCGTGGGTTGGCAGCAAACTAGATCTGGGGCTATGGAGCAGTGCAACATGGGATACCTGTTTAGCCCAGCCAATAAGAGACTTCGTGCTAGAAAATAAAAGTTGCCGAGTCGGAGCCGATATTCGGCTCCGAATCCGTGAGTAAGAATGTGAGGCGAGATGGACTACATACATCGAACGTTATGGTGAGTACATAACTTCTTGTTTTAAGATTATACAAACAATGTTTAAAATGTGTCCCTGGTTTTGGGCCTTTGCCCCCCAGTAAATTTTGGCTTTTCCATTTTTCTTGTGCTGCATAGTTTTTCAGGGGAGAGAAGTTTAGTGTTGCTTATGCCAAGTTTGTGTTTGTTAGTAGCACAACAGGTAGAATGCTTGCTTTTGATGCAGAAAGCTGTGGGTTCTACTCCCACAGTATGTAGATGGATTGCTGATACTGTACTGTGTGTTACTTTTAAAGGGGGTGGATACTGCTGTCCTAACAATGTCCTCTTTGGCAGAGGTACATCTATGAACCTATCAGTTTGCCATCTATTCCCTATTGCAGTATTAACTAGCTTATCATTTATTTTAATGTAACATAGACAATTTATTCCTCAAGAGCAACAGGCACTTTATTTGTAGATAAAACAATGAAATATAAAGTTGTTTGCCAGTGGCAACCTCTTCATTAGTTACAGATCTCTCTAATGTGGAATTATTTAGATTGACTTTTACTTCTGCATAGATTGTGCATATTTACTGATACTGGTGGATTGTAGAAGTTTGAGTACACTTTTATGATGAAAGTATTCTGAATTGGGCAGTTTTGTCATTATTGATTCATGTATTTTGTTTCATTGCTTACTGGAAAAATGTTATCTGCGGTGGTGGTGCTGCGGTATTGTTGTCACCTCACAGTAAGACGTTGTCCTCTTCTATTCTCAGCTAGAGCATCTTCTGTGTGGAGACGTGTGAATGGGCATACCTTCGTTGAAGGTTGTACGCCAGGGCCGGAAACTTGGCACGTAAAAATCTACTGCCAATCATTAGCGGACTGGAGTTCTGTTGTGGTGACCCCTAACCGGGAAAAGCCGAAAGACACAACAACAACTGGAAAAATGTTCTAAACAGTAAATTTAAAGCTCGCTCTAACAAGTATGTGGGTTTCAGTGCTGTTTCAATGAATGTGAGTTTCAAGGGCAGGAAAGTTTTAATGCTAAGTCTGTTTTCATTACAAGACTGTATTGCTTTGTTTAGCAGATATCTATTAGTGTTTGTGCTATAAAATGTAAAATAAAAGTTTTAAATGAAATCCATATAATCCTAGTCAAAGTAAAGCAGTATGCACATTAGTGTTTATGATAAGAGGTGAAATAGTCAAGTAATAGGACATTGAAATGGCTGCAGGGGGGAGGGATGTGTATGCGGGGGGGGGGCACTCGACCATGATTTTGTGAGGGGGAAGGGCAGCAAACTCAGACAGCCCTGGGCTTTACAAACTCTAGCTATGCCATGGTGAATGACTTTTGGAGGTCCTAACAAGCTATAATATTCTTTTGCAAAGATTAGAATATTGCCTACCAGTAAATGCCCTACATTTACCACAAAACCCACATACTACAAGTCACCAAAAACAAAATCCTAAGGTTCGTCATTCTCTTCCTTTCCAGTGAGCATCATTGCTACACATTTAAAAAAATGGTTATCTTTTGAAACAGGGTCTGGCAGGGGTGGTGCATATTTTGGTTGTCTATTCTTCAGTTTGCATTTGAAAGTTGGTATCTCACAACTCCATTGGAGTGGGTGGGTTACATAATTATGTATGCATATTTCATGTTAATCGGTGTACAGATTTGTACCTATTTTTCATGGACCTTTGTCCAGATTTTTGATGTTTCCAGGTTTAGAGTTATGATGTAGGTCAAAGGCATCAATTTGGTCAGTTTTGATCTTGATACTGTGGGTGATAGATTGTGCTATTTTTCATTTTCTATTTTTCATGGACCTTTGTCCAGATTTTTGATGTTTCCAGGTTTAGAGTTATGATGTAGGTCAAAGGCATCAATTTGGTCAGTTTTGATCTTGATACTGTGGGTGTTAGAGGGGGCAGGTAATATGATTCTGTTTATTGGTTTGAGATGAGGCATTAAGTGGTTCTGGATTAGGCTCAGTGTTGCCTCAGCAGAAATATAAAGACAGTGGGACTGAATTTGAGTAGTACTTTTGGAATGTGTAGTTTTGGGTACAACTTTTTTTTCTACAAACTTAGAGGAGATGAGGTATTGGGACCCTGGTATGTTTGTGAATTCGGTGCTGGCATGGGAGTGATGTGATGTGAAAGCTTAATAGGTAGGTAGTATGTGTGTAGTTATTAATGTAGGCTGATAATATGAAGACAGTGGCAGTCAGGTAATTGCTGACTGGTATTGTATGAGGGCTGAAGTAAACAAATATCTGCAGGAGAATGCAGATGTAAGCCATGCTGACTGGTATTGTGTGAGGGCTGAAGTAAACAAATATCTGCAGGAGAATGCAGATGTAAGCCATGGTTTTAAGAATTCTTAATGTAAGGTAACTTGGCTTTTAAGGACTAGAGAATGAGAGAGGACAGCAGTATTCCTTTAAGAGGTGTTTACTGGGTGGATAAAAATGGCTGGGGATCTTCCACTATAAGAGTGCATGTCGAGGAATTAGCATGGGAGGGGAGCGTAGGTAAATGAGATGATTGGAGAAATCACTTCTGATTGGCAGTGAGAAGAGGGGCTAAGTAAGGTATGGAGGGAATGTTGCAAAGAAGAGCAAAGGGTGAGAAGCAAGGGAGGGGTTAAAGGCTGGGAAGAACACACAAGTTAAGTTTTTATGGTAGCTATAAAAAAAGATGAAAGGAGATAAAATGAGTGAATTTGGTAGGAGTGGCATGTTATGATGTAATTATGATTAATTTCTAGGACGAAGAAATGGTGGGGGTTGAGGAGGCTAGCAGTGACTGGCAGATTGAAAGAATGGGTGGAGATAGTAAGCTTTAAATGTAGAATAAGAGGGGTGGGGAGATTGTGGGCAGGGAAGTGATACCAAGCATAGCAAGGGTGAACAAAGTGGGCCCCCCATGAATGTAACCTTATTCCAACAACAAAAAAATAATCGCAACACTTAAAGGTAAGCTTATGATATGATGATCCCTTCATTCTTCCACACAAATGGGTCACAGATCCGACTTGGCCGCATTTCCAAGACTTGGATCCAAGTCTCGAGCTCCTCCCTCTTCCCATAATGCACTACACTGTCCCCAACTCCCCATATCTCATTTGCCACCTCCATGGTCAAACGCAGGATTTCAAGTCTGAGCTATTAGGTTTGTTTATATACAATTATTTCTTGTTTCTGGTTTAAAAGTTTTTCTGTTTGATTCATCTTATTCCTCCCTTGCTAGCCACTAGTGGCTATAATCCTTCCAATTCTTCTGTATTTTTACTGTATCTCTAGCTCTTTTTTTGTGGGCTTTTCCTGTGATACTTAACCCTTTACCTACAGATGGGATTCTTTAGCTTCTACTGTACTCCCTTGCTAGTTAAAGATTAGTTGCACAGGTACCTTTATAATGCTGAGTTGTTAGTCATTAACTGTATAAGAAAATAAATGGCTGTCTAGATAGGAAGTCTTGCAATGGTCTGCCTGATCTTGGTCTGCTGGTCTTGCGACTCTTCATGTTTTCCACTATTGCTTTAGTAGCACAGCCTGTAATGAAACACCTTGTTGATTCTAAGAGGAGTCTGTGAGTTAAATTTTTTCTCTGTTTGCACGAGAGTTCCCCGCTAGTTAGAACCTGACCAGAAATCACTGAATCCAGTTCTGTTGGGTTATTTTTCTATTCTGAACTTGTACAGCAACAGGAAATCTTTCTGTTACTTCATAATTTTAATCTTAACTGTACAGATGTTCACAGAATGTCCAGACATTTGCGTTATTTTTTTCTCTTGGGAGAAAACTGAAGTAGCTAAATAATATGTCTTTGTATTTGAGTGAGAAATATGCTTAGACAGTTCCTGTTCTAGCAATTTTAAAACTAGACTTATCCCAATGTGCCCTGGTCAATTTGCTTGTCTATGAGGTAGAAATGTCTAGCTAACACAGAGAGACGATTCTTCCTTGTTGGGCTGTCATTGGTTGGAGTTGCAGGGTTTGGGTGCTTGGCTTCTCCATCTCAGAACCCTTTAATTTGTTGGTTTCCTTGGGGCTCCCCCCCCCCCACACTAATTTGAAACCGGCTGGCAACTTCTAGAGGCTTTCAGATCCTTCCTTTCCTGCTCCTTGGATCCTAAGCCCCGGATCTAATGGTATACTAGTGCCTACGGAGAGCAAGTCACTTAACTGATCCAGCTCTTGAGTCCTCTGCAACAGAATGCATTGATATCCTTCTATTCATATGCTGCAGTATTCAAAACATAAGGGAAGTCTGCCTCCAGCTGACTCATGTTCGGCTGACTCATATGTCCAGCCAGTATACCAAAGTCTAAATGCTACAGCAAGGTACGTGCGACAGCACACATCACTCAGCGTAAGTCAGCCATAGAGACATCAGGTATAAAGCGGACGTCAGCACGTACCTACCTTAGAACTTTTCTGCCACCTGTCTGACTGCCAGCTCCGGTTGTCACTTGCTAGAGAACTTGCCTTTGTGCTTCATATAAGTACACCACTAGGTTTTTTCTTTTCCTTTTGGCTACTGTTTTGTTTTTTTCTTGTGAGTACATGTCACCTAGGAAGGGCAAGTGTCAGTGTGAAAGGCAGATTCCACATAGAGACTCCTACTTGCTCTGCTTATTTTGCTTAGGCCCAGATCATGATCACACATCCCGCAATATCTGCAAGGCCTTTGGCCCTAAAACACTCCATAGCTGCCTAGCGTCCCTTAGATTATATTTGGAGCATCAGCTCCTTATGCACTTAGCTCAAGATATAGATCTGACATCGGGCCCTTCAGAAGAATCACAACTCAGTAAGAACAAGAAGCCTCGGCCTGACCCTACAGTTGCTCCCTCTACTCTGGACGGGACTGAGGCTGATGAATGCTCTGAAGCCGTTTCAGAATCTGCAGAGCCACCTTCGACTGGTAGCATGGTGGAAGCCATCAAGGAGTTTATAGGCACATCCCAGAGGGATGTGCAGTTGTCCGATTCGGGCACCGGGGGGGGGGGGGACCATGGCTGGTTTATTTCTGAAGGTCTGCACGGTGTGTCGCATATTGTGGTTCATAAGGATGTTCTTACGGAAGTTGTGGAATGCTGTCGGACATTAGGCCCTTCTACTTTTCATTGCCTGGCTCCTGAGGCTTTAAAGAAAAAGAAACAAAAAAAAAAAACTAAACATTTCCCCAGCTCCTCAGGAACAGGCTACTGATCAAACTCCTGACTGGCAGGCCTTTACCCAAGGCCTCTTTAATGCCTTCATAGCTGTCTGCCAGATGTCACCTCCTTCCTTTCTGGCAAAGGCCCTTTCTCCTTCTGAAGAGGTCTGCAGAGAGTGTGTGGCTTCTGAAGAGGAAGATTCATCAGAGGATGAATCTCTGTCTACTGTACTCAGATTGCTTCTCCTCTGGGTTATGCCTCTCCAAAGGAGGAATCTAGTGGTATAGATTCTGCTAGGAAGGATATTTCCTTTGGAGATACCATTTTGAAGATGAAGGATGACTTTAAGTGGGATTGCTGCCAACTTTCTGAGATTCAAAATAGGTACTATGACCTCTTACAAACGGAATCACCTAATCCTTCAGCCATCCCTCCAGTCCTGCAGGCCTTCTTGGATGCCTTCACTGCAGCTTCCAAGTGCCAAGATTCCCACCCTCCAGCCCCCAAGCACCCTGACAGATTTTACAAGGTGTCTGAGGATGCCAAAATATTCTTTGTGTTTCACTGTTGCAGTCATCACACTTGGGTTATCCTGCCAGGGGTAGCCCTTAGTCGGCCCAAATACCAGAGGCTTAGTATTTCTGCGTCGGTTGCTGTTGCATCAGGACTGACGTCAGGTCATCAGTGGTATAAAAAAGGGCAGCCAATGCCATTACATCAGTCTTTCTTGCCAAGGAGGCCAAAGCAGAAGCATTTTGCATGAGTGCCGGTTGGCCGCTACCTGTGCTTTCATTTCTGAAATTGAATCATCTTGAAGTCTTCTAAAGCTAAGTATCACACTGGGGATCCTTTTTTCTTGCTCTAACCGATGTCAGAAAAAGTTTACAGTTGTCTCTCCTATGAAAAGCAAATACCACACCAAGATTTCCATTCTTACTGCATCACCTGTTTAGGCCCAGACCATGACGTACCTCGCTGTCTGTTTTGTGCTTTGTTCAACGCCCGACGTCGGACCCTTATTGTAGCTAAATACTCGTTCCCGATCTCCGTATTCCGAAATGGCTTTGGTAAGCCATCTGACTACCGATCTTCTGAAAAAACGTAAGGATAAAGACAGACTGCACAGGACCAAAACTGCTGACACTTCCTTTAAGCTAGTCGCCAGTTTGCCGGTACTCTAGGTGCTTTTGCAGCCCCTGATGCCCACTTCAGTGGATTCACAGGCCGCTACCGAGACCCATTCGGAGTCTGGTATGCCATGAGGCTTCTTTGACTACATAACCTGCAGATGTCTCTAGCTTGGATGGGTCCAGAACCGCTGTGCAGGAACCGGCTTCTGAGGAAGTTATTTACACTACCGATATTCAACACAAACTGACTTATTTTGCGTCTTCAGTTCTTTCTAAAACTACCGAGTTTCTAAGACCAGGAGTATGAGCTACACCTAAAAAACTGACGAACCAAACTCAAACGTCTGCTTCCTTGCCACAATCACAGATGCTTAAAATGACAGAAGACCTTATCATGCTGATTAGGGGAAGCCAACCTTCCCCTGTTAAAAAAAGAGTCCGACGACTCTGAGGTTTCTGATTATGAAGACATGCCCTTATCTGCCTATGAGAATTCAGATGTAGAGGAATCTATTCCTTCTGCCTCCCCTCCAGAGGATTTTCTTTTGGTGGAACCCTACATACACAGCATTTCCATTGGGAATGCCAGGATTATCCAGAGTCCAAAAAGAGGCTCAGGGAGTTTTTAGGCTTGCCACAGCATAGACCCTTAGCCATCCCTCCTGTTCTGGATGTTGTGGATGATGATGTCTTTATGGAGTCCAGTCTAACTCCTGATACTTTGCTCCCAGGAAATCTGACAGGTACTACAGAGTCCCTGACTCTCTCAAATATCTTTTCAAAAATCCTACTGCTGACCCAGAGGTCATCTCCCAAGGACCTAAAGAAATAAAAGCAACTACAGCTAGGAATCCCACCCCCTCGGACAGGGATTCCCAGGCTTTAGACAGATGGGGTAAAAAAGTATACACCTCTGTAACGTTTGCCATTAGAGCATTAAATTGTCAGTTCCACATGCTGAAATACCAGCAACATACTGTGGAACTTATTAAGCAAAAATTATCAACCTTCCCTGACTGTGCAGAAAATAAAGAATTACAGGAGTTTATGCACTCTGCAAGCCAAGTCAGCAAGCATACCCTGCAATGTGGGTTTGTCGCCCTAGAAGCATCCTGCAGGGCAGTAGTCACAGGATGTTCATCGTGTTACACTGCTGTGGTCATTACACTTGGGTTATCCTGCCGTCAGGCGGTTCCCCAGTCGGCCTGAGTTCCAAAGTCTTGGTCTGGCGTCGGTTGCTGTCGCCTCCTCCCTGATGTCAGTGCGACAGGGGTATATAAGATGCAGCTGACTCCATTTTCTTCAGTCTTTCTTGCCACACGGTGCCCGAAGCAGAAGCAGTTTGCAAGTGCCTGTCGGCCAACTCCTGAGATTTTCATTCCGAATCCAGAATCGAAGTCTTCTAAAAAAGCTAAGTACCCCATTGGGGAAACTTTTTCTTGCCTCAGACCGATGTCAGTAAAAGTTAATAACTGTATTTTTTGTGGGAAGCAAATACCTCATAAGGACTTCCACTCCTATTGTATTGCATGCCTAGGCCCTGACCACAACACGTCACTGGTTGTCGGTTTTGTGCTAGGTTTAACAAGCGCACTATTAAACGTCAGTTTGATTTTGCCCGGCATTATTTTGGCAGAAAATTCAATTACACCATGCCGTCGGAACTTCAGACGACCGGAATGCATAAAAAGCACAAGGACAAGGACAGGCATCCTAGGTCCAAAACGGACGACGAGGCCTGTTCTAGGCCGGTCGCAGGTTCTCCGGTTTTCAGCGAGGTGCCTACGCAGCCCCTGATGGCTGCTTCCACAGAACCACAGACCGCCATCGACTCCCATGTCGAGCTGGCTGGGCCTTTGGATGCACTAGGTTTTCAGCTTTCCGATCCTAACCCTACAGAGGGAACCGAAGTAGCTGAGCAATCCACAGCTACAGAGGGTGTTTTCAGACCTACCCAGTTAACCATTAAACCCTCTGCTAAGTCTAAGTCCCCCTTAAAATCAAAGAAACAGACACAACTCTCTCCAGGACAGGCTTCCATGCCTAAGAAACAAATGCTAAAAATGGCCGAAGACCTAATCACCCTGATCAGGGGATCCCATCCCCCTCCTGATAAAAGGCCCAGACAGGGTGCAGACTACGAATCTTTCGACCAGGTGTCCATTTCCTCAGTCTCTTCCTCAGACCTAGGATATTCTTTACCCCCTTATGAGGATTCTGATGCTGAGGAATCAATTCCATTAGCCTCTCCGCCTGAGGACTACTCCTTTGGGGAGACCTTACGTACCATGAGGGAACATTTCCATTGGGAAGGCCAGGTTTACTCTGAATCCAAGAAAAGGCTCAGAGACTTTATTTTATTGCCTCAACACAGACCCCTTGCTATCCCGCCAGTTTTAGATATTGTGAATGATGTGTACACTGAATCCAGTTTAAACCCTGACTCCTTACCCCCAGCCCCAGTTAAACCTGATAGATATTACAGAGTCCCTGACTCTCACAAATTTCTGTACAAAAGCCCTGTTGCTGACCCTGAAACTATTTCTCAGGGACCCAAAGGGATTAAGGCCTCATCAGCAAAAAACCCAGTTCCCTCTGACAGAGATTCCAGAGCATTAGACAGATAGGGAAAGAAGGTATATATGTCTGCAGCTTTAGCAATGAGAGCCTTGAATTGCCAGTTTCACATGCTGGGGAACCGCCTGACGGCAGGATAACCCAAGTGTAATGACTGCAGCAGTGTTTACACTCTAACATCTACATTTATGGTAGGTACAAAACTGTACTTTCTGTGCTCAGAAGGCATGCCTGACTTAAGGAGCAGACCTTGTCAGACCTCTTCAAATCAAAATTATTGGATGCACCTCTGAACAAGGACAATCTGTTTGGCACCAAAGCAGAAGAAGTTTTGAAAAAGATGGAAGAAAAAGCGAAGTCTATGCATTCAGCCAAAGATTTTTTGCAGGTGCGGTCTCCAAGATTCAGTAGGCATTGCCCCTCAAAACATTGGTCCTTTTCAGCCCCCTCAAGGCCACCTCAAACTAGACCTAGGGGAAACAGACCCGCCACCAGACTATAGTCTCAGATTATGCAGAGAGCTAAGCAATGGAGTACCTCCATTTCTAAAACAGGGAGTGCTAAGCCACTCCCTTATGGAAAGAATTCACAATGACTTCCCAACTCCTCCCCTCACCTCTGCCCAATTGCTCGTGACCCTAGGAGGAAAACTTGCCCACCATGCAAAAAATTGGAAATCCATCACAAAAGATTGATGGGTCCTTAACATAGTATCCCAGGGTTACAGATTTTATTTCCACATGC
This sequence comes from Protopterus annectens, assembly GCF_019279795.1. Taxonomy (NCBI): domain Eukaryota; kingdom Metazoa; phylum Chordata; order Ceratodontiformes; family Protopteridae; genus Protopterus; species Protopterus annectens. Next base: position 42,295,789 of record NC_056737.1, read on the forward strand.
TGCCCAACCCCAAAAGGGTTCCCAGACCTTCCTCTAAACCAGTGGGCAGAGGCACAAAACCAAGTTCAGTCCCTGCTCTCCATAAGGGCAATTCAGCGAATTCAGCCTGTTCCTGCAGAACAGATAGGCCAAGGTTTTTATTCCAGACTTTTCCTGGTACCCAGAAAAGAGGGCACCTGGCGCCCAATCTTAGATCTATCCATTCTAAACACCTTCCTGGTGGTACCAAAATTCAAAATGCTCACCCTACAGCAGCTTCTCCCTGTGCTGTCCGAAGATGCCTGGTTAGCCACCCTAGACCTAAAGGAGGTCTATCTGCACATCCCAATCAGGGACTCCTGCAGGAAATATCTACGTTTCAGGGCAGGATCACTGCATTATCAGTTCTCTGCACTTCCCTTTGGCTTATCCACTGCTCCCAGAGTTTGCACAAAATGCCTGGCTCCAGCCATTGCCTATTGCAGACAGAGAAATATTCATATTTTCCTCTACTTGGACGATCGCCTGATTCAGGCAGACAGGAAAAGCTGTTGCAGCACCTGACATTTGTAAAGGACCTTCTAACCTCCCTGGGGTACACTATCAATGAAAAGAATTCCAAACTAGTCCCCAGTCAAAAAACTGTATTCCTGGGAGCAAGCTTTGACACACCATTCCAGATGACACTCCTAACGAGCCTATCTGACAGGCTACTTCTCTCTAATGGCCCCCAGAACCCAGTTATCCGCAAGGAAAATCCTGCAAGCTCTAGAGTTCATGCCCTCTTGCATTCTACTAATTCCATATGCCAAACTGCATATGAAGAAACTTCAGTGGTACTTAAAAAGTCTTTGGTGCCAACATTCTCAGGACCTGGAAACTATCATACCTATGATACCTTGTCTAAGGAAAGAGTTAATTTGGTGGGCAGCAGCATGCAACCACAACAAGGGGCTTACCTTTACACAACTCCACCCCATCCAGACCCTAACCACAGATGCATCAGATTATGCCTGGGGTGCACATCTGGATGGCAGGTGCATTCAGAGCCACTGGAGCCCAAATCAAATTCATCTGCACATCAACCCAAAAGAGATGCTAGCTGTTCAGCATGCTCTGACAGCTTTCAGATCCCTACTCTATCCGCGGGGCCTCTACTAATCAAAACCGACAAAACCACAGTGATGTGGTACATCAACAAGCAGGGGGGAACCCCACTCTTACCCATTCTGCTGGCTGGTCATGGCCCTTTGAAACACTGTCTCAGCCATGCATATTCACCTGCAAGCTCAATTCCTGCCAGGCAGCCAAAACTCTCTGGTAGACAACTTAATCAGAAATCTCCTAGAGCCACATGAGTGGCAATTAACCCACAACACCTTCAGCCTCGTGACCCAGAAATGGGGTACCCTGAAGGTGGACCTATTTTCCTCCCCTTACAACCACCAGCTCAGCAAATTCTGCACCAGGGAACCTCACTGCAAGACCTGGAAAGTGGCTGCCCTATCCTTCCATTGGGCAAACCTCTCAATCTATGCATTTCCCCCTCTACCATTTCTTACAAGGTAAGATAAGGGAAGAAAGACCAAAGGCAATCCTGATTGCCCCAGACTGGCCATGCAGCACTGGTACCCACTACTGCGCAGTCTGTCATCGTTGCCTGCATGGCACCTCCCCCAGATCCCAAATCTCCTGACCCAGCAGGAGGGATAGTTCTTGCATCCGCAATTGCAGACCCTGACCCTTGCAGCCTGGCTTATTCCTTGACTTCTCCTCCAGTGGCCAGCCTAAGCAAGCAGGTACTGGATGTCATACGTGAAGCCAGACAACCCAGTACTAGAAAATCCTATACTGACAAGTGGAAAAGGTATTGTTCCTGGATCCAGACTAAAGGAGCAGATCCAGCACAGCCCTCCTTATCTCTCATCCTGGATTACCTAGCAGACCTACCCCACAGGGGGCCTATCCTTCTCTTCCATCAAGATGTAGATGCACTGAGCCACCTCTCTTCACACACCCCTCTCATCAAGCAGTTCCTGAGAGGGGCTAACAACTTAAGCCCACCAAGAAGAACCCCTACCCCTGCTTGAGACCTTAACTTTGTGTTGGAAAAGCTCACGCTACCTCCCCCCCTTGAGCCTTCAGTGTCAGCAGAGTTAAAATTCCTCTCTTGGAAAGCAGCTTTGCTTCTGGCCATCATTTCAGCTAGAAGAGAGTGTGAGCTACAAGCACTTATGGCTGTGGAACCCTTCATTTTTCATGCTGACAAGGTCTTCCTCAGGACTAACCCAACTTTCATGCCTAAAGTGGTGTCTGGTGTGTCTCTCAACCAATCTGTCCATTTGCCCACTTTTTTTTCCTAGTCCTCAAAGTAAGGGGGAAAGGATCCTGCACTCTTTAGATGTGCACAGACAGCTCAGATTCTACCTTGATAGGGCTAAGCCCTTTTAGGAAATCTGACCAGTTACTAGTCAGCTTTGCACCAGGGGCAGAGGGCAAGGGCATATCAAAACAAACCATCTCCAAATGGATAGCACACTGTATCCATTTCCGTTACAAACACCATGAGAAACCACCCCCACAGGGGTTCAGGACACATGCCACTAGGGCAACTTCAACCAATACAGCCTTTCTCAGAGGAGTCCCTACCAGGGACATTCTGGAAGCTTGCAACTTGGAGTTCTGATCATACCTTCATCAAGCATTTGCCACCTGCTTATCTTTTCCAAATCCAGGGCGGGCTTTGTAACCACAGTCCTGCAGGGCATACTAGCCAGCTCCAACTCTTCTTGACTGCCTCCACCCATTTTTCAGCTTTGGGTATCAACCCGTGTGTGATGACTGCAACAGTGAAACACGAAGAACATAGTACAGTTGTGTACACTGACCATAAATGTAGATGTTCAAGTGTATTCACTGTTGCAGTCCTGGTCTCCCACCCTCCATCCCCCTTGTTTCTCTCTCTCTTTCACTCCTTATAGGGCTGTTGGTATTTACTTTTTACTAGTGGTGTGTTTTCACCATAACTTAGCGTCCTATTTGGGGGCTCCTGACATTTGGGGCAAGGAAAACTGATGTAATGGTGTCGGCTGCTTGTTTTTATACCACTGACTACTTGATTTCAGTCCTGAAGTGACAGCAACTGATGCAGAAATACTAAGCCTCTGGTATTCGGGCCAACTGAGGGCTACCCCTAGCAGGATAACCCAAGTGTGATGACTGCAACAGTGAATACACTCCAACATCTACATTTATGTTAAGTATACACAACTGTACTTTCCTTTTTAAGGCACCCTCAGCTGACCTAGCTAGTATATCAGTGGCAGCAGATATAGCTTCCAAACTTTTACCCTCCATCTCCCTGACTACCTCTGATGAGGAAAGCAGGGTTTTGGAGAGGCTGAGGAAAGTGTATACTTCTGCAACCTTGGCGTTTAGAACAATGAATTATCAGACCCACATGGCCAGATATTCCCTGGCTCTTATGACGGGATGCAGTGAAACTCCTGTCAGAGCTTCCAGTTTCTCCCACCAAAGCCAAGTTTTCCAGTATTTTGAACTCCTGTTCCCAGATTACTAGGCACTCCATCAAATGTCACTATGATGCAGTATAGGCTTCATCTAAGGCTGCAGCTATGGGGTCGGTACTGAGAATGTGTTTATGGCTTAGATTGCAACCCTTACTGGATATCAGAGCTAAACTCCTGGATGCCCCTCTGGACAAGACTTCATTTGGCACTGCAGCTGCAGAGCTATTTAAAACTTTTCAGGGAAAGGGGAAGGAACTCCAGGATTTAAAACATTTGTCTCTCTTGTTCCCCACTCCAGAAAACTACCTAGCCAGAACCACCTTTGTTAAGAAGGCAACTAAGTCTGTCCCACCAAAAAGTAAAAGGGATGCTAGGAGACACTCCTAAGTCTGCTTCTTCACACCCTCTCAGAAGCAGCCTTTTCAGGCCAAACCTGGTAGCCTTTGACTACCAGGGCCCAGACCAATCTACCCCCCTTTCTCTTTACCTCTTTCTTTCCTTTCCAGCTTGGCAACAGATTACCCAGGACTCTTTGGTCCTCTCCACCATCGACCAACTATCCTACATTCAAAGGAATCCCACAACCCCCACAGGACCAAATAGAATTCTTTCCACTAGTCCTCTCCTCTCTCCTTTCTCAGGGCATTATCCAGGAGGTGCAATCCATTCGGAGGGGAGAAGGATTTTACTCCAGGGTGTTTCTGGTCCCAAGAAAGGATGGCCCTTCCTAGACCTATCCTATTTAAATACCTTTCTGAAAGCTCCCACCTTTCGCATGCTGACATTATCTGCTCTACTCCATCTGATTCTCCCCCAGGCCTTCATGGTGTCACTGGACATAAAAGATGCCTACCTTCACATCCCATTTCACAAATGGTTCAGGAAATTCCTTTGCTTTTCTGTGGATTCCTCTCATTTTCAGTTTTGTGCTTTGCCTTTTGGTCTATCTATGGCACTGAGGGTATTCAGAAAATGTTTAGCCCCTGTTATAGCCCACTGCAGACTGCAGGGCATACAGATATTTCCATACTTGGATGACCTTCCCCTTCACCAGAAATACACCTGGACAATCTTTCTTACATGGTGTCACATCTGAGAGGGCCAGGGTTTACCATCAACCTCCAAAGTCTTCTCTGATCCCGTCCCAGGATCACATCTTCCTGGGGGTGCAGGATCCTGACAAGCGCAATGATAGCTTGCTTACTCCTAGAAAAGATCCGGTCTCCAACTCTTATTTCCAGGACCTAATACCATTGCAGTCCCTGACAGCCAGGGAGTTCCTGCTCCTCCTGGGGTTCATGGCCTCAACTATTCCAGTGCTTCCCTTTGCAAGGCTACATATGAGGAAATTTTAATGGTTCCTGAGAACAGTTTGGAAGCAAGTCTCACCCTGTGGAATGTGTTGTTCCCCTCCCACCCTGTTTGACAAAGAGTGGTGGATTTTCCAGATGACCAGAAATCCACGCCTACGTCTTCAACCACTTCACCCATCTGGGATCTGTACACACATGCATCAGACACAGGATGGGGTGCAACTCTGGGAAATTGGAAGGTCAGGGATGTGTGGTCCCCTTATCAGATAAAAGAACACATCACCATAAAGGAAATGAGAGCTTTGATCTTTGCTGCCAAAGTCTTCAAGCCCAGGATTTCACCAGGAGTCATAAGGTGGTTGACAGACAATACCACAGTCCTCTGGTACATCAACAAGCAGGGAGGGACAAAGTCCTACATCCTCTGCAGACTGGCATTATACACCTGGGAGATTGCAAAGAAGAGTCAGATTTCCCTCCAAGCTGTTTACATTCTCTCAGCTCAGAATGTGTTGGCCGACTCTTTAAGCAGGTCCATGACTCAATCCCACAAGTGGATGTTGAACAGGGATGTGTTTCTGGATCTTGCCCATCGATGGGGTATCCCTCAGATAGATCTTTTTGCCTCCCCCATGAACAGGCAGCTTCCCAAGTATTGTGCGAGGATTCCATGTCCTGAGGAATGGAAGGTGGGCGTTCTATCCTTTCCATGGAAGGGGATGATGTTCTTCGTGTTTCACTGTTGCAGTCACCACCTGTGAGTTAACCCTGCCGTGGTAGCCCTTGGCTTGCCCAAACACCAGAGTCAATATTTTTCTGCGTTGGCTGTTGCCGCTTGTTGACTGACATCATGTCGTCATGCTATAAAGCAAGGCAGCTGATGCCATTACACCAGTCTTTCTTGCTGTGGAGCCCGTAGCAGAAGCAGTTAGCAAGTGTGCTGGTCGTTCGCTACCAGAGCTCGAATTGCAACTAAAAATGTCTAAAGGTAAGTATCCTGTTGGGGATCCTTTTTTCTTGCACTAACCGATGTCCAAAAATGTTAAAAATTGTCTCGCCTGTGGAAAGCAGATCCCACACAGAGACTTCCATTCATACTGTGTCACTTGTTTAGGCCCAGACCACGACGTCCCCTGCTTATCAATTCTGTGCCCTCTTTAACGCGAGAACCATTCGTCGTAGAGCTCTTATTGTAGACAGGTATTTTCATCCTCCGTCTTCACAAATGGCATCCGTCAGCCAGCAATCCATAGACATTCTGAAAAAATATAGGGATAAAGAGTGACAGGCCACACAAGGCTAAGCCTTCCAACGATGCTACCACTAAGCAGGTCGTCAGTTCTCTGAAATTCAGTGAGGTGCTTTCGCAGCCCCTGATGCCAGATAGGATATCTACTCAGGCCTCTACCGAGACCCTTTTGGAGTCCAGTATGCTGATATCATCTTCATTTTCTGAACCTTTGGTTGTCTCTGCCTCATTTGGGTCCAGAGCCGCGACGCAGGCACTGACTTTCGAGGAGGCCTTTCGCACTACTGATTCAAGACAAAAACTGATGTCTTCTCATCCGACTACCGTTTCTCTCGGATTGATGGATTCTCTTAGGCCTAGATGCCAGGCCACTCCTAGAAAATCTATCTCTAGCCACCATCTTACTTCTGCTCCACCATCCCAAGCCCAAATGCTTAAGATGGCGGAGGATCTTATTTCCCTTATCAGGGGTAGTCAGGCCACAACTTCTGAAAGGAAAACTCAGCCTTCTACAGAACTAATGACAGAGCAGGATTCTGAGAAATCTGATTATTCAGATTTTGAAGAGGAACAACAATCTCTGACTGCTTATGAGTATTCATATGCAGAGGAATCCATTCCTTCTGCCACCACACCAGAAGACCTTTCCTTTGGGGAAACCCTTCACACCCTCAGGGAACATTTCCACTGGGAATCTCAGGACTTTCCTCAGTCTAAGAAAAGACTAATTGAGTTTCTAGACCTGCCCCAGCACAGACCCCTGGCCACCCCCCCATCTTAGAAGTGTTGGATGATGTTTTCCATGAATCCAGCTTAGCCCTTGATGCCCTGCCACTTGCTCCCAGTAAACCTGACTGGTATTAGAGTACCGGATTCTCACAAATTCCTGTACAGGAATCCTGCTGTAGACCTGGAGGTCGTTGTGCAGGGACCTAAAGGAGCTAAGTCTAGTTCTGCTACGAATCCCATTCCTTCTGATAGGATTCCAGAGGTCTGGACAGATGGGGTAAAAAAGTATACACCTCAGCAACCTTAGCTATCAGAGCACTCACCTGTCAGTTCCATATGTTAAAATATCAGCAACACACTTTGGAGCTATTAAAGCAAAAGATTTCGACCTTTCCTGACCTGTGCCAATTCAAAAGGGTTAGCAGATTTACTGTACTCTACTTGTCAAGTGGCCAAACACTCATTACACTGTGGATGTTCATCGTGTTGCACTGCTGCAGTCATTACACTTGGGTTATCCTGCCGTCAGGCGGTTCCCCAGTCGGCCTGAGTTCCAAAGTCTTGGTCTGGTGTCTGTTGCTGTCGCCTCCTCCCTGACGTCAGTGCGACAGGGGTATATAAGATGCAGCCGATGCCATTTTCCCCAGTCTTTCTTGCCACGCGGTGCCTGAAGCAAAAGCAGTTCGCAAGTGCCGGTCGGCCGTCTCCTGAGATTTTCATTCCAAATCCAGAACCAAAGTCTTCTACAAAGCTAAGTACCCCGTTGGGGAAACTTTTTCTTGCCTCAGACCGATGTCAGTAAAAGTTAATAACTATTTCTTGTGGGAAGCAAATACCTCATAAGGATTTCCATTCTTATTGTATCCCATGCCTAGGCCCAGACCACAGCGTCACTGGTTGTCGGTTTTGTGCTAGGTTTAACAAGCGTACTATTAAATGTCGGTTTGATTTTGCCCGACATTATTGTGGTAGAAAATTCAATTATACCATGCCGTCGGAACTTCTGACGACCAGAATACATAAAAAGCGCAAAGACAAGGATAGATATCCGAGGCCCAAAACTGACGAAGCCTCTTCTAGGCCAGTCGCCGGTTCTCCGGTTTTCAGCGAGGTGCCTTCGCAGCCCCTGATGACCGCTTCTGTAGAACCACAGGCCGCCTCTGACTCCCACGTGGAGATGGCTGGGCCTTCAGATGCACAAGTTATTCAGCCTACCGAAACCAACCCATCAGAGGGATCTGGAGTAGCTGAGCTGCCCGCAGCTTCAGAGGGTGTTTTCAGACCTACTCAGTTTAGCATTAAACCCTCTGCTAAGTCTAAACCAGCTTTAAAATCTAAGAAACAAATACAGCATTCTCCAGCACAGGCCTCCATGCCTAAGAAACAAATGCTCAAAATGGCCTAAGACCTAATCACTCTGATCAGGGGGTCCCATCCCCCTCCTGATAAAAGGTCTAGACAGAATGCAGACTGACTCATCCGACCAGGTGTCCATCTCTTCAGATTCATCCTCAGACCTAGGATACTTTGTGGTAACCTTGCATACCATGAGGGAGCATTTCCATTGGGAAGGCCAGGATTACTCAGAATCCAAGAAAAGGCACAGAGACTTCATTTTATTACCTCAACACAGACCCCTTGCTATTCCGCCAGTGTTAGATATTGTGGATGATGTGTATACTGAATCCAGCTTAAAATCCTGATTCCTTACCTCCAGCCCCAGTTAAACCTGACAGATACTACAGAGTCCCTGACTCACACAAATTTCTGTACAAAAGCCCTGTTGCTGACCCTGAAACTATTTCTCAGGGACCCAAAGGGGTTAAGGCCTCATCAGCCAAGAATCCAGTTCCCTCTGACCAAGATTCCAGAGCAATAGACAGATGGGGAAAGAAAGTATATACGTCTTCAACTTTAGCAATGAGAGCCTTAAATTGCCAGTTTCACATGCTAAAATATCAGCAATTTTTACTGTCTCAGTTGAAACAAAAAATGCTTCCAGATTCAGATCCTCAAGATTTATTGCATGCAGCTGAAGAGGTGGGAAAACATACTTTGCAATGTGGTTTTGATTCTTTAGAGGCCTCATGTAGAGCAGCAGTTACAGGCTCTGTTATTAGAAGACATGCTTGGTTAAAAGAACATACGTTACCAGATCATGTTAAAGCAAAATTATTGGATGCACCTTTGCAGCAGGATGTGTTATTTGGAGTGAAGGCAGAAGAGGTATTAAAGAAAATGGAGGATAAGGCAAAATCTATGCAAACGGTGAAGGATTTCTTACAGGTTCAGCCTCCTAGATTTAGCAGAAATTGGCCAACTAAGAATTGGTCCTTTCCAGTTACAGGCAGACCTCAAAGGGATGTCCAAGAGGTAGAGGTCAACCACAAGGTCCTTACAGGCCTGTCAATGGGTTGCATCAGGCCAGAAAGAAGGGGAAGACAGGCCCCAACCGTATAAAAAGCAGCCCCAATGACTTCCCACTACAGCTGCCAAACAACTGTCTCTTGGCAGCCTCCTTGGGAGGAAAAATGGCACTTTTCTACCACAATTGGCATATGATCCCCAAAGACAAATGGGTTCTCAACATTGTATCTCAAGGTTACAGGTTCCACTTTCACACTCTGCCAAGGTTAAAAGTAATGCCAAATCTGCCACCAAATCAATGGGCAGAGGCTCAAAAACAAATTACAGCACTCATGGATATGAGAGCTATTCAAAAGGTACCACCACAGGAGCAAGGACAAGGATTTTACTCCAGACTCTTTCTGGTTCCCAGAAAGGACAAAGCCTGGAGGCCCATTCTGGATCTTTCTTCTCTAAACACTTACGTGGATGTTCCGAAATTCAAAATGTTGACACTACAGCAGCTTCTTCCCATGCTGGGCAAGAAAGCTTGGCTCGTGACATTGGACCTCAAGGAGGCATACCTGCATGTCCCTATCAGACAAAACTGCAGAAGATACTTCAGATTCATAGCTGGTTCAATGCACTATCAATTCTCTGCACTGCCCTTTGGCTTATCTACTGCGCCTAGGGTCTTCACAAAGTGCCTGGCACCAGTGATTGCATTTTGCAGACAGGAATTCAAATGTATCCATACCTGGACGACTGCCTGATTCAAGCAGAGAGCAAGGACATTCTTATAAAGCATCTGGTGTTTGTAAAAAAGTTATTAAGTTGCCTGGGGTACACAGTAAACGAAAAGAAATCAAAACTAGTGCCCTCACAAGAGATAATATTCCTGGGTGCCAGCTTGAACAGAACGGCCCAGATGGCTTATCTCACGCCAGACAAGCAAGGACAACTGACTCAATACTTTCAATTGATGGCAACAAAGACCCAACTCCCTGCAAGAAAAATTCTGCAGGCCTTGGGTTACATGGCATCTTGCATACTACTAATTCCATATGCCAGACTGCATATGAGGAAATTACAATGGTACCTAAAGAATGTATGGTCTCAACACTGTCAAAGTTTGGAAACAGTTATACCACTAATTCCTTGCCTTCAACAGGAGTTTCAGTGGTGGGCTCAAGCTTGTCACCTCAACAAGGGACAGCCTTTTACTCAACCCACAGCCAGGCAAACACTGACAACAGGCACATCGGATTACGCCTGGGAAGCACACATGGCAGGCAACTGTATTCAGGGCAAGTGGCCCACAGAACAAAGGCATCTTCACATCAATCAAAAAGAGATGCTAGCTGTACAAAATGCCCTTATAGCATTCAAGGACCTGCTGCATCCAGGACAACTACTACTAAAGACAGACAACACTACAGTTATGTGGTACGTAAGCAAGGGGGCACTCACTCCTACCCCCTCTGCAGGCAAGCCATGACCTTGTGGAACACAGCTCTAAACTATCAAGTTCATCTGCAAGCACAATTCCTGCCAGGAGAGAAAAACACACTGGCAGACGACTTAAGCAGAAACGTCATGGACCCCCACGAATGGGAATTGAATCCACAAATATTCAGAATGATAACACAGAAATGGTGGAGCCCGGACATAGATCTGTTTGCATCCCCAATGAACTGCCAGCTACAGAAATTCTGCACAAGGAGTTGCCATCCACAAGCATGGAAAGTGGATGCCCTCTTATTCAGCTGGAAAAACCTACAAGTATATGCTTTCCCACCACTACCTCTCCTGCCAAAGGTACTCATAAAAGCCAGGCAAGAAGAGCCAAAGATGATCTTGATTGCACCAGACTGGCCACGCCAGCACTGGTACACAATCTTAAAGAACTTAGCACAAGGACCACCCTGGATTTTGCCTCAAATCCCACATCTGCTGACTCAGCACAACAATCAGATACTACACAGCCAGCTAAAGACCTTAAACCTAGCTGCATGGAAGATTCCTTAGTCAAGCAAGCAATGCCGCTCTCCAAAGCTGTTATGGATGTCATTCTGGAGGCCAGAAAGCCTAGTACTAGGAAAGCCTATTCAGATAAATGGAAGAGATTCTGTGCCTGGAACCAAGCTCACAGCTTTGACCCTCATGTCCCAAACATTCCTCAGATACTACAATATTTAACTGAGATGGTGGAGAAAGGCCTCTCCTTCTCATCCATCAAGATCCATGCCTCTGTCATCTCTGCTCATTACAACACGGATCCACCAATTTTCTCTAATCCTTTGCTAAGACAGTACCTCAGAGGGGCTAAAAATATAAGACCGCCCCGTAGAGCACCTACTCCAACTTGGGACCTCAACTTTGTTTTGGAAAAATTAACTTTACCTCCTTTTGAGCCAGCTAACACAGCAGAATTAAAATATATCTCTTGGAAAACTGCTCTGCTCCTGGCAATAACATCAGCACGAAGAGTTTCAGAATTACAGGCACTAACGGCAGTGAAACTTTTCCTCATTTTCCACCACGACAGGGTGTCTTTAAAAACTAACCCTATGTTTATGCCAAAGGTGGTTTCCAGTGTGGCTCTAAACCAAACTATTCATTTGCCAACTTTTTATCCAAAACCACAGAATAAAGGGGAGAAGACTACTGCATTCCTTGGACATTCACAGGCAGTTACACTTCTACTTGGACAAAACCAAAGCTTTCAGGAAATCTGAGCAATTATTGGTAGCATATGCTGCAGGAGCACAGGGAAAAGCCATTTCAAAACAGACTATTTCAAAATGGATAGGACATTGTATATGTTTCTGCTATACACACCATGGGAAGCCTGTACCTAGCAGCATTAGATCTCACTCCACCAGGGCAACAGCCACTTCAACTGCCTACCTCAGAGGAGTACCTACCAAAGATGTTTTGGAAGCAGCAACTTGGAGTTCTGTACATACCTTCACCAAGCATTACCATCTGCCTCTATACTCTAAATCCAGAGCTGGCTTCACCACTGCAGTGCTGCAGGGCCTTATAGCCACCGCTAATGCTTTATAGAACCAGCCACCCTACCTCAGCTTTGGGATTTTACCCAAGTGTAATGACTGCAGCAGTGTAACACGATGAACATAGTACAGTTTTGTACCTACCATAAATGTAGATGTTCGAGTGTATACACTGCTGCAGTCCAGGTTACCCTCCCTCCTTCCCCTCTTACTTGCTGGTACGTACCTATGATCTTCTACCCTTTACTACCTGTGGGGAGTATTTACTGGTAGCTGAAAGTTGTTTGCTTTTCTTACGTATGTTTTATTAGCAATTTGAATTGCCTACCTGTTTGGGGGCACCTGACATCTGGGACAAGAAAAACTGAAGAAAATGGCGTCAGCTGCATCTTATATACCCCTGTCGCATTGACGTCAGGGAGGAGGCGACAGCAACCGACGCTGGACCAAGACTTTGGAACTCAGGCCGACTGGGGAACCGCCTGACAGCAGGATAACCCAAGTGTAATGACTGCTGCAGTGTAAAAACTCAAACATCTACATTTATGGTAGGTACAAAACTGTACTATATGATGCCCTAGAAACCTCAAGCAGGGCAGCAGTGTCAGGATCTGTTATTAGGAGATGTGCATGGTTGAAGTAACAACCTGTCCCTGATCATGTCAAGTCTGAACTAATTGATGCACCCTTGGATAAGGACCGCTTGTTTTGGAGTAAAAGCAGAAAAGGTGCTTAAAAAGATGCAAGACAAAGCAAAATCTATGTAAACCGTAAAAGATTTCTTTCAGGTTCAACCTAGGTTCAGCAGGAATTTTCCCCCTAAGCACTGGTCCTTTCCTGCACCTAGCAGACTGGGGCAAGGTAAGCCCCGCAGGAACAGACCACCCAGGCCCCTATCCCAGGGACAGCAGAGAACCAAACAGTGGACCACTTCCGCCCCAAAGGTAGGGAGTTCTAAGCCATTCTTCTATGGCAAAAACTCTCAATAACTCCCCCCCCCCACTCTCCTTTCACTCACCAAAAGCGAGGAGGAAGGCTCTCCCTCTGCAAAGAAAGTTTGCTCTCTGTATCAAAGGACCAATGGGATATAAGATAATTTTTCAGGGATACAAATTCTCCTTCAACGAATTCCCAATTCCAAGAGGGTACCCAGACTTACCTCCAAATCAGTGGGCAGAGGCACTGAAACAAGTCCAAACTTTCATACTGCAAGGGGCAGTAGAACCTGTTCCTGCAGATCAAACAGGCAAAGGCTGTTATTTCAGACTATTCCTTGTTCCCAGAAAAGAGGGCACTTGGCTCCCCATCCTGGATCTGTCCATTCTGAACACCTCCCTGGTGGTCCCCAAATTCAAAAGGCTAACTTTGCAACAGCTGCTGCCTCCCCTGACAAAAAATGCCTGGTTAGTGACCCTAGACCTAAAAGATGCCTACCTGCACATCCCCATAAGGGAATCCTGCAGGAAATTCCTGTGCTTCAGAGTAGGCTCACAACACTTTCAGTTCTCTGCGCTATGCTTTGGCTTATTTACTATTCCCAGGATATTCAGCAAATGCTTAGCCCTGGCCATAGCATTTTGCAGACAGCGAAATATACAGATTTACCCTTATCTGGACAACTACCTCATTCAAGCAGAGTGCAAAGAAAAGCTGCTCCAGGACCTCCTCTTTGTCAGAACCCTCCTAACTTCCTTAGGGTTCACCATTAATGAGAAGAAATCAAAACAAACACCCTCTAGGAGGATCATTTTCTTGGGAGCTCTGCTGGACACAGCATCCCAAATGGCCTTCCTATCCCCAGAAAAGCACAGCTTTCTGCCTCTCTACTTTACCCAGCTGGCTTCCAGAAGTCACTTCATGGAGAGCAAGTTCCTGCAAGCCTTGAGTACATGGTATCTTGCATCCTTCTAATTCCTCTGGCCAGGCTTCACATGAGAAAATGTCAGTGGTATCTAAAGAACCTTTGGTGTCAGCACTCTCAGCCTCTAGGGACCTCTCCCTCTGATCCCCTGTATAAGGGTTGAGTTTCTCTGGTGGGCAGGGGCCTGTGCCAAGAACAAGGGTCTTCCCTTCATCCTCCGCCCTACTGTCCAGACCATCGCCACTGATACCCCGGACATTGCTTGGGGCGCTCACCTAGCAAGCAGGTGCACCTAAGTTATTTGGGATGCCCAGCACCTTCACTTACACATCAAGCGGAAAGAAATGATGGCATTACAAAAGGTTCTTGACATCCTTCAAACCCCATCTCAGACCAGGGGTTCTCCTTATCAAAACAGACAACACCACAGTAATGTGGTACATCAACCAACTGGGAGGGACCCAGTCTTACCCTCTGTGCAGGCTAGCCACAAAACTCTGGCTGACCGCCTCCTCCATGGGATTACACCTAATAGACCAATACCTACCAGGGATCAACAACACCCTGGCAGACCACTTAAGCGGAAACTTACTGGACCCCACGAATGGCAGCTCCACAGAAATATCTTTTTGTAAGTCATTCAGGAGTGTGGACCTCTGGAAGTGGATCTCTTTGCTTTGCACCTCAAATATCAGCTAAGAAAAGTCTGTACCAGGGAGTATCACCACCTAGCATGGAAGGTGGATGCCTTGACCTTCCCCTGGAAACTCCCTCTTGGTGTATGCATTCCCTCCTCTGCCTCGTATTCCCAAGGTACTGATCAAGATACGGGAGGAGAGACCAAAGACCATCCTCATTCCTTAGATTGGCCCGGACAGCATTGGTACCCCTTGCTGCGCAGCCTGACATCACAGCCTCCCAGGCAGCTTCCCATGATCTCAAGAATCTTGACTAAGGTGGGGGGCGTGCTGCACCCAGACTTGCAAACTCAAACTGTCAGCATGGCTAATACTCAAAAAGTAAACAAGGGACCCCTGTTAAGAAAACAGGTTCTTGACATTATCACAGATGCCAGAAGGACCAGCATCAGAAAATCTTATGCAGGGAAATGGAAAAGATTCTGCTCCTGGAGCCAGTCCAGAGGGGGCAGTTCCTCACAACCTTCCATCTCTCTTATCCTGGACTATCTAATGGAGTTGCTCAATAGTGACCTCTCCTGTTCTGGTAAAATCCATGCCTCAGCTCATTTTGATATAGACCAGCCCCTGTTCTCACATCCTTTGATTAAACAATTCCTTAAATGGGCTTCTAATATCAGACCTCCCAGAAGGCCACCCACGCCAGCCTGGGACCTGAATTATGTTTTGGAAAAACTAATCTTACCAATACCTCTCCTGGAAGACTGCTTTCCTGCTAGCTAGCACCTCAGCCAGAAGGGTTTCAGAACTTCATGCACTGATGGCTATTGTGTCCATCATTTTACATGCAGGCAGGGTCTCCCTGAGGACTAACTCCTCATTTATGCCCAAGGTGGTATCTAATGTGACACTCAGCCAGGCCATTCATCTACCCACATTCTTTCCTAACCCTCAAAACAAGGGAGAAAGAATTCTGCACTCACTAGACATGCACAGGCAGCTCAGATACTACCCGTACTGTACTAAACCTTTCAGGAAAACAGACCAACTTCTTGTCAGCTTTGCCTCGGGGCCAGAGGGGAAGCCCGTTTCCAAATGGATATCACACTGTATCCATTTCTGCTACAGATTACATGGGAAACCACCCTCTGTCTATTTGTACCCATTTCACTAGAGCAGACTCCACTTCCACAGCATTCCTCAGAGGAGTTCTACCAGGGATATCTTGGAAGCTGCCACCTGGACCTCTGTCCATACCTTTACAAAGCATTACCACCTACCTCTTTTCTCTAAGGGTAGGGCAGGGTTTGCCTCTGCAGTTCAGCAGGACATGCTTACCCATGCCTAGGTCTCTAATCCTTCCGTCCCTCTCCTCAGCTTTGGGAATCCTCCCACAGGTGATGACTGCAACAGTGAAACACGAAGAACATAGTACAGTTGTGTGCACTTACCATAAATGTAGATGTTCGAGTGTATTCATTGTTGCAGTCCTGGTTTCCCTCCCTCCTTCCTCCGTCCTGGTTTCCCTCCCTCCTTCCTCCGTCCCCCTTATATCCTCTTTACTTAGAAAAACATAAGCTTCTTATGGTGGCTTTTAGCCACCAGGACCACTTTACCATATTTCCTTGGGCTTCTGATTGGTTAGGGCAAGAAAAACTGATGTAATGGCGTCGGCTGCCTTGCTTTATAGCACTGATCTGACATCAGTCAACAAGTGACAACAGCCGACGCAGAAAAACATTGTCTCTGGTATTCGGGCCAGCCAAGGGCTACCATAGCAGGGATAACCCACAGGTGATGACTGCAACAGTGAATATACTCTAACATCTACATTTATGGTAAGTATACACAACTGTACTTTCTTTGCCCTGATCTCTCTAAAGGGGGAGTTGCTGAGGGATGCTCTAGTCCATGATTGGCCGTCCGGTCTCTGCTTTACCCCCATTACCTATCATTTCCAAATTTCTACAGAAAGCATATCAGTTGAAGAGCACACATATCCTCATTGCACCTTTTTGGCCTTGTTAGATTTTGTTCCTTTCTTCTGGCCTCCTCATCTACATCTGCTCTGGATATTGGATCCCATTCCAGACCTCCATCACCTGGTGTGGACCCAGTGAATTGCTTTTCCAAGTTGGTTTTGCTGCTACATCACCTGACAGGTATGGCTCATGCAGACTTAACAGGGATTAAACTGACCACATGGTTTCTCCAGTTCAACTGATTGCTAGACAGCCCAGGCTGTCCTCCCCAGTCTATCATATTGTTATCTTCTCCAAAACCTTATACTGGAAAGATTTACAAAAATAAATAGAGATTTATGTTCTGGGCCCTTAAGAGGTCTGGACCCCTTTTCTTCCCTATACCAGTGGTACTTGATTTTTTTAGCTTCAATTTTCAGTGAAGGGACTAGCTTTTCTACTGTTAAGGTCCAGTTAGCTACAATTTCAGACTTCCATCTAGGTAAAATAATTCTTCCTTAGCTTCTTCTAAATTATGCACACCCTTTCTCAGATTAACTTTTTTTTTTACTTAGACCTTCACTAAAGGATCCTTCTGCTCTATGGGATTTAACTATTTTGCTTCAAGCTCTGACCCATGGTCCCTTTAAACCCTCAGCCCGGTCGGACCTTGGGTTTTTGTTTTGGAAAACCATTTTTCAAGTCGCCATTACATCAGCTAGATGAGTATCCAAACTCCAGGCTCTTTTTCCAAACCTCATTATCTGTTTTTCCATAAAGATAGGGTTTCCTTATGGACCAACCTGTCTTTTTTTGCCAAAGGTAGTCTCTGAGTCGCTAATGTCAACCAGGTCGTTAACCTCCTGGTTTTCCTTCCAAAATTTTCAAACAAAGAAGAGAACTGCCTCCATCTTTTTGCTGTACATAGACAAATTTGGTTTTATTTCCATAGAATCAAAGATTTCCAGAATACTGACGAGTTTGTTTTCTTCTCACTTAACAGATTGGGCATGTCAGGGCTAAAGGCCAAATGGTTAACTGATTGTATCTCCTTTGTCTGTACTAAGAGGATTGTCCTTGCCTAAGCCTGCTAGAGCTTATGCCAGGTTTGTGGCTGTATCTTCAGCTTTTTGGTCAAGAGCTTCCATAGATATCATTTGTGCAGCTGCCACTTTGTCAAATGCTCATAGTTTTATTGCTTATTATAAACTGGATTTGATTTCTAGGAATAGAGCTACTTTTGGCTCCACAGTGTCCCATTAGCTGAGGAATGAATGAAAATAGCATCAGATAAAAATGTTATGTACTCACCATAATGTTACTTGTCCTTTTTCATTCTTCTTCAACTTCCCACCCTCCTAACCCCCTTCCCTTTGCTTCTGGAAGGCCTGAGAGCATCACTTTGGGAACTGATGTGCCTTGTTTGAGCTCCCATTCTTTCTTATTCTATACCATTTTGAATTCTCTTACGGTAGTATCTGTTGGCCCCTATGGGCAGCAAACTTGAACTGAGGCAGGATGACGGGTCATTCTGGGTAAAAGGAGGAGCTCAAGAGTTTGGATCCTAGGATCTGGAAGAAGTGGCCAAGTCAGATCCAAGACCCATCAGTTGAGGAAGAAAGAAAAAGGACAATACAGATGTAACGTTATATTTAGTACTTATTTATTTTTTTACTGACAAGGCATGCATCACCTCCTGTTGAACAGCCTGGTGTTTTCTGCAATTCCAAGGTATTAAAAATTCCCTTACTGCCTTCTTTCAGTAGGGAGCTAAGTGGTAACAGATAAAGAAATGTTCATTGTGTTGCAGTAGTGATAATGGTTGGGACTTCTGTTGTACTGGCCCAACATTCATCCTGACTTCCAGAGCTTTTCACCCTTTTCTCACTTCCCTTTGTGGGTGCCCTCCCACCTGATGTCAGTAAGATTGTGGTATGAGTGCTTTCCATTCATGTCATTTTCAGTTCTATTTTTGCTGCAGTATTAGAAAGTTTGTGTGTCGGTCCAAACCCAGTGAGGAGAAAATCTTGTATGTTCTTTATAGGTAAAAGAGATGTGTGTTGTGACTATAGATATTACTTATAGTAAGCAAGTCCTTCACACTGACTTTCATAGTCGGTGTTTATTCATTTTAGGAACAGAGCAAAATAATGCCTTCTGTCCTTGTGAAGCTGGATTAAACTAGACCAATCAAAGAACCAAAACTATTCCAGGGTCACTGTGGTGTTAGGCAAGTTGTCTGTATATGCTGTACTTTTTTTTTTTTTTTCTTGCACTTCTTTTTTTAAAGAAATCCTGTAAGGCTCATTAAAGTTCACCAGAAGGTTGAAGGTTTGTGGATTATTGAGCTTTTGCAGTTTCTCACTCTCTTATTGGATCAAGGCCTCTGACCAGCTGTCTCGGGTGGCTGCCGTGTTTTACCAGGTTGAAATCCTATAGAAATTGGATGGCCCAGATGCCCGTACAGACATCTCATTTTAACATCTGCATTGTGCTAACAGAGAGTAAGTGCGATATTCCTTCAGTTCTGGTATTAAAACAATGTCTGTGGCTCATAAATTAGTCATCAGTATTTGCCCATAACTGAAGACTTCTAGGTGGCCATCACTCCTTCCAATAGCAAGGCCATGGTATCCAGGTCTCTGATTTCCATCATGCCTCAGCTTGAGCTAAGCAGGCCTTCCTCCCAGATCTCCTCTTACAAAACTTGAAGGTGGTACAGGCACAGGTCATTGAACTTCCAGAGCCTGCAGCCATCAGTGTCAGGAAGAGTCCCTGTTTTGAAAAGAAAGCGGGTGAACTGGCCTATGTGAATCAGATGCTCTCTTCTCTTTTGTACGAGTTACACTGAGGATACCATATCCTCTGCCATCCCACACTGAGGATACCATATCCTCTGCCGCCCCACAAAATGATTTCACATTTTGAGACAGAAGGATGGGAGTCTAAGGGATAGAAAAGGTATGGGGAGCTTCTGGATTCATCAGAATGGAAACCCTTGGTTCCTCCAGTGCTTGAAGCCTTGGAGGGTCCATTCTGTAAAGCATGTTTGATGCCTGTCTTCTACACTGTTGCCCCCCGGATGTCCAATTTTATATGGTTGTGGATTCCTAGTAAGTGTAACAAGCAGTTTCTGATCTGTCCAAGGATTCTAGCAAGGGGTGTAGTGGTGCTCCAACTAAGAATCCCCTTCCTAGTGGCAGGGAAGATATAGTACTGGACCACCTTAGGCAGGAGGTCTGCACCTAAAGCATCCTAGCCTTTAGGGGTTGTGAATTGGCAAACTCACAAATTAAAGTTATAGGGAACTATCCTGTCCAAATTGAATGTCTAGACTGAGCAGATGAATATATTTTATAGGTAAAAGAAGCTCCTAGCATTTATGGTGCCTAAGAGCTTGACTGTTAGATCAGTGCTATCTTACCTTGCCAGTTGGCAAGCCCTTTATCAATTGTGGCTATGATGCAGTTTATAGTTATTAGGAGGCTTGCCTGGTGGAGGAGCAGGTCATGTGAAAGCACAGCTTCTCAGTGTCACGTTAGAAAAGGAGCTGCTCCTTGGAACTGGAAGAAAAGGCAAAGTCAGTGTAGTTTGAAATAGTTGTTGGTCTCCTTTGCCAAATGCCCTAGAAACTATTTTGAGTTAGGCCCTCCAACAACAGTAAGGCAAAGACTAACCAGTCAAAATGGAATGGCAAGCTGACCAAAAGGAGGAGCCTGGGGATTCATAACTATAACTAAATGGAGCTTTTCCTTTTCATACCCCAGCCCACACTCTCACTAACCCAATCTCCACAGTGACTGTTTATGAAGAGCAATAGGAAATCATTAGGGACACTGGTTCTAAAAATCTTGGCTTCTGTTAACACGTGTATTCCTGAATACCCAAGAGAAAAAGTCTAAGGCTTATACATCTGGCCTTTCTGAGTCAAATAGATCTAGAGAAAGAGAGGTCCACAGCAGGAAGAAATGTTGAGTTGTATCTGTTTGTAGTCTTAAGAAAAGGTGGCCTTTAAAGGTGGGTTTTGGACTGACAAGTTTCTAAAAGTTCCTAAGTTCAAAATGCTAACCAAGCAGGCCATTTTGCTTCTGCTCTTATCTCTATACCTCTAGCCAGAACAAGCAGGCAGCACCTGAAATTCAAAATGGACTGTGTTTACTTTCTTACCTTTTAGTTTATAATGTGCCTGGTTTTGGTAACCATGTACTGTAGAACCAGGAGCATTTAACCCTACCTTGATAACTGCCTGATGCAAGCTTCAACTGTTATGAAGGCAGCTTTGCATTTTAGTATGACATGCTTTCAACCTGTTGGATTCTGAAGGTACCAAATTGCAGCTAATACCACCAAAGAAGTCCTGCTCATGAGAGCTGTTTTGAACATTAGAAGCAATGCCTTACATCAAAGAAGGTGGTGTTCTTCATATTTTATCTCTGTAGTACAGCAAAAATCCATCTAAAACAAAGTGAGTTCCTGAGAACACTGGAGTACATGGCCTTCTAAACTGTGATGGTCCCCTGGCACATGAAACTAGTAGCATCTAATATCAAAGGGTGTCAACATGTCCACTGCTTGCAATGCCCCATGCCTTGTTCCAGCTAGGACAGTATCAGCAAAAGTTGCACCACAAACTCTTCAGATGCACCCTGGGGGAATTGAGGGCTGAAGGGGGGATGTACCAATATTAAGGGTGAACGCTGTAAAAATCTTCAGACTTGATAGTCGGGGACTGTACACAGTCACAGATAACACAGCCATGATATGGAACTTCAACAGGCAGTGATGTAAAACTCTAAATTTCTCAAAAACAATTGATAGAGCGAGTGTCAGACTCTGCATGCTACAAAATGGTATTCAAATAGGGAACTGAACAGTCTGGAATTTCTCAGAAGAGAGTGGTTACTTTGCTATGTATAGTCACAGGGTGCAGAGAACAGAGGCTGAGCTGCAACAATGAATTTCTTAAGAATGATCAATGCTAGGAGTTTTGGACTCTGCAGGCTGCTTCTTCGAATGATATGTTGCAATATAATTGAAATGTTCTGGTTTTGGTGACTTCCCCTTTCTGAAAAGTGATGTACTTTACATATGACATTGGGGAAACATGGAGATGGTTCTACCTTGGTCCATGAGAATGCAAAAGAATAGAAACACTGGCATTTTTGAAGCATCATAAATGCTAGAAAAGTTGGCATCTCCAGTTGCTCCTTGGATGACAAGCACAAAATAGTATTCAAATATTCTGATCTGGATAATTGTTTCTCAGAAGCATGCATTTTGTGGATATAGATAATGAATGACATTCCCAATAACTATTGATTTCTGCAAGCATCAGAATATGTGAGCTGCTTGACTGGATGCTAGAACATGACATTCAACTATTTTGGGTTAATTTCCTTTGTTAGGATGGCTGTTTGCAGATGATACCTGACAAAACCAGAAAATGATATTTCAGTGTTGTAGAACATTTTGAAACAGTTTCAGATCTTTTCAGGTTACAAAATTAATGAAGCTAAGACAAAGACAATAACTGTAAATTATGTACACCACCACAAGCTGTGATTCCAGCAATCCTCATATTTATGGGGACATGATAAAATGAAGTACATAGGAGTATGGATTAAAAATGATTATGGTGTGGCAGCTAAGGATATGAGGGAAGAGACTAAACAAAAGATGACACAAAAACTGAGAAATTGAAAGCTCTGTGCTATGGATATGGATAGCAAAATATAAGCAGTTAAAATGTTCCCTTTAGTCTAATAGAACGTGTGGCTTGGGATTACCCTGTCTGAAGGGAGTATTTCAGAGCTACACAGTTAAGGCTCCTGTACATAGCACAAGCAGGAAACCTATAATTGAAAGTGGAAAGGGAATGGGGGGGGGGGCTCAAGAAACAAGGAGAGGCTGGGATTTTGGATGCAGCTCTTTAAGGAGAATAACAATAATCATACAGAATATTATATTCATGAAGTAGCAAAAAATAGTCTAAGAACTAAGCCAATATGGGAATGGAGAAAGGAGATTCTGCCCATAGGGATAACTGCAATTAGGGATACAGTAGGCAAGAGGGGGCTGGAACTTATTGGAGAAAAGTGGCAAAGGAACCTAGGTATTGGGAGCAAATAATTAGAGAGGGAAAGGTAATAGAATGGGATGATGCCAAAAATTTATTTGGACTGCAAGTTAGAGAGTGCCTTCCCCATCAATGATTGATAGAGTATAGGCAAAAAAAAGAAATAGGGGGTCCTAAATGAAAGACCAGCAATAGTAGAGTTTTTAGTAGAATCTAGAACAGAAGCTGCTGTTAAAAAGGAATAATTATCAGTAAGGCATATAAACTGTTACATGATAACTTTAAGAATCAATCAGAGGATGTTAGTAAGGATTGGGAAGAGAGACTGGATAAACTTTTCACAAAGAAACAATGGGGTATATATGTATGTCTCTCAAATGTGCAACAAAATCTAGAAAATTTAGTATTTGTGCTTGGAAATGTTTGCATGGGTATTTTTATACCCCAAGTAAACTCCAAAGAATTTTTCCTCAGACAGCAAAGTTTGGAGGTGTGATGGGGAAGAAACCGGTACTTGGGAACATATTTTCTGGGTATGTAATGAGTTGGCAGACTTTAAAGATTCCATGCAGACTACTTTAGCAGCTATAATACAGAATTGGAATTGCCTAGACATAGTAAGGGCTTGCGGAGTCTAATTATGGTGTCTGCCAAAAAAGCAATTACTAAAAAATGGAAATCAAAGTCTGAATCAACTTTACTAGAAGTAGTGAATATACTAACAGAGATAAAACAATTGGAGTTGGAGTCTTTAGAAAAGGGTAGGAACAAATTAGAAATAAATGGGAATTGTGGAAACAATACACACGGGAGGAATGAGGTTTAAAAGAATGCAGGATTTGAATGAGTTATGTAATGACCAAGTGGAAATGAACATCTCAAGGATAAATGCTAGGAGCTTCAGATACGTGATGGCATACAAATATTTTGGCTTGGATTAATGTCTTCCTTTGCTAGAGAATGAAAGCTGAATTAAAACCGTTTATTCTGATTCAGATACTGATGACTGATATATGAATTTGTCATGGAACATAAATGCTTGAAGCACCAGATTATGTAAGCAACCACCTTGGATGGTAGGCTACAAAATGGCAATTAAATATTCTGGTATCATAGAATATTGATACTTTTGGATATATAGTGCAGAAACAGAAAATTCTATGTCCTTGGATGGTATGCTATAAAAATATTCTGATTTGGATAATGCCCTTTCTCAGAAGTTAATGACTTGATTTATGTCTAGGCTGTAGGAACATATAGTGCTATTATTAGGGAAGCATGGAGATAATTCTCCCTTGGTCCACGAGAATCCAGAAAATAAAGGGAAGGAAAGTGAAAAGTAATACTGCATTGATGATCACTAGGAAATCTGTAAGTTCTTTTACAACTGTACTGTTGCAGTATTCCAGTACTACTGGGTACCAAAACCCAAGGCTTATACTGAGCAGCATTTCCTTATTGATCATCCTTAGCCTACACAAAGTATAGGTCCCTCTTGTAGTCTTGGCACTAGAACCACAGTCCTGTCAAATTAACCCATTCACTTCCCTAATAAAGCATACAGCAAGACCCTGCTATCATGGGCGGGCAGTTTCCCATCATCTCTTTGGGCAGCCTGATAGACATGGGTATCCTGAGGCAATGTAGAAGTTGACTCATGTATACTGATAACCATTTACTCCTGAAACAAATGCTTTATGGGAGAGTGGTAGTTACACTGTGAAATTGGAGGCAAGACTCTCACTCAAAATGGACATGCATCCAGTTGGACTATCCTGGTCAACAAATGTAAAATAAATAAAATAAAAATAAATAAAATGCCAAACGGGTTGTCAGTACACACACACTTCCCACACTAAATAAGGACTTGACACAAACCCACATATGCGGAGGTACTCACTAGTAACTTACCAAAAGATCAGAGGCCTCCCAAACAGAAACCACTTAGACATAACAATGCAAAAAAAAAAAAAAAAAAAAACCACAACACATACACTAGTGTCTCAAATAAGCCCATAAGGCATACCACCACAAAACCTAATGTATTGGTTATAGATGACTGTACTGTGATGCTCATGGATGTTGCCCTCACCAAGCTGGATAAGAAGTGGGTTACAGTTAGCTGCCTGTCAGGTGCCAGGATCTGTCAAGTCACTCAAACACAAGTACTGGTATGACTCCAAAGTCAGTGCGGGGGTGAATGACTTAAGATGTGCCTCAGTGGAAGAGAGACATGACTGAGCTCTCAGATTATTTATAAGCCTACCTTTAAGCAGCATTCTACATTCTGCACTGATGATGCCACAATACAAACAAAATATTACTGACTTTAACAATTGGCTTAGCTTCTTGTACAAGTCCAAGGAGGGATCCTTTATCTGTCAGTCTGGGAAGACATGGTTGACAGGTCACACTGATTTGCCAGAGATGGTCTGTACCTGTCTCCTCTAGGCGTTTGGATACTGGCAAAGGCATTGGCCACCCCTGTTGTGCCTTTTTTAGGTAGTGTCAAAATAACTGACCTCCCAACATAAAATTCTCTCTAGATAAACTCAAGGTACTGCCGATTGATGCTAGGAGTCTAAACAAGAAACTGCACTCCCTGGAAGCACTCCTTATTTTTGAAGATGCTGACATCTGTGCATCCACTGAGACATGGTTCAAACCTGTAGAAAATGCCCTGGCTGTGCAGGGCTACACTGCCTTACCTATGTACAGACCACAAACTGAGCATGAAAGAACCAAAGGAGGAGGTGTATCCATCTTCATTAAGGATATTTACACCTCTAGAGTGGTCAAACAGTATGACTCTCTTGAGCTACTCCATGTCCAGTTAACTGTAGGCAAAGTCCTCTACCACATCATAGCTAGCTATAGTTCCCCAGCCATGAAAAAGGAAAAGCATACCACATACCTGGACTTACTGGAGTCACTTGCCATACAGCCCCACACCTTACTCATGGGTGATTTTAATTGTCCTACTATTGACTGGGAAACCATGCAACATGCTGGCTTAGAGGTTCTTGGACTTTGTCAATGCAAATGCTCTGAAACAGCTATTCAGTGTCAATGCAAATGCTCTGGAACAGCTATTCAGCACACCCACAAGAGGCTCAAAGGTCCTGGTTAGTACGCACTAAAATGGGACAGTATTGCACCTCCCCCTGTGTGATGTCCTCCCTGGTAAGGTCACACCACAAAGTCAGTCTTGCTTGATGTAATTATAAGACCAGATATCCCATCAAGATCAAAAACGCTTATAAAATTTTCAAAGACAAATTTCTTCCGACTAAGTGAAGGTATAAGAAGTTTCAAAGTCCCCTTGAATGCAGATAACTGACTTCAATGCAGAGGTCTACATTAATATCCTGTGTAACCATTTAAGCAGTTGTATAGAATTAGCTGTACCTGACTGGATTAAAAAACAGGTTTTGATGAAAAAACAAGCCACCATGGTGGAACCCCTAGTAACAGGCTATACAACAAGAAAAAGAAACTAAGGTCCAAGAACAAGGGGAACTGCCTTATCAGAGGAAGAAATCCTTCTCTAGCGTAAACAAATTGGAGATCATGTCAAGTCCTCCAAACTTAATTATGAAGTAAAAAATAGCCTCCCTAGCTAAGGATAATCACAAGGAAATACTCAGCTATGTGCTGAACTGGTTGTGGATGGCACCACCTGTATTCAACAGTAGATAATATCCAACCTGCTAGCTGACAGATTTGGAGCAAGCTTCACCCCCTTATCCCCTCCAGTCATCCCCCTAAGTATACCATTCCGTAGCCTTTTATCTGAAGACAGCAGCATTGCATCAGTGGGACCAGAAAACATTCCAAGTTGCCTTTCAAACAACTTAAAACATGACCTAGCAGACCCATTTGGATCCCTGTTTAACTACAACCTGTGAGCTATATTCTGGTGGAATGGAGGACAGCAACAGTAATCCCCTGCACAAAGGGTGCCATCGACTGACCCTGGGAATTATAGGCCCATAAGCCTGAAAAGGCTCATCTGCAAAGCCATGGAAAGAATAATTTTGGACCTTATTAACAATGTCATAGGTAGTCTCCAAACTCTGGACCCAACACAGTTTGGATTCGTTAAAGGTAGATCATGCCTATTAAACATGGCTGACCTCTTCAAGAAAGTCACCAAGACCCTGAACAAGGGAAAGATGATGCATATCCCTTATTTTGACTTAGCCAAGGCATTTGACACAATCCCCTACTTGGATATTATGGAGAAGCTCTCCCAATTTGGAATTGGCCCCTACATTACCAGATGGGTAGCGAACAGTCTCACTGTCAGGACACATACTGTCAAAGTGGATGATGTCACATCTAGCAAAAGGTGAATCACCAGTGGCATACCAGAGGGTTCTATTCTGGGCCCCTTACTGTTCAGAATTTATTTCTCAGAAGATCAGGCAAACTTGGATGGCCTGTGGCTGACCAAATTCCCTGATTGCAAATTGGGAGCAAGCGCCAAGTCCCCAGTAATGTTAATGTACTACAGACAGGGTTAATGCAAACAAATGACTGGTGCTAATGCTGTGGATTAAAGCCCAATGCAAAAAAAAAAAAATATTCCCTTTGTAGAAGCTGACTTCTCTTTTAAATACATTATAAACAGCAATCCCCAAGTGTATATCTGGGTAATTGAGTTGATAGCAGTTTGAACTTTGACCATCACATATCCACATTAGTAAGGAAAGCCTTCTGTGTGGCACATATTATAAGTAAAGACATTGCATCTAGATCTAAGGATGTTACATTTCTATTATACTTGGCTCTCATCAGACCAGTAATCAGTACAGTGCTCCTTTTTGCATGTACCTCACCAACATCTTTATCAACTGGAGATACCACAGAGGTTTCTCACCAAGAAATTACAGGGTACACAATACAAGACTGAAAACCCTGTCACTGTATTCCGTCTTCTACAGCTAGCTAAGGGGTGACCTGTGCCTGGCTTACATGACCATCTCTAATGCGGCCCTGATTAAAAATCTACACATTTCTAACTCAAACTGCACGAGGGTCATTTATTGCAAGAATCTTAACCTAGCCTCTGACATGAGTAGATCACGCTGGAGAGAGAGCTACATCTGCCAGAGACTGCCACTTCTTTGAAACAAGCTTCCAACTCATGTGAAACAGAGCTCCTCCTTGACCCTCTTCAGAGACAATCTAGATCAATGGATGGGTGACCAGAAATTCACTCCTGGTGTGGCACCTGTGTCCCTCCTGGACATAGGAACATTGGTATTAACTACCATAGACTGAGGCCTTCCAAGAGCATAATTCTAGCTCTCCCAGTGTGAAAACAGAAACTTAGAAGAGATGGCCAGTGGACTTATATTTATGAATACATTTCAGTAACTGGTTTGTAAGTGCAATGCCTGGATGCCAGGAAAAAAGAAATAGGACGTTAAAGAAAATCAGCTACAGAAGGTGAGGAAAACACTGACTGGGAATAGTTCTACTCCTGTTCAGCAAAAAGCAGCACAAGCTCCAGACATGACTTCAGGTAACCTAGAGGAAAATATAAGACAGCTGCAATCAGACTTGATTAAATGAACACTGATGGAGTATATCAACTCAAATAACAAAAGGCTGGAAAAAAAAACGGAAGCAGCTTTAAACAGATATTCAGATAAGGTTGAAATGAAGATAAGGCTGGATGAATATGAGACTGCTGAAGAAGAGATGTTTCAAAAAATAGAATTAGAGGATAGAGCACGTAAGGAAAACTTGAGATTTTCTGCTGTAACAGACTGCATTAATTTTGTGAAGGCACAAATAAGCAATTAGACTGGTATTCCATGGCAGGAGTTGAAGGGCATATCATCTATATGCTCCAAACTTGGCCATGAGAAAGCAAACTAGACCTTTAGTAGTAAAGATGCAATCCTACCAGCAGAAGGAGTTGAGTCTGACAAAACTGTGACAGAAGGGCAAAGTACTAAAAGTGGGAGACCACAGAGTGTTTGTGGAGCATGATTACTCACTGTAAACCAGGCAGAAGACAAGTAAATTTATTCCAGTATTCAGGGAATATTGAGAAGCAGACATGAGATTCAAACTGCTGTACCTAGCTATCTTCAGAATATTCTTTCCTGGATGGGCAAAATCATTTTTTGATGCAGAATATCCTAAGGAGGAATACAAAAGTTTGTCCAATAAAAATGAGTTGTGAAACAGGAGATTCTGCTTCTTGTTTTTCTGGTAAAGACCACAAAGAGACTGTGCCAGTGAAATCTTTTCCAGTGTTTGAATGGAAAATGCTTAAGAGAAGGAAAAAAAAGCACAAGTCAGAAAAATTGAGTACATTGGAAATTAAGCAGATACAGGATTTCACTTACCTCAATCAAACAACCCCCTTCCTGAAGTTTACCTCTTCCCATAGTTGTACTTCAACCACTTTTAGATATGTAGATTTCCAAGGACACCAACAATAACAGAATCACCACTGATCTAGTCAGAAAACCAACGAGGGTTAACTTATTACTCCAAAGTAAAAATCTACATCCTACAAAAAACAAGTATAATGTAGTGAAGTCCCAAGGCTATAGATTAGCTCGAATTACCACAGAGATGGAATCATTTTTGAGAAATCTGAACAACTTAGAGAATTATTTTCTAGTGAGAGGCTATGAAAGTCAGATGTTAAAAAACATCCTGGAACCCATTATAGAACTGAAAAGGACTGAAGCACCTTCACTCAACATCCCCAGTAGAAAAATGTTAAGTAATTCCACAGAGAATAACAAATGCAAAAATAGCTGCATCCTGACGTACACTTTGGATCATCACAGTATCAAAAATATTATTGAAGAAAACTGGGACATTGTCACAAGAAACCCTTTTCTGATTAACATCTTAGGTGAAGCCCCATCATTTGGTCATTCATCAACTTCTCCTCCACCTTCTGAAATTCCTCTCTCTAGACAATCCTGCCCTGAACTGGTTTATATCCTATCTGGAAACCCGAAAACAAGCGGTGCTCTGGCAAAACCATCTTTCAGACCTCTTCCCCACCTCCATAGGTGTTCCACAGGGCTCTATTTTAGGTCCACTACTGATTTCTATTTTCATAAATGACCTTCATCTCTCTACTCCACATTCGACCTGTATTCAATATGCAGATGACACTACCATCATTTGTTCTGGCTCATCCCAAACTGAACTACATTCTCTCACACAAAGCCTTCACCACTACAGAACAATGGTTCTCTAACCATTGTCTTCTCCTTAACCCAAATAAAACTAAACTCTTGCTCTTTACACCCACTCATTTGTCTCCACCTCTTCATTTCACACTCACATCTAGCAATGGTACCCTTATCTGTCCAGACCCCACCACCAAACTCCTAGGAATCACAATTGACAATCAAAGTTTGACACTCGCATAAACACAACAATAAAATCTACTAAAAGAAAACTCGGATCCCTTTACAGAATCAAATCTTTCCTGACACTAGAAGCAAGAACCACCATAGCTAGAACCCACTTAATCTCTACCCTATTATACGCTTCCCCCATATATACAAATCTTTCTAAAAATAATCTTAACAAACTAGCTAGATCATATAACAATATCACCAGATTTGCTACAAACTCTCCATATAGGACTCCTCACTGTCTGAATCTAAAACAACTAGGCTGGCTTGAATTACCTCACCTTATACAATTTAACCAACTTACAATCGCCCACAAAGCCCTATACCAACCCAACAACACCCCAGTGCTCTCCACCCTCATAGAACCATACAATAACCTGAGGAATCTACGCTCCACTAATAAAATGTTGATTCATACTTCCTTATCAAATAACTTAGCTGGAGACTCCATATTCTCTAATTCAATAGGCAAAATATGGAATCTCTTACCACAAGACTTTACTACCCTAACTTCTCTCCCACTATTTAAAGCTAACCTCAAACTTTTCTTCTCTAACCACTGGCTATGCTCTTGCAACAACCCTGACTAAACATTTTTTTCTAATTATCTGATACCCTCAAAACACAATATTCTCTACTATAACCCTCCATGTAACTTTCTTTAAACTTTTCTTTCTTTCTTAATTCCTAACTCAGTTATTCCAGAGTACCTCTCACCATGTATCTTTGTTCTAGTAATTTTTTTAGTCATTTTTAAGTATCTGTGTTCCAGTCATGTTTTTAAAGTCATTTTTTTAGTAAAATTACTTATTCTGATTCTGTAACATTCTATCTTAGCACTATTCTGAAATATCTGCATTTTTATGTCTATTGTTCTTAAGTTTATGTTAAGCTATTTTTCAATCCTTCTTTATAGATGATTTGCATGTTTTTAACTGGAGCTTTTCTCCCCGGGCCTACACTGAAAATGGACATGTATCCAGCTGGACTAGCCCGGTCAACAAATGTAAAATAAAAAAAAATAAAATAAAATTTGTTTATAGGAAGGCCAGGAACATTAGAAGTTTTGTTGAATTTAAACTTAGACCATGTGAGAAAAGCACTAAAAGATGTGAAACTAATTGTACATTTTGTATATTTATACAGCAATGTGATAGTTTTTATTGCCCTTATTTAAAGAAGATTAAAACCAGTGCAGGGTGTGATTGTAACACTAAAAAAGTAATTTACAGGGCACAGTGCAATGAATGTGATGTGGGCAAGACTGTAAATAAACTCAAGCATAGGATTTCATGTCATCTGTCAGAAATCCGCTCTGGATGTAAAAATAATGCACTAGCCAAACATCTTTCACTTCATAAAAGATGCACCGGTTTTAAGTTCCAGATCCTGGATTGCAAAGACATGGGTGATCTTGAAGGAGACATCCTGAATATTCTGGAAAAACATGAGCTCGTGTGGCAATTAAAGCTGAACTCTTTTAGGGAGTCTGGACTAAACTACTACTGTTCAATTAAAAGTGCACTGGAACTTAGTCATGTAAACAATGTGGCAATTTTCTAATTGTATTTTATTTTATTCTACAAATTGGTTTTAAATACCATTTTAAATCAGTTGAAATTTAAGTGTATATTTTGTTTCCATCATCATACATACATTTTTTGTTATTTTTTTCCTGGTTCTTTTTTCCACTTTATTCAAAATGATGTGTAATAACAATACTAACTAATTATACAATTATATAAGTTTTTAGGGTTCTTGTACACAGACCTGAAGAAGTCTAGAAGGATGAAAGCGATCTTTAACAATAAGTTATGAAAATAGAAATTGATTTTTACATGCAAAATGTATATGTATATATTTATATATATTTTTTGATTGCCGAATGAACTAAGGCTGATCTAGTTCCAGCCATGTAGTATATTGTCTTGGATAAAATCACAGACTTGATAATCTACTTAATAATATGGTTAAATAAGAGGTACCACATCATTATATAATTTTATTTAAAGTACGTAAGGGTTGTATATTATTATGACAGCTACTTAGTAGGGCAGGACCAGCTCGAATGTCACACTGATGGGGGAAGGGATGTGAAATTAACATGTGTACCAATAACACTGTTTTACAGCACAATAAACCACTCTCATGCCTGATAAAAAGTATATATATTTAGAAAGCTTGTGAGGAAATTATTACTCTATTTTTGTTTTACTTGGATCGCTTGTCTGTGTACTTAATGAAGGATTTTCGACTGAAAACAGACTTGCCTGCCTTGCTTGGATTACTGTTGAATACTTAGTAATGCTGTACAATTACATATTTTCTATTACTTTTTGTTTTGTTTTGACTTAAAGGAGTATACAATGGGTTTCTAAAAAGAATTCCTCAACTTCCCTGCCTTTTTCCTCCCTATTTACACCTTCCTGCATAAATGAACAACAAAGCATCGTTTAAAACATTTAAATTCCCCTCACTTTTCTGAAACAAGGCTACCTTAGCGTACAGGGATTGTTTCCGTTTCAAAAGCATTGTCTCGCGTTTCAGTTAAGCTTGCTGGAGTCCCCCAATTACTGACGTCATCGCGGCCAGGCAGTGGAGGTATTTTTTTTTTAGCAGTTCCCTCCCCTGAAGTGACATCACCAAGGCCGGCCTCTGGTTCTCAGTCAAAGAATCAAACCCACCCATTCTGTGATGTCACAGCTGCCATGTCCTTCCCCCAGCCTTGGAGTGCTGAAATAGAGCTGCAGGAGGTAGGGAAGTTCTTTTCCAGTTGGTGTTTCCAGTACACATTATTTTGCCAAAGGAGCCTGTTGCGGGAAGCTTTGCTGTTATCAACATATTTTCGTGGACCTGCTAAATTGGTAAGTCAACTTTTTTTTTTTCAGTCACTAAATTTGCAGCTGAATTTCTTCTGCTTTGGCTTTCTTTTGTGAGAATAAGCTGTACAACTTTCCATTTTTGTACGTTCGCAGCTGTATTTAGAAACACGTGCACATAGTCTTGGCTTGTTGGTAATAGCAGCAGATCGTTTTTATTGTAAATGATGAATTTCCAATAGGTGTATGTGTTTTTGTGTATAACTCTGCGATCATGATCTGCCTAGCCCTCTATTTACACTCACTAAGCTGTTTATTTTTAATGTAACACTCAATAAACAGTTTGAGTGTAACATATGGGCTAGCGAGATCATGATTGCACAGTTATGCACACAAGGCATGAGCTGTTGTGGTCGCTAAATGTTAGAGTTATACACTGTCCCTTATTTCTGGATTTGTCCTCAATTCATTCAGACGCACAAGTTAATAGTTTGTTCATAACTGTTGCTAACTGTTTCCAGTAGTCATCTTCACTAGGGCTTAACAGGCAGATTGTTTCATCATCCAGCTGTTTCTTTTATTCTCGTTGCTATTTTGCTTCGGACCCTCGAGTATGAAAACAGCAACGAACGAATGAAAAAAAAGTAAGTACAAACACAAACTCTGTCAACTACAAGCACCATGCACCCAAATGAGCAGTAAGTGTTCTATATATTGAAACTGTTTATTCGGACTGCTACTGTTAAGCGCTTTTCATCCCACCAAGTTGTGGGACTTCTTCAGTGCTTAACAGTACCGAATAAACAGTTTAAATTTATAGAAAACTTACTGCTCGTTTGGGTGTGTGGTACTTGTAGTTCACAGCGTTTGTGATTGCCTCTGGAATACGATACATCTGTGCTCGGCTTCCCTGCTTCACTTTGCAGTTGCAGAGCCTGTTCTTTTCTTTTGAGTGGTAGTGTGTGACTTAGCCCACATTCGCACGCATCTTCCAGGTAAAAAAAGACTGAGCTGCTGGAACATGCATGCAGTTTGAATTGCTATTTATTTAGCAATGTGAGGTTGCTGGCTGCTACTGAATTTATTTAGGTCTGTTACTGTGTGTGGTTGCTGCATTTATTTAGCAGGTCTGTTGCTGAAGCTGACTGTATTATTTAGCTGCCGGTGGCACCCGGAACACTGGCGCAATTTGAATTGCTATTTATTTAGCAATGTGAGGTCCGTAGCTGGCTGCATTATTTATTTATTTATTTGTGTGTGTGTGTGTGTGTGTGTGTGTGTGTGTGTGTGTGTGTGTGTGTGTGTGTGTGTGTGTGTGTGTGTGTGTGTGTGTTATTTAGGAGGTCCTTTGCTGAAGCTGACTGTATTATTTAGCTGGCGGAACTGAATTGCAATTTATTTAGCAATGTGTGAGGTTGGTTGCTCGCTGCTATTGAATTTATTTAGGAGGTCCGCTGCTGTGTGTGGTTGCTGCATTTATTTAGCAGGTCTGTTGCTGAAGCTGACTGTATTATTTAGCTGCTGAATCTGACTGTATTATTTAGCTGCCTGAACACGCGCGTGTATTTAGCTGTGTGTGTATATGTGTGTGTGTGTGTGTGTCTGTGTGTGTGTGTATGTGTGTGTGTGTGTGTGTGTGTATATGACATTATATGTGTATGTGGTACAGCATGCTGTCTACAATGCTAGACTAACTGGAATTGCAGTTAAGTTTGGTGTTCTTCTGTGCTGTTGGAAACCAGGAAGCACAAGAAAGAAAGTGTTTTCATTACAAAACTGTTCATAGGAGTGACTGCTGTTACTCAGTGTCATATCACTTATCTGATAAGGGTTTACTTCTTGCTGTGTTTCTTACAACTGTGTAGGATGTATTGAAAGCCTTAGAAGAATCCAAGAAAAGCACTTAACAGAACAGTTTGCATCAAGTAGTAGTATTTCTGGCTAATACTACTGATCCCCTTAGAACCCTTCATGGAACTGAGAATCTAAGTACAGAAAATGACAGAGTTTTACTAACTTGTCAAATGTTAAAAACTGGAATATGTCAGACTGGGCCAACGTTCATTCTTCTGAGCTAAAAGAGAGCACCAAAAATGTATATGGACATGGAGGGAAATTGTTACACTGATTATGAAAATCTTGAAGAGGAATTGTTAATTAGGCCTAAGCAACAGACCCCGTCTTTAGTACAAACTGAAAATGTTGACATCTGGCCTTATTGATGTATTATTAAGAGCTGAGATATCTTATTTAAAACACATAATACAAAGCTGTGGTTCGATCAAGACAATAATAGCAAAATGAAAATTTTAAAAATTCTAGCTGTGCACAGACTTAAAAGAACATTACTTAGCAATATGAGAAGAAATGAATGTTGCAAAGTGTTCTTTAGAACTTTGACAAGTTAGAAGCTTTAATAGAATGCTTACCCCTTATTTAAAATAGAATTATCTGTTTTAAAATCTAAATTAGTTTATTATTCATTTGTCTTTGATCTTTTTGTCCAGTATGTCAGAAAACTCACTTTATTCTGGGTTCAAGAGTCCATTAATTCTAATACCTATTACAAACGTCATTGATATCAGGGAGCCACTAGGGAAATCTAGTAAAGGTGACCAATAAGTACTAATAACAGACTATGCTACAAACTTTTTACAAGTTGTACCAATACACAAGTATAAAGCTGTCTATTGTCAGAGAAATACAACTGTTATTTAAAGCATATATTTCTAAATAATTACTGATCAAAGCATGCCCTTTAAAATCAAGGGTAATATACAAGTTGTGTCAATGCTTTTATTAAGAAGGTTAAAATGTTAATGCACCATCCACAGACTGTGTGTGTAAGTAGACTTTTATGATGGAAATGTTCTGAATTGTGTAGTTTTGTCATTATAGATTCATGCATTTTATTTCATTGCCTATTGGAAAAATGTTCAAACAAAAATCTTAAATGTGCTCTAACTTAAGTCTAACAACTGTGCTGTATTACACAAAGACTATAATTGAATAAAGTCAGGAAGGTGTATTAAACAACGCATGTATGTTTCTTGTTTTGTGTGCAAGGAGCCTATGATGTGAAAACAGCCCAAACGTAATCTTTATCTACCACTGGCCAGATGCAATTTCTTCGGATGTGGTGTGGGTTTCAATGCTGTTTCAATGAATGTGAGTTTCAAGGGTAGAGAAGTTTTAATGCCAAGTCTATTTTTCTTTGTTTAGCAGATATTTATTGTTGTTTGTGCGTTGTGCTATAAAATGTAAAAATAAAATCCAAATAATCATTATAGAAGTAAAACAGTATGCACACATTACTGTTTATGGTAAATGAAGCAAAATGGCCAGGTAATGGGACATTGGAATGGCTGCAGGGGAACCTTGGATAAAATATTTTGGTTGTCTGTTCTTCAGTTTGCGTTTGAAAGTTGGTATCCCACAACTCCATTGGAGTGGGAGGGGTTTTATAATTATGTATGCAAATTTTACCTTAATCAGCATACAAATTTGTACCTATTTTTCATGGGCCTTGTCCAGATTTTTGATGTTTCCAGGTTGAGAGGTATGACTCAGTGTGTGCCAATTGCAGGATCGGACCTGTGCAGGATTTACAGTATCTCTTCGTATACTCAAAAGCACAGCTTCTGCTAGCTAAGATATTGCGTTCCGTGTTTGCAAAGATAATCAAACTAAAGGCTGCATAACTAAAAAAAATGACACAGAGCAAAAATGGAAGGCAAAATATGCAGCTCTTCAAAGCTTTGCATTTGTGTATAATATAAGACTGTAGATGAAACGCTACCAGCCAGGTAAACGCTCCTTACCAAGTTACATAAATAAATTTA
Organism: Protopterus annectens; assembly: GCF_019279795.1. Lineage (NCBI taxonomy): Eukaryota > Metazoa > Chordata > Ceratodontiformes > Protopteridae > Protopterus > Protopterus annectens. The sequence continues at coordinate 42,332,552 of NC_056737.1, forward strand.
GTCAAAAAGAAAACAAGTAGGAGCGAAGCAAATATATCAACGAACTTGCCAAACTGTGATAGTACAATGAGTAATCCAGGAATATCCAGTAATGTTCTCAGCAAATCACGAAGTAGATGTATAAAAAAGCAAAACTTTATTCCATGAGATAAGCACTTTCGCTGTAATCAGCTTCCTCAGATCTCTTAACAAATTGTAACTTAAAATGTTCAGAATATATAAGCATATCAATTAAGCAATTAGTAAAATAATTTAATGGGAAAGTATTTTAAAAGGGACATGTTGAAACTACTAATTACATATAAATGATCCACATAGTACTTAAGGCAAATAGCTTGGATCTAATATATAAAAAAATGTGTAAAAATATATACTCAGATGTTATAGACCACATTGTGCACTTTAAGTCCATATATATAGCACATCTTCCAATATTGTACCTTTTAAAAAAGAATGTATATATATATATATATATATAAAACATCTAAAAACCACACGTAAAGAATTTGACATGTGCAAAAACTGCAAAAAAACATACATATATGAAAAAGATCCATGAAGCAAACAGCTTAAATCTAATATATAAAAATGTGTAAGAGTAAATATTCAGATGTTGCAGACACATTATGCACCCTAAGTCCATATATATATATATATATATATATATATATATATCTATATATCTATATCTAACACATATTCCAATGGAGAGTGACTGGATTGTTCTCCTCAGAGCTGATAGTGGGTCTGGTTTAAATGAGAGAGCCTCAATAAAACCTAGGCTTAGGGGACGTAGAAACATCAGACGAATTACCATTTGGGAATGCACACTCAATATTTTATATGAGTGAATGCGTTTCTCAATATTTCCATGGTCCATGCCTAACATACACACACATACACCTCATATATATCCATCTTTTCATTTTTCATATATTTATATATATATATATATATATATATATATATATATATATATATATATATTCATTTTTTCATGTTCATCTATATCTATTAATTTAGCATATATTTGTATGTATGCATATATCAGTATATATATGTATGGTTTTCACACTTTTTGCACATGTCAAACTTTTTATGCATGGTTTTTAGATGCTTCATATGTTTATATATTTATACATTCTTCTTCAATAGTTACAACATTGGAATATGTGTTATATATATATATATATATATATATATATATGGGCTGTTTACCACTATCCACTGGATAGTTAACTTTTCTTGTAAGTAAGAAAGGGATCGAGGGATGGAACTGCAGGAAAAGGCTGTTGAAAACGTGGTGTGTGTGTGGGGTATTAATCTACCTAACACAGATTTTGCAGTATCTCAGTTGTGGGAAGAAAAAAAAATGTTGTACGTAACAGGCCATGACAATCTCTCACAAGGGTTAGAGGAAGAGATAGTAAGCGAACTAAGTTGGCAGCAGTACTGAATAAGACAGAAGGGGTAGAACGTGTGGAAGTACAATGCCTGCTAGCAAGTGGCAGTTTTTTCGATCTCAGGGTTTGCTGTCAGGTAAGGAGCAAAGATATGAAACAAGAATAACTATATGGGAGTACAAATAGCTAATGATGAGAGAGCACAATTAATGTGGAGAAATGGATGGGATACTGTTGGAAACAAATCAGCTGTGGGAAGCAATTTTATTGCAGCATGGAAAGGTGAAGAGGGTGAGGTAGTCAGAAAGAGAAAGGCTAGCAGTATTAAAGCTTCATGCTGCTAAGTTTTAATACTGTTTATTTTTTTATTGTACTATTTTTATCTATTCAAGTTAGGGTTCAAAGAATATAGCTTAAATAACGGACGATAGAAATTTAATTGGTTAACTTGATTTTGTATATATTCTAAGTTTTATGTTTTATTTGTATTTCTGACTTGTCTGTCTGTGCGCTAATACTGGGATTTGATGTGGTGTTTTATGATCGGGGATTTGTTATTTAAATATGTCTTAACTGTGCCTTGGTTGGATATTTATTAGGTCTGTGATGAGGTCCTTTTATATGTAGTTAGAGTACGAAAGCAAGAGAAAGAAAGGATGTTTGATGAAACTATGTGTAATTTCATGGTGTGCTCACACTCCTGCATTTAAGTAGTGATTTCTTGATTTTAACTTGGTAAGCCCACTGGACACAATTGGTACTTTTCAGGAGCAACCTGGGAGCATTATCAGGTTAAGTAAATTGTTCAGAGTCACGGCTCTCCATTATAATTTTTTGGTTTGTAACTGCAAGCCTGGAACTGAGCAAAAAAAAAAGAGAAACAAAAATACAGGAGAGATGTGAATGCTGACAGTTGCTGTTCTGCTTTTTTTTTTTTTTTTTTTTTTGGTGCCTTTTCTATTTAAACATGCTAACTCCAAGATTAAGAATGAAGCAGTACTAATCTCCTGAAATTTAAATATGCCCTGACTTAAGAATTAGGTGCATTCCTGTCCAAATATTAGAAACCCTAAACATTTGGCGAAGTAAAAAAAGAAAGTGGAAGTCATATACTTATTAATGGAACCTGGGTATAGCACAGTTTGGCGGCATGGTGCATTCTAATCAGTATATAGGTCAATTTGTGGCCCCTGGTATTTAGTTTCTGAAACTGAAATGTCTAATCTTTCTTCTTTTTGGGGGGGGGGGAGGCGGTTCAGTATGTTTTAGTTGTAAATTATACCTAGGCTGCTCTTTTAGGTACAGGAATAGTATAACAGCAGAATGTTAAGTTTTTTTGTTCCAAACCGTAGTTTATGGTATTTTCCCTCCCTTGTACAAACAAGCCAAATGTTAGGAAACTTCACTCTTCTGGATAAATAAATGGTGTGATTTATGTTATAAAAACACAATATTTATAATTCTAAGTATTTGCCCACTTTTGAAAAACATAAAAATATGCATGTTTTCTGTATGTAACCTGAAGATGTGCAGTAAGGATGCTGTGAAATTGCAGTAATAAAGAAACAATTAACAGGGGCATAGTGTGTGTTCTGTCTTTTCACTGTACATTTTCTTTCACACATGGCATGCCGTCTCACCTCACAGCCTCAAAATAACTCTGATGTTCATTGTGTTACCCTGCTGCAGTCATCACACTTAGGTTATCCTGCCGTCAGGCGGTCCTGCAGTCTGCCTGAGTTCCAAAGTCTTGGTCCGACGTCGGTAGCTGTCGCTTCTTCCCTGACTTCAGTGCGCCAGGGGTATATAAGAGGCATCCAACGCCATTTTCTTCAGTCTTTCTTGCCGCGCGGTGCCCGAAGCAGAAGCAGTTTGCAAGTGCCGGTCGGCTGACACCTGAGATTTTTGAATCGAATTTCAGTCTGAAGTCTTCAATAAAGCTAAGTACCCCATTGGGGAACCTTTTTTTGCCTCAGTCCAATGTCAGAAAAAGTTAACAATTGCATTTCTTGTGGGAAGCAAATACCTCATAAGGACTTCAATTCTTATTGTATTCCTTGCCTAGGCCCAGACCACGACGTCACAGGTTGTCGGTTTTGTGCTAGGTTTAATAAACGTACTATCAAATGCCATTTTGACTTCGCACATTACTTTGGTAGGAAATTTAATTATATCATGCTGTCGGAGCAGCCAACGACCAGCATGCATAAAAAACACAAGGATAAGGACAGGCAGCCTAGGAACAAGCCAGACTCCGAGGCCTCTGCTCGGCCTGTTGCCGGTTCTCCGGTTTTCAGTGAGGTGCCTACGCAGCCCCTGATGACCGCAGAATTGGAACCCCAGACAGCTGCGGATTCTCAAGTGAAGTGTACTAGGCCGACGCAGCCATCTTCATTAGGCCCTTCCGACACCGGAGCAGAAGGAGACTCCGGTGCAGTGGAAACACCTTTGGTTGCAGAAGGTGTCTTCAGACCGACTACACTCACCATTAAGTCTTATGCTAAGCTTAAAACTCCATTAAAAAACAAAAAAGACTGTACATCAGTGTACAGTTCAAGGCCCCATGCCTAAGAAACAGATGCTTAAGATGGCTGAAGATTTGATTAACCTATTCAGACAAATGGAAAAGATTTTGGGAACCAGGCTAAAGGCCAAAATCCCCTTGATCCAAACATTCCTCAGATTCTACAATATTTAACTGAAATGTTGCACAAAGGACTTTCCTTTTCATCTATTAAGATCCATGCCTCAGCAATTTCAGCTCATTACAACACGGATCCTCCTTTATTCTCACATCCACTCCTAAGACAGTACCTCAGAGGGGCTAAGAACATAAGACCGCCCAGGACAGCACCAACACCTACTTGGGATCTCAACTTTGTTCTGGAAAAGCTTACACTGCTGCCTTTTAAACCAGCGTTTTCAGCTGATTTAAAATTTCTTTCATGGAAAACTGCCTTGCTACTAGCAATAACCTCAGCTAGAAGAGTTTCAGAGCTACAGGCACTAATGGCAGTGGAGCCTTTCCTCATTTTTCATCAAGACAGAGTCTTTCTCCGGACTAACCCTACCTTTATGCCAAAGGTGGTATCCAGTGTGGCCCTAAACCAAACCATTCATTTGCCCACCTTTTTCCCAAATCCCCAGAACAAAGGAGAAAAGACTCCTGCACTCTTTGGACATTCACAGGCAATTACGTTACTACTTGGATAAAACTAAGGCATTCAGAAAATCTGAACAGCTCTTTGTAGCCTGTGCTACAGGATCACAAGGAAAAGCTATCTCAAAACAGACCATTTCTAAATGGATAATGCATTGCATACGTTTCTGCTACACACATCATGGGAAACTGGTACCTGCTAACATTAGGTCCCACTCCACCAGGGCTACAGCTACATCAGCAGCCTTTCTCAGGGGAGTGCCAAACAAGGATATTCTGGAAGCTGCAACTTGGAGTTCAGTGCACACCTTCACCAAACACTATCACTTACCCCTATATTCTAAGACTAGAGCTGGTTTTGCCACTGCAGTTTTGCAGGGCCTACTAGCTTCTTCTAACCCTGTTTAACTACACCACCCATCCTTAGCTTTGGGATTCAACCCAAGTGTGATGACTGCAGCAGGGTAACACGATGAACATAGTGCAGTTTTGTACCTACCATAAATGTAGATGTTCGAGTGTTCACCCTGCTGCAGTCCAGGTTACCCTCCCTCCATCCCCTCTGAACTAGCTGAACTTATCTATGCCACTCTATCCTATACAACCTCTATGGTGTATTTGCTTGTGCCTGAAGGTATTGTTTTATTTTTGTATAGCTATATATTATATATATATATATATATATATATATATATATATATATATATATATTGCCTACCTTTTGGGGGCACCTGACATCTGGGGCAAGAAAAACTGAAGAAAATGGCGTCTGATGCCTCTTGTATACCCCTGGCGCACTGATGTCAGGGAAGAAGTGACAGCTACCGACGCCGGACCAAGACTTTGGAACTCAGGCCGACTGCGGGACCGCCTGACGGCAGGATAATCCAAGTGTGATGACTGCAGCAGGGTGAACACTCAAACATCTACATTTATGGTAGGCACAAAACTGTACTTTGTTTCACTGTGATCATACTGTGGTACACAATATGACTCAATCATTGTACTTTTAGACATATGCACTCCACCTCCCTAACAAGCAATATCAATGATAGTTTAACAGTGGTCAAGAAATTGCCTTTTGTATTCGTACCTAGTCTAATGTGCTACCTTGTACCTCAGAAATAACATTCTCACTGTGTATAGCTCCTGACCTCCTGTTTGACACTAATCTTACCTGGTTTGTCCTCAATAGCAGCATTTGCATCTCCTAATTGAACTCCCGCACCTCCCCTGCTAAGCCATCCATCGTTACCAAGGGGAAGAGGGGGGAGAAACTGCAGTAATGTATACTGTTAAAACTGCCCACATGTTTACCTGTTGTCATACGGTGCTTTTATTTTTTATAAATACCTACAAGACAAAGCCATCAATGAAAATCATTAACAAATGTTCCTGTGGCATTCTCTGATGACACAATTAGAGATCATCATGTAAGCAGTGACATTACTTATGCTGAAAAACCTAGAATGGTGTCTGACTTCCTTGTAGGGTTTTCAGTTCTGTTTTTTATTACTTCAAAGTAATTATTAGTATATTAATTTTATCATTCTGTATGGCATTGTAAGGATGCTGTTTTATTAAAAAAATGTTTATATTTTTAACTAAAAGATACTGGAGTGGCCCTAATACTGAAGTTCCAGGACACCTAACCATCATTTCTTAACTTCTCCAAATGTTTCAAGTAAGGACCTGCCTATAACCACACCATGAGGTCCTTGTTCATTGTGCTGCACATTTTGATATGAGTGGTTGCAATGACATTATACAAGTACGGCACTGAGTCTCTGATGGCAAGTGGCTAATATACTGTCATGAGATGTTGCTTTGCTAAACATTGTTGATGTTTCCATACAACGTATAAATTGATTTGTCTTTAGGATATGTTTAACGTATATGCTGTAGTTGTTAGGCGCTTGCATTTTGTTGTGTTAATAGTGGGTTGGAATGTTTGCCGGATTGCTAGCAGGAGTCGTTTTTGATTTCTTTTTAACTTTTTTAGCATTATATTTCACGGGAGTGTTCATTACGCAGTGTTCGCTGCTTTCCGGTGCTACGTTGTGTTTGTTTTTTTTTTTTTTGTAAATAAATTACTGCAGCTTCACTTTCTGATGTTTTGAAGAGTATTGTTCTGTGATATGTACAATTTTAACAGTTAAATCATTGAGCCCAGGGAATCGTTATTTTAACTGTCGAGTAGAGATCCCTTTTTTACAATATGAATGTTCCATGTGACCATTTTCAACACCCGTAGTATTAGAATCTCCCTTTTGTTGTTGAAGTTACTAATTGCTGAGCACATTTCTTTTAGTATGAACTTTTAGGAAGTGGTCTTCTGTATTTAAGACTCATTTGAACATTGTTTAAAAATGCAGTTTAAATGCACTAGTTGTCTCGTGCTTGGAATGGCACCTTTGTTTCATTTTGTTTATAACAGTGCAGTGGTGCAGCAGTAGTGTTGTTGCCTCATGTGTGTTCTAGTAGTGTAGTAAGAACATTGGATGCATAATTTGATGCTTAGTATTATAAATTGTATAGTTGTTTTGAGACAAACAGTTCTGTGTCTCTTTTCCAGTAAAAAAGCTTTTTTTTTCCCCCTCCAGCTTTTAAGTGCATAACTCCTTGACACGCTGGGAGATATGCGGCTGCCCATAACGCTTATCTAGGATTTGTACATGAATTTGTGATCTATGCCTACCCTTCTATATGTATGCTGGGGGTGGGGGTAATTCCTTCTTTTCTTGACCACCTGGCACCTATGTTACTTATAATGCACACAGACGACCTTGCCATTGTGGATTGCTACAAGATTAGGAGGTTGGTTGTAGTACTGAAGAAATTAAAGGGTGAAGTAGGAGTTGTCAGAAACAGATGTATGAAAGCCAAAAGACGCAACAAAGTTTGTTTTC